>NW_027271755.1:1100000-1733867 GCF_040938485.1 Diadema antillarum | reverse complement strand
ACTTGAATGGCCTATAAATATTTATTAGAAAAGATAATAACAACTCTAAAATTCTATTGAACATTGTGTTTTATACCATTTCTAGAATGAGTGGTGAATGTATGGATAGACCAAAATGCACAAGGTTGGTCTGTCCAGGTTACATACACTCACCAAAAATTTTCCATTTTGGCATAAATTTGAAGAGATTACTTGTTTGAAGCAATTTGGGGGCAAAGTTAACTCTCATTAAAGTGCTCTAGAAGATCATACTGTATTGGGGGGTAATGCACATTGGAAACAGAAAATAAAGTGACATCCCTGAAAAGTACCCTTTTACAGGCGGTGAGCTCAGTCGGTAGCGCGTCTGCCTCCGCCCCAAGCGACCCGGGCTTGAACCCAAGTCTGGACTGAGCAATGTTGTGTGTAATCATACCGTCTCCTCTTGCAAGAGGCAAAACACTCTGTCCCTCAGATAAGACATAAAATGGAGGTCCCGTGTGTGAGAGAGTCACAACTCATGCACGTAAAAGATCCCGCTTCATTCATTCATCGCATAGCTGAATATGGGCTATCCAGCCATCTTCTCAGATGGGAAATGAACAAACAAACAAACAAAGTAAACAAACAGTGGAAATGCCCCAATACATACATACCTTGTCTCCTGATAGCAACCTCTGACCGCTGATGCTCCACTGCAGCAAGCAGACCTGGCCTTTGTGCAGCTTGTTGGCCTCAAACATCTGCTGCTCCGCCTCATTCCAGATCAGAATCTCGCCGTTCTCGAAGCCAACAGCCACGGCGGGCTGGGTCGGGTGCCACGACAGGGAGGTGGAATAGCAGGCACGCTGAATGCTGGCATTGGGCAGCGGCTCTCCCTGACAAACAGAAAGAACGAAAAAGACACATACTGTACATCAACTGAAGCATACTCCCTGTTAAAGGCATTGCAGAAGAAACAAAAACCCAGCATTAGTGCTTCAAAATAGTTAGGGATAGAAACAACCTATGTAAAAATTTGAACCAGTATGATCGATGTTAAGTACTGTAAACTATACAAAACATGAACAATAGTTATAAAATAATAAAAATATTGCCAGACTAAACCGTCTACAGTTATGGTTTAATGAGAAAAATAGTGATATCTCCTTATATTTTAGGCTTTATTGCAAAAATTTCATATGGTAGGATGTTTTCTGATACAATTGACCTACACATATGCATCAAAAGTAATATCTCAAACATTTTTAAATCACTGCTCTCAAAGGTAAACAGGAAGATAATGGTGGCCTTTATACCTCCCAAAAGAAAGTCAGTGGAAAAAGGTTTGGTTACACATTAGACACACACTATATACACAAACAAAAACAATGGTTAGAATACTGAAAAGAGGTCTGATAAGTTTGGTTGCTGGTTATATTTTGTGTAAATGCGATGGAGGCAATATTAGAGGGAGATCTGCTCACTGTCAATGCTGACAGTTACTGTGACAGGGAATGATTAGACATCTACAATTAAGTCTTGTTCACATCAGTATTGCAATGCAACAGCAGCAAAGTTAAGTGGACATTGATAATTGATATACTTCATTCATTTGGCTTGCAAAACAGGGTTTACCCCATCAGTGGTTGCACACTTTTTATCATGGGGGCTCTGTATCACAATATCACATAACAGTGCACATGAATATAAAACATGCCTATTAGAGTATTACCTGTAGACAAAGTAGCCACTCATTTGGTCATGCACCTCATCTACATGTAGCATTGGCAGCATTTCAGACTACTTGTAAAAAAAAAACCAAAAAAAACCAAAAAAAACAAACACAAACACACACACAGGCCCGAATTCACGAAGGTGGTACAATCTTGTCAATGGTTAAACCATGGACAAAGACCATGGGGTGCTAAGTGTTGCATAGAATATTTCGTTACGAAATCAGTCATCTCGTCGACGAAATGATTATTTGGTGCATTCAGGCCAAAGAGTCTCAAATTCTGAATATCTGCAAAATGGCACAGTTGCAGATATGCTTGTGATCAACAGTGTAGAATCTACATCACACACAAAACAAGCAAATACAGAGCCCTGTAAACGAGTAAACAAACACGCAAACACATTCTCACCTCCTCATTGAAGACATGGACGAGACCCACACCCCCTTCTCCCCGCATGGCTACAGCCAGAAGAGGCTGCTCCTTGTGCCAGGCTATGTCGACCAGACTTAATGCCTGGGCACGGACCTTGTGGTCAAAGAAGATCGCCATGTCTGGTCCAGCTGGGCGTAGACACAAATGAAACTGATCTTCTCACTTCAACACTTGGCTTCAGGGTTGTCTTCTCCTTCACTTTGGAAATCACTGCAGCACCTAAGCAATAAAATCTGGAAAATAATGGTCTTGAAGGTCAGATAATGACAAAAACATTGTTCATGATTGCACAATCTCTATAATGCCTGAAGAATGCAAACGTCCAATTATAGTCCAATCCCAGTGGATTACATTCAGTATTGTAGGCCTCGGCCCACATGGTTTCTTTTTTACCTTGTCACTATCATCACTAATTATTAAGCACATCAGTGGACAAGGTATCACAAATGATACAAGATTTGGACAAATTCTGTGGTGTTTCATACAAACAAGGGCACAGTATAACAGTTTAAATAGTATCATTCCTCAGCTGGGGTGACAAGACCTTGCTCCTATCTCAAAAATCATATAGACTCTAGATAATCGAACATTTCAGGAGAGGGGGAAAAATCATTTCTACAACATTTTCAAATTCTAATTGTTCTAGATTCAATGGCAGATGCCAAATAATGTCGACTAGAAACATTCTTCTTCTTCTTCTTCTTCTTCTTCTTCCGATAAAGTGCTGCCCTCAAATGGTCGAGGATGAACGCACTGCGAGAACATACGCATACGCCGCACCAGGGCAACAGAAATTTGAAATCAGGTGCAAAATATCTACAGGTGCGAGTAAAAATCTCTGGATGAAGAGTTACATCCTACAGTCTACAGAGTTCCCTCAACTCAGTTTTGAAGGCGATGAGGGATGGGTATGCGGCATGATCAACAGGCAGGTTGTTCCAGTCCTGGATGGTGCGTGGGAAGAATGAGTTGGCATACGCTGTAGTACTGGTGTGGGGGAATTGTTTTGGAATACATTAAGAATTGCAATGTCTTAAAAATCAAATTGTGTTTGTTACTAGAGCAGAGAGTCTAATCAAAATGGCCGTGTAAGTCAGGTTTTTTTAGTAGTAAAGTTTACACTTGGTACATGTCAATACCAGATACAAGGACAAAGTTTCTGAAGGAAGATAGAGAAAATATTGATGGATATGCATGTGTTGTCCATGATCCATGATCATGTGATAACATTAATCTAAAAATCTCTCACATTTGTGATAATCACAGACATGCATCGCTTCATACAATCGTTGTATGAAAATGGACTGGACTGAACGTTAGTGTCAAACGTTAGAGTGACGCCCAGATCTCTAATGTATGTTAGTCCTACAGGGTCTACTGACCGTACTGTCTAAGCCTAAGGCTAGGCAATACCAATATAGCATAACGTATTAATATGCTGCTCCCTCTGTCAACAATTATTACATATTTGAATCAATTAATTTAATATGGCGCAAACCATGAATCACGATCTAAAGGACAGGTACTGGAAAGGAAGAGGAAGAGGAAGAGGAGGAAGAAGAGGAAGAGGAAGAGGAAGAGGAAGAGGAAGAGGAAGAAGAAGAAGAAGAAGAAGAAGAAGAAGAAGAAGAAGAAGAAGAAGAAGAAGAAGAAGAACTTCAAGAAGAAGAACTTCAAGAAGAAGAAGAACTTCAAGAAGAAGAAGAACTTCAAGAAGAAGAAGAAGAAGAAGGAGGAGGAGGAAGAAAGAGGAAAAAGAAGAAGAAGAAGAAGAAGAAGAAGAAGAAGAAGAAGAAAGAAGAAAAAAAAGAAGAAGAAAAAGAAGAAGAGGAAGTTCACCTCAAGAATGCCAGTGCACAGCCCAGGCCAGCACTGCAGAAAGTGTGCAATACAAAACGGCACGCATCATATAGTAATAGGCGATTATAGCTCTGCTTGCATGACAGGCACGGAATGCATGACGCGACGGGGTGTATTGTGAGACGTTCGATTTTTGAACGTTCTTGCCAACACACGAATAAAACATGATAAGAACAGAAATCCAAGCAGATATACAAACTACGACACACCATATAACTTTGACTAGAATCTAAATCACAAATAAATCCAGGTCTGAAAAAAGTAAGAGTGAGTAAATACCTTTCGCCCTGTACACGATGCAACCATCTCGGTTGCCAACAACGCTATAACCTCGTATCCGGCCGCCGCCGAACTCATCGCTCAGCCGTACCCGTCCGGGGGTTTCGTACCAGCGCTGGAGTCCGGCGCTGCCCGACGCCTGTCGCCCGCTGGTATTTTCGGGAGACAAGAATTTGGTTTGTTTAAGGCAATCATTTAAATTCAATTGTGTAAATTAAAAATCAAAATGTTACTTTGATAAATCACAAAATAGTAAAAATATACTAATGATATTTTAAATAGTCATATATTGGTATATTATTCTACATATATACTTTTTGAAATAAAAAAATTATACTTGTAATGACTAAGCCCAATTAAATATCAAGATGGCAGCCTCCATGGTCGACAAGTGTATGAAAACATACAACTATGTTTTCAATCCAAGCCTGTTAAAGTATGTATTTTTCCTCAAAAGTTATTGCAAATATTGTTTGCTAAGTTTTCCTACTTCGGCTTTTACAGACACCGTCTGTGTAGGCCCTACTTTCAAATATTTTGATTGCTATTGAACAGTCAGGCTTGTGTATTGTGTAACTATATTATACACAGTGTGTGTAATACAATGCAATGCGAGTGCGAGTTGGTAATGGGTGGGTGGGCGTAAACCCAAGTAAGTATGCTGCGCGTAGTGCAGACTAACAACAGGTTAGGCACCTACCCTAGACTGAAAGAAAGATCACACAGGGATGCCAAGTTCAAAACAATTTTATGAGTGAGATTTTCATGACTCGGCATCTCGGCGAGCGAATGAGCGCGCAAGCGAGGGTGTGGGAGGGGTTCCCCCCCTCCCCCCCCCCCCCCCCGGCCTCCCACAGTAGGGAGCTTTTCCAATTTTTAGCTCTTAATCATGGTGCGATCAGACTTGGTAGCTCTGATCACAGGATATGTTCCGCGGAGACACAAAGACACAGACGCTCTCGAAGGAGAGTCGTTGTCTGGACGTTTGTTTTAAAACAAAAACAAAAAGTGTTATAAAACTCCTCCGATCAGGCAGATTTTTCTGTTTAACAGTAAACACTCTTCACTTAGGCAGTGTAGATTCTATACGTAACTATAAACACCCACCACACCACAATGCGACCAAAAAAAAAAAAAAAAAAGTTTGTAGACCCTAGATAACTTAAATTTGCAAAATCATGGATTTTCATGGAAATTAAAAGAACAGCAAACAAACAACAATTTTGCTTGTTTTTTAAATTTTGCAAAATAGCATAACATTAATGTTGAAAGCAAATGTCAATGTAGAAACATTGTTTTTAATTACATAGACATAAATCAGGGCTCGACACTAACGGTGGCCCGGTGGCCCAGGGCCACCAAAAATGAAAGTTGGCCCACCAAATTTTAAAAAAGGGCAAATTTGGTGGCCCGCCTCGGGCCACCAAAATTTTTTTGAAAAGTAAGTCAATAAATTCGTAACTTTTTGCGCCGGAAATTAGCAGTTAAATTTGTTTAAAGGACGGATGAAAAGGACTAAATGAGTGCCTAAGAGTGAGTGTTGCAAGTTTGTTGAAGTTTATTTATGAGTATAGATATGTCCAACTTCTAATTCTTACTTTCATAAACTTAAATATTTGACTCATTTTAAAAAAAGGACTTTTAATGTTTTTTATTGTTTTTTGGGGACACCAAATTTTTCTCTCGGGCCACCAAAAATTTGAAATTGACGATTTTGGTGGCCCGATGGGGCCACCAAACAAAAAAGTTAGTGTCGAGCCATGCATAAATGATTGCCATTCATGTGAAATGTCTTCAAGCATTTTAGGTACCGGTAATAAAAGCATCGTAATACAATATCACCAACTGGTTAGTATTTTTTTTTATTACCGGTTTCACATTCTACACAAACTTAAGTAGAACCGTAAAACGGGGTGAATAGGGACGGCGAGGTGAATAGGGACAAAACCGATAAAAGTTTTTTGAATGTGCACGTTTCATATTTGCTGAACTTTTTTTCTTATTTTTATCACAGGATGGAAGGACCATCCAACAGTGTCCAGAAAGTGGTCCTCCTGAAGTGAATTTTTTTTTTTTAAGGGTACAGGAGGTCCAAATAAAAAGTTTTCAAAAAATCACAAAAAAATCAGGGCGGTCAAAACTTTTCTGCTCCCGTGGCCATTGATTAATGAAATTCGCTGAAATGTTCATGAATCTAGCCTATTAGGTCCTACAACACACCTTTAAATATGAATATTCCAACAGGAATTTGTGACAGCACATTTTTTCTTCTCTTGGGCAAAAAAAATCAGTTAGACTGGGGTGAATAGGGACACCATGGTGTCATTTGATTGGCCCTGTAAATTTTCTGTATGATTTATAATGTCATAAATTGCTCTGAAATGTTTGTTATGTCCAGCTATTTTCAAAAGTGTGAATCTTTATTCTAAATCTCTTGACAAGAGAGCAATAAGATCTTTGGATATGTGGCTTCACTTTTGTATACATAGATCATGAGAGTGAACTTTGCTGTCTTAACCCTAACTTTTGGAGGAAGGGTCTGGGAACCCCGGCCCCACCCACCCTCTTGCGAATTTTTTTCACTGCCTAAGACAGGCTAGGACTTTTCCACTTGTATTTCATGACCCTTTTCTCTGTCTTCTGCATGTTTTAATGCCAATAACACATCTGTTTGGGTCAGACCCATACTATAGGTGCCAGCTTATTATTGCTGTAAGAACTCCCAAAATATCCCCGACATCATAAGAGTCAAGTTACACTGATTTTAGAGTGTATGAATAAGATTGTACATCATGATTTGCCACTAGAAGAAGAAGTGGGTTAATATTTGAGTGCAATTCAATGGATTAGTAAAGTTTTGACTTACTTTTCAATCTTAACCTTTGACCTGATGGGTCACATTTTTACATATCAGCTCATTTTGTTGGGCTGTTGCAATTTTTGTTAAAGATTGATTTATCAATGGAATAGATTGCTCTTAAATATTTGTATATCATTTTTAAACTCTGTAGTTGTTCCCTTAATCCAATTCATTGGATGGATTAAAAAAAAAATGCCTCCAAACAGCTCTTTTGGATCAAAAATAGTGTTGTCCCTGTTGACCCCAAATTTGGGGTCAACAGGGACAGCGTCATTTTATCAAAAAACATTCTTTTCCCCCAAATATTTATTTCTTTTCACAACACCAAATTAAAGGTATTTTAGGTGAACATAAAATCCCCACATAAGATTGAGTCTCTGGGCTGCGTGAAAAAAAAAATGCAATCATAAGAACTTTAAATTTGTCCCTATTCACCCCGTTTTACGGAATCTAATGTTAAGGAGGTATTTGAATGGCCTTTTGAATACATGCCAAATAAGATATTGGTACTCTTAGGTCTTGTCACTCCAGGAACATATGCAAAGATCTGAAGATAAAGAATAATTGTTTGATAGGATTCATCATTTCTGTAGAAAGTTTATGTTTAACATTCTATTCTCCTCATCTGTGCCGTACAAAGGGTAGCAGACTGTGGACCTACATGTACCCAGAGTCGCTTGAGAGTAGATAAAAGCCATTGTCTTATATGAATTTGAGTGTTTCCTGGATGTAATAATTTACTAGTAGGCTATGTACCTTCATCAAGATGCTAATGCAATATACCAGGTGCTCAAATCAGAAAAAAAAAAATGGTATAGACCATGCTCCCTCCTAACCTTATTATCGATAGTCTTCCAACCTGGAACATTTTCCTGTTTTCTCGTGTGAAACTCAATTCAGTTGACTCCTGCAAATTGTATGCAATGTTGCAAGGTATCCCTGAACCATAAAACTGTTCTTTCGAGCTTACAATTGCGGTCTCTGCTTTTATTTAATCTGTCCATGAGTTGCACATACCACTGATAATGAGGCTGGTAATGAGGAATTATTGTGTGAGTTTTCTTTGGGGTAAAAGTCAGTGGACTGACAAATGGCACAAATTTATTAAGATTTGCATATTGATATTAAATTCTTGCTCTGATCTGATTTCAGAGGCCAAGTTGCCTTCATTACCGGTGGAGGATCAGGTATCTGTTTCACCATTGCTGAAGTCTTGATGAGGTAAGAACATTTAATGTATCCCAAGGATGTATCATGTGAAGAAAGTTTACCCTGTTCAGTATTTCAAATGTTTCAAAAGGAAGGGCTTACAATTTGTAGGCCTAAGGCTTGTAGTTTTTTATATGGATAAATAATTTGCAAGTTTTATAGATACATTTACTGCATGTGACTCCTTCAAGAAACATTGAAAAACTTCTGTTTTTTGTCTTAATTTTGCTCTCTCTGCACTTTGAGCACTCTATAGAGTGAATTTGTCAGATGTACATCTACAGTGTAAGTTATATATATTATCATATATGTATAAATTATCATTATCATTTTATGGAAGTGTAGGCATGAAAGAGAAATAGAGAAGGGGAGGATAGAGAAAAAAAAAAGGAAGAAGAAAATCCCAAAGTTGGCACATATAAACATCTTTGCTTGTTTCTCTCACAGAGTAGTCCCAAAATAGCATTCATCGAGGAAACATAAAAAAGAACATTAGAATTGAAGGCTATAAAACCAATTTTCATAGATGCATGCTGCATGGCCTTCAAATAGTCACATCCCTCGCGATGAAGTCGTAAAGTTTCTACATGTAATTGTATTACAGTGTATCTTCTGTTTGTTCTGTTTTGTACTCTCTTCCTCTCTGTGTGTATTGTAGTCACTTCACTTTTCTACCTGAAATGCTAATACATATTGTAAGTCATCTAGGGGTTCTATTTGAGAAGTAGAGCTGAAATATAGAAAACCAAACAACCTCCTGTGATTAAGGCTGTTGTGCTCAGTTTTTATTGTACATTGATTGTGGTTAGATTTTACTGTATTATGCGATTAACTCTTAACGTGCCATGGTCGCCGAACGGCGACCTTAGTCCTGACGTGCCATGGTCGCCGATCGGCGACTAAGAAGAGCGAGAAAAGCATTGGTCATTTAAGTTCTTGTGGTACCGTAATGCGTTACACCAAGAAACTGCCACTGATATGTGCTGGTAGCTGATTAGCATAGCCATCGTTTGCACTAAAAATATGAGCATGCTTACATTGGAAAATTTTGAGTAAATACATGATTTTTCAGCTAGATGTATTTTTTTTCGCGTCGGGAAAATCCGCAGCGAGCGCACCCTCTGCGAGATGTGTATGGATCAAAAGTCTCATTGGTAAACCACGCGTGTGTATGCTATTGAATCTGCGTGTATTGTCTATGCGGTTCCACTCACATTGTTCCGCTTGGACGCTGTCCTGCGGGAAGCTGCTTTGATTTTGTCCCTCAAAGAGGGTCAGCTTAGGTTCGTTGGTCAAGTCTTTCATCCTTTTGTTTTGGTGAACGTCACCAATCGTCCCCACGCTAGCCTAGGAATTGCGAGGGGACAAAGGCCTGCCGATTTCAATAGAGTACCCCGCCCGCAGTCCGCTTAGACAAAAGGAGGATTAGTAGGTTTTTCCTTCTCAAGTGGACAAAAGACACTCTTGAAGGGCCCGGGACAATTACTTTAGTTTCAAATACAGGATCTGGGACTAAAGGACTCAGATTTGGGAATGAATTTCTGAATCGGAAAGAGAAGTTGCTAAGACAAAATAAACCGCCAGTATCTTAAAAATCATACAATTCTAAAAGGCAATTTTGTAATCATTTGAAAGAGAAGATGTTGCTCTAAAACTTTCTCACAGAGTCAAGGGAGCGTTCTATTGAATAAAAAACACGGCTGACTCTTTTTTTCCCATACTACACAAAAATATGTAATAATTTTTTGATGTATCAATTATTTCTGCAATATTTCAGGATCAGGTAGATATTATGGCAAACTGACAACACGACGCGAAAGTACAAACATTTCTTGATACATGTTGTGTAGACCTCAATTCAAAACAGTGAGTAGATTCAGAGATATGGCGGTTTTAAATTTCATTGTCAGTCCAGTTTTGAAACGTTCTGGCGTTAAGTAAAAACCTCTGGCACGTTAGGGGTTTTGGGCCTGGCACATTAAGAGTTAACCACTGTGTTACTGACTGATCTTGTGAAATTATTTTATTTGCTTCCTTCATTCAGACATCAGTGTTCTACAGTGATTGCAAGCCGTAAATTGGAGCGTGTGCAGCAGGTAATACAATGCACTCTCATTATATCGAACATGGTCATAACATAAATCTTTTTGAACTTTGCAAAAATTCAAGTTCCAAAATGATCATATATCTTTATTATCCTTCATTGTTCGGCGATAATGAGGTTTCAGTATTAGAAAAAAAAAAATTGTCAGTCCCTAGCTAGGACTTCATCATAATGGGGGTTGCCTGTACTGAAAATTTGAAAGTGTTTCTTTCAAAATCTTAAGTTTATCAGTTTGCTGCAGCAGTCATTGCGTACTTAACAAATTTCTTGCAAGGATCAAAAAGATTAAATTGGTCATTCATGGGGAAAGCCCAAAGTGTGCCCAAAGTGTCATGATGTGCATGCTCCATACAACTTTTGCAGATATATATGCATGAATTTGATACCAACAGTTGTAAATCTCCTGAATAAAGTATTACCTGGTAGTAGTAGTCTGTATAATTCTGTTTTCTCTTCACTGATTTCTTTTCTAATCGTATAGGTATGTACATTCATGAAGCAAATGAAACTCATTACAGGGCACTTCTCACTGTACTGCCATTAGAAAGCTGAAATTGTACAGGATGAGGTAGAGGTGCAGTGTATCATTCTAGATTGTAGATTAGATGATTTCACTTTTATATTTTGTTTTTGAAGGCTGCTGAAGAATTGAGCCGAGGGACAGGACAGAAATGTCTTCCAATTCAGATGGATGTGAGAAAGGTATGGTGAGATACTGCTTCATCTATTCAGGGCTTGCCACTAACATGCCTCTCTGGTTGCCTGTTCAGGCTACTTTGAACTCTTTAAATTTGAAAATCAGGGTAATTACAGCTTGTAACTCTTAAAATTTGAAATTTTAGTGGCCTGAAAACAAAGTATACAATTGTGATGGCCAGATATAAAAGGAAACACCACAATCCATTTTGATTCTTAGTTGCCCAATTGGGGCACTAAAGAGAACCTTCTTGAAATTTGGCGGCCCATCATCACCTTACTGCTATTATGTAGATTCCTGATATAGTGTTTAATTCAATTTTTTTTAACCTGAATGAATCCAGTGGTGTTTATGCAAGAGTATTTGTCAAAGAATGCTAAAGATAAAACAATATTTGATCAACGTTAAACAGATATTCCATTCAGCAGGAGGCCTGTTTAACTTTGAAAAGTTAAGAAAAGAAAAATTAATTCTGTATTACATGTAGGACAGCCATTCACAAGTGTTCACACTTGTGAAAGGCTTGTGTCACTTAAAAAGCTTAAAGGGGAAGGCTAGTACCTGATCAGTGGGAATCAGTGCGAATGCTGGGGGATGATTGTTCCAATCCTTGTGGGATTCATTTAAGAGTACATTACATATCTACGGTTGTGTGAAAATCATTTGCTTTAAAACGGTCCCATATTCAAGTAATGTGCAGATTAATGCTCCGTCACTGACCAGGGACGCTTACCTGGAAACATTAAACTGCACATTACTTGAATATGAGACCATTCTGAAGCAAATAGTTTTCACACAACAATAGATATGATAATGTACTCTTGAATGAATCCCATAAGGATTGGAACAATCATCTCCCAGCATTTCCACTGATTCCCACTGATCAGTTACTAGCCTTCCCCTTTAAGCCAATGCTTTCTCTGCCATTACATTTTGTCAAAGTTTACGTCCACCGGCACTGCAATATCACCCCTTTTCTCTTCATTTTGTTTCTTTAGCCCAAGGAAGTTGTAGCAGGTGTACAGAGGGCTATGCAGGAATTTGGCAAGATCGATATCCTAGTGAATGGTATGTTCTCTGACTCATTTCTCTACCTTCTAAAGAGATATCAATTGAAAATAATTTGATACTTTTGAAATACAAAACATCACATTTCGTTTTCTGTCTGTTGTAATCGTATCAATAGAATAGAATTATGAATTCCTCCCACCAGACAGTTAAGAACCGCCCAAAGATATGCAGGTGGCTATTAACCCATAGAGGACGGATTGATTTTGCTACAACATGCATGTCCCATAGACACCTGCCCTAGTATTCTCAGCGAGTTAAAGGCCAACATTTTTGCTCCTTGCTGCAATATAACTGTGAAGCAGTGTTTTGCCATAAAGCATGTTGCATTGCAAGGCATTGCCTGCTACTGAGGGACTGCAGATGTATGTCACATAAACTGTCCTCTTGAAGATCTAAATACAATATGTCACCACAAGAAACTAATTACAGTTTTTGCACCTTGAAAAACTTGCAATTTTGAAGAAAAATCTTGGTATGGCAAGCTTGATTATATTTTTCATCCCAAAATTTATTTTGATTGGTTGCAGTTGTTTTTTTACATGTGCTGGATAGTTCACATTTCTTTCCATGTGAATGAGGAATAAACACACCATGAAATATTTTAGTGTAAATGTGGAGCAATCAAAAAAAAAAAAAAAAATCTCAGATAGGAGGGCTGAACTGTCCGCATGAGTGTAAAATTGTAAATTTTGTATCAAGTACTGTTTGGTTTATGGTGCTTATGGGTCACTTGATATTGCACAGAGGAATTTTTTTTTTATAGTAAGTTTTTGATTGAAAGAAAGATATTAATCAGAGGGGTGAAGGTTCAGGTGCGAGTTTCTTCACTTTGTCTCCCTCTACAAATTAAATTTGTTAAGATCACAACTGTTGATCTGTAAATCAACAAACAAGGCATATTAAATGAAAGAAATGTAATATGCCTTGTCCGCCTTGGACTACTTAACATAACAATGTCGGAATTTCGGAGCTTGGATATTTGTTCCGTGTTCGTCGTGTCACTGCCGGCAACCAGGGACAGCCTGGTGGTAGTGTCGCTGCCCAGAAAGCAGTAAATGACAGGTTCGAGTCCCACTGGTTCGTTTTTTTCTGACATGTTTGATAATTTTATACAGATCAGCAGTTGCGATCTTAAACAATTTAAATTGTAGAGGGAGACAAAGTGAAAAAGATTTTGATTATCAGTCATCATCAACGAGAGGAATAGAATTGATTTTTAGCACAAGTACAAAGTGGGAGTGATTTCATAGTATACAGTAGAGGTAATTGTAATGTAAATGTGACAAAAGATCCACTACCAGGCTGCACTTGAAACAAAGTTACACACCCTATTACTGATTTAACAGGTAGTGGTTTACATGCAGGCAAATGCACCACATCAACATAGAATGACGTGATACATTGTACTGAATTATAAGCTGATGAAGGAGAACAATTATTTCTTAAAAGGATGGTATAGTTTTAGTTCAGATGGAGATTCAGGTTTCAACTTTTTGCGTGATAATTAGAAACCACTTATATGAAATATTAACCCTAACCAGGCCGTGCTTTTTGGCCTGTTCTGTGGCCGGGGGAGGGTTGATTCAACCCCCCCCCCCCCCAATTGACACATACATTACTTGTCGCATAATCTTCAAACATATAAAAGAACAATTGAATTTTTCATTTTTTATGTTTTATAATTATATTCATTAATATGCATGAAATCATAAATTTTGCTCTAATTCAGAAAATAAAGCTAATGGCATCCTAATATTTGGTGACATTATTCCTTGTAGAATTCCTAACAATGTACTTGAAGAAAAAATCTGGTATCAAAGTTAATTTCTTATGTATTCCATTGTTTTATGAATTTATATGTATTTCCTTGTTTTTCGACCTTTTGGGGTTTTTGGGGGTTTTTTTCCACAAAATTTATTACAGAACCTATTTTAAGCATAATCATGCTAAATTTAATTGATTTGAGCTATTGAAAGTGAAAATAATCATATCTTTTTTAATAAGGTGAGAAAAATCTATTTGCATAGACTTTGTACACAAAATCATGTTTTTGAGCCATTTTCAGTCTGACAAGCATGTATAAAAGGTCATGCAGCGTCTTAACGGTATATCCAATTTTCATGAAAATGGTGTCGTAAGATAAAAGATGGGTCCCACCTTTTAATAGGACCACTTTGTAACTTTGTTTTGGATGTCTCAGCCATTTCAAATCATTTTCATCAAATAAACTTTTAGTTCCTTTTAGAATTGTATGCTCTTTAATATTTCATATATGTCGGTTCTAATTATCTCGCAAAAAGTTAAAACTTGAATTTCCATCTTTACCAAGACTATATTATCCCTTTAAGGATATACAGCATGGTGAATAACCTAGCCGTTGTTTGATACCAATTGATTTTTTCAGGTGCTGCTGGTAACTTCCTGTGCCCAGCTAGTGCCATGTCCTTCAACGCCTTCAAGACTGTCCTTGATATCGACACCATTGGCACATTCAATGCCACCAAGGCTGTCTTTGAGGAGTATATGAAGGTTTGCATTGTATGCTGATACAGTGCACTCCCGTTATAATAAACGTGGTTATAACGAACTTCCGGTTATAACGAAGTAAAAATTCAGGCCGCAACATTATCCACACTATGTCTTTTTGTAGTTTATTTGTTCAGTTATAACGCCATTTTGATATACCGAAAGAAAACTGCCGGTCCCAAGGACTTCATTATATCGGGAGTCTACTGTACAGTCAAACCTGTCTTTAGCAACCACCTGTCTTTAGCGGCCACTTGCCATAAATGGCCACTAAGTATCCTTCATAGAGAAAAAGCATGTCAAAAAAACCTGTCTATAGCAGCCTCCTGACTATAGCGGCCACTTTTTTGTCTCCCTTGGGTGGCCATGCTAGACAGGTGTAACTGTACATCAAACTGAATGTTTGGTATTTGTTAATGAATTAGAGGGCATGGCACTCGCATGCGTATTTGATTCACTAATTGTTTGTATTATCTGATTTACTGTTGGCTGACATACATTTAACCAGACTGACCTTTTTTTTAGAATTCCTAGTGAATAATAGGAAATGACCCTCTTTCTTTGCATCGACGAAGGAGTTGTCCACCTTGAGTTACATCATGTACAGTGGTACTTACATTTGTAATGTGATGGAAATTTGGATTAGCATTGCATTATGCTAGACCTTTGTGGTTTTATATTAGACCTTCACTATTGAAAGTGCATCTGTTTATTTGTTGTTTGTGTGTTTGTTTGTCTTTTTTTGTCCTTTTTCAGGACAATGGAGGAGTGATCATTAATATCTCAGCCACCCTGGCATACAAAGCAACAGTACTTCAGACCCATGCCTCAGCAGCAAAGGCAGCTATTGGTGAGTGCAGGAGTTGGCCAGTATACAAATAGTGAACAGTCACTAGTGCGAAATCTTTTTCCGTTGCACGAGTAAAAGCCATACACTATTTGTTTTATCATACAACACCTTGGACATCAACAGATGTGGTCCACACATATCCTTGAATTTTAGACCAGACATGGCAACCATTTTCCTTGAAAGGCAACTGAGTGCCCCAGTTACATCATAGTCAGCCGTGTACTACATGCGCGCAAAACCCATAGATTGTTTACAAAACCGAGTGTCAAAATATGTGCTTGTACGCCCTCTTGTAATTGTTTAGTTTGTTTATTGTGACATCAGAGCCATGCAAAGGCACGAAAACTTCAAGTCAATCATGAGTTTAACAGGGAAGTCAACGGAAATTGGGGACGTCAGCCATGCGATATCCATTTTTGCTCAAAAGGAAAAAAAAAATGCATGGCAGACAGAGACAATATGCGATGTACTTTTAACTGAATGTCATGTGATGGGCAATCAACCAATCGGATAGCTGCATTCTTTTTAGGTGTTGTATAATGCCTTCTAGATCTTGTTTAAGTATTATAATGAAGTGATTTTTTTTCTTTTTTGTTTTTATCGACAGGCTTTTCTGAAGTAAGTATGACTAGAATTATCAGTTTCCATGGAAATCTGAGCTATTAAATTGTAAGAATAAGTATCTAGATGTTTGACTGATTTGAGTAATGAAAACAATAACAATTTAACCAATGCTAAGATACTAAATAGCACACACATGTAAATTCACATTGAATTTTAGTAGTGTTCCTTTACTGAAATATATCTCACTAGATCTCACTAGTTTTACAACTCATCAGATATAGCTGTAGTGCCATAATGATGTCAGCTGTCACCACAGTGAATGACAGACTGCTTTACCTTCATAGTTTATAATTGAAGATGATTTGATATGCCTTGACATAGACTTGATGTTTCAGTGACTATACTATTTTAAAGATGAGAATGCTGAGTGAAATCATGTCTTGTATGTCTATTAGACTCCATGACCAGGAGTTTGGCGGTGGAGTGGGGTCCACTGGGAATTCGAGTTGTGGGGATTGCCCCAGGGCCCATTGGTGATACAGAGGGAATGCGCAAATTAGGTAGGCATTGGATGTCTGCAAAGTGCTAGCATGTCTTAAGGCCAAAGATATAGTTCTCAGAAAATTCATCTTTCACCATTTTGGAATTTGCTTGCAGTACATCAAAAGGGTTTACCAATAAACTTGTCTGGCTGACGTAATTTGCCGGAATATTGAGTTGTTTCAGAGTATTACAAGATCAAAAGGGTAAAATAACTCCGATCCTATGCATACCACTTTTATTCCTGAAGCTCCCTCCCAAATTCACAATGTTAAGCAATGATTGATACTGCCCTAGTCAAAAAGTTGCATGCATTTCAATCTAGTTCCAAAGAGTTTTGGATACTGCTGTAACCCAATTTTTCAATCATCCATAATCGATTACAAAAAAAATATATATGTAGCAGTCATGATTGGGTATGTTCTGAGAATGTAATACTTTTGGCGAACCTTTCTGGTTAGCATTTCACATTTTTGTCATTTTTGTCATTACAGAATAGAATACATGCTATTATTGCATTATTTCACAGATTTCTTGTGCATTTTTGTAAATTTTAGAACAGTCCACATTTCTGCAAGCATATGAGAACTATGTTTTCCCTTTTAATTCATGTATTTAGTGAGTATGGTGGTGATACTTAATGATCTCTAGGTGATATAACGAAAAGAATACAGATATTTTTGAAGATAGAATCAATGATGTTCCACATCACTGTTTACAAAGTGTGAAGAGAACAGAGAGTGATGGAGGCAATAATGATAACTGAATGTAGGAATCTTCACATGCTGTACGTAGTGGAAAAAGTGAGGAATGATGGTTAAAAGAGTGATAGGTCAATGATAGTCCCATCTTCTTATCTACATTTGTACATGTGAGATATATCAGCAGAGAAGGCCGTAAGAGGCAAGCATAAAACCCAATGCCTGATGGGGTAAATGCAAAGCTATACCAATCACATACAGTAAACTCTCATGGTAATGATAATGATGATAATAATAATAATGACGATGATGATGATAACAGTAATGACAATAATAACAATAATACATGTAATAATAATACTAGTTATAATAATAATTAATGCTGATTTAGTGCCTAACACAGTGTATACATGAGCTCACTCATATAACGAACTCTTTTCTTGGCCTGCGGGATCAAAGTTTCTTGTATTTTCTCTATTTCAACAAACCTTGATAACAAAATTTTATACAACTGTACTGAATAGATTTTCTCTTCCCAAAGAAGTGGCTTTAATGTTGAGAATCTACTTTGTTTGACAGAGCATACATATAGTTCTTGTAAAATGCACAAGAAAAGAATCGGAAGAAATTTTTCTGCATTAATCTCCCTCTCTATTTTAAACTAAATGTACTGCAATGTTGACAACTTCATTAAACATTTATTGTACCTAGCTGGACCGCTGACTGAGTCAATTCCTCAGCACATCCCCTTGCGACGCCTCGGGACCAAGCAAGACGTCGCGGACTGTGCCGTGTTTCTCTCCTCCCCGGCGGCCTCTTACATCACTGGGGACATCGTCGTCGTCGACGGAGGTAGCTGGATGACGTCACCCAACGACATCAACCAAAGACTCGCAGGACTTAAGAGTCAACTCTGAAGCTGGTATTTCATGCAGCCTTGATTTAACCATAATTTTGTTGTGATGAATGAATCAGATGAAGAAATTGCAGTTGTGAATTGAACATCATCATTACTGTATAAGCTGTCATTTTCGCGCACAGATATCATAACAAATGACGAGGTCACAATCATATTTGCGAGGTGTTGTTTTCACAAATTAACACCGACGCTGACGCAAATGCAGAGTCACCCTAGCGCATGCCAACATTTTTGCATGTTGATAGATTCGTGATACAACTGTGATTTGCAGAATTCACGAAAATTAAACCTTCACGAAAATAACTGCATATACACTACACTGACATCATCACTGAGATAAGGTCATTGCTTGGACATGACTTGCCTGTATGATCATCAATTTGTGACTACAATGGTACGTAGCATGATTTCTGTCACGATTAACTTTCCAGCCTGACCTGAATGATTTGCACCTGTAGTTCAGGATTGATTCATCGCAGCTTCCCAAATATCAGTGCCAAAGAGATGGGAAAGCTGAAAATGTATCTGATTAATGTGTACCCATCATGTATTAGCCTTTTGCAAAGGCAGCTTGCAATGGACTTGCATTTTGGGCTCGCTGCTTGAGTGCTGTGTGTGCGAGTCCACTGCTCTCTGTGTGCGTGCCCTCAAATTATAGCAAAATGCCTTTGCAAAAGACTATCATCACATAGGAGTTTGGCCCAAAACAGAGATATCCTGCAGGGCATGTAAAGACATCCAGTGGCAATGAATAAGCATAGATCTACCTAGGTTTATTGATTAAGCAGCGAAATTGGGATACTTTATTGCCTGTATTCCAAGAATTACAGGTAGTGATTTTTAATTTCATTTGGAAGATCCAGGAGCACTTGCTTTCCAGTTAATCATTATACCAACTTTATAGAGCTTTGAATCTGTGAATAATTGTCAGTCTGCTCCAATCATTCCATGTTATGTAGAAATGGAGTACAAAGAGAGGAAGGAAAAGATACCAGGGCAGGGTTTAGTCTACCTTCATTTCTTTTACTTTCTGTGTGAAGAAGAAAGAGAGAGAACTACAGCAGTGAGATCTAAAGCCACTGTTTACCATTGGGAGCAGTGATTAAACAAAGTTTGAGCTACAAGTATCACATTTGATGGATGTATGTATCAGTTGTATCACAAAACATCCTGCCATATAGAAGTTTTGCAATAGAGCTACAAATACAAGGAGATATATACTGTACATCACAAATATTTCTTTAACAAATCATTACTGTTGATGGTTTTATGTCAGAAATTGTTTTTTTTAACTGTCATTCACATTTTGCATATTTAACAATACTTAACACTGATTAAACTGATTAGCATTTTTACATTTGTTGTTTCTATCCCTAACTCACATTTTAGAACTTTTTGAAGCACTAACCCCCCCCCCTTTTTTTTTTCATCTCCAGATGGTGAATAGTGGCTTAATGTCACCAGCTTGTTGTAATAGTTCATATTACACTCACTGACACTGTTTAAAGAGATTTAAATCTGTGAATAATACAGTCTGTGTATTGTCAATGAAATTTGAATGCGAATAGTGAAAGACTGGAACAACAGTAAATCTTCAGTGATTATAGGTATTCGTATTTCATACTATCATGTCGGAAAATGGCTCAACTTGTATTCAAATTAAATCATGAAGATGATAAACAAGGAGCTTGGAAAGACTTGGTACTGCCATGCACAA
This sequence comes from Diadema antillarum, assembly GCF_040938485.1. Taxonomy (NCBI): domain Eukaryota; kingdom Metazoa; phylum Echinodermata; class Echinoidea; order Diadematoida; family Diadematidae; genus Diadema; species Diadema antillarum. The sequence continues at coordinate 1,713,841 of NW_027271755.1, read as the reverse complement.
ATACTCAGTCTGTAGATTCAGAGATTAATTATGTTTGTATCATCTTTCATGTACAGATCACACAAAAAAATGTTGCAGATGTGTGACTCCCGGATGTGACTGCATAACCCTGAAAGTTCTGGAGTAAAAAATGTGAATTATAATGTTATGTGCAATCATCCAACTGAAATTTATAGAGATTGTTGTAACCACTGTGCATCGTATGTATTCAAATAAAAATTTAAAAAAAAACTTTGTTACACATACAGTGTTTATGAAGGTCAGAGTTTGCAACATCGAGTTCACATTTTTGTAATATTCATATGCCAAATAAGAGACCAAAAAGAGGCCATAAAGATCTCCCTACACTCTTGGAATGGATTCTGGGAAATTAATTGTGTATGCCTTAGGGTATGTTGTGATTTTAATTCCAGTACTACCAACAGTTAAATTGTGTGATGGAGATTAAAAGTCAATATGTAGCATTATGTAGACAGTGGATTTTAACATTGTAAATGAAATCTTCAAATGACATGCATGGTTGTGGGAGAATTGCTGTCTTTGGTGAAATTTGTCACTTAATATTTCTGTTTTGTTCAGGTAGGGTTTTGAGGGTGTTTTACCAACCCTATGAGCTGAAACAAACAGAAATAGTGTCTGTTGTCCTTAAAGGTCCTGTTTACCTTTAGGAGCAGTGATTTTAAAATTGTTCAAGATATCACTTTTGATGCATATATGTGTAGGTGTATCACAAAACCATCATACCATATAAAATTTTTGCAATAAAGCCTAAAATATAAGGAGATATTGCTATTTTCCTCATTAAATCGTAACTGTAGACGGTTTAGTCTGGAAACGTTTTTATTTTAACTATTGCTTACATTTTATATATTTAACAATACTGATGATATCGATTATGCTGATTCAAATTTTTACATTGGTTGTTTCTATCCCTAACTCACATTTTAGAACTCTTTTGAAGCGGTAAATTAATGTTGGGTTTTTGCTCCGTCTGCAAATAGTAAATTATGCCTTTAACATATTCAAAGTAATAGTAATTATGTTAATAGCAATAATAATGATGATAATGATAATAAGACAGGGTATTTGCAATGCCCTTTTCTACTCTGCCTGAGTGCTCAAAGGGCATGATCAATTCCTCACACAGCATAAAGTCACATGACTTGTCACATGATTATGTTAGTGTGAATGTCTTCCACATTTATATGTAGGCTACAGCTGTATGTTATATTTCCAATTATAGCATTTAAAGTAGCATTGTCAATTGATGTTGTTGGTCACAATTATTACTGTAAATCATTTCATATGAATGTACAATGTACATTGTATTTGTAAAAACAATGTCGTTGTTTTGTTGATTTTTACATACAGAATTTTATACATTGGTAACCACGCTCCACATATCTTGTGTTCAAGAAAAATAAAGATTTACCTCAGATTACTGAATAATTATATTTCACCAAAACATCCTCTCAGACTCCGTTTTACTCTTTCTATATTACACACTAATACAAATTGTACTATGTATGTATACACAAACTTTATCATGACAAATATGTTAGTATTTCGTGGAGTATTATAGAGATTCAAATTTGGCGATAGCGTCACTAAACTGTAACAAATCATCCAATGCTATATTCCTTTATTGCTGTCTTTTGAAATTAGAACTACATGTACATAGTAGATCTACAGTCATTCTGCATATCATTCAGGCGAAATAAAACTGCTAGACGTCATGTACTAAAACCTACTTGTTTGCAATGCAAAACATTTTAGTGTGCACTCTCCCCCAAGGCTACTTAACTCTCCTGACACTAGTAGTTAATACAACACGATTTGGATACACAGCTCATGGCAAATGTATGCGAGAGAAACTCAAACAAGCACCCCCACCCACCTAACCCTATGCCTTTCAGCCCTCGGGTTTCAGGTTTTATTCACATTTGAATAACTCTGACGTGTAAAGTACACACACACACACACACACACACATACACACACACACGTACATACTTACACACTCACACACACACACATACACACACATACATGCACACACATACACACACACACACACACACACACACACACACACACAAAAGACACAGGGAATCAGAATAAATGGCAACCACTGATTAACCCTTTCTGTGTCAATCAAATAAGTCAAGCGACACGAATTCCACACACAAAGCTATGGACGAGAGATTAATGTGCATGGCATGCAGAAGGTTAGGTGGAAAGGATCGAGTCGGAAATATCCTCATGATTGACGAGAATCAAAACCATGGGATAAACAATTAAAAACACTACTATCCTGCTGTGTCATTGGACAGAATGATATACAATAGTCTGTAGAGTGGCTAAATTTTCTGAGATTAAAGCTGTATTGTCCTTGGTATATATAACTTTGAAGTATAAAATGCAGAATATCGTTTTAGCGAAAAACACCATGCTGGCTATATATAATACCCTGAATATGCTAATGGTAAGAATTCAGATACATAAACTCTTGTGCATGATAACAGAATGGTTAGAACGCTATTACTCTGTATCGCGCAAACCTGTGCAGTCCGTATAAAAGTAATCCAAATTTGGAGGGCTACAATTAATTGTCAGCTATGGAGAGCACATGAATGTTGGTTGTAAGGAAAGAGAAAATCTTCCTCTTTCCATTGGTACCTATGTTGACAAATGTCACTGCGTGCCTGAGCACATGCGACAATGACAACCCACTGGGTATTTTGCCCGATATACCCGGGTAATAACAGGTACGGTAACTCCTTTGGGTAATAACGGGGAAATAGTAGACCAATCTTTCCCCGTAATTACCCGAACCCGATATTAGGCCTACTCCATTTACCAAATATTACCCGGTAGGATGTAACCGATATTTCCAGCATTTCCATGTTATTACCACCTGATATTACTGCATTTACCCAATGTTACCTGTTATGATGAAACTGATATTTCCGGCATTTCCACGTTATTACCACCGATATTACTCCATGTACCCAATATTACCTGGTATGATGTAACCGATATTTCCAGCATTTCCACGTTATTACCACCCATTATTACTGCATTTCCCCAATACTCAGTATGATGTAACCGATATTACCCACATTTCCAGGTTATTACCACACGATATTATTAGAAATAAAGATTAAGGGTTGAATTGAGCACATTAATTAGTTATGAGATCGTGCTAGGCACAATTTGGGGATTAATATGCCCTTCTCCTATAAAATCCTAATCCTATTCTAACCTAACCCCTGTACCTTTACAATGTCCTACCATCTATACCTATACTACATCCTATACATGTATATTCCTAACTGACGTATAGTCTATCACATTTACCTGCAAAATGTTGTAATGCGTGAAGACATGGTTACTGAAATTAGATCACACATTTTCTCATTTGAGTATTCATGAATATGCATGAATGTTACTGCAGTTATTACTCAAGGTTGCAACATTATAACCAATTAAAGCCATTCAACATTACCCACATTACCCCTTATAACCCAGTTGTAACCCGGTAAAATGTTGGTTTCAACACGGTGATAACAGTAATTTGTGGAACTTGAAAATTTTGCTGGGATTGCTACGAGATTACTGTTATTACTCAAGTTTGCAATGTTATAACCAATTAAAGCCATTCAAGATTACCTATAACCCCTCATCACCCTGTTGTAACTTGGTAAAATGTTGGTTTCAACACGGTGATAACAGTAATTTTTTGGACTTGAAAAATTCGCTTGGATTGCTGTAAGATTACCTTTATTACTCAAGTTTGCAAAGTTATAACCAATCGAAACCATTCAACATTACCCATATCACCCCTCATCACCCTGTCGTAACTCGGTAAAATGTCGGTTTCATCGGTGTGATAACAGTAACAGGTAGTATCATTTGGGTAATAGCATGATAATAACGGTAATATTTGGTCTTAGTCAAATTTCGGGGCGTTATTACCGGTAATATTGGTAATCGGTAACAAATTGCCCAGTGGGAACTTGCACTTGCTCCGAGTTTGAGTGTTAACAATGAATGTCTCACTGAATGGACGAGATCTGTCAATGAAAGTGGCCATATAAATCGGTTTGCCTGTATGAATGCAGTTTTGTGTTTAGGGTTTGTGTATAAGCATCTTCCAACAGTTTATGGTCAATAACATCGGCCACCTGTCAGATATCTTGGTCATTCCCACAAATGCCAACTCACACAGTCCATTTTTCTTTGTTCATTTTCAACACATTATAATCAGATTAGAAGTGAAGTTCTTAATAGGAAAAGAAATTTTGTTACTTGGAATCATGACCACAACAACTGGCGAATATAATTGCATTAACAAAATATCGCTTTAATTAGACTCAGAACAGTACCAAGTAATAACTCTGCGGTTCGAATAGGATGTGACTGGTTTCCCCTTCACTGGAATGGTAGAATCCTCGCTTCCCCTGCGACTCAATTCCTTGTAAGCCTATTATGATTACGGAAAGTTAGACCAAAACTCAAGTTACCGAACTGTCAATTCTTATTTGCTCTGAATAAAAGGAATCAATTTAGAGAAAGGAATCAGAATTATCTTGTTTGCGATTCTCTTGAAGCGGCGAGAAGTATGGACGCAGGCAGTAAGTTATCATGTCTTTCACACGTTTTTTTTTTTCTCATTTATTCATTCGCTAATACTTTAGTAATTTGCGTTATTCACGTTGATATTAGAAAAAGAATCTTTCTCATTGCTGGTACCATACTCTCGATCTTAATGGACAGCATTGTTTAATAAGTCGTTCATAATCTGACTTACCACTGGCTGTACTCTTTCGGAAACTTAGATGTTTTGTTCTTTTTTTGTTCTTGCTTTTGACGACATTATATTCTATAATCATAATAACAACACAGGGCTTTTTCTTTATCTGTAAGAACACCGAATAGTCGATTTTACCAAAAGAGAGTAAACCGTGCATCAGCTAACTGCTTTTCGGGACACGACTCTGCCATGTATCAAATCTATACAAGAAATCAAAATATTCTTTAGACATAAAAGGGTTAAGGTGTCTAACACGCAGATCTTCGTTGTATACGCTCTCCGACTTTAAGTGTTATGCCAGGCAACCTCAGATGACGCTGTATGGGCTAACTTCTGGTAAAAGTTCAACCTATCGTGAAATAACATTTTGGAGTTATAGTCTGCAAAACTTTCATTACTATCCGTATAAACTGGTCAACCAATGAGTACAAACAAGCGCAGGACAATAGAGACCGCTTTTTCTACGAAGTGGGTTTAATGTTTTCTCTTTAAATCAGAGCAATGAACACATGTTACATGGTGCATTATCTTATACAACTTGAACAGGATCGGCGGAAATAGGAATAAATTCAAGATTTATAGTAGTTAAACGTGTACGGTTGATAATCCGAAATGCAAAAACTTGATGCCATCGATTCTAAATGCAGTCTTGTGGAGACCGGTGGTGATTTATTTGACTATTGATGTCATGGCAGGTACGCATGACATCAATAGTCAAATCTATACATGGAGCTGTTGATTTATGTACTACATGTACATGATGTGAAATTATAAAGATCGCCTGGAATGTCTCTTTAACGCGCATCTGCATGTGATGGGCATGCAAGAATTGCGGCTACAGCTGTAGCCTCGGTCGGGGCAGGTATAGCGGTGCCGTATATTTTGTCAGGGTCGGTACACTCTTCCTTCTGATTTTTGAGAGTCAAACTATACAATTCAGCAGAGATAATCAGTTCCACTCAGTTGCAGGGTAAACTAAATTCAGTAGACATAATCATTATATATAGATCAATTAATTTATTCAATTTCTTCCATTTCCTGTTGTTTTCTCGAATGCCTACAAACAATAGTTTTACAAACACAGTTTGAACAGCGAATTAAGTGGAATCGACTGCCCGTTTTTAAATGCAAAGTATCATTGTAACTCCTAGATTACAAAAACACGAGTAAGAAGACACGCATTTATGTCGTATAATCTCGAAGAGAGAAAGACCAGAAATCAAAAACGAGATAGTCGTCTCCATCAGTACTTGAAAAGTATACGAAGTCAAAGCTGTCGCATGACATCCAATTTAGCTTCTAACATGAGATGGTGTGTTGTGAAGGCTTGCGTCAAATAATAACTTTTTCAGTTTTAACATGAACTTCGTCCTGTAAGACTTTTAATACTGAACTTTGCCTCTTAAATGTTTCTGACATTCAGAGATCAAGGTGTTTATCCCTCTTTCTCTCCCTTTCTAAACTAAAAAGAAAAAATAAAAAATTATTAAAGGCATATAGCGAAATTTCGAAGTACGACCACGAGTGGTTATGATGCCATGCTCATCATTGTGATTTGGTATAATACGAAAAGCAGAGCCCGCTTTGAATTTCCCTGAATTTCTACTTGCGCCTTTCCTTTACTATTGCGGCTATACAGGCCTGGATCACTCTAGTCATATAAGCTATCGTCATCTCCGTTTCCTTTCATTTGGTGTCTAAAGGAAATGCGCTGTATTAATAAATCAAACAGGTTGTCTCTATAGAAATGCGCTGTTTAATAAATCAAACAGGTTGTCTCTATAGAAATGCGCTATTTAATACAATCAAACAGGTTGTCTCTATAGAAATGAGCTGTTTAATATACAATCAAACAGGTTGTATCCGCAACTTGCAGGCCCAAAGAGGTACCGATTACCTATAAATTTTGGTTTACTATATGAACCTCCATGATAACAGCAAAACAGATCGTGAGAGCAAGACATCATCAACTTTTCTGATTTCAATATGCATAATGACTGGATAGTGTTTTCTTAAAAATTCATGAGTTTTGAATGTCACATTTTCCTTATAATTTCTTATCCGATTTTGATCATTTTGCACTGTTCTGTATAGGGATTTGTTTTCTTTCATATATGAAATTGATCTCCGTTGGTGATTTCTTTTTTTCTTTTAAGACTTCCCGCGGTTCAGTCAAGTCAAAAATCTAGAAGGCACCCTGTCCCATTCACTATATGAAAAGTTTGTCGGGTATGAGTAAATACAACTTAGCGTGAATGTGTGTATGTGTGTAAAGGTGTTTGGTCATCATTCTTTATAGGATATCAACTAACAGACTTGATTTTTTGTTTAATGTTTAGAAATGCAATGTAATGCCGTGTAGATGAGCAACGCTTCTCGATCTTTCTTTTGATTCCGTCTTTCTATGAAAGAGAGGTTTGCCAGATCGAGCAGTCTTTCCCAACTTCACAAGGAAAACGAGAATGGAGAACTTCAAAACCACCACCAGACCCCAAACAGGTTGGCACCGCATCCCGGACATCGCTACTACACCCCGCAACCTGCCAGGAAAAAGGCCCTGAAGCCCCAGACACCCAATAAACCCCGTCTCGCTGAGAAACCACAGGCTCCAACCGATTTACCCGACAGTAGTAGATCAGGCAATCTGAAGCTGAAGATACCGAAACGTCTGGGGACCTTCGGATATGGCTGCGATTCCCAGGGTCGGAACGTTTCGGCAGGAGAAAGTTTCGAAAGCGGAACTGGAAGCGCGAGCGCTGGAATCAAGCGCGCCATTAGACCACCGATTTCTCAACTGCGTAGCGGCAGCTGCACGCGTAGTACTCCGGGAAGCAGTGTTTTTAGTCCCAAGACACCGAGTATACGAGTCACACCCGAGAACGCAGATGGAGAGCCCAATCAGCCGAGGAGAAAGGTGAAGAATTAGGCACAACTTAATTTCCATTGCCATGGTTACCAAAGTTGGAAAAGGGGATAAACACTATATAAGCTTTATATTTCTGCCCTATCAAAGCAAAGCTGCTAATTCCATTAACGGCAAAGGATTAATTGGTGGATGTATATAAAACAAATAAATGTATTTTTAGAGTGTATGCCATTGACTGACAGATGTCTAGTTTATGACGAAATTAGAGTCAAATACAAGAAATGAGCCTTCGGCTCATGCACTTATTCAGGGAATATCGTTATGCGACACCTGAACAATCATTTACGCATCACCATAGACAGCGTCACAATCTACAACTATGAATAGTTGCTGTAATCTGATACCAATTTACCATAATGTTTATAATTATTTTTTGATACAACGCTCTACGTTTGCCTTTCATCAGGACTTGATTCAATCTTATTTCTCTTGCCACAACGAAAGTACTGTATTACGCGACGACGTGACAAGAATATAAAAATAATGCAAGATGCACCAATACATTCGAGCCGCAGACAAGCAGCAACGTGACTACGTGTTCTATTAAAGGGAACCCAAACCCAAAGAGCAATGTGGATTGAGTAAAAGCGGCAACATTGATATAACACATCAGTGAGAGTCTGAGGAAAATCGGACTATCGATGCAAAAGTTATACATTTTTAAAGTTTTGTTGTTGGAACCACTAGATGAGGAGACTACTAGAGGTTATGACGTATGAGTGGACAACAGTATGAAGAAAATAAAAAAGGAATTCCGCCAAAGAAAAAAAAAATCACTTTTCTAGCAAAATGAAGGAGTACTTGACTGAACGCTCTCAGAATGTATGGGGAATAAGTGCTACCCCTGACATAGATATGTCAGTATCAAGTTGATGAAATGTGTAATTTTCATGAGAATTTTTTTTTGTTTTTTGGGTGGAATTCCCTTTATATTTCCTCGACGTGCTCGAGTCTCGACCATCCTATTGTTTTTCTTTTTTGTTTGTTTTTTTCTCTCTTGTTGTTTCGTATCTGATTGTATCTATTCTTTTCCTTGACCTTCTCGTCATTTTTTTTTTGTCTTCTCCGTTATATAAGAATGAATATGATCGTCTCCGTAGTATATAAATGAAGATATTTTAGTTGATGGTTTGGCTGGCCTCGATCTTTACACGAAGGCGGCTCCATACGGAGAAAGCATCACCTCAAAAGGAAAACCATACAATTAGGAAGCACCTTACAAACTTCTGTCTGTAACTTTGGAACATGTACCCCCCTATGTCATGCCTCCAGGTGATATAATATGAATGTGATAAAAATCACTGTACTTGGAATTTCAGTCATTGACCTTACAATATATATATATATATATATATATATACGCACTTGTTTGGTTATTTAAAAGTTTGTTTTTGGTAAAAGTAGTTCTTTTTTTTCAAATTCGTGAGGACTGCCTCATTTTTAACATGGCAAGAGGAGGGCACTAAAGTTCCAGTGTCCCTCGAAGTTTTGCGGCCGTGACATTAATGTAAGGCAAAGACTATCGACTGTAAGTATCAGGTGCTAGAGTGCCTGATGTTCTTTTCTTCTGAATAAGACGCACATTCAGACAGAGAGACGCCAGGCGACCATCTTTCTCTGAATTGAAATAACTTGAATCATGTCAACGTCTCGTATTTCTTTTTCTGCTATTTCCAAAATGCGATGATTTCTTCCAATGTGTCCTGTACTCCTTTTCCCACCTCCCCAGAAATCAGTCTTTTCAGATAGGGGTTTGTCACCATCACCGTCTCCCTCTGAGGGTAACTCACCCAGTCGACGTCATCCGCAACGTCGAAATAGGAGCTCTCTTACTTAGTCTCGTCTCCATGCCCAAAAACCTCGTCGCAAGCAGTGAACTCCTCAATGACATCCTACTGAGTGATCGCGGCACGCACAAAAAAACTGAAGGGCGTGGTCGGGTTTCTGGTGGGCATTATCCTGGGAGTTCTTCTGTTCCTTGGTCTTTATTACGGTCTGGCTTACGGCCTGTACGTCGCCCTTATCATTACAGCTTTCAGCACCATCTTCATGAGCTTGTGTCTTGCTTTCACAGGTGAAATATCTGATTACCCCCTTTTTTACAGTGTCTCATTAAAAATAACCTTGCACCCATTTTTATAAATGTCGAAGGCTTGTTGGTTGAATGCCGATATTCATTTTTGGATAATTTTCCCCCTAATTCCCCCAAAATGTGCTGAAAAGCTTTCAGAAATAGAACTGTCTTCTTATTCTTACTTATCTAATTCTCAAAACTTGTTGCTTGCTTTTTCACGGGTAGTAGCCAATGTCTCATACTTTTGAAGGACAAGTCCACTTTCATATACATGTACATGTGGATTGAGTGAATGCAGCAATATTTGTAAAATACATCAGTGAAAGTTTGTGGAAAATAGGACAATCCGTTCAAAAGTTATGAATCTTTTTAAGTATCTGCGCACTCACTGCTTGATGAGAAGACTACTAGAGTGTATGATGTCACATGCGTACAACGATATAAGGAAAATATAAAGACAATCTCACAAAATGTTACTTTCTGAAAAAAAAGTGCACATTTCCTCAACTCGTCACTTGCCTTCTTAAAGAGGTAAATTAAGTGTTCTTTTTATTACGCGAGGAAATATAAAATATCTTGAAGTTTCCTTATACTTTCTTTGTACCGTTGTACACATGTGACATCACAAGCTGTAGTAGTCTTCTCATTCAGCAGTGACTAAGCAAAAACTTCAAAATATTTCCTCAAACTCTTGCTGATGTGTTCTATCAATATTGCTGCATTCACTCAATGCACATGTCTATCATGGTGAACTTGTCCTTTAAAGGCTACTCCTTGTCATGATAACTGCTAGTAAGATATCTAATGATAAATATCTAAATGAAGAAATAAACTTCGTGGAGCCAATATGTGAAATCTCAACATACCTGGGTATATATTTTCACTAGAATGCAAACTTTGATCATCATTGCAGTGCGGGCGAGATGCGTGGCTGCTCTCATGGTACCTACGATCTGTACCTCTAGGGGGCGGGCTGCATTTCTCGCCTTCATTGTGGCCCTTCTGCTCCGAGGCCCTGTTCACAACATCTACATCAATGCCAATGAAGTGTCTGACTCTATGACCTGTAGTGCAGAGGTGAGGCTATGGTGCTGTGTTTGCAAAAATAGGGAGATTTAGATTTTTGCGACGGGGACGTTCAGAGGGGGAAAAATGTTATGAGTATGCGCAGAAATGCGCATCAAGTCCTCTGATCGCGTTTTCACTACGCGTTCTGGGCTATTCTACGTCCGCTCAATTTATGACGCAGATGCACTGATCATAATTATGAGAGGCCCATTGTTTTGTTTTTTATAGGTTGCGTCTGTGCGTTATCTAAAGCTATTTTTCAACACGACGCAGGGAAGAGGAGAGCGCGCAGCGCAAGCGTCGATTCAAACGTCCCGCGTCAAAATCTAAAGTTTCCTAATGACTGCCGCGGTTACGCCGACCGTACGTCAATCCGGAACTGAAATACGGTTTTGATATTCCGAATGTTTTGTTCTTCAGAAATTTTGGTAATCCAAAAATGAAATATGGGATTCGTCATTACGAATGTTAATTTGAAAGTACGCACCTTCTTACCGTTGTCGGATTCACGAACCTTTGGGGGAAAAAAACAAACAACGAACCATAATATATTTTCATATTAACGAACTTTCGGAATAACGAACCTTTGGAATAACACCACAAACTGCCATATCTATTAACAAACCCTATTTTAATTTCGGAGTAATGGCGATACAGCTAGGTATCGGGTGTAGTTGTGCTTATTTATAACAAACCGTAGTTCAATTTAGAAGTATCGAATCTCTCGGAATAAGGAACATCACCCGAATGCTGTTTCCAGCTTGATTTTTGTATGGTTTTATGTATACTGTAGGTATTGGGCCGATTGCTACATCAATATTGTTAATTCCAGACACGTGAAACCATGATCCTCAGTTCTAATTAATTTATCTGCTTCTTCTTGACAGTAAATCTCTTATGGTGGAGTTCGAAAATAGTATATAAGTTTCCACAGCTTATGCTAATGCTTAATACTTCAGTGTATAGGACTATTTAATTTGCAATCTTCAAGGAAATCCTACCTTCTGCCACGTACTAGTATATCTGCCTTGCTTTTGAAACGAAAACTCATTTCTTTCCCGAATGTAGACCTATTGCTGCTCACGATCTTGTAAGTCGTGCTAAGTGATGTATCAAAACAATTTTTGGATAAATTTTCCACAAGAACATTAGATTTGAATGGGAATGTGTGACAAACACCGCATGAATTTCATTGCGTAATATCTCACTAGTGTGTATGATTCAGTGTGCGATATAATCAAGCAATCTGTTTCTTTTTTCGCTGCCCCCAGCTTGCTTGCAACCAGTCGCGTGAGATCCAGGAGGCTGCGCAGCGCGTCCTCGACAATTACGCGCAGGGCATACTGGGGAGCATCGACAACATCCAGGGTGAAGTGAAAAAAGTCGGCGAAAAGTTCGAGCCAGTCGAAGAGGAACTCGGTGCGCTCAATGATGGCTTGGCTGTAAGTATTGTGGTACATCATACTCTATTCTGATTTCTTCTCCGTGTCCTGACAACACGGCATTACGCATAGATCACACCGTATTTCAAATACTGGTCACTAGTGCAAATGTTATGCCGCCACTTCATGGTTTGTGATATTCTCAATGGATTATGAGTATACAACAGAGCCGGCGGAACGGGGGGGGGGGGGGGGGGGGCTCGATCCCCCACCCCTTTTTTTTGCATTATACAAAGGAATTCATATGGTGTCACGAGTTTGGGCCCCCACTTTTTTTTTTTTGCCCCGGAAGTGCGTAAGTGGTACTAGAAAGAAATGGAAACCTTGAAGTGTGAGCGCGGTAAGCCTTTGTTTTTGCGCTAAAGACCTGACTTTTTTTTTTAGCTTGCCAGCTGAAGAAACCCGTAGGTGACAAGCTACAGAAGTTGCGATGAAGACAGTTTTCTTTTTTGCTTGTTAGCTGGTGAAACCCGGAAGTGGCACCAGAAGTCTGAAGTGCCCCCCCTTCCCCCTCCCACACACACACACCACTTTTGAAAACGTGGCGACGGCCATTTAGCCTACAATGCGGTCGACATCGGTAAGCGATTTGTCAAAGGAGGCGAATACGCCGAGAAACCCATCCTAAGAGTCATGAAGAAAACATACTAGTAACGAGGAGTATCACTGTAGATCAGTTTTTGTCAACCAGTGGGCCGCGAAGCTCTCCCTATAGCCTTTTGCCAAGGCCCTCTCGCTGTATGGTGAAGAGAGCTCAGTCGTGTGGGGTTGCTGTCGGGCTCGCCCATTACAGCGAGAGGGCCTTGACAAAAGGCTAAGCTCTCCCAGACATGCCAGATGGGCCGCGATGCCTTTCCAAAATGAAGATGAAAAAAGACTTGTATTCAATCTACACATGTAACTTGGCTTCAAGAACAGAAACAAAACCAAAAAATAAAAATAAACAACTTTGTAAAGAGCCAAGGTCGGCCTCGGGTTGGAAAAAGGTTGAGAAGCGTGGCTGTTGTAAGGCTTCGTTATAGGTGTTATAACCAACATATAGTTATATTCTTCGTCTTTCACAAAGGATCTCTTGTTAGGTGAAAATGCAAGACGGTCTTCTAGCGTCATCCTCAGTAGGGTTTCTTTTGATTTCCTTCTAAATCGAAAGGATAACGAGGACCTTGCGATCGTAGTTAACGCAGCTATTCAGCATCTCATTCTCGCTATTCCAAACAATTAAAGAAAAAAAAAAGATTGTTTTTGCTAGACACTGTCAACTAGATCTTTGTAGCCATGACATTATATTCATCATCATTGTTATCATACATGTAGTAGTAGTAGTAGTAGTAGTAGTAGTAATAGCAGTAGTAGTAGTATCGTTATCATTGTCATCGTTACTTTTATTCTACTGTTTATACTATACGCAGAATGCCGGACGTGAACTGGGACGTGCAGCAGCCTCCTGCAATGATCTCATTGATTTTGCCGGCCAGTATTGCAGGACGTTCCTGGATAGCAGCTACGAAGTCTGCCGGAATTTCATGATGGACTCTGGGGTTCGGAACCCCCTCCTACTTAGTAAGAGCAACCATCACTGTGTGAGGGAAACAGAGTTGTACTCCTCCTTGACAGATAATACATTTCGTAAATGTTTTTGCCTTTTCGATGTGCCGACGATTATAGGCTACTGAGTAGTATGAGATAGTATGAAGATAGGTAAAATACGTCAACCTAGTCAAATTTTAGTTTTTTACAATCATATTTTGAGAGAGTGATTTGTCCACGGGGCATGCTGCTAAAAGTTTGTGTTTGTGTGTGTGTGTGTGTGTGTGTGTGTGTGCGTGTGTGTGTGTGTGTGCGTGTGTGTGTAGATTAGCGTGATTAGGCAGGGAGGTGAGACCTCCCTGGATTAGGTCAGTCGTTAGGCGAGTCCCACGTAGCATATATGTATAGGCCTATCAACATTGGAGAAAACCATCGGGGAAAATGACTCAAACTGATAGTGACAGTCGCCTTTAAGTATAAAGTTCTTGGGTAATATGTTGGCCTTTTTACGGCAAATGCTTTATATAATACCATCTGGTAACTATTATAAGATTGCAAGATCTAGGAAACTGCATGGGTTCTTTGATGTCTAGAAGTTTGTTTATTTTTTTCCTTCGCTTTCACCTTTTGCTTACCATTCTCCTTAACCAGGCATTGTTTGTGACGCTTTAAATGCACGCGGCGTCTGTACTCTCCGGAGAGTCGAAGATATCTGTCAGGATTCGGCCCATTTCGACAACGCCGTCAACGTCGCCTTCAGAGCTACGCGCACTGTAATGCAGAGTTTTATCGACACCTTCAATGCTGACGTTGACTTTTCCCGCTATTACGAAAGACGTCTCAACAGCAGCACTACAGCTGAACTCATTCAGGAAGCCATCAAGGAAGAATTGAACCAGGCCTACAGTTATGTTCAACTGGTCCTGCTCTATTCCGACAAGATCCTGGCACTGTCTTTCGTCTGGCTGTGCATCAAGTCCTACATGTACCATTCCAGCTATCGTATCAAGGATTCGTTCGATAATCATTATATCACTGCACAGTTTAAGAAGCTCGATGCCAGTCGGAAGGAGCGCGGAGTGCCAAGCATTCTCCCTCTCAAAAAGAACGAACGCACTGGGTTAATTGATGTGACGTCACTGCGCCTATGCCAGTCTGAGAAGGGCTATCTTAAGTTTGGTCTATCCACTGTCATTTTCCACTCCGTCATCGCCGGCCTATCAATCCTCGTTGACTATGGTCTGTACTGGCTGTTGCTGAAGATCCAGGAGCACGGGGACGTCCAGATCGAGACATCAAGCGAACTCAGCTCTGATGTCGAAATCGAAGGAAATGGTATTCTTGCTGATCTCGTCCGTGTGCTCTTCAGCGATGGCTTCCAGGCATCGATCGCCTTCAACACATCACTCGATACGACCATTTGCCTTCCTCAACCCATTGAGCCAAACTATCGACTCGCCATAACTATTAGCGTCATGTACATCTTTACAATCCTCATGGTTCTCTCTCAGGCCTACGCCCAGCGGCTGCTCCGATACATCGCCGCCTACTACTACCCGGAGAGAGAGGTAGAGCGAATCGCCTACCTGTACGGTCACATCTTGCAGAAGCGTCAAACCCTTGTGAGGATGCTCCGTGACAAAGTTCGGATCAACCAGAAGGAACAGGACGCCATCAGTCGCATCAGTATCTCGGCCTACTTGATGAGGACGTTTCCATGTTGCAAGGGGTTATTCATCATGTGTGGAGCCAAACAGAGACAATGTCTGGGGTGCCTCAGCCCTGACGACGGGTTGCTTGTCTTCTGCTCCGACCAAGACTGCCAGGGAATGTACTGCGAAGAGTGCGCGCGCGCCCTCAACGGCACTTGCTCGATATGCGACGGCGGCATTGAGTTGGGAAAAGTGCCACTCGAAGATGAACATAATGATAAAGCACAAATGTGCACTTATGGCAAAGATATGAGGAAAATAAGAACTGAAAGCTTCAGTCCTACAGATATTCCATTTAAAATTGTGATGCTTTAGAGACCAACTCGGACCCTGAATGACCCTATAGTTTTTCGTGTCCAGACAGTTAAATTAGGCCTATTTGTGTTTATCAATATACTGCCACTGCGTAAGTTATTCTCTATATGACTTAAGTTTTGTCTACGGACAGTGGCGGATCCAGGTAGAAGGGGCACCGGGCGCGCTCCCTTTATTATATTTTTTAAACAAAAGTAACAAAAAGAAAAAAAGGGGAGGACAGGCGTTATCCCACTTTAATTTTGTATAGTGTGCCCCCCTTAAACGGAATTCCTGGATCCACCCTTGATGGATGTTAGTTTTTTATGGATGTTAGTAGATTAAAGGACAAGTTCACCTTCATAAACATAAGGATTGAGAGAATGCAACAATACTAGTAGAACATATCGGTGAAAGTTTGAGGAAAATTGGACAATCGATGCAAAAGTTATGAATTTTTAAAATTTTTGTGTTGGAACCGCTGGATGAGGAGACTACTACAGCCTGTGAGTCATATGCGTACAACAGTATAAAGAAAATGTAAAAGAAAATTCAATATATTTTCACTTTTTTCGCATAATAAAAGAGCACTTGACTTGACTCTTTCTAAAGGCAGGGGGAATAATATTACCCATAACATTTGTCGGTTACGAGTCAAGGGAATGTGTACTTTTTTTTCAAAAGATGGAATTTTGTGAAATTCTCTTTATAATTTCCTTGTATTGTTGTACACATGTGACATCCAAGTTATTCATACACTGCAGTAGTCTTCTCATCCAGCGGTTACTGCACAAAAACTTCGAAAATTCATAACTTTTGAACGGATTGTCTGATTTTCCTCAAACTTTCAATGATGTGTTCTACTAATATTGCTACATTCTCTCAATCCTTATGTTTATGAAGGTGAACTTGTCCTTTAAGTAATCAAGATAAGCGTTCATCGATTCGAAGTTAGAGCTAAATATGGGCCATATGGCTGTATGGGTCCGAATTCACGAAGGTGGTACAAATGAAACCATGGTTTAATTTATGGACAAAAACCATGGAGCGCCAAGTGTCCCACGAAATAGTTCGTTACGAAATTGGTCATTTCGTCAACAAAATTACCGGTTTGTTAATCAAATTATCATTTCGTGGACGAAATGTTCATTTAGTTACAAAATGTTGTCATTTCGTTACAAAATAATCATTTCATCCACGAAATGACTGATTTCGTAACAAAATATTCCATAGTTAAAGCAATGATACATATAATATTATCATAAGAACGAATTTTGTTCACCAGTGTAGACAGATACGCCTCTATTCACGTAAATTTTTTCTAGTAATTCAAGTACATGTACTACAAGAAAGATCAGAAGAAATGACGACATTCTATCTTTAAAATGCACGACTAAATCCAAATCAATACCAACGTTAGTATCAATAACACTATTTTAATGATCTCCCATCTTCCTCAAGAAATTGAGCCAAATATCATCACTTATCAGATATCGACATTTAACCTGCCAGCGTCAATACATTTGTGTGTGTGTGTGTGTGTGTGTGTGTGTGATATAATTTCGTGCGATGTATTACACACATGGCCTATTATATAGGGCCTACATCAGACCAGGGGGTGTTTCATAAAGCTGTTCGTAAAGTTACGAACGACTTATGTGCGACTGGTGATCAATTCTGATGTGCTATGCTTATCAGAATTTCAATAATTCAGCACAAGAACTGATCACCAGTCACTCGTAAGTCGTTCGTAACTTTACGAACAGCTTTATGAAACAGGGCCCAGACTTATTTTGCCTTGTTTGCCATGTGCTTTTTTTTTTTCTTTCTTTTTTTTTTTTTTTTTTTTGCGCACAGGTGTGAAGAACCCTATATAGGAAGAGATTTGTATGGATTCGGACCGGGTGCTTGCGTCCGGACGAATATTATTGCTGCTTTTATGCATACGGTCCGTTATGTTTTATGTAGTACATACAGTGTATTTGGTAGTCAGGAAGGAATTCAGGTGGTATTTGTTGGGGGGGGGGGGTTGGTGGTTGTGGGTGTGAGTGTGTTTTTGGTTTTGGTTTTGGTTTTAGTGAATGGCGGGTTGATGGGATTGGGGTTTAAAGAAGGATAGGTATTTAATGTTCGAAAGATATTGATAGAATTAAATATTTATAGGAACAGATGAAGATTTCATTTGGTTGGGAGGGGGAAGGGCTGGTTGGGCAGTTTTATGAATTATTTCACTCTAGATTTGCATAATGTATTTTTAATGTAAGCTCTTGTAAGTGAGAATGAGATATAAATTATGATTCAATATATTCAAGGGATATATGTTTGGCATATGTCAACATTTTTCTCGTGAAGATTATCAGTTGGATTAATTCACAATCGAAATATTCAATTCAATTCAAATTTTCTTTCATGTTTCGAAAAGAACACAGACATATCACTTTCCTTGGTTACAGAGAATAAGGTTGTACATTGTATTAGCAAAACAAATCAAACTGAGAAGAATATTCTTGTGAAACCTTGTAGTAATAATACGTTGTCATGAGAACTGAAGTGATAAAGACGAAATAACAATACACAAACTTCGAGAAAAACAGGACTGAGGGGCCGACTAAAAAGACAAAGCTTGTAGAATGTGAGCCCCTCAGGTACAGAATGTCAAATAGAAAAATAAGTTGTTGTATTGCACCAAGGAAAAAAAAGGAATGGAAAAAAGTCTTGAAAAAAGTCTGGAAGCCCACTAAGAAGACAGAGTAACTAGCAGACATACACCATGCGAATATAAACGAGACTTGGACAACGGAAATGATAAAGGTAGACTTAGAGAAGAGACAGAATTGTTTATGTTGAAAAGAAATTTTTGCAGTATGAATTGAAAAATTGATTTGTTTGTGTTTTTAATTGTATTTGCATCGTTTTTGTTTGTATGTTACACAAGAATGGTTTAATTCATGAATTATTTCAATTAGATCAATAAATATCAAGGGGAAAAATACCATGACTCTCTGTGTGAATTTCTTAGACCCTTGATCATGTTGAGCTTCCTTTAGCTCTGTCTGTTGCGATGAGTCAACACCCCCCCCCCCCCACACACACACACACATACACACACTACTTACAGACATTGATCATGGCACATAGGGGGTTGTTTTAGTATAGAGGTTGCA
Organism: Diadema antillarum; assembly: GCF_040938485.1. NCBI lineage: Eukaryota > Metazoa > Echinodermata > Echinoidea > Diadematoida > Diadematidae > Diadema > Diadema antillarum. Next base: position 1,694,818 of record NW_027271755.1, on the reverse strand, counting down.
TTGAAGGATGCTGTTGTTGTTGTTTTTTTTTTAGAACATTGACTTCTAATTCTTGACCCTTTTGCATTCCTGTTCATTCACATTGAATACTTCAGGAATTGATGTTAGCCATTCGTGTCATCCATGGTCATGTTGTCTTTAACTACCGTAATCTTGTCATTGTTCCATCACACAAGACTTTCTTTAATGACGCAATTTTTTTCAACTAGCGCAAGTACTTCGAAGAGGATAAATACAAATGCAATACTAAAAAATAGCAAACAAGAAACTTCTAAAAGAAATATAATGCATATAGTCAGAAAGTAAGTGACCCTCGTTCTCTGTTGTTGTTGATGATGATAGCACAAAGTTAGCCTTATAACAGAAATCTACATGGAAAAGCTCCTACTAAGAGTAGTTAAAAGTTTGTCTAAAAGTAAAGAGGTTTATGAACACAACATTGAAAATTTGATCAAATCCGGATAGATTTCGCTATTTTTTTTACAAAACACTGCTTGAGCAGCCAATTGAAAATGCAAATGAGTCAGAGTTGCTGATGTCATCGCCCTACAGCTAACTTGCACTCTTTGAGTTGTACGCTCCTCACCACCCACCCACCTCCCCCCCCCCCTTCCCCGAACCCACGTATTGCAATTTGCAGGCATACTCGAGTAATCTTTTCAGAGTAGGTACATAATGTACCTCCATTTTTATCGCAGTGCCTATAAATACGATCGTAGTACGCTTCTTTTTGTATCGATCGTATAGACATGAACATATGTTATCATTTCCGTCTGTCTGCGTATTATTCGACAAAATGTATGCCAAACGTCATGTATTTCTTTGTATATTCTGTTGAAAAAGTGGTCATAAAGTTTAGATTTGAATTTAAATATTTTATCTAATAAACACAGATTCCCATATTCCTTATTTTATTTTTCATAACTGGGGTTTTCTGTGTGACAACAGTGCAAAAAATAGGGGTTTTTCAGTTTTTTAACAAATTATTTTGATAATGAAATTTATGTAATTGTAGGGTAAAGGCGCAACTTTTTTCCTTTTTTTTATGAGGAGGCCCAGTTTCATATTTTTCTTGTGCCACTTCCGGTTTTTTTTTTTTTTTTTTGTGTGTGTGTGTGTGTGTGTTTTAGTGTCGGGGTTGGGAGAGGACCCGAGTGGTATTAGAAGGCACCATCGTGTATTTCTATGTGTTATGCAAACTGTGCATGTAGTCATATCGTCTTTGTTTTGTTAATTGATTGAATAGGGAATGAAAACAAAGTGTGTGTGCAGAGAGAGAGAGGGGGAGGGGGAGAGAGGGAAGCGAGATAAGGTGTTAAAAAGAGGGAACTGCGCACACTATCAGCTAGTAAGTGCCTCCTTTTCTGGTCCCCCTCCCCTTCACGGCTTCTCTTTGTTATCTATCCCCTCATTTTTCCTGAATTTCACCAGAAGCATTGCATTTTCAGGAGAGATGAAGTATACTTTTGGCAACTACATATCCTAAGTACACGGGATGCCTGTGGCATCATACCCACCCTCTTCATTCACACGCGTAGACATGCGTTACAAATCAACTGCACCATGTACGTGCCACACAGACTGCACTGTGTTGCACGAGCTTTCATCAGCTAGCCTGTGAAAACCCCGGGAAAAGGGGGATGGGCTGATATTATTGCGACACAGCACCCCAATACCGTAACGCCACTCGGGCTCGCATATAAAACAACCGTCTGGAAGGTTCTGTGACCCTCATTCTTTCATCGGCTTTACGTTAACAATATCACAACACCAACTCAGCGATGAACACTGTGGAAACCTGATGTTTCAAATATGTAAGTACCTAACTTTTATGTTACTGTATACCGATATTTAAGTGGGAATTGAGCTTTCACTACGAAGAGTAAACGAGTAGTTCCAGGGTTGTATAGGCCACGCTGCTGTGTGTCACCCCGGCGAGTGCGGGCTCCTTAACTCGGTCGATCGTGTGCGTTCCGCTCGTACAGCTGTAAAGTTCTGTGACCTTATGGTTTGTTATGATGTGGCATTTGTGTGGTAAGGCTGTTTGTCTATGTTGTGGAAACTTCTAGACGTTTGGGAAACCAGGTATATCACCATCCAAGACCTTTGCTGTTCCATACTACGTTCAGCTTTCATTTGGTGTGGTTGTGCCGCTATACCGAGTTGCAGTTAAACTTCTCGAGCTCATGCTTTCCTTGAAACGCCATGATACAGTGTACTGATGTATTGAATAGAGATGACTTCCGTATTCGGCTCATCCAGCCATCACAGCAGAGTCAACGTTAAGTTCGATGGACCAGTGACAGAAGGACCTTGTTCATTGTGTGCTACTGACGTTCTTCTTCCTCTCCACTTCCTTTCCAAACCATTTTCACACTTTAGAACTCAAGTTTATTTTTATAGTATGGTGGTAGACTCGAATGGCATTTAGGGAATGCTCACTTGGACAGATTGTTTGTAGGCCAACCTGTTTGAAGACAGGATTAACAGTTAATAGTTTAATTCGCTGTTTAAATAGCCCGACCAGACGCTGTAAAAGTACGCTGTGCGAATACAGCACTTACACAGCGACATGGCTGTGTATAGTTAGTTCGCTGCTGAACAATTGCCACTTTGCATGATTTGATAGTCTTAAGTCTGATGATTAGTGGGAATAGGACACAGAAACGATATCACTCTGATATTACAAACAGGCAGAAGTTCTTCGTATGATGAATGGTTAGAATGAGAGAAGATATTTGCCAGCGTGAACGAGCTAGGTTGTCTCAGACAAGGAGTACGGATCTAATGTCATCACTAAGGAAGGAAAAAGCTCATTTTACACTTAAGCAGTGCTAGAATCTGAGCAAGACTTCTGGAAAATATCAAAGCATGTGTCGTCAACTTTCTGCCACAGCCATGTTGATTTGTCAATGAGACAAGTCAATAGTTATCAACTATTCTTGTGCCTACCCTTCAAGGAAGTAAAACTGATCTACAAGTTACAAGACACCCTACCTCTGTTCTCAAGTTGACCCATGTGGAACCGAAAGCGTCTCTGTATATAAAAACATAGAGTGGAATTAGGGCTCCGGGCTCAAATCAAGTCTTTAGCTGGCATTGTTGTAGGACGTGAAGGATTTTGGAGACAGCTCAGTTGCATAGATAGAACTAAAAGGGCACTTTGAGATACAGCTATGGAACGTGGTCGTGGTCGTGGTTACAACAGAAGAGGGACTACAAGGAGAGGACATACTAGCAGACGAGGGAAGAAGCCGCATAGATATATACCACCTTTAGGAATAAATCAAGTGAGTATGTAACACCTCTATATTGGTGTAGGGCCTACTTGGTGGGACTCCAACGGAACTTTAGAGCTCATATATCAAAGAGAGGTTTGTGACAGAAAAATAAAGTACTCAAAGTTGGCAGGCTGTATAGACTAGAGCAGATAATTTGTCCCCGCCGAACGAGTTCGAGCAGGGGACTATGAAACGGGCTCCGTACGTGTGTGTGTCCGTGTGTCCGTCCGTGTGTCCGTCCGTCCGTCCATCCGTCCGTCCGTCCGTGTGTCCGTGTGTGCGTCCGTGTGTGATCAAAATCTTCAATTTGCTACTTCTCTGTCATTTATGAGCCAATTTTGATTCTGTTTGCTTTATATGATAGCACTACATGGGAGCTTTGAAACTTCTACACAGAATTTCAGTCGTGACCTTTGACCTTGACCTTTGACCTATATTGTACATTTTGCTACAAAATGCTACTCCTTCGCCATTTCTAACCCGATTTCGATTCCGTTTGCTTTATGTGATGGCACTAGGTGAGGGCTTCAAAACTTCTACACAGAATTTTGACCTTTGACTTCTTTGACCTTTGACCTTGATTTTTTGACCTATATTGTACATTTTGCTACAAAATGCTACTCCTTCGCCATTTCTAACCCGATTTCGATTCCGTTTGCTTTATGTGATGGCACTATGTGAGGGCTTCAAAACTTCTACACAGAATTTTGACCTTTGACTTCTTTGACCTTTGACCTTGATTTTTGACCCATATTGTACATTTTGCTACGAAATGCTACTCCTTCGCCATTTTTAACCCGATTTCGATTCCGTTTGCTTTATATGATGGCACTAGTTGAGGGCTTTAAAACTTCTACACAGAATTTTGACCTTTGACCTCTTTGACCTTTGACCTTGATTTTCGACCTATATTGTGCATTTTGCTACAGAATGCTACTCCTTCGCCATTTCTAACCCGATTTCGATTCCGTTTGCTTTATGTGATAGCACTAGGTGAGGGCTTCAAAACTTCTGCACAGAATTTTGACCTTTGTCTTCTTTGACCTTTGACCTTGATTTTTGACCTATATTGTACATTGGCTACAAAATGCTACTCCTTCGCCATTTCTAACCCAATTTCGATTCCATTTGCTTTATGTGATGGCACTAGGTGAGGGCTTCAAAACTTCTACACAGAATTTTGACCTTTGACTTCTTTGACCTTTGACCTTGATTTTTTACCTATATTGCACATTTTGTTACAAAATGCTACTTCCGGCGGGGACATATGTTACGCACCGCGTAATTTCTACTTTTCCTTGTTTCTGCTGAGACAGTCTGCTGAGCAGAGACAATCTTTGCAAAGGAAGATGATACCTGTGAAGTGTTAATTGGGCAGAGATCAAAGAAGATGAAGGAATGAAGCTAGCTTTTGTCTCACAAAGTGAGATAATCACGAAAAAATAAATACAACATTTTGGCCATAAAATCTGCGGCCCTTGTCTAGCTAGATAAATGATCTAAAAGAATAATAGCTACTGTAAAAGTGGAAATTTTCGCCGTGTTGAAATTTTCGCGCATTTCGCGCAATCAGCAACTAGCGCAAAAATAAAAGCCCATGAATATTTTTGCTTGCCACATGTTCCTGTGCATGACGTCTTGATTCCGCGGAATTAAAAACACGCGAAACTCTTCTGACCCGGCCAAGCACGAAAAAATTAGTCGCGCGAAAATATCCACTTTTACAGTAATCTTATTGTCTCGTGAAGTAAGGTAATTACCGAAAAATGAATATGACGTTTCGGCCACAAAATTTGTACTGTTTTGCCAGACGAAGGCCAGCATATTTCGTGGCCGAAACATATTGATTTTTTTTTAATGTGTGTGCTTACCTCACTTCATGAGACAAAATTTTAGCTTTATTCATTTAGATATTTTTAATAGCCAGATGAATGCCAGCAATGATCTGAAAGCAGATATACTTTGCTCAACATTGGTGAGACATTTAACTGTGAGATTGCAAAAGCAGGGAATTTTCAGTCTTCTATACCATGCACTGTATTGCATGCTGAACAAGAATTTGCCTTTTTTCTTATCATTTTTTTTTTTCTGGACACAGGTTTATTACAACAGTCAGTGGGAAGAGGATAATGAGTACCTGAATGACAGAAACATTGAGGTAGGTATATATTTAGAGCAATCACATATTATCCACACTTCTCTATTATCTTGACGCCTCCAAGCAGTGAAGGCCAGGAAAAAAAAAAAAGTGAACACCTCCAAAACTCGTGGAATATACCTATAATATACCCCCCATAAACATGAGGTGATGAATTTCACAGTAAGGTGTTCCAATTTCATGACTATGATTGAGTTCATTTGTATTATAAATACAATGTATATATATATATGTATTTAGATGTATATATATGTATATATATATATATATATATATATATATATATATATATATTCAGGGTGGTCCACAACTTGAAATTTTAGCATGTTGCAAGCTCAGAATCTGAGAATATTGCAGAAATTGAATATGCGCGGAGCGCTCACGATGAGTACGTAGTACGCAATATTTTGCTGCTTATCTCTCTTTGTGCTGCTTACATTCAATGTTCTCTCTCATGTTATGCACATGTTTTGCACATTTTTGAATGCTGTTACTTTGAGCTTGTTGCAAATTCTTGAGGATGTTGCATAGCATGTTGCTGGCTTTTTAGGATGTTGCACAAGAATTTTAGCATGTTGCAGCGACATGCTAAAACCCCTCGTGGACTACCCTGTATGATCTCTTTTTTATGTTTTTGTTAATGTTGATTTCCAGTTCATGATCCACTAGATAATTATGTGCAAATTCAATTAAATTGTAATTTACCATTTTCTTCCACCATCATTAGTTAGTCCCCTTGAAACTTAACCCTATAATTTTGCTGTGTAATGCATGGCATTCAGGCATAATAGCCACTCCACACTCAATGTCATGACTGCTAAGATGATAAAGTAACAATCCGGGCCTTTTGACCGATTCAGGTTCGTTGAGGGCAGCAGACATTATGGCACTGGGCGCAGCCATGAGCTCAAATTGCGGTGTCTCAGCCGATCCCCCCCCCCCCCCTGCTCTCCCCCACCCCCAGGCAACATGTTTATCGCGCACTTGTAACAAAGGTTTGCGCACTAAGCAAGCATTCGCGCACTCGGTACGAGACGCCCATTGGCTAAAGCAACCATGCATCAGTTTTTCATTCTGCGCGCGTGCTAATGTAGGGAGAGGGGTGGGGAGTGGGAAGGGGGGGTGGGCTGAGACACCGCGTAATGGCGCTGCCCATGCCAAAAATACACATAGCGCGTCACAGAATCGGTCAATAACTTGATGATTTTCACCTTTGTTTTATTAGATAGTTTATCTGTGCTAGTCTTAGAGCAAGTTGATATCAATTTTACACAGAACCATGAAATACAAATGAGCAGGAAAAAAACATTCAATATTGTGTATATTTCTAATATACCATCAATATAGATTGCAGATCTATATATATGAGATGAGCATACATATACAATAATGTGCTATCAGGAATAGCACAATAAATTCATTAATAATGAGTGGATATGAATAATCATTATGACATGATGATAACTGCAAATGAATAATAAATTAATTATTATTTATTTACAACTTCATAATGAGATGTACAATAGAACTGCAAACTTCCAAATTGTATGTCTTTTTGATTTGTATACTTGATGATATTGAGGTGAAATTATTATCATAAAGGTAGCATCGTTACGTAAGATTATTAACATTATAAACAAAATTGATAAAGTAACAATTCAGGATTTGTCATCATTGTTGTCAAATTAGAAATATGTTCTGAATCATATTATGTTATTAAGTTATGATTTTGTGTATTGAAGTAAACGTGAATAGCATATGGATAGCTGTAATTACCCATTCCATACTGAAAAAACAAGTTGGTAATTCTGAAATGCCCATAGACTTAATATGCAGGCCACTAGGTTCCCGGACAAAATGGGTTAAGAGAACTTATGCCCTCTTTTTCAGATCGTCATCAGAGGTCCGTCATATCATTCAAATTACACGAGAGGGAGACCACCCAGGAGAACCGGAGTTAGGACAGACAGACAGTTTATATCAAGCAACGAGGTAAGACAAAAAAAAAAAAATAATATGACCAGAGACTCCAACCCCATGCACCTTCTGATCTGGAGATTCTCCCGCCTGAAACCCCTAGCAAACGGGAGACTCCAACTTGATGTGCGCGAAGCGCGATGTTCCTTGTGGCTGGGGTCCAGCTCTAGGGTTCTAGATGTTATCTCGTGCTATCTAAGGCTTGTTTTTCAACATACAATGACACTAAGTAAGAAATCATTTCAACCGGGAGAAATTAAATCTCAAGCGGGAGAAATTAAATCTCAAGCGGGAGAACAGGAGATTTTGCAAAAATGGGCTTTCGGCAGGAGATCTCTCGTCGAAAGCGGGAGAGTTGGAGTCTCTGTATGACTGCTAGAGGTTGACCAGTAATAACAAAATAGCTGATTCTTTAGACCTTTGATGTACCACATTTAATTAGGATCACCTTTGTTCTTGGGAAATCTTAGCCATTTCAAAACCAGTTTTCACCAATTAAACTTTGAATTCCTCTTCGAATCAGATGTTCTTTCATATCCCATAAGAGTTCTGAAAACTGAAGCCAAGTCTTAAGGGGATCGTATAGTTTTGGTTGAGACCGTACCTACTTCAGATTTCTAACATTTTGGGGGCAAGATGGTGAGAAACCTCTTATGAAATATGAAAGAGCATGTAATTCCAAAAGGAATTCAATGATTATTTGATGAAAATTGGTTCTGAAATGGCTGAGATACCCAAAACAGGGCAATCCTAACAAAAGGTGGGACCCAACTTTTATTATGATCGCTTTGTTTTACTTCGTTTTTGGATGTCTCAGCCATTCAAAAACCGATTTTCAGCAAATAAAATTTCAGTTCCTCTTAGAATGATATGCTCTGTACTGTTTCACAAGTGGTTTCTTGATATCTCATAAAAAGTTAAAAGCCAAATCCTCATCTCCACCAATACTGTATCATCCCTTTGACCGAAACTCTACATCCCCTTAAACCTAACACTTAGCTAAAGTGGACACGAAATCTCTATCTCCGGCTTTCCCTGTCCTAACAGCACTGGCCTGAGCTTGGAGCAAAACCAGACACAGAAAGCCCACGGGCAGAAGAGCTTTTGGACACAGTTGTAGAGGTAAGACGGGGTGCTACTGTACAAACCTTTTTTGCACCACTTGACTAGTTGGGCAAGCAAATTTGCCCAAACATGAATTTTACTTGTCTGAAAAGAAAGCAACAAAATGAGAAATGATGAAAAGAAAAATCTCTTGTAAATTTGAATGAACAGCACATGTTGATTCGCATGCTTAAACACATTGGAGTAACGAACGTGGTTTGATCAAGTGTTGGTGTTGTATTACATTGCTGATTGAAATAGAAAGTATATGTGTTTCTTCATAGAAGGGATACAAGGAAAGAAGCAGATGATCAATAAATGGATTGATAAATAAATAAATAATACAGATAGATAATAACTTTAGAAAGTCTGAATTTGTAAATGGATATATATGAAAGAGTGAATTTATGAATGCGAAATTAAATAAAGGAGAGAGAAGGAGAAGAAAGTAGTATTATTATAAGAATCATGACATTGCAAAATTATTGCGTGTAGGTCATCTTGACACTACACAATCAAGGAAAAATTTACCCTTAAATAACTAAAAACATTTTAGTTTGGAATTCCATACCATGTGCAAAGTGGCTTTTAAAGTAAATACTAGAAATTCAAAGGCACAGACCAAAGAGGTCTCATGAAAATTGTACTGAAAAAAAGAGAGAAAATTATAGAATTTCAAATTGTGACATATTTTCAGGGAAACAGGGAACTTTCAACGACCACAGAATTGTAATTATGTGAGGTGATAGTAATGTAATATCCTAAAACTTTCTTATTTTCAGTCTGATTGGTAAATAAAAAAGTATATCACTTGCTTTGGCCTTCATTGTATTTCACACTATGTATGAAGTTTAAATTGAACAGAGATATGGAGTGTGATTGAAATCAAGTACCGGGGGTGTAGGTTAAGTTAGTTGATTTGCTATAGAGCAGATGTAAACAACAGGAAAATTTGCTTTTAATGCTCCTATGATGTGGAATAATCTTTCTATCTATCTATTATTATTATTAGTAGTAGTAGTAGTATTGTCATTATTATTATAATTATTATAATTATTATTATTATTATTATTATTATTATTATTATTGTTGTTGTTGTTGTTGTTGTTATTATTATTATTATTACTATTATTCTATAGCAGAATCACTGGGACTGGTGTGGACGCATTGAGGAGGTCAAAGGTGAAAAGACTCCACCAGGAGATCACTGTGACAACAAGACCAGCCAGAATAAGGTAAAGGCATCATGTTTGAATACTTGTAAAGGATACATGTAATGATGATGATGCGACTGATCGTAGTATCTATGACCCATTTCTAAAGATAATCCATATGATGAAACCAGCAAACATGGATATATATATGGGCATTTCCGTGAGTTGTGCGACATGACCACCAAAATTTTACCCGCATATTTCAGGACAACTGATAATCTTTGTTAGCCAGAGTTTGAAGTGTGTGAAACCAACTTTACCTTTAAGAAAAGTTCCCTTTTGTGCATTTTTATACCTTTTGAAACCAGAAAGCATTTTTTGACCTAAAAATCCCTAAAAATGCATTTTTGTTGCTCTTTGTGATTATTTTTTATATTTGAGGCTCAAATCAAACTTTCTTCGGTTTCACAAATAAAAAATATATTAATCTAGCAGTAAATAAAGTGGAGACCTCGATATAAGATATGTACTTCGGACACCAGCGTGCTCTTACATAGCTCGAGAAGCTGCTGTAACGTGAGTTACCGAAACATGAACTTTTTAACCTAGCAATTTTACTATGCCCAACTGAGACATGGTATTTTGGATTATCAAATAACTATGCAGCACACATCCATGAAATATGATGGGACTTATAGTCTTTGCTTCAAATTCTCATAACAGAGGTCTTAAAATTGTAACGTGAGTTACCATGTAACGTGAGTTACCACAATGTAACGTGAGTTACCGACATGATTTTTCTTTAATACCAAGAAATGATATGAAGGTTATGATTGTAAGTAACCAATGAGTGTACACATGATTACTGAACTCTTGTATTAAGATTCTATTTCCAGTAGATTGTTATTCTCTTGTTCTCTCTCTATCACCAAACCAACTGGTCTACATGTACAATGTATTAATTACATATGTTCATCACATGTGCTTCAACAGGTTCCATATTTACTATTTAATATGACAGTGCATGTATACTGATCTGTTACGAAAGTTGTTAAAAGACATTTCTTCTAAAGCTGCATGGACCTTGTTCCAGCAAATTATCAAAATTTTGTGGTAACTATTAATAGCCTCCTGATTGGGATAATCACTGCATGATTACTCTTGAAAAGTTCTTGTTTTTGTAATTCAAGTGATTACTATTTGACATTTCATAGTTTATACCTACCTGTATAGACCAAAGCCATTGTTTATGAGGCTGAAACATTTACATGTATGAAGAGAATTTTAAGATTGGAGCTCACTTCCTGCTGTTTTTTCTGAGATTTTTGAGAACTGAACATTGTGAATTTGACACACTTATAAATGTGTTTTATACTATTCTACTCTGAGGTTTTAGCCACTGTATATTGTTGCAAAATCCTACAATGAAACTTTTCCATGTTTACTACAATTTACTTTACATGCTGATCTATTACCAAAAACTTGTTGAATGTGAACCTCATTATCAGACATTTTCTTTAAGAGCTGGACAGTCATGTACCTTAAAGCAAACTATCAACATTTTGTGATATTAATAGTTAGCCTCCTGATCACAAAATATTTACTATTCATGTTTTTCATTGGGATTTACTGCTTCAGTCTGCTTGATTACTCTAGAAAATACTGGTATACTTTTTACATGTATGTACAATTTAAATAATGGCTTCTTGACATTTCATAGACCAAAGCCATTGTTTTTTAAGGCTTAAACATTTATAAACATGTTTTATTAAACTGATCAATACTGGTAGCAGATAACTAAAATTTATCTGCAGTTTCTGTAATTGAATTCTAATTTCTGTACCAGTTTGGTATAAGAATTTGTAAACAAATCAAACATACAAACAATTGATTATTGAGTAATTCAAACAATTATCAAATAATTGGAATATAAATTGCATTGTTTAAAAGTTAAAAGATTTATTGAAAATATTCATTTCTGAACCTTTAAACTCTCCACAGACTACATGTACAGGTCTCTAGTCTCGTGACTCAGTGTATTAAATGGAATAGTTTATGGATGACTTGTTTTATCTAGATAGCCTGAAATTCATTTAAATCTAGTAAAATAAAAAAACAATCAAATCAAATCAAATTCTCAATTAAGTCCTCAATTTCTGATGCATTTGTTAACTGGAAAAGAGTGTAATTTAATGAAATAGACTCTGTTTCATATCATTTTGTTGAATACAATTTTTGTCTCAGTACAAATGAAAGCTTGAAAAACGACTCAATTAAAAATGAAATTTATCTTCAAATTGGTATTCTAAATGTAAAGTTTCCTGCCTTTTGGTAATCTCATGGATAAAATGGGATTAATTACTGTCAGATCAATGTTCAAATCAATTTAGATTCTTTATTCTTGGAGTTTGTTTGTGAAAAAAAAGTTCTCTTGGTAAGTTTTCTTTGGATTATTAAGACAAAAAATCGTCTTGTGATCATGTGGACAAACTGTAACGTGAGTTACCGTAATGTGAGTTACCGTAACGTGAGTTACCGCTTCACATGACGATACCTGGAGAATGTAAGACAATTTGAATTTTTACCATACTCGGTGATGTATGTTGTTAGTCCATGACTTTGACACAATAGACTTTAAAGTCTCTCTGTTTCTTGTTTGAGGAAACTTTTGAATATAAGACATGCCAAATTTTTGCATGTCCAAATTATGTAACGTGAGTTACCGACATTTGTAGTGTTTTTTCTCATAGTTCTCATAAGAGTCTGTGGATGTAATGTTGCTGTGAGGTAGGATGGAGGTGCATGATACTCATTCACATATATAGTAACTCATATCACTAATTAGGTTTTAAGGATATTGATCTCAACAACCTAATTTTGAGTTCAAAATGTAACGTGAGTTACCGTGGAAATGCCCATATATTTGTGCTTTGAATCGAGCTACAAGGAAGTACTTTACAGTATATAATGCCATATATTTTGATAGTGAGTCTATTTTATGCCTCCGCCACGAAGTGGTGCCGGAGGCATTATGTTTTTGGGTTGTCCGTCCGTAATGAATTTTGTGGACAGGGTAACTATCAAAACCTTCTGAGGTATCCTAATGAAACTTGGCATGTATGTGTATTAGGGGGTGAAGTTGTGCCTATCAACTTTTGGGTGCACATGCTCAAGGTCAAAGGTCAAGGTCAAATACATAAAATTTCACCATTTCCACCATATCTATGCAATGCCTAAAGATATTTTCTTGAAACTTAGTGTATACATTGTATTACCCAATTAAGATTCTCTAGTGAAAGTTTCGGCCATGAGGTCAAAGGTCAAAGGTTAAAATGTCAAGTAAAAATATTAAAACTTCACCTTTTTTCTCTGCACCTTGGATATTCAAGGTATCTTCATGGAACATAGTATATACATGTACTGACTGGCAGTGATTATCTAGAGAATTTAGGGTTCATGGGGTCAAAGGTCAGAGGTCAAAGGTCAAGGGCAACACTTCAAAATTTTACTATTTCCATCATTTTTATGCAATGCCAGCAGGAGTATTTTTTTTTTTTTTTACACTTGATGTATGCATGTATAAGCTAATAAGAGATTCTCTGGAAAGTTTTTTTTTTCTTTTGCTTTTGCCTCAAAGGTCAAAAGGTCAAAGATCAAGTGAAAGTGCTGAACTAGTTTTTTCCTCCATATCTTGGAAGTGGCTCAAGTTATCATGAAACTTACTACATATTTATGTATGTTCTGCCTGACAGTTATTATCTTATGAATTTTAGGGTCAAAGGCCAGATGAAAATGGTAACAATTTACTATTCAATACAGAAATTGCGCTTTTTCTCCATACCTTGAAAATTGCATAAAAATGCAGAAACATATGAATGGGTCAAAGTCAAGTTAAAATCCTTAAATCCCAAATACATACTCTCCTATTCATCCAATCAAACCTAGGTCAAGGAAGGTGAACATTCAACACATTTGTGACAAACTTGTCATTTTAATATTTTGCCAATTTTGCGAAAATGTAATCACACATTGTCCACATGTACTATCTAGACCTATTAGGAGAATCATGCATTATGGCGGAGGCATACCAGTTGCCATAGCGACATTTCTAGTTTGCGTGTGAATCAGGACTGTGCCGTACAGTGCCAGTGGATGGAGAAATGTTTCCATGCCACATTCATGTCGGAATGTGAGTTAATATTTTTGCACTTTTTAGAAATTTATGAATAGTACCCGACTTGCGAAATTCTGAAAAACAAAATTTCATGAAATATCAGTGTTGCATGCAATATGTTATTTGATATGCTGCAGAGCATATGGAATATTGAGAGCTGCTATTCGTCCCGTTTTATGACAGAGCTGGGATTGGGGTGATCCAGACCTTGTCAAATTTGGACCCATTGAGGAAGTCAATAAAGAAAAGACTCCCCCAGGAGAATATAGTGATAACACTACCAGCCAGAATAAGGTAAAGACAGCAAAATAAAAGGTTAAAGGGAACATATAGTTTTTGGTTGAGACTTATCTTCAGGTTTATAACTTTTTTATGTGTGATAATGGGAAACCTCTCATGAAATATGAAAGAGCATGTAATTCCAAGAAGGATTCAACATTTATTTGATGAAAATTGGTCTCGAAATAACTGAGATATCCAATAGAGTGATCCTAATAAAATTGACAGGCCACGACTTTCATTAGGTTCTCTTTGTTTACCTTGTTTATGGATATCTCAGTCATTTCAAGACCAATTTTCATCAAATAAATGTTGAATCCTTCTTGGAATTACATGCTCTTTCATATTTCATAGAGTGGTTTCTAAATATATCGCAAAACATTACAAGTTGAATCCTCACCTCAACCAGTACTGTACAGTCCCTTTAACATGGACTAATGATGCTACGTACAGGTTGTAATGTGTTCTACATTGATATGACTGAGAGCATAAAACTCTTCTTTAATTCTTTCACTGTTTACTATCTATAACAATTACAAAAGATGAAAAGACCCATCATTGCAAATCACCACAAATGTTCATCTAAAGTCACCAAACATCAATTGTCTTGCAGTGTTTAACATTTCCAGACTCTGCGCTTCCATTGCTGTATGATTGGTCTCGCTTTGTTTCCAAACCTGTCCAAGAAATGGTACGATGTACAGCCGCAACTTGTGGTTGATGAGCAAAGGATGTTAGAAAGCTGGCTGTGAATTCAGATTTGTGTGTACATGTCCATTTAAAAGAGGAAAGCAGCATTGTAATGTATTTGTCCTTCATAAATATCAAAAGTTTTGATAAATTTTGACACATTCCAAGACTTTTAGATTTGGACATGAGGTAGGAGAGATATCAAAGGTTTGATTTGTAGACAATTACAAAATGTCTTATATTCCACCAAATCATCATTTAGTGCTTTTGGGCTACAGTATCTGCCACAACCAGTATATCAGTGTAACATATGGTCTTTCTACTACATTGTGGCTTTCGAAGCAGTGTATAACATTGGTTTTCAGTGATGAATAGCAATTTGTCAAGTACATGTAGTTGTTATGTACCTCATGCTGTTATCCTTAGATGTATGTTGCTTTTCTAAGCTATATGCAGCAGTATTGATGAAATTTATTAGCAGCCCGTCTTTAATTTCCCCTTCAGAGAATCCTAAATGACATCTGGGGGGCGTTTCATGAAGGAACTTGTCGGATAAAATGTCTGACAAGTCAATTATATCCGACAAGTTCAGAGAAATCAGCCAGTCAGACTGAAGAATTTCTCAAAACTTGTCGGATATAATTGACTTGTCAGATATATTATCCAACAAGTTCCTTCATGAAATGCCCCCCAGGTGTATGCATGCTCACATAGATATTTTGAAACAAATCTGTTCATGCAATCCTACAGATGAACTTTTCTGTAATATCTGCTTTTTAAAATGACCAGGTAGAACAGAAACACATTCCACTAGTTCCAGTGATTTTGGACTTCAATACTCATTTGCCTGAGATGGAGCATTTTGTAAAGGAGGTAAGTTGCACCGCTCTCTCTCTTTATGTTAGACAGTGCTGTGGGCATGAATGTAGAATATTTCACTGAGATTTTGCAAAAGTGTTTGCAAAGGTAAATATAGTCCAATGTCAATCAATATTAGATCTGACTTTGCAAAAAATGAATGATGTCAGACAAATAGAGTTAAGTCAACTAATGGAAGAGTAGAAGTTACATCGAATTCAGATGTAAAAAAGAAATTGCACAACTTTGTCAATCTGTATGGGTATTCTGCAAATGCTTTATCATGTTTCATCAGTGAAAGACTGAGAAACGCACAGGTGAAACCTACAGGGTTTTGTAATACATTTTTTTAAATACCCTTTCGTCTGCTTTGGCATAATGGTAGCCATGACAGCTCTTTATGACAGATATTAGCTCTTTAGCCCTGTGCTTGTGTAAAAAAAAGGAAGAGCATTCCATACAGCCTAACATTTGCATCAAATATTTGCATACACATATTTGTTTTGTTTTTAATTAAGTGGGTGTGGCCAAAGCCAGACACAGAAGTTGATGCTTGACTTCAACTTCGTAATTTATTTATTTTTAATTTGTTGGCCTCCTTCTCTTCCCTCTGCCTTGATGCTTCCTACCCCCTCTCCTTGAATCTTTACTCCTTCGCTCCCTAAGGAGACCTCTGGATGATTTTCAGATTTTTACATTTGAACAACTATAAATTAGTATACTGAGGACAGAGTTTCAGAATTTATGATAATTGGGATGAAGAATAAGAACATTTTCGAAATCTATAACAAATCACCATGAACAAGGATGATGACATGGCAGGGTCACCATAGGAATGCATGAGTTGGGGCTCAAGGAAGCAGGACAAAAGAAGAAGGCATGCTTAGATTATACACAGGTGATCTCACAAGCAAGCGATGTAATGGAATTGCACTGCTACATTTCTGAAATATGTGAGCCTCCTGTGTATCATCCTTGTTCAGTGTAATTTGTTTAAGGTTTTTTTTCAAAGTATTGTTTCTCTGCTCAACCACAATAACTTCCACAAGTCTATACATGGAGCTGTTGATTTATGTACCACATGATGTGAAATTGTGAAAATTGTCTGGAATGCCCCTTTAAACCCTCCCTCAGGCCGTAGAGGAGCTGCACAAGAAGGGCGTGTTGACTGTGGAGGACCGGGATGCCTTGACCTACCGCCCCAGGGAGGATCCGGACGAGAAGTCCTCCGGCAAAGGGGGCGGCAGAAACCATCTCAGCTTTCCCTACCCCGACATCCCACTCATCCGCTTCCTGGCCAATCTTATCGAGGACTGGATGTGGAATGGGTGAGTAGAGATATGTGGGGACATCCCACTACAGGCCACTAGACGGACACCCACGAGTCATACAGCCCACGAGTTTGACATTGAAAACAGGTCCATCCGTCATACAGCTCACGAGTCATACAGCCCACAAGTTCGACACTAGGTAAAAACAGCCCTCGAGTTCGACAGATTCGACGCGGGGATTAATGTGTCGGTCTCGTGGGCCTTGTTATCTTAGTGTCGAAATAATGGGCCGTGTGACTCGTGAGCTGGATAACTCATGAGCTGTATGAGTTGTGAGCTGTATGACTCAAGGGCTGTATGACTTGTGGGTGTCGGTCTCATGACGTGCACCCAAGATACATTGCCATTATATCAAGTTCAATGTTCTGATTTGATCCATGCTGAAGTCTCTTTGATCCCTTTCCGACAAGTTTCTAAAAATCTCCTTATATTTTAAACTGAACTCACCAGGTTTCTTTGAGTATTAGGTTGAATACCTTATACCATTTAAAGATTTATGTGTCATTTGTGGAGAAGATCACACATAAATGAAAAGATAATGATGATGATAAAAAATGTGATGATGATGACTCAGATGGGGATAAGAGTAATGATGATAATCATAATAATGATGAACTATATCAAGCTTCTTCCGTTGATCTGTCAAAAAAACAAAACAAAATAAATCAATTACTTGGCCGTAGTCCTGTTTATAAAGTTTCATAAAACTTAGCAGTGGCAGATGGAACGAGTGAAAATTGTGTAGCTGAATTTGTGCTCTAATCTTTTTCTCCCCCAGGACCTGCACGACTCGTGAGCTGAAGGTTTATGAGCACTTGGATGAGGGGGATGCGGACAACAGGAGGTACTGTAAAGCAAGATATTTGTGACTCCCCACAACAAAAGGATGCGAAAGTCGGGGGAGGACAATTTTCTGAAAATGGCATGACATTATTCCCATACTCTTCTACTTTGATTTCATACATAGCACAACTCATAAAAGTACTCGGTTGCGCAGATATCGATGATTTTATTAGCGCATGTCAAGTGGTTGTGGATATCAGAGTTTCGAGAAGAACGCCTTCAAAGTTTTCCTTCCGATGCTATCATGATCAAGGGGAGGTGAAACAGTTTTCACCGCTTGACAATAGAAGGTATGCTCCTAGCGACCTCCACGATGTTCATTCAAGCTTAGCGCCAGCGGTCTATGCATGACCAATCAGTAATCAGGATACCACACACTGACCAATAAGATCACTCCCTCGTTGCTAGGGGCAGAGTCTAGCTGCGGCGCTAAATCCAAATCTTCGGACAAGTTTCTGTTACGTTGAAAATCGGAAAATCATGGCCCAGAAAAATGCTGATTTCTTGCCTTTCCTTTGATCATTTAGCTTCCAAATTTCGGCAGATGATAGACAAAACATTAGACTACAATATTATGCAAAAAACAGAAATGCAATTGTTTTGACCAATTTTGATGATGTGACTTCAAAGTCTATTTTCTCGGCTCAGCCGTCAGCGACTTTAGGATCCTTTTGTTGTAGCTGGTCACATTTTATAGCATGAAATTTTTGCGAATAGGAGCCGACTGCCTTTTAAGCAGTCACTTAAAAAAGCAGTCACATTGTCAGTAGAGCTGAATTGCATTGTTCACACACATGCATGCCATCGCACCATAGATCTCTGTGATGCCGTCCGTTGACTAGCACTGGGCTAGCTAGCTACTTAAAGGTAGGGAATACCTTTTACAGACCTCCCAAAATGCAGCAAAACATTAAATATGAACCTCAGGGGACTTGTTTAGGCCAATGCTGAGAAATTTGGAAGTCAACAGTTATCTACAATTTGAATAATGCACAAAACTCAACTACTCAGTAGTTCTGTGTGTCAGCCACACTTAAGCCTTTTTGTTGCAGTCTTCCGTATTTTTTATCTATAAACACAAATCTAAAAGTATAAGAGCTGATGTAATAACATATAGAGTGTGTGGCAAGAATGTATATAGAAATGTTTGTAAGTTTTGATGAACTTTCTTCACAAAATATACATGATGGACACACATGCAGTGCATGGGTCTGCAAAGGTAGCATAGTAATGTACTGGAATTTACGGTGAGCCCCGAAAAAAATTCAATTCAAAATCTAACGGTCAATAAAAATGTACTAAATGTTACCTTCCACTTTCAATACTTTATGGGAGTTTCTAAAATGATACTCTCTTCAACATACCACTGTATTTATACAACTCTTCATTTAATGCATGCAAATGGGATTCCCTACCTTTAAGTATTAAACTATTGCTAACTACGCGCACTGCTTACATTCTATTGTGAGAAATTTAGATATCGATCACAGAATCATGATTGCATGCAGATCGTGGATTCCCAAATATACTATATCATGCCAGATAGTAAGTCTTTGCACCGCATTCAGCTGCTCATACACACTGTAGATAGCTAGTAAAACTACCCCCTTTTCCTGCTCTGTACAGTCATATTGCTAGAAACTTTACATGAGGGAGATGAATCTATATATCAGTATATTTTCCATGTTTCTACACACACAGCCAGATGGAGGCTAGTGAGGATACAGAAAGAAAACAAAAACCAAAAAACATCTCACTGCCTGTCTCTATGGCCCAGTTCTGATGTCTAAGGTGCATGACTGCTAAAAGTAAATGAATTAACCAAACAAACAAACATTCAAGCTTATAATCAAAATGATCAAATACTTCTAATGTAGAGCCAGGTCTCCTGCCTGAACTCAATTCCCCAATGTCCTCCATCTTGTTCTCCGTGCAGGAAGATGGTGATGGACACCGTTTCCTGTCACATGATGGGCCTGCGGTCCTCCTGGGATGGCTTGGAGGACGACATGAAGAAGCACAAGATTGTCCAGCTCCTAACGGTCAGTATTACTAACCACCAGCAGGGGCGGATCCAGGAATTCCATAAGGGGGCTGGGATGTGCAAAAAAAAAATATTTCTGGCGCTACTTCCGGGTTTCATTTCAATTTTTTTCTTTTTTATTTCTTTTGTTTTGTTTCAACAAAAAGTAAAGGGGGACGAGCACCCGGTGCGCCCCCCTCTGGATCTGCCACTGACCAGTACTTGGTACCATTTGCTGACTATTACTAGTCACCTGGTGCATTCTACACTGTTGAGAACATAATTAATCTTCAAAATGCTGTGACTTTCTATTTCATATAGAGGCTTCATTTCATCGGATGCTTCAGTAGTGATTGAAATGATATGATATTACATTATTTGAATGTGCACCTACTTGCATCAGATTCAGGAATGTATCCTACCATCTCATGTACACATATATGTACAGTGGACTCCCATTATAACGAAGTCCCCGGAACCAGCAGGATTCTTTCGTGATATCGAAATTTCATTACAACCGAACAAATAAACAATAAAAATGCATAGAGTGGATAATGTTGTGGCCTGATTTTTTACTTCATTGTAACCGGAATTTCGTTATAACCGTGTTTGTTGTAACGCAAGTGCACTGTAATCACATGTCACACCACTTTCTCCACCAGGATCTTGGCAAGAGGGGCATGATGGATCTCGTAGGGGTGCGGGACACCATTGGGACCCAGCTGGTCTTCCCTCCGACTCGAGACATCTTGGAGGAGAGTTTCAGGGAGCAGAACAAGTGAGTTATCCTCCTTTCGTCATCATCATCACCTGCCTAAATTTAAAGGACAAGTTCACCTTTACAGACATGTGAGTCAGGTGAATGCAGCAATAGTAGTAGAACACTTAAGTGAGAGTTTGAGGAAAATCGGACGATCCGTTTTAAAGTTATGCATTTTTAAAGTTTCTTCTCAGTCAAGGCTGGATGAGAAGACTACTATAGCTTGTGATGTCACATGTGTACAACGATATAAAGAAAGAATAAAGAAATTTCAACATATTTCAATTTTTCTCGCATGACAAAAGAACAATCGACTTCTCTCTTTCAGAAGGCAGGGGGAATAATATTACTCTTAATCTACATCAGTAACAAGCCGAATACATTTGCACTTTATTCAAAAAGTAAATTTTTGTGAAATTCCCTTTTTATTTTCCTTATATCGTTGTACGCATGTGACATCATACACCGTAGTAGTCTTCTCATCCAGCAATGACTACACAGATACTTAAAATATTCATAACTTTTGAAGAGATTGTCTGATTTTCCTCAAACTTTCACTGATGTATTCTTCTAATATTGCTGCATTCTCTCAATCCTTATGTATATGAAGCTGGACTTGTCCTTTAACATAATTAGCGATGACCTCCGGTTTTGTAGAGCACTGTGCGATAAGGCTTTCCAGTTGTAGTAGTACTCAATGGAGACTTGTGTGCTTCAACGCATTCAATCAAACCTGGGCTGCTGTTAGTAAGCTCATCTATTAAAAGCAAGGTGTAAAAACACCCTCAATTGTACCAATCCTCTTTGTCTGTGAGTAATCCAGATATTGCTTTGTGTCATGGTATAGTAGAGGATTTTTTTTTAAAAGCAAAAATTATGTCCCGGAGAGAGCAAACATTTCCAGCCTGATTGAAAAGAATGCATCTCACACAAAATAATGATGAGAAACACAGAGCAGGTTATTTCAAGATGGAAAATACCAATTTTTCAGAGCCCCTTGCATTTCTTGGCAGTATGTAATCATGTATGACAATGTATTTCTGCCAAAAGAATATCTTTCAAATTTTACTTCAGATACATCAGACAATCACTTGCGTACAATTTTAATCTTGTTGGTAACCTTGTCATTTCAAAGGTTCCTTCACATTGTGTGGTTGAGCAAAAAAAAAAAAAAAAAAAGCTTGGAGAATGTAGTACGGTATATAAATTTTATGCATGTGATTCCTCTTGCATGAATGATGTGATGTCATCATAGGTCTGGCAGCGCTCTGACAGTTGGAGCGAGGGCGCTAGCAAAGCACTGCCATCGAGATGAGTCTTCCAACTGGTGGGGGAACCTGTCCGGCAGTAAGTATGATATCATAATACAGTCAAACCTGTCTTAGCGACCACCTGTCTATAGAGCGGCCACCTGCTGTATGCAACCACTAAAAACAATTCCCTCTAAGAGAAAAAGCATGATAAAAACCTATCTAAAGGGGCCACGTGTCTATTTTGTTCACTTTTTGTCTCCCCTGGGTGGCCGCTACAGACAGGTTTGACTGTATTATAATATACAAATATCGACTGCTGCAGAGGGAGATGGTATTCGTCTCGGGACATAGCACTGTTGAGACATCACCTCGGTGCAAATAGTTTTACCATGGCCCGAAAGAAAGCAGTCGATATTTGTTTTATATCCCTCTCGAGCATTTTACTAGAGTAATGACGGTTCCCTTTTGGAAAAGTGTGCAGGTTTCGTGAACGATAAATCTAACGTTAGGCTGTAGCAGTGCAGCAGCAGTGCGTGCAGCGCGTAGCGAACGACACCGCTGCGCTGTTGTTGATTCCTACACACGAGCTACACTACAGCGTGCAAAACTCCGAAAGATCGAGGTCCAGGACTACGTTAGAAGTAGGCCTAAAGCGGCTTCGTTACCCAGATCATCTTCAAAATCGGTTTTAGTTTATTCCTAATTCGTACCTGATATGGTGTCCTCCTGCGATCATTCTTCCGTTACTGGAAGCAGTCACTTTGTCAATTGAGCTGAATGCATAGCAAGCCACGTATCACACGTCCACACGTTACACACCGACCGGCCACGCCATCGCACCACACAGATTTCTGTAATGCTGTCGCACATCACACCGCGCGCTCTCTTAGCGCTAGCTAGCTAGCTACAAGCCACAGGACTGTCGCTCAAAAGTATCGCTACTACGCGCACTGCATACATTCTTAAGTGAGAAATGTAGATATTGATCACATGATCACGATGGGTGCAAATCGTGGATTCCCAAAAGTACTATATCACGCTGGCTAGTAACCAATTGCACCGCATCCAGCTGCTCGTAGCTAGCTAGTAAAACTACACCATGTTCGTGCTCTGTACAATCCTATGGCAAGAAGCTTTACATGAGGGATATAATAATTATTATTGCGCTATTTTATATAATTAAAAGAGAGAAGAAAATACACTGAATATATAGAAACTGAGAATGGGTTTCTTCAGAAAGTGATGAACATGTCACTTCATAATGCTCAGTGCTCAGTGCTCTTTATATATTGTATGAGGTGTAGAGGAGAATATCACAACATCTGTTTTTGTGAAAATTTGTAGTTTGAGATGTGCTTTTGCATTCTGTTCCCTTAAAGATTTAAATATCTGCGCATTGCAAACAAACACTAGGGAATGATGAAAATTGTATTGGCCAATATGACTGTGCATCTCTGTAAATCCAGTAATTGTTTGAATGAAGATGTTGACTTCATTTTAATGTCATTACAGAATGTCAGACAATGAACATAAGATCCTTCATCAGGTATAATGATCTTAATTGTTGTGATCTTGATCACTCATGTACAAAACGAGAAAGAAAAGGCACCTCTAAAACTTAAAGGGAAAGTCCAGACAATTTTCATATTTTCACATCATGTAGTATGTAAATCGACAGCTCCATGTATAGATTTGTGGAATTTGTTGTTGTTCTTGAGCAGAGAAACCAAACAAACAAATTGCAGTGAACAAGAATAATGACATAGGAGGCTCACATATTTCAGAAATGTAGCAATTGAATTCATTATAATACTGCTTTCCTAACAGGTTCACTTGTGTAGCATTAATGTGCATGTATGCTTCCTTCTGTTGTTCTGCTTCCTTGAGCCCCCAGGCATGTATTCTTATGGTGAGGCTGCCATATGTCATCACCCTTGTTCATTACAATTTGTTGTAAATTTGGAAAAACGTTCTTATTCCTCATCCTTATCACTATAAATTCCGAAAATCTGTAGCCATTAGAACCAATTTATAGTTGTTCAGATGAAAGTCTGAAAATTAAACTGTGCTCCATCCACTTTTGTTGGCGTACTGTTTATTTTTGTCCCCGCCGAACGAGTTCGAGCAGGGGACTATGAAACGGGCTCCGTACGTGTGTGTGTCCGTGTGTCTGTCCGTCCGTCTGTCTGTCTGTCTGTGCGTCCGTGTGTGATCAAAATGTTCAATTTGCTACTTCTCTGTCATTTATGAGCCAATTTTAATTCTGTTTGCTTTATATGATAGCACTACATGGGAGCTTTGAAACTTCTACACAGAATTTCAGTTGTGACCTTTGACCTTGACCTTTGACCTATATTGTACATTTTGCTTCAAAATGCTACTCCTTCGCCATTTCTAACCCGATTTCGATTCCGTTTGCTTTATGTGATGGCACTAGGTGAGGGCTTCAAAACTTCTACACAGAATTTTGACCTTTGACTTCTTTGACCTTTGACCTTGATTTTTGACCTATATTGTACATTGGCTACAAAATGCTACTCCTTCGCCATTTCTAACCCGATTTCGATTCCGTTTGCTTTATGTGATGGCACTAGGTGAGGGCTTCAAAACTTCTACACAGAATTTTGACCTTTGACTTCTTTGACCTTTGACCTTGATTTTTGACCTATATTGTACATTGGCTACAAAATGCTACTCCTTCGCCATTTCTAACCCGATTTCGATTCCGTTTGCTTTATGTGATGGCACTAGGTGAGGGCTTCAAAACTTCTACACAGAATTTTGACCTTTGACTTCTTTGACCTTTGACCTTGATTTTTGACCTATATTGTACATTGACTACAAAATGCTACTCCTTCGCCATTTCTAACCCGATTTCGATTCCGTTTGCTTTATGTGATGGCACTAGGTGAGGGCTTCAAAACTTCTACACAGAATTTTGACCTTTGACTTCTTTGACCTTTGACCTTGATTTTTGACCTATATTGTACATTGGCTACAAAATGCTACTCCTTCGCCATTTCTAACCCGATTTCGATTCCGTTTGCTTTATGTGATGGCACTAGGTGAGGGCTTCAAAACTTCTACACAGAATTTTGACCTTTGACTTCTTTGACCTTTGACCTTGATTTTTGACCTATATTGTACATTGGCTACAAAATGCTACTCCTTCGCCATTTCTAACCCGATTTCGATTCCGTTTGCTTTATGTGATGGCACTTGGTGAGGGCTTCAAAACTTCTACACAGAATTTTGACCTTTGACTTCTTTGACCTTTGACCTTGATTTTTGACCTACATGTATATTGTACATTGGCTACAAAATGCTACTCCTTCGCCATTTCTAACCCGATTTCGATTCCGTTTGCTTTATGTGATGGCACTAGGTGAGGGCTTCAAAACTTCTACTCAGAATTTTGACCTTTGACTTCTTTGACCTTTGACCTTGATTTTTGACCTATATTGTACATTGGCTACAAAATGCTACTCCTTCGCCATTTCTAACCCGATTTCGATTCCGTTTGCTTTTTGTGATGGCACTAGGTGAGGGCTTCAAAACTCCTACACAGAATTTTGACCTTTGACTTCTTTGACCTTTGACCTTGATTTTTTACCGATATTGTACATTTTGCTACTAAATGCTACTTCCGGCGGGGACATATTTTACGCACTGCGTAATTTCTACTTTTCCTTGTTCCATTTTCTTTACATTTCAGGTGAGAAAGCAAAGAATGAGAGTGCTGAAAAAGTTCTGAGGAGGATTCTTAATGATGTGGGATGGTTAAATATTCACCAGCTACCAGTGAGTACAAACCACTTCCTTTGTACACTTTGACCACTAAGGTCAATCTACCATCAAACTGAAGAGGTGAAACACTTCAAACAAACATGAAACAAAGTCAGAAACAATTTAAGTCACTCTGAAAAAAAAAGTCTGTGATTATGTTTCTTTTTAATTGTGGAATAAGTAGTCTTAAAACACTTGTCAGCTGACGAGATGGTGAATGGTAAAGTGAAACAAAAACACAAACATTTTTATTTTAAGAGATTGAAGTTATGATCACTAGAATTACTTCTTTCATTCACTAACAAAATCTGTGATGTTCTGTGTGTATTTTCTGCATGCACTGTAGGTAGAGCGCCACCATGTGGTAGAACTTTGCTTAGTTTTCCCCAAGTTAATTTTAGATTTTGGTATTGTTAGTCCTGATTAAAGCAGTGTGGAAGATGAAGTGATGGAGAGTGTAAACTCAATGACATTAATAACTCTGCAAGTGAGTACTCCCCGTTACTAAAACTGTCGAATGGTTGTTGGCTCAGTCTGTATTAGTGTGGCTGCACTGCATCGAGAGGTACAATGTTACAGGAATAAACTGTGAGCAGTGATGTGTGTGTTACCATGCTGTCCCCTCCTGTGGTGGAAGGCAAAACACATCAACTAGCACAGAATTGGAGGTCCCGTTTTTAGCTCACCTGAGCCAAAGGCTCAAGTGAGCTATTGCGATCGCCCTTCGTCCGGCGTCCGTCGTGCGTCGTGCGTCGTGCGTCGTGCGTCGTCCGTCGTCCGTCGTCCGTCGTGCGTCGTGCGTAAACTTTTTACATTTTCATCTTCTTCTTGAAAACCCCAAGACCGATTTTCATCAAACTTGGCAGGTAGCATCCCTAGGGGGTTAGGAACTCAATTTGTTAAAATGGGCACCATGCCCCACCCAGGGGGCCCCCAGGGGGGCCCAAACCCCCCAAAATTAAGGAATCTGTAAAAATCTTCTTCTCTAGAACCAGAAGTGATAGAGCTAAGTTAATACTATGAGTTAGTACATTGATGACTGTAGTTTCAAGTTTGTTCATGGCAAAATTAGGGGTGCCCCCCTTGGGAACCAGGGGAGGGGGGTGGGGAGGGGTTCTAATGGGGCCTAAATTGTACATTTTCATCTTCTTCTTGAGAACCCCATTACCCATTTTCACCAAACTTGGCAGGTAGCATCCCTAGGGGGTTAGGAACTCAATTTGTTAAAATGGGCACCATGCCCCACCCAGGGGGCCCCCAGGGGGCCCAAACGCCCCAAACTTAAGGAATCTGTAAAAATCTTCTTCTCCAGAACCAGAAGTGATAGAGCTAAGTTAATACTATGAGTTTGTACATTGATGACTGTAGTTTCAAGTTTGTTCATGGCAGAATCAGGGGTGCCCCCCTTGGGACCCAGGGGAGGGGGGTGAGGAGGGGTCCTAATGGGGCCTAAATTGTACATTTTTATCTTCTTCTTGAGAACCCCATGACCCATTTTCACCAAACTTGGCAGGTAGCATCCCTAGGGAGTTAGGATTTCAATTTCTTAAAATGGGCACCATTCCCCTCCCAGGGGGCCCCCAGGGGGGCCCCAAACCCCCAAAATGAAGGAATCTTTAAAAATCTTCTCTAGAATCAGAAGTTATAGAGGTAAGATAATACTATGAGTGAGTACATTAATGACTGTATTTTCAAGTTTGTTCATAGGAGATCAAGGGGTGCCCCTCTTGGGGGCAGGGGGGGTTGGTTGGGAAGGTCCAAATGGGGACCTGAATTGTACATTTTCATCTTCTTCCTGAAAACCTCATGATGTATTTTCATCAAACTTGGCAGGTAGCATCCCTAGGGGGTCAGGATCTCAATTTATAAAAATGGGCACCATGCCCCACCCAAAGGGCCCCAGGGGGCCCCAATCCCCCCCCCCCCCCCCCAAATTAAGGAATCTTAGAAAATTTGGGCCCTTATTGTACAGTTTCATCTTCTACTTGAGAATGCCTGGTCAAATTTTGGTAGAGCTGTGAATAATTTAGATTAGTGACTGCGTGAAAGGTGAACTTGCGATACTCAGGTGAGCGCTAGACCCGCGGGTCTCTTGTTTGAATGGTCACAGCTCATGCATGCAGCATATTATTCTACCTATACTTCCCTTCTCACTGAGAGCTGGGTTCAAACCTGGTGTAATAGTCCATCGCACGCACACACACACACACACACACACACACACACACACACCAGAAAACGGGCCAGTGACATGTTGACCCATTGTTAGTACATGTATACAAACAGTGAATGGTCACGAGTCCAATGGTAAAAGATTTCGCACGAGGTGAATGATAGAGGCGCTCTATTCAACGAGGCAAAGCGAGCTGAATAGTGTGCCTCATCTTTCACCAAGTGCAAAATCTTGTTCCATTGCACAAGTAGAGACCATACACTATTTGTTTTATACAACACCTCGAACGTCAACAGATGTGGTCCACACAGATTCTTGAATTTAGCACAGAAATGGCAACCATTTTCCGCGAAAGACAAATGAGCGGCCGCACAGTCACAGTCACAGTCACCGTGTACGTATGAATGCGAAGTGGATCAGTTGAAGTTGTTTACAAAAGTGAGTGACAACAAAAGTACACGTTTGTAACTGTTCTTGTAATTGTTGAGTGCGCGCGGCAAATATTTGTTTATTGTGACAGCAGAGCCGTGTGATGGAACAAAAACTTTGGGTCAATTGTGAATTTAACACGGGAGTCAATGGAAAAGGGTGACGTCAGCCATGCGCTATCCATTTTTGCTCAAACAAAGTTGCACGGCTGACAGCCACAGCATGCGATGGAACTTTTAACTAAATGTCACATGATGGGCAATCGACCAATCGGATAGCTACATTCTATTTAGGTGTTGTATAATTGCCAGTGGTAACTAGTAATAGTCAACACATCATATCAACCCAGCACATCATGCCATTTACAAATGTATGAATACTTTGCTTGCAGCATACATTCAGAGAAATATTTGAATCTCTCTTAATAGTTCCTCCTATCAATACTATATCTTACCATGATCTTTTCATTCAGTGTCCCCTCAGCAGTAGAGTGATCTACCTGAATGTTTAAAAGAACTGATTTAACAGAAAATTCAAATCTATGTTAAATGCTATGTTCATCTTATATTTGTAGTCTCATGCCGTAACTTATGCAGCTGGTAATTGTTGTTATATATCTGAACATTCTGAAACTGTACCCTCTTATTTCCTCTTTCTCTTTCTCTCAGCGCTTAGACACATTTTTATGTGATAAGTGCATTATTGATATTGTGAATGCTAATAATGATAATGATTATATTATTGATAGTAATGATAATAATAATAATAATGATAGTAATGATAATAATAATAATAATGATAATGATGATAATGAGTAGTAGTAGTGGCAGTGGTAGTAGAAGTAGTAGTAGTAGTAGTAGAAGTAGACGAAGAAGAAGTAGAAGTAGTATTTACATTAAATGGTGATATTTAGCATTATATGTGCTGGACTTTCATTAGATTTGGAGCTTTTGCATCAGTCACGCTTTAAATTTGGCAGAAACGTATCTCATTTTCCAAGGTTGAAAATCAGCACTTGCTGATGAATGATTTCCTCAAAGACTTGAAATTACATACTTACCAGTAGGTGCAGTTGTGGTGATCAACTCTTATTATTCTATAAATCTGAAACTGTTAGGGTTGTTTCATGAATGTGTTGATAGTGATGGTAGTTGAGTATAATGCACATCAGCATTTGGATGATTTTAAAATGAAATTATAGTCTTTTCTGTTTTCACAAATCTCTTGAATACATTTCTGTTGCTTGGTTAATAAGTGGGTACATCATTTCATATTTATTTTTACAAACTTGTTTGTGGTAAGATAGCATTAGGTTACCAGAAATATTCATGCACGTGCTTCGGGGAAGTTGTGTTCTTTACTGTTATTATTTGGAAGTTCATAATGGGATAATATTATGTCCATTAGGTATGCAAATGAACAATCTTTTTCAAAGCCTTCCCTTTATACCATATTTACTATCTCATAACAGTATGCAACAACAACTCTTGTTATGCATCAGTCCTTAAGCAAGAATTCAGATGCAGACATGTGTGGAAATGCTAGAGTGTGAGATGTGTGAGAGTGAAACAATGACATTTTCTCTCCTCTTCAGGGGCCTGTTTCATAAAACTTGTCATCAGTGACAAGTTGTCATAGATGTGACAAGCTACGGAAATCCTTGCATCTGATTGGCTGAGAGCAAATTTGTCTTAGATATGTGGCAGTTGTCACTGATAACAATTTTTATGAAACGGGCCCCAGGAATACATGCAAAAAAGTTATGGGGGAAACATAGTAGCGGCTAAAGCAAGTTGTAAGCAATGTTGGGTGGACTTCTTGCATATTCACAGTTAGTTAAACTTGCTGGCTTGATTGACTCGCAACAAACTCTCAACCGACTCGAGCGAATCAAGAATGTTCTGTGATGCAGTGACCCTGTATTTACAATGGCATTGGGACATGGAGGAGAATTGATGCTGTGTAAGCATCAGACAATGGCTTTTGGGCAGAGATGGAGTGATTGCATGATATGTGGCATTAAGGTTTCGAAAAGAACGGCTGCCATAGGGGCATTAGACTGGTGGATTTGGTTTCCAGCCCCTGGATTAGGGGAAAAATCCCTCATCCACATATGTCTTCTTGACATTACAAATCTACTGCTATCATTCACTTCCCGCGGGGGAATATGTCTGGTTCAAACAATCATGTAGTCTTACCCAAACCCATGTAAGACAGACACCCTACTTCTATCCAGGCTCTGTGTGATGTACGTCAATGACCTTCAACATGTGTCATCTCTCCATAAATTGATCACATGACACATCTAGTTCCAATAACCTTTGGGTTAAACAGAGTCACAATCATCCGAAGATGGTCACACTTGTTTGAAACACAATAAAAACTCTGTGTGGGCTTGAATTATGGCCAATGTCACACACACACACCCACCCACACACACTCACACACACACACACACACACACACACACACATACACACACACACACACACACACACACACACACACACTAAGTCACATCACAGTGTTCTCTGTCATGAGAAAGAAGTTTATGTGTATAGAGCATTCAGTGCAGGTCATTGTTTCAGCTGTTTGAAAGATACCTTAAGCCAAGTAAGCGTGTTGAAATGCACAAACAATTATGAATATCCATTTTCACACCCTTGTAGAAAACGTGAGATTATAGTTTGACTTGTCCTATTTGGACACAGATGACATTGTATTGTAGTAGCAAGGTGGGCTTCAAATCCAGGGCAGCTAAATGTATGCACAACAGCACAAATTTGAAGAATACAGATACATTAAAAGCCCCTTTGTGACCAAATTTCCAAAGTCGACTAGGATTTAGTCATGTCTGTGACCTCGGAAGCAACAAGGGACTCAGTGGCGGATCCAGAGGGGGTCGCAACCAGCGCACGCCCCCTTTATTTTTCATTAAAAACAAAAGAAATAAGAAGAAAAAAATGAAATGAAACTCTGAAGTGGCACCAGAAATATAAGTTGCGCCCCCCCCCCCCCCCCCCCTTTACAGAATTCCTGGATCCGCCCCTGGGGACCGTTGCATGGTCATGTGGTTCTAAAGAGTAAAATGTAAGTTAAATCTTTCCGTAATATCTTTCGCGGACACATTGCCTTTCCATTCTAGAAGTGTAGAAATTATCGTAACAAAAGAAAAGTACAGAAGAATACCCACAATCCTGTGCATATGAAGTCTTTCACCTGCAAAAACAATGCATTTTTTTTAATCTCAGCACAATAATGAGCACAGCTGTTTTTTTTTAATCAAAAATTACATTGACAGGAATTTGTTTGCAGTTAAATAGATGATCGTTGTCCAAAGTTACGCTTAAGTTGCAACACCATGATGAAAAAATGATATGAAAATTATGGAATTTAATATTTGTGACAGTAGTAGGCCTAGTAATGAAATATAGATAGTAATAGAGAAGCTAATTATTTATATATGAATGCTGTAATATGATAACACATTGTGAAATAAGATGATGCAAGTAAATGTAATTAATGAAGTTATTTGAAATTTGTTCACTGTTACTTCAACGGAAACTTCAACGGAATTCCTTCATTCATTGAGAAGGTTTAGCGCGTACTGCTCTAGAAATTGATTAAGTCAGGCTCAACTTTTAGCTTTTAAAAAGAAAAAAAAATGACAACCCTTGGCAACTTGTCCGTACTTTACAAGATACAACAAGTTTATGAAGCAGAAATACCGCGACTTATCGGGCAGGATTTATCCTGTCATTTTATAAAGGTCCCTGAGTTGCATTTGCAGATGACATATTGTAGTTGCTCGAAATGGCATTTACCAATGTCGCGCATGATCTTTAATGAATTCAGTATTCTCCCTTGTGTCTGTGACGTAATACTTTTGTTGGTTTTTGTTTCATGTGCTAGTTAATCCTCTGTGCCCCTTAATGTGTAACTTCTGTGACAGTAATTTGTTTTTCTCTGCGGTTGGTGCTGACTCCACCAAGTTTAACACTGTCATTCCTTTTTCAAGCCACCGAAGCCGCCTCAGGAAAAAAAAAAAGACAAAACGGACACGCACGAAACGTGATATCTCTGTGTAAATCATGTTCAGTGACTAAGGTATTTGTATGTTATAAAGTACATCCATTAGCGTTGATGTGTAAGCTGTGTGAATGTCGTCCACATATGTGTGTCGTGGTTCGCGGTCATCGGTCTCACAACCGTGGTATTGATTGATTCCACGTGCTCGCATTTTCTGGCACGATCGAGTTCGTGGGCGACTTGCCCTCGTTTCGTTCGAGTTTCCCTCCGGAGCAAAGAGACAAAACAGAACGGAACAAGGGGGAGGGGGGAGAACGTTACCGTGGTAATTCCTGTCATTGACCGCGTCAGATGCGAGCATTGTTTTCGGAAAAAAAAAGAAAAGAAATGTGGATTGGAAGTGATGTTATCATCTCCTGGGGTTTCCACCCTCGTGAAGTGTCCCGCGCGCAATCGATTCACAAAAAGATTGCACGGGTGATTTTTCTCGGTCATTTTGCCCAAGTTGACTTCTAGCCAAATCAAGGTCGCTGACTTCCATAATATACAACAACAAAAAAAAAGATAAGTTTGATTGTAACTGTAACGAACGCATGGTAGTAGTATCGACGGAAAAAAAAAATTACTGAAATAACCAGTGTGGTTTTATCGTTCTTCAAAATATTGCTGAAAAAAAAAAGTGATTCCAAGGCGAGATGCAGTTGTACGATTTCGTCAACATGTGCATATTTTGATGGTGAACATATCAATGCCACCAGGGCCCTGTTTTATCAAAACTTATAATTGATTATAAGTCTCGGAGATCAATTATAACTCTCGCTTGATAAAACAGAGCCCTGGAGTTGATATGCTGGAATTTTATGCATATTACTTAGACTGTTTGTAGCTGTCTGTCAAATCGTATTATTTATACTAGTATCATGTAGAGTGACATTTATTTGTACCTGAATGTTAATATGTGAGTATATTTTTTTTTCTTTTTGTTGGAAAAAAAGTTATCAATTACATCTTATCTCGTGTGAACCAACCTTATCAAACTAACATTAAATGATAGTAATGATATCGATATAATGATAATAGTGATGATAATTGTACTAATGATAATGATAATGATTGTCTTTTTGATATTAATAATGCCTACAATGGCAATAATGACAAATATATTTATGATGATAATGGCCCTGATAATGATGATAGCAAGAACTTTGTTTAGGTTAATGTTTAGCACACATCCACCAAAAGTAGACGCCCGTGGCGCATTCGTGTCAAGAGGTTAAAAAAGTACGTTATTGATGCAATATAAACAGTGAGTTGATAGTGAGCGCCCAAAACGTTGGTGTCGGGAGTAACTTTCAACATGATGTATAGACGAATGATTGTCTTGCAGGTGGATTATTTTTGTATTATGAATCAGCATTTATAACGTATGGATGTGATGTACACTTTTCTTGACCTATAGTGTAAAATAAAATCGACAAGTTGGAGCAAACGTCCACGCGATAAAATACGCTTAAACTTTCGAACAAAGTGTCCTTTGTACACACACAATATTTTTGATAGATGTAGATGATTATATAGATCTTTTGGATAGAATACTTTATACATCTTTTCTATTCTTCTTTCCATTTCTTTCACTTTTTTTAAAATCCCGATTCAGTTAGGCCGTACCTTTTATATCATGTCTAACATCTTTCGATTTTTTGCTTCATTTCTTTTTATGGATGTCCTCGAACGTGAATGCATTTTCACTTATATGGCCTATACCAGATCATGCCATGAAATGTGATTTTCCATTACATTGGAGTTGCACGCTGAAAAAAAAAAAGTGAAAGATACAGGACAGTCGGAACGATGGCCCTTCAGTTTCGCAGCGAATGGACTTATGACCACTTTCAACTTATCCACTCATAACTCATAAACTGACCCGTTGAGGTGCCTTCAATAATACCCAATTAAGTGTAATTTCTTGACACAGCCGCAGAATTAACGCCTTCCCCTCAATCCACTCTGCCGGTAACCCCCCGGCACGCAAACGGGGTTGACTCTCCCGTGTCGCGTGCGATCCCTATTAAATAGGAGATTAACACCTCATAATCCGGACCAGAGATATTCGGCGCTGGTATGAGTCGAGTATTGTCTCGAAATTACTTGTGAACGTGTGAAGGGTACGATCCGGAAATGGAACGTTTAGAGCATGTCTAAAACGAGTCGGAATGGATGCAAACAACCATAAATGTGACGATTTTACAGGGGCCGAAATGTGGGTAACTCCGAAAGCACAACTCGAGTTAACCACAATACACACGTTTATAATCGTATGAAATTGTATAAAATCGTATAAAACGTTGTGTTTCATGCTTACAACCCACCGGGCGTAACAACCTTGTTCTCATTTCTCCGATTCTCTTCAAATTCGAAATGTTGGTAACTCCGAAAGCGCAACTCGAGTAAACTACACAAAATGCACATTTATTTATAATCATATTAAATCGTATAAAATGTTTGTATTTCATACCTTGCAACGCAATACGCCGTGAGGTACAAACATAGTCTTTACAGGAGGTATTTATAGTTTGTTGTGATGTTAATGACACAGAAAATTATGTTTTTTCTTGATACCTCCAAAGTTGCAGTTATACAGCATAGAAATGACATGCATGCTGCTATGTATACTATAAAAGTGGTACGGACGAACTTTAGACACTAAACCCGAGTTTTGCATCTGCAAACATGATCGTCTGCATTTCGGCTTCGCGCGAAACGAATGAGTTCACGGACCACCTTCACTCCGAGAGAGTATGCGATGGTAACAAGTCGTATTTTTAAAAACTAGGGCTCCTAAGCTGACGCCATAAAGGAGGCAGGGGAATTTTTAGCGCAATGATACACGGGACCTCTGGCTTCTGACCAAAGGCTGAAGCTTTGGCCCAATTATTCATGTTACGACACCTGTGCTTTTTGTGTGTGGCCAATCATTATTTTGTCGGCAACGCTCCGCTCTAAATCGGTGCAAAATGAGGGCGTCTATACTTCGCCCGTTTACCCTTATCACTTCCCGCGGCAAATATTATATTGTCATCGGCAATGAAATATTGCGACAGTGATCCTCAGACGAATACGGTGAGAAGTCAGCTATCTCATCAATATATCGGTCTCTGTCTCTCTGTGTGACTCTCTCTCTTCCTCCTCCTTTATGTGTTATTTTGGGAGGGCCCTTTTTTGAAGGTGACTTCTATAGTATAAAATCTTTCTTCATTACGCAGAAAGAAAAAAAAAATCAGTGGAATATCATTTGTTGTTATCAATTGTGTTTTATGCTTACAACCCACCGGGCATAACAACCTTGTTCTCATTTCTCCGATTCTCTTCAAGTTGTTTAGACTGAAGTGATCTGCTGCTTTTTGAAGACAGCTTGCATTCTCTCTTCATAATTTTCTTGTAAGGCTGATTTTCTTTTTATTCAAGCACATCCGAACAGGATATAGTCGTAGTAACACAGAGGGCCTTTCGGATGTACGCAATGGCAAATGTTCCATCAAAACCAGACCCAAAATAATAAAGTTATTCGGTTTCAATGTTCCCCATTTTTCACAAGTTAGTGAAATGAGACGTCACCATAACATCCAACTGTAGTCAGGTCGCGGCATGAAATTTCCGTGACTTGGAGCTGACAGTCTTTTTCGCAGCATGAAACTTTCGCGAATTGCCACTGGCATTAAATGCATTGTTTAGACTCGCGCGCATTTTGCTTTTGCGGATATTAGCTCCTCGCGAAATTTGCGAAAGTTTCATGCCCGCGAAATTTTCTGCAAAATGAAATTCAGCATTTATACCATGGAAATAAAACAAAAATTGCAGAGGGCTCCTACTCAAATATCAATGATTAGGTCCTGAGGGATCATCTCTCCAAATTTGGTGCTTTTATCCGCCGTGCAACGGTAATTTCACTATAAAGCGACCCGACTACTGAACATCAGTTCTAAGTCTCCCACTGAATTGTGCACGAATCCCCCAATATCTCCGTTTTGTAAAGTCAAAGCGAATAAGATTATCTCTGCGTCATGTTATTGCCGTTGTGTATTAACATAGCAATGATGAGGGTTTTTATGCCTCCGCAACGAAGTGGCCGGAGGCATTATGTTTTCGGGTCGTCCGTCCGTCCGTCCCGTTTTGTTTTTGTCGATATCTCAAGAACCGTGTTGTGGTTTTACATCAAACTTGGTATGAGGGTATATCCTTGGGGGATAATACTTTGTGTGGATTTTAGGGTCACAGGGTCAAAGGTCAAAGGTCACAGGTTATTTTGTGAAAAAAAAATGAAATTTCATGTTTTTCTCCATATCTCGCAAATCGTTCAAGGTATCTTCATGGAACTTAGTATATATGCTTGTACTGATGGGCAGTGATTATCTAGGGAAGTTGGGGGTCATGGGTCAAAGGTCAGGGGTCAAAGGTCAAGGTCAACTCAAAATATCACTACTTTCCTTATATTTATGCAATGAATGAAGGTTTTTTTTAAACTTGATGTATACATGTATTACCCAATATATATTCTGTGGGAAGTTTCTTGCCAAAAGGTAAAAGGTCAAAGGTCAAGTGAAAGTGCTGAATTGCACTTTTTCCTCCATATCTCAAAAGTAACTTAAGGTATCATCATGAAACTTACATATATATGCATGTTCAACCTAACAGTGATTCTCTTTGGAACTGTGAGGTCAAAGGTCAAAGGCCAGGTTTAGATAATGCTATTTTCCCATTTGATACTGAAATTACACTTTTTCTCAATACCTTGAAAAATTACTCAATGCATAAACTTATAAAAGGGTCAAAAGTCAAGTAAAAATCATCAGTTCCCCCAAATACCTGCACTCTGACATTTTAATCATTCATCCGATCGAACCTAGTTCTAGGAAAGTGAACATTCAGCACATTTGTGTCAAACCTGTCATTTTAATATTTTGCCAGTTGTTTGAAACTGTCATCACACATTGTCAAGACATTGTACTATAGACCTATTAGGAGAACCATGCATTATGGCGGAGGCATATCAGTCGCCGTTTCTAGCGATATATCTAGTTTCTTCTTTTTTGGGGGGGGGGGGGTGGGGGACGCGTGGGGGATTATTCTTTGTTCATGTCCGATATCTGACATCAATGAAACTTCTACCATAACTTTAAACTTTGAGGTACCACAAAGCATTTTTAGCTCACCTGGGCCAAAGGCTCAAGTGAGCTATTGCGATCGCTCTTCGTCCGTCGTCCGTCGTGCGTCGTGCGTCATGCGTAAACTTTTTACATTTTCATCTTCTTCTTGAGAATCCCATGACCGATTTTCACCAAACTTGGCAGGTAGCATCCCTAGGGGGATAGGATCTCAATTTTTTCCAATGGGCACCATGCCCCACCTGGGGGTCCCCAGAGGGGCCAAACCCCCCCCCCCCCAAATTAAGGTCTCTATATTAAATAATGGGGCCCAAATTGTACATTTTTATCTTTTTCTTGAAAATGCTGCAATGAATTTTCACCAAACTTGGCAGGTAGCATCCCTAGGGGGGTAGAATCTCATTCCCATCATGGGGGGGGGGGGGGGGGGGGCCTAAATTGGAGCCTAATTGCAAATTTTCATCTCTTTCTTGAAAACTCCACGATGAATTTTCACCAAACTTGCAGGTAGCATCCCTAGGGGGATTACTTGAATATGAGACCATTCTGAAGCAAATAATTTTCACACAACAATAGATATTTAGAATGTACTCTTAAATAAATCCCACAAAGATTGAGCAATCATCCCCCAGCATTCCCACTGATTCCCACTGATCAGTTACTAGCCATCCCCTTTAACATCGATTATACGGATTCAAACTTTTACAGTGGTTGTTTATATCCCTAACTCACATTTTATTTTATTTTATTTTATTATTTTAAAGCACTAACGCTGGGTTTTTGTTTCGTTTGCAAATGTTAAATTATGTCATTAACAAACGTTACACGGTCCACATTTATCAGATTCCTGCACACACACGCCAGCTTCTAAAAATTTCGTGATGAAGCACAGCTCTTGGGTTCTTTGGGTGCAGAGGCTAGTATTCTCTTAGTTGCAATTAATGTTATGTTAAAATAGATTTGTTCTGTCTTTTCTTCTTGATATTTTGAGCTATGAAATACGTCACGCTGTCAGTAGTCTCATGTGCTACCTTTCATACCCTGGAAGATTAGTACAATAATACTTAAATAGACTATGTCAGTGCTATACTCTAATGCAGAGATATATTTGTTTTCGTGTTTGTTTAATTTCCTCATTAGAATTTGTCAGTCGTCAGGGTTTTCCAAAATGGACAGGTTTGCGATCATTCACTGACAGGGGAATAGGTTAGCAGTACTTTTGAGGGTTATCTGCTTCACACACACACACACACACACACACACACACACACACACACACAGATATCGTTAGTCCCTGTCTACGAAGGAGGGGGCTGAGGTCGGCGCTACCGGTATACACCAGTGCGCAGCTCCCCTTTTACTGCTCGCGTCAACTTCATTTTAATGA
Organism: Diadema antillarum; assembly: GCF_040938485.1. Taxonomy (NCBI): domain Eukaryota; kingdom Metazoa; phylum Echinodermata; class Echinoidea; order Diadematoida; family Diadematidae; genus Diadema; species Diadema antillarum. The sequence goes on along the minus strand of NW_027271755.1, from coordinate 1,655,967 downwards.
GCATGATTTCGCCCGGGTTCGCGAGAAGAACAAGGGTTCCGCGGCTGTTTTTCTCATAATTCAATGGGATGGATTTTCTTGCGAACTTTGCACGCAATGCCGAAATACTATGTATTTTCCGTACCGTGAGCTTCACGCTTTACTGCCGTGTGGTGTTGCGTGCATCGTCTCAGTTGGAATGGCGAGCGTCGGAAAAGAAAAGAAAAGGGGAAAGGGGGGGGGGGGTGGGTGTATGTTACGTGCCACGCCAAATTGGAGGAAACTAAGTGGGAAAACAAAGACTCTGCTGTGAAAAACAAATGGTGACGATGACGGCCGGTGTACGGTCGGCACGCTATTTTGTGATCAACGCAGGACGTAATCACAGTTTAATTAACTTTACACTTGTGTTTGCGCAATTTTACAATAACTCGAAGTATGGGCTATGATTGTTTTCTTCATATATAAGAAAAAAAAATCGGTTACGAAACAAGCGATGTCTTTTGTTGTCAGATGAAATCTCGAAATGTGACGAGAGCACATAAGTGGTTATCGACTCAAGATGAGGCTGAATTTTTGTCTGCATTACGCTACACTCACTATGCAGATTTGGGCTTCGGGGGGACGAACCAGCTGAAGAAGTCGTTAATTGCTCACCAACTTGTCCTGTGATGCACCTGCCGTGTGCTATACAAGAGCGACGCGGATTGCGTGCGGCGCTAATGCGTCCGCTGTTGTACGTTGACACCACAACACCGTCTGTTGTGTCTGGCAGAGAGGCGGTGTCATTTGGCGATACGTGAGCGCGAAGGAGAAAAAAAAAAGCCACTCATACACGAAACAAACAAAACGCATACCCTCAATCGTACTGAAACCAAAGAGAAAAAGGAGAAAATGAAAACAAAACAACAATACAATTCTTAATTTGGAGGACACGAACTAAGAACAATTTGCAACAGTTGTGCTAGTGGGTGTGTGTGTGTGTGGGGGGGGGGGTACCAATTTAGCTCTGAAATGAATTACGTTTCTAAGACCACAGTTCCCATTTTGATTCAGTTTGTTTGATCATAAGTATATGTAATCATACTAATACTCCGGAGACCAAGCTGATATGTTTAGTATGTCTGTTTCTTCATTCTTTTTTTTTATGCCTCCGCCACGAAGTGGTGCCGGAGGCATTATGTTTTCGGGTTGTCCGTCCGTCCTTCCGTCCGTCCGTAATGAATTTTGTGGACAGGGTAACTACCAAAACCTTTTGAGGTATCCTAATGAAACTTGGCATGTATGTGTATTAGGGGGTGAAGTTGTGCCTATCAACTTTTGGGTGCACATGCTCAAGGTCAAAGGTCAAAAGGTCAAGGTCAAATGCTTAAAATTTTGCTATTTCCCCCATATCTATGCAATGCCTGAAGATATTTTCTTGAAACTTAGTGTATACATGTACTACCCAATTAAGATTATCTGGTGAAAGTTTGGGGTCATGAGGTCAAAAGGTCAAAGGTCAAAAGGTCAAGTAAAATGTTAACATTTCACTTTTTTCTCTGTATCTTGGAAATTGTTCAAGGTATCTTCATGGAACATAGTGTATATGCATCTACTGACTGGCAGTGGTTATCTAGGGAATTTAGGGTTCATGGGGTCAAAGGTCAGGGGTCAAAGGTCAAGGGCAATACTTCAAAATCTTACTATTTTCCTTATATTTATGCAATGCCAGCAGGATATTTTTTTTTTTAAACTTGATGTATGCATGTCTAACCCAATAGAGATTCTCTGGGATTTTTTTTTGCCAAGAAGGTCAAAGGTCAAAAGGTCAAAGATCAAGTGAACGTGCTGAACTTACTTTTTTCTCCATATCTCGGAAGTGGCTCAAGTTATCTTGAAACTTAGTACATGCTGAATTTATGTATGTTCTGCCTGACAGTGCTTCTCTTATAAATCAAAGGCCAGATGAAAATGATAACAATTTACTATTCAATACAGAAATTGCACTTTTTTTCCATACCTTGAAAATTACTCAGTGCATAAACTTATGAAATGGTCAAAGTCAAGTTAAAGTTCTTAAATCCCCAAATACATGCTCTCCTATTCATCCAATTAAACATAGGTCAAGGAAGGTAAACATTCAATACATTTGTGACAAACATGTCATTTTAATATTTTGCCAATTTTGTGAAAATGTAATCACACATTGTCCACATGTACTATAGACCTATTAGGAGAATCATGCATTATGGCGGAGGCATACCAGTCGCCATAGCGACATTTCTAGTTTTCATTTTATTCTAGCATCCTTGATAAATGCAGGTTTTCGAATTGACGCCAAAATGGGGTTGCTTAACTATGTTTTCCACTGTGCGTCAGTGCAACTTCAATCATACTTTCATTTTGTGTGTGAGTTTTGTTTGTTTGTTTGTTTGACCTTTTTTGGCTGAAGTGTTTAGCATCTTTATAACAGCATATACAGGTGACAGATTTTCAATATGGCTTCACTATTATGATAGTGGTGTATTTCTACATTTATTTTTACCATCACTCAATCTCCTACGTGTAATAGCACGATATGTATGTGTGTGTGTGCGTGTGTGTGTGTGTGTAAACACGTGTATATGTGTGTGTTTGTGTGTGTATGTGTGTGTATCCATATGTTGGATGATATTTTCAGATGAATCGATTTAAATGAAAAACATATTTTTTAGTACTGTAAAATTAAACATGGGCGCATATTATAACCACGGGTAGATAAACATAGATTTACGAAACCGCAAAATAAATACACGCAATGTGTTGTCTTCCACCGTCCTTGGTAACTATGCAATCCACAACATTAACATGGCAGCGCACATCACTTCTCGACCCTGGGACAGTGAATTTATAACCTTTCTGAGAAGTGGACGTTTCCGAACTATTCACCATGAGTTTATTTTTATGATCAATCCATCTACTATCCCTCAGCCCAATAAACAGTTTGGAGTGTTGCCATGACATGATTACGTGATTTGTTTATTCCACGTATTTTACGTATTCTGAATTTGGATTGAGAGAAAAGTTAAAGGACAAGTCCACCTTCATATACATAAGGATTGAGAGAATGCAGCAATATTAGTAGAACACATCAGTGAAAGTTTGAGGAAAATTTGACAATCCGTTCAAAAGTTACGAATATTTTAAGTATCTGCGCAGTCACTGCTGGAAGAGAAGACTACTACAGTGTATGATGTCATATGCGTACAACTATATAAGGAAAATAAAAAGAGAATTTCACAAAACTTTACTTTTTGAATAAAGTGCACATTTCTCCGACTTGCTACTGATGTATGTTAAGGGAAATATTATTCCCCCCGCCTTCTGAAAGAGAGAAGTCGAGTATTCTTTTGTTATGCAAGAAAAATGGAAATATGTTGAATTTTCTTTATTCTTTCTTTATATCGTTGTACTCATATGACATCACAAGCTATAGTAGTCTTTTCATCCAGCCGTGACTGAGCAGAAACTTCAAAAATTCATAACTTTTTAACGGATTGTCCGATTTTGCTCAAACTCTCACTGATGTGTTCTACTTATATTGCTGCATTCACTCAACCCACATGTCTATGAAGGTGAACTTGTTCTTTAAGTTATGTAAAATCGGTTACAGCTAGTTATTCCGAAGATTCGTTATTCCGAAGGTTCTTTACTCCGAAGGTTCGTTATTCCGAAGGTTCGTTATTCTGAAGATTCGTTATTCGGAAGCTTCGTTAATCCGAAAATGTGATGAGGTTTGTTATTCCGAAGGTTCATTAATCCGAAAATCAAATAAGGTTCGTTATTCCGAAGGTTCGCTATTCCGAAGGTTCGTTAATCCGAAAATGAAACTAAGCTCGTTACTCCGAAGGATCGTTACGGACCCTATATCATTTCGGATCAACGAACCTTCGGAATAGCGAACTTTATTTCATTTTCGGATTAACGAATCTTCGGAATAACGAACCCTATTTCATTTTCAGATTGACGAACCTTCGGAATAACGAACCTTCGGAATAACGCCACAAACGTTCGGATTAACGGACCCTTTTTCATTTTCGGATTTACGAACCTCTAGGTATAGGGAATTTGTGTGTTTCGGATTAACGAACCTTCGAAATAACGAATCTTCGGAATAACAAACCTTCGGAATAACGAAGAGCACCCGTAAAATCAACCCTTTATGTGCTTTGAGTGCTAAATGGCACAGAAAATACATACACTATCCGAAGTCCCAGTTATAGAAATCATGAAGGATGAGCATTGTTTTCACGAAAAAAAAAGAGAAAAAAGGTGAAATGTAACTTGAGAGAGGTGATTATGTAATCGTAATCACCATTTTTTATTTTCCTGTGCAAAAATCTGAACCATTTTTTTTTTTACATAACTTCAATTAGAATATAAGTTGCATCTTTGTTGTTTTGCAACAACCTGGCAAGAAAGATTTAAGAAAGAAAGAGCTGGAAGTTGTTGCGTAGTTTTTGTTAGGTGATTATACCGTCTGTCTTGTAATTTGTGTTTGTCATTGCCACCTATTTTACCATTTGGTGAAAATATTTGAATCTAAAATTCTATAAATTTTCATTACCGTTTTGAGAGAAAACTCTACCGTTCGGTTCGCTTGAGTTTGCAGCATTCTTTACTGTCAGTTTGAACCTGGTGATGAATTGCAGTCAAAGGAGAAAACTGTAGTCAAACAGATGCAAATTGTGAGCCAAATGGGTTGTAGAAAATCTCGCAACTTATGATCGCATCCGTTGCTGCAGTTCGTGGTGTTTATTGTCCCCGCCGAACGAGCTCGAGCAGGGGACTATGAAACGGGCTCCGTACGTGTATGTGTCTGTGTGTCCGTGTGTCCGTCTGTCCGTGTGTATGTCCGTGTGTGATCAAAATCTTCAATTTGCTACTTCTCTGTCATTTATGAGCCAATTTTGATTCTGTTTGCTTTATATGATAGCACTACATGGGAGCTTTGAAACTTCTACACAGAATATCAGTTGTGACCTTTGACCTTGAACTTTGACCTATGTTGTACATTTTGCTACAAAATGTTATTCCTTCGCCATTTCTAACCCGATTTCGATTCTGTTTGCTTTATGTGATGGCACTACTTGAGGGTTTCAAAACTTCTTCACAGAATTTTGACCTTTGACTTCTTTGACCTTTGACCTTGATTTTTTGACCTGTATTATACATTTTGCTACAAAATGCTACTCCTTCGCCATTTCTAACTTGATTTCGATTCCGTTTGCTTTATGTGATGGCACTAGGTGAGGGCTTCAAAACTTCTACACAGAATTTTGACCTTTGACTTCTTTGACCTTTGACCTTGATTTTTTACCTATATTGTACATTTTGCTACTAAATGCTACTTCCGGCGGGGACATATATTACGCACCGCGTAATTTCTACTTTTCCTTGTATTATATTGTGATCATTATATTTTATTAATTATATCATATTATGTTATGTTATGTTATATTATTATATAGAAATGATTATGTATAAGCTAAGGTGCGGTAGAGGAGTGTTCAGAAAGATTAAAAGTTCAACCTACCATGAAGCCAAATATATCTGGGTTGACCCTCAACTATTCACAACTATTCACAATCACAAGAAAAAAAGATGATCGCGATACATTTTTTTGTGTATATACGATAAATGCTCGTTTTGCGTTTTATCCTTGGTTCTTGACTTTATGTGTTTTCTTTCGCTTTGATTTTGTTTTGCATTTGTTTCTGTGTGATGCGTCGCGTTAATTTTCTTTTAAAACGAGAACAGGGTTCTTCGTTAACGAGGAAATTGCTTGTTGAAAAGAGAGAAAAAAAAATCATTGGCTTGTGTTGCAATTAGATCACAGTTCTCTCTATTTTCCATTTACCTTGGGATTTATTTTGATCTCTGTTTTTAGACAATGCGGAAAACAGGCAGTAATTCATTAAGTTTCGCGGCATGTGTTCCGTATTGTTGGATTGTATAAGTTGGTTGGGGTCACGGATGTGTAATAACAGGGAGGTCTTACCTCCCTGGTAATATCAGTGGCGTCAGAATGCACACACACGATAGGAAGAAAAAATCAAACAGAAAAAAAGTATATAGCCAAAAAAAAAAAAAAGATACGTACAGGTGATGACAGTATATTATCTGTGGTATAAATACAGGGGAGAGGGGGAGGGTGAGAGGGGAAAGCAGACTATACTATTGCTGGATAGGATAAAGGAAACGCAGTCCTCTGGCGATTACCGCATGCCTCGGATTCGAGTGGAACATCCCTGCATATTGGCTGTTTGTTTGTTTGTTTGGTGTTTTTGTTTTTCATTGTGCAGTATGTGGTCTCAAAGTGGTAGCATTGAGATCTGCTTTACACTTTATGTTCCACCAGGTTATATATTTGCACACACACACACACGTATATATGTATGTATATATCATACATGTACACATGATACAGTGATATAAAAGAAAATTATGTATACATCATTGTCATACTTAGAAATTAATACTTCCTCTTTCATGATATACGGAATATTATGCATATGCTTTGCTGATGATTTATTATGAAGAACAAAAAAAAAACAATAATAATTCAGAATCATCGAATTATTCACGTTATACTTTAATATCGACACGGAGAGTAACTTTCTTCCGTCTGTCATCATTCCTGTTTGTACTATAACCCAATTAGTCCCATAAACCATTTTTCTTCATCAGTTTGGTGTGGTATATATATATGTGTGTGTGTTATTAAACTATTCATCGCTAGTGTGTCGTTTAAAAGGCGGAGTGAAAATAACTCATTTGAGCCAATATGAGTTTCAGTAAACATTGGCAGTTGGGTTTCAGATGGGTGATGGGCAGCTTTTTCTCCCTTCGGATAGTTTTCTGTGCCAAAACTGGGACCGGAGGTGAGAAATACGCGGTTAAGAAGCTCATCAGGTATGAACCGATGACCAGCGCCTAAACATAGTGCTTGTAATAACTTCGTAGGTCATCTCTCACAGTATTCATCCGTAATTGGCATCTTGCGGTCATGGGGTATAATAGGGAGCTTTAGATTTTAGACGCGCGGACGTTCAAAGGAAAAAAACATGATCTGAGCTTGCGCACTAGCGCGCGTAAAGTCAATCTATTTTTAGCTTGCGTCGCCTGAGTTGTTTACTACGCGTAGTGGGCTATTTTCACGTCCGCACAGTTTGCGACGCAGAGAGCTTCTTTATGCACTGATCATATGGGGGCGCGATTTTATTTTTTAAACGTTGCGTCCCAGCGTAATCTAAAGCTACTTTTCCACACGACGCAAGGAGCGTCGGCTCAAACGTCCGCGCGTCAAAATCTAAAGCTCCCTAATGCTACAGGTCACGAAATGTTGAGCAGCATTTACAGAAAGAAAAAACGTCAAAATGTAAAGATTGATAGACGTCCAATTCATATCATTTCAGGCGTTTTGAGTATGATACGTTGAGATAGTAGCAAGGATATAACCACGACCGTATTTATCCAGGGTAAACTTTTTCATATTGGCTGTGCTCCTATAGAGGACCCTGTCATATTACAACCCCTGCATTGCCAGGTTATCGACTTAAGACTTGGATTAAAACGAGGACTTGGGCAAGGGGACAAGATGCGCATACAGAGGTTGTGAGCAATGGGCAGGATTTGAACTCAAAGGACCTCGTGCCTGAATGTCCAGGGACTTATCTTTGTCACAGTAAAGTGGTTTCTTTCGCGGTGGTTTTATTTTCGCGCATTTCGCGCTTTGAGGTTGAACCGCGAATTTAACATCACGCGAAAATGTTTTGAACTCGTCGCTTGTACAACGCTATCATTACCGACCGCGAATTTAAACACACGCGAAAAAGCCCGCCCAATGGAAACCGCGAAAGTTTCTGTACGCGAAAGAAACCACTTTTACAGTATTTCATTTTATGTTTCTCTGAAAATACTCGGGGATAGTAGAGGATCGGGGGCAGTATGTCACTGTCTGAGACTAAATTCTATAGAGACTTATGAGAAGAAAAAACAGAAACTTCTGGTAAATATATACGTATATATTCCAAACGACATAATTTGGCGAACCAGGGATATGAGACTCGTGTAATGCTAACAAACCAATAGACTATTATATCCCTCTAAATCGATGGGGGTGGGGGAGGGGGTGGACAGGAGGTGTGTGTGTTCAAAGGTTTCCGAAACTGGTATTTTCTATTTCCGGGTATCTTTACCGCACCATGCATCCAGTTACTGCCGGAGTTGGCAAGCCTCGCGCTGTTTTGTTCAGAAATTCGAGGCATTCAGGGAATGAGGCAAAATGACAAGCTGTATATAGAGCGAGTAGGTTCCTGTTAATCGCACCGTTTTCGAGGGGGCCTTGGACTATTAAAAACTAGGTTGTTATTGGTTACGGCTGGCATGTGAAACCGGATTACGCCTGATATTGATGATGTTGAAACCAGTTATACGACATACACGTACTACCTTCTACCTAATTGTTATCATTACTTTCAATTACTATGATAACCATTGTCAGTAGTAATAACTGAGTGTATTTTGACATAATCGTTCCCTGTATCAGATGTAATGTCCATGCCTCCTACCGTGAAGAGACATAACGATTACGGGATGTCCATCCGTCTGTCCGACGTAGTCGCGATTTCGAGAAGACCGCGCGATATAATGTTCGTAGTAGCTGTCCCAAGTACGCTACATGATTATGCAGATGCATTGATGAGATTTCGGTCAAGGGTAAAAAATCACTGAACTTCGGCAAAAGACAATAGCATTTTCCAGCTGCAATAAGGAATGTCCAGTGGCGATGCAATGTGGCTTGAGGGGTAGACATAAAAGACAGTCATTTCCATGAAATCAAATGGTATAAGGTCCCTGTACTTTGGAAAGTCATTTCCATTCGTCATATCTGTTAGGATTGTCCCGTGGGGGTAGAGTTGGTGGACAGGGTAGCTCACTTCCTTTATACCTCCTTGGCAGAAGTATACATTTACAAGAGTTGTCATGGATCTGTTTGCGGTGACAGCGCAATCATTGTTAACTAAAAATTTTATTCTCAAGCCCGTACCTCAGCTAGGATTACCCTTCCGTAATGATAAATGGTTAGCAGCAAAGAAACAATGCAAGAGTTGATTGTCTGAAATAGGAAATGCGAGTGAAGGATTAAAAGTCCAGGTCAAAAGTTATCCAAATTTAGTTTAGTTTTCTTGTCAAAATTCTTAACAGGAGATTTCTTTTTGGGGAGGGGGAAAGGCAACCTTTAGGTTTGAATCTATATATCGTTTCGGAAGAAGTAACTTGGAAAAAAGTTCATTTGTGCACAGAGGATTAATGGTCAATCCTCGTTCCATGATCAAGATTTTCATCAGCTTCATCAAAATAGTATTAAAGTGTCAAACTGTCATGGCAGATTGATTATGATAAATGCCTGAGAGGTCGACTGTATATATTTGTGTACATCCTTGTCGACTGTGTGCCACAATCCCTTTTCTCTATTTATTTCACAGTAGGCCTTTCTTTTGCTACTTCCTTTATCTCATACTTCGACGAGTGTAAAATGTTAGTAGCTCGATCTGTTCATCTGATGAGCAGAATGTTACGGAGATTCGAATCAATCACACGTCCTGCTCGGGACTATATCTCTTACATTCGGCATTCCTACAATTTCTATATTCTTGTTCTTTTCTTCTCTTGATAATATACGTGATGGTCATTGATGGTGGTTGGGATTATAATGACGAGTATCATTTTCATTGTTAACGCATCAGTTTTGTCATGATAAATTTTGTTGTATTAGAGGCTCCACATTTCAAGGGGAGAGAAAAAAAAAAGTGTCTTGAATGTGTATGGATGATCCAACTCGTTGTCGTGCGAAATTCTTGATAGCCTTAACTCAATTTACTTATTTTCTCCTTTTGTTACGTGAGTCAATTGGTGTTGATTTCAACGGACATCTTCCCGCAAAGGGATTCCAGCAAAATGGCTAATCAATGCTATTAGCCGCACGCACTATTATGATTGATGACATGGCGGGTCACAAGCCTGTCTCCCGGGAAAATTATACGTCCTACAATATTAAGCGAGTAGCCTTTAGTAATCATACTCAGAGCTGCTTCTTGTCAGGATTAATTGCACGCGGTTTTTTTACTTTACTCAGCGCAGCGTAAGTTTCATCCCCTCCCCTTCCCTCTTCCCTGCGTCGACAAAATATTTCTTCATTTCCGTGAGAAAGGGCTACCCCTTTTACTTAGGCTGGTCCTTAAAACAGGGCATGGGGCATGGGGTATGGAGAGTTCGCGTGCGGTGCGTGAATCGCTCGCGTGCGCTGGATAAGCAGGCGTAATTAAAAGTCTGTGCCACGCGATTTGTCGGCGCCGCCATCGCGAGAACGCCCGGGCGTGGGCCTTGCCTTGACAATCGTGACCTGTTCCTCTGACTCGATTGTCGTGTTCATACGTCGTCAGCAGCCGTAGTCAGTCATTGCTCATTTGCTGCGTATATGACAGTACTAGACGGGAATTGGTCAGTCACAAGTTGGCAAATTTCCGCCTCTTAACCTTCCGGCGACCCTACCCTCCTGTCCCCTTTTCTTCCCGATCACGTTTTTATTTCGTCGGGGAAATTACCCATGAAAGGATCGCGTGCCGTGGCCGCGCTGCGAGCTGCACTTTTTGGCGTGATGTGATTCACGCGATAACCGTCGCCTTAGTCTCTGCCACCAGACATTCCGCGAATCATCATTACAAGCTCACATCATTAATAAGGATGCAGGACTGTTCGAGTAATCCGTGTGTGCATTACGCACGTGTGGGTGGATTATGCCTTCTTCGATCAGATCGGTCAGATTACCAGGGCAGCAGTTAGGGGGCGTTGTAGTCTGTTGGATTTGACAGGGGGATTCCCCCGTCGTACGAATACAGGCCATGCCAGACACGCAAGTTCTCGCTTGAGTCGCGCCACCTTTTGGCACTGCCAGTAAACGCACACATGTGCACTCGTTTCCTTCTTTCTCTGACTGACGAAGGTTTTGGTTTTGCTTTCGACTTTGGTAGATGGGTTGCATGAATACCCACATCTTTGTGTATGTGTTTATGTTCGCTTGTGTGTGTTTTCCCCCTGATTAAGAGTGACGCTGCCATTGAAACGACACTTTAGGACATTAGGATTTTGCTCTTTTTTAGTATTACGTGAGATCATGGGAAAATGTATAATGTTATCAAAAGTACTGACAGTATTCATGAGTTTTGTTTTTCAGAATTATCGTATTACAAATACTAAAGAGCGGTGTGTCAGCATTGCTGAAATATGAGTCTCGACAGTGAGACTAGCCCATTTTGTTTAGTCTTGTCAGCCCTTGTGTTCCGTCACCACTCATTCTCTCTCATGACATGTTCTCACGTGCTACCATAGAAACAACAGTTTAAAAAGCAAACAAGAACAAAAACAAGGAGAACGACACGAAACAACACGTGCTGAGTCATTTCGCGTGCTTAGTGCCAAACCAACTATTTACACCAAGTGATACTCGCATGTGCAGCCCTGTCTGTCGTAAAAGAGGATTCCGCTGAATGTCGAAATTCGCAGTAACGTGTGATCCTGGCACAACCTTCCCATGTAATGCCCGAATGTGCTTATCATGACACACGCCAAATTGGTCTTGCTACATCCCCTTGGAGTCTTCATCCATATCGAATAAATGCTACCGTTTTATTTCAATTGTCAAATGTTTGAAAAAAGGAAACATTTTGCTCGAGTGATCACATTACCATGCAAGTTGAATAGCCCCACATATCTGTTCAGAGTAGGTCTCATTTGTCAGTGAGACATAGAATCATTTAATGTTCAAAGGGTCGTATTGATGATGAAATTCATCCAGGCATGTTACGCGGTCCTTTGCTCTGTCCTACCATGGAGCTACCGTCATTTTGGTAGCTCCATGGTCCTACGAGTTACATTAAATAAAGCGACACTATAGAATGATGTGAAGAGGCGGTCAATGACGTGTGCGACTGTTCGGTTTCGATTGTGTATTTTCAGTGAATCAGCACTAGATCCTTGGCCAGTATTTCCATCACAAGGTCACCCAAAAATTGCGATCGAAAATTTTCAACCAATTATTACCGACTCTGAATAAAGGCCATTCCTGTCTTCGTGATCGCGTTTGAAAGGTCCTTACCAACGCTTCCTCCCAGATAGACAGCGTCGAGAGGGCAGCGTCGTCGGTCAGGCAAAACCTCTCGTAAATACGACAGTCATCATACTATTATTTCAGAGCCTGGCGCGAAGCCGGGGGAAATTATCCGGGAATCGCGTCAATCGGAAGAAAATTCAGTAATTTCCCGAAGTGGCAGCAGAACTTCTCCGCCCTAATTCTGCTATTTTCCTGAGTGCTGATTGTATATGCCGAAGATAGATGGAGAGTAAAGAGAGTGAAGAAAAATGATGGACAAAAGATGAAAAATAAAAAACACAAAACTTTCAGGTCATTGCCACCGAACAGCGTTTGTAAGTCTGCCAAGCCGTTTCTATATTCAAAGTTCATGCGCTGAGTTCATCTGTCCTATGAAGTTCCCGTACACAGTGATTAGAAACAGCCTATGTAACACAATGTAATGCGGCTGCTCGTTCATTAACCCGTAAATGCCAAACTGTCCATTAGCTCTTGTGGGCCCAAATGTAAGTGTGCCCTATACGAGCTCTCCCTGGTATTTCCAATTATTTTTTTCCTTTCCGTTAATGATACTATAACCATCAGGAAGCCGGGGCTCTGCCATTATCCTGCTGTAAGAATATGTACTCATTGCTAACAGATATGCAATGTGTTGAAGAATATTTAAATCTGCGATGTCATTACATGCCACATGGATCCTTGTTTTCAAATAAAAAACCTCCATGGTCATGGTTGTAGCATAATTCGGTATTCGACGTTGGCTATTTGTGTAATAGCAGATTAAACGTTCAAATGTCCAAAGATACCCCGTACCAAAATATATCCCTGTAGTTCACGCAACTTTTCCCCGTCTTCTGAATTCAGATCGTGTATATATTCCCCATTTCTTTAGTCTTTGTGAGCAGAAAGGTTTAGCGATTACATTTTTGTGTACCAAATCCATACACACAAAAAGTCGATGGCGTCATAATTAGTTTGAAGTATGAAGGCAGCAAACTCTATAAGGGTGTAACGATTTTCAAGAAATCAGAGAGATGGCAAATCGACAAAATGCAAACTTAAAACGGAGGTGCAAGACTATGATTTACATGGTAGGGTCTTAAAGGGTATGGACGCTTGGACCCAAACACGCAAAATAAGCTAGTTTCCATGATTTTAGACATTTTTATTTTCTTCGTGAAATCGAGAAGATACTTATGAACTTTGACCAAAAATTGTCGGGAATCAACAGTGGGGTAGGGGATCATAGTGCCGTGCTGGAAAGAACACGGTGTCCCACAGCGTGTTAAAAATGTTTTCATGAATTACATGTGAAAACACTCGAATTTAACAGTGTGAAGATGATTTCACACTGTGGCGTTGGTGGTGGCATTGCTCAGTCGGTAGCGCGTCTGCCTCCAGATCCAAGGGTACCGGGTTCGATTCCCGAGTTTGACAGAGCAATGTCGTGTGTAAGCATTCTGTCCCCTACAATAAGAGTCAAAACACTCTGTCACTAGGGATAGGACGTTAAATAGAGGTCCAGTGTTTGAGTTAGCCGCGAACGTTAAAGAGCCCACGTCATTCATTCATCGCAAAGAGCAGGGTACCAACCTGGTATAGTGGTCTCCCTACACACCCGCACAAGAAAACCTGCGAATGATGCCGACCCCTCGTGGTTCGTCCCAGGTGACTAGCAGTAGTCGTAGTCAGTAAATGGTATCAACCAGGCAAATTGCGCCGTACACTTGAATGAATGACTGTTGTGTGGTTTTTCACCGTATTCACATGGTATGTTCTATTTCACACTGAATTGATGATTCACAACGTGTTCACAATGTTAAAACGTTCGAATGTAACTATGTGAAGAGAAGCCTCATTGCATTTCACATTGTGTTTCACATTGCGGGACACTTTTCTTTCTAGCGGGGTATGTAGGCCTATAATGTAGTGGTGGTGCCTCCCACGGGGACCCTGGGGCAGGGTCCAAATACCCCAAATCGGCTAATTTTCTTTTCTTTTTCCATTCATCTTGTCAGCAGGTGACAAGATTTTGACCACATTTGGCAGAAGTAATTAATTGGGGGGGGGGGAGAGGCGTAAGTACCGTTCTAAATGCGTTCAAAATAATGCGTTTATTCAGAAATTGTGATAGTGTGAACAGAAATAGCGCGTTATTCTACAATATTTGGGTCGTGATCTTGTGCGATTTTTGTGCAAAAGCACGCGAAGCTGTACAGAGTGAACGGTGACCGGAAAAAAATAATTACATATCCCACAATGTACTGCGCATGTCGTTCCTTCCTATTTTTACTAGCTGTGACGTGCCGTGGTGTATTGAATTGGTATTGTGGTGTAGTAAGCATACCATTACTTATGTACATGCGTAGGTCAGCTTTTCGCAAGTAATTGCGACCCTTATCGGGACCCAGATTTCGAAATTTGTACAATACGAACGTACGGGTGTTGCCCCCCAGGGGTCCCCAGAGCGTAGCCAAAACCCCAAATTATGTTGTTGCCCACGGGGCCTCCAGCAATCACCGAATCTCAAGATTGGATTTTGGTGTACATTTGTAGAAGTCCACTTGCTTTGTTTTGTGTGTGTCTTCCCTCGTAGCACTTGTTGCATCTTGATTTTGGATCTATTAAGAACGTCCCATTGAACGTCAATTTGCACAGATCAGTTTGAAGTGCAACCAAACAAGATTCAGTGATATTGGATTATTAAAGAATACTCAACTACTTTGGTTGGTATCATTGATGTACCCTTTGATTATTTTTTTCCCGTCAAAATGATTGTGTTGAGTGCGTTTGGATACTTGTGGATAAAGTGATTGTAAATATGCGAAGTTATGTGGAAAAATAAAGTACCTCAGATGAGGAAAATAGAAAAAAAAATCTGCTCAGATATCCACGGGGATTCCATTTCCAAAGAAAAGATGTGTTTTGGATATGTTCAATGCGATATGGGTTTCCACTGTTCAGATACGTTCAGTGAATCAACCGCACTGAGCACATGTGTAATTGTAACTTTGGTCTGTGGCGTAGCGGTCCCGGACAAGCCCCCAATTTTGGTTTTCTTTGTTGTGGCAACTTTGTGTGAAAATTTCGGTACCTATAAGCGTGCTGTCTTTAGGGTGCACATATTCCAGTCTACTCTCCATGCATTTTAACTGATAAATCCTATTGCCTCCTGAATCGCGCGACATACGTTATTTGCACGGAAATTACCTTTGATTTTGTTCTCATTCTCTTTTTCTGCAGCACGCCTTGCCCATTCTGTGGCGTAGCGGTCCCGGACAAGCCCCCAATTTTGGTTTTCTTTGTTGTGGCAACTTTGTGTGAAAATTTCAGTACCTATAAGCGTGCTGTCTTTAGGGTGCACATATTCCAGTCTACTCTCCATGCATTTTAACTGATAAATCCTATTGCCTCCTGAATCACGCGACATACGTTATTTGCACGGAAATTACCTTTGATTTTGTTCTCATTCTCTTTTTCTGCAGCACGCCTTGCCCATTCTGGAGGTTCGCAACATCGAGGGATACGGAGCCCGCTGGTCACCCGACGGAAGGGAGTTCCGTGGCTTCCTGGAACCGCCAATGGTGGCTGGATGGGAAACCGGATACAGGCATTAATAATGGCAATTCCTTTTGGCATCCACTTCATCTGTTTTCTTGCCCTTGTTGCCGTTTTCATTGACGCGTCGAGGAATATCATAAATGTCAAGATCATCTCAATCTCATAAATGTCAAGATCACGAGCAATTTGGCGTTCTGTTATCCGAGGGTATTCTTTTTCGACACTGTGTCATGTGTTCTACCGCTGCCTGTCCAACGCAATATATGTTGCCTTAAGGGAGAGGCTATATTTCCTGTGGTACATTAATCCTTGCCAGATATATTTTCTTTTGCATTCGTTTGTATGGTTTACATTTTTTCAACAAAAAAAAGAAGGCATAACGATAAGAGAGTATGTACGTCACATATACGTGCATACATGTAGAAAAGAATACAAAAGAACATGTAGCAACAGAAGTGAGATAAGTCTCTGTTCAGAACCGCTGGACCACAAACTCACTAACCCCTTTGGTTGAAAAGGTAACGGCAATCTGAAGAGCAGTCTTCACGTTACAGGGATTAAAGTTTGTTTTGTAATCAATTTCACGGTAGTTATCTAAAGCCGCGCGCTTCGTGTAACGATAAAAAACTCTGTATTTTACTGCCTGCATTAAACAGCAGTATGCACTGTATTTACCTAATTTAAACATACCTGTAACTGAAATACCGTCCTTTATTTTGTTCTAGGAAAGGTCTGACATATTGACAATACGTGAGAATATAAAGGCAAAATTGAACGCGTTATATATATATATATATATGTATATATGTTTATTCATGTATATACATAACTAGTTTCAGTTTGTTTCGTTTTCCGTTTGGTGAATCAGTTGTGTATGGATTGTGCTTATATTGCTGAATAGTTATCTTTTTGTTATTTATGATAAGCGCGTCTCTAACGAGCCACCCATTTCAACTGAAGTGGCATGACAAGAAAGCTGGCATGCAAATTGTTTTTTTGTTCCTGCCGTTTACTTGTCTCGATGTCTTGTTGTTCGAAGCACTGTGACACGTAAATCATCTGCAAAGCATTAGATTAACTCTTGTTGTTTGACAGAAAAGAAGCAACAGTGATCAGTGATTACCAAGTAACACTTAATATCTGAAATACTCTTGTGTAATCCATATCATAGACGACGTTTTCGGCTGCTTAAAAGTTGAATTTGTCATTTAAGTACACTGTCTTTCTTGTTTACGTGCATTATGATTTATCAATGTTAAGTGTCTAGCCAAGCAATTCAGCCTCAAAGATAAAATAAAGTTTTGGTACCTCTAAAGTTTCCCTGAGTTTCTTTGACCCCGTTTACAGTGCGGGGCCGGGCTCGGCCTCAATTGCGCGGCCGAGCCCCGCAATTTTGTCCGTTTACACTGCTGGGCTCGGCCGCGCTTTTGATTCAAACCTTTCAATATTTTGTCGTAGTGGCGCTCTGCATGTAAACGAACGCAGTTTGGTATTGTCTGGTTTTCAGACCCTTTGCCAACTGAATTCCGTGGCGACGAAGTCGCCGTTCGGGCAAAGGCCTTTGCCGAAGGAAAAAATCCTTTGCAGGACAAAACCACCTTAAACTATACTAGTTTTCGACGTTGAGGGGGTTAATATCCTGAATAGCGAAATAGTACAGACAGAGGGTTTGGAAGCCAGACTAGAATTGGCTGCGCATTTGGCCCAGTTTGCGTTTACACTGACAAAAGGCCGGGCTCGGCCGCGGCTGTAAAAACATCGGCACCACGGGTGGCCGATCAAACTTCAATAAAGGACCACACCCACAGGTGTCACCTGACACTTCGTGGTGTTAATTTGACACTGTACGTGGCACTGTACTGGTGTTAATTCAAAAATGACACCACATGATTTGATATTTGCTGGTGTTAATATCAATGGTTTGGCCTCGCACTTTGGCACTTTTTTCAAAAATCTAGTATTTTAATGTAAAATTCTTGATCGTCTTGTTTAAATAAAAAATCAACAAGAAGTGAAACTAAGAAGTTTAAAATTTTGAAATGACACCCATAGGCACCATAAATGAGCACGCGCTCGCCGAGCCTCGCACTGTAAACACTGGGGTCCTTGTCTTAGTTTGTGTTTCAGGTTAAAGTACCTTTCATATAACTAACACTGTGAGACTTACTCTCCCCAAAGTGCTCTCATGTCTTAGTAATCATGCAATAATGGTTTCGTACAATACGTGTATGTTGATTGTCGTGGTACCACGTCGAGTCAAACTAACGGCTCGTTCGAATTTTTCAGAGCCCGCTCTGCTCTGGTTTATATTATCTTTAATTGAATATCATAGATCGATGAGGAATGGACGAAGAAACAACTCAAAGCTTCCAAGTAAAACGTAACCACACAATAAAACTCTGCCACCACTTGCAAAGCCAGCGGGACCATTTTACTGCCGGCGATGCGATCCTTTGATGGCATACGCAGAAAAGATTGCAAACGTAGACAATTGCGGAATTAACTGACTCTTTGCGATTTGTTGAATACCCCACCTTGCACTGCTGGGTCGCGTAAGACCTCCCCGCGCATCTAGCGGGGAAATTCCCAATGGTTCTAGCCGAAATCTCAGACATCGTAGACTCAAATCGCTGAAAACGATGAGCCAGGGTTTTCAAAGCGTATTGACGCCCCGTAAAGGAAGCAAGCAAGCGAGCGAGAAAAACAAAACAAAACAAAACGTAGGTGATAATGGAATAGGTCATTCTAATTTACGGGGTCACGTACATTCTGCCAGAGTTCATGGGGTTGCCAACACGTCAACCAACAGTCCGGGTGAACCAACTCCATGTTCGTGACATTTGCGTTTCCTCGCTGATTTTTAGCAGGACTTTATCCTCGATGGAATGTGCTCTGCCCTCCGCAACCCCGCAATTTGTCTGACAGTTTAAAAGTGCTGGAGATGAAATGTGCGATCAATCAGCGATGTCGACAATGGAAGGTAATTTCCTTCCACAATAGTTACAACCTTCAAACCTAACGGAAGGATTCATCAAACCAACTTGAAAGTTATCGCAATGTTTCTTGCCAAAATATAATCTGTTACACAGTTGCGAGTAAGGACATGCGAAGATCTGAAGCAGTAAGATCAAGTGAACACAATGATTTCTGCAACACTACCGGTCTTTCCTATATGAATATAAACCCGATGCCCAATGCTTTCTATTGTATATCACTTTATTGAATGAAGTTTATAGTGCGATGTAAACGAATGAACCACTTTTGATAAGCATATATGTCATTCTTTGTTTAAGCTTTGGTAATGAAACAATGGAACATCTTGATAAGGACGAAAAAACGGAGTCTAGAAATATAATACAGGAAGAACAACCACTCGATGTCATTCGTTTAGGTGAGTTTAGATTGTGGCCAGAAGGAAGTATAAATCCAGTGGGATTGAGGGGAAGGAACCGATCCATGTTATGAACGATTTTGCAAGTGGTTTACGTGACGAGTTCAGGAAAATAGTTTGAACAGAGGAGAGGTGTATAATGGTCGTGATGATCGACCTGCTTCAGAGCAGATTCACTGAATAAGTAGTGCATTCAATTCATTACCGCACTTGCTTGTCGTGTTCTCGAGCAAGTGTATCTCACGCCTGTGTTTGACAACAGGCTGTTTGTTTGTTTGTGTATAGTATACAGTCATAACATGGGAATGCGTATGAATTCTGCAATCAACTGGGACTCATTGTTACGTAGGGCCGCATGTTATACAACATAATGGGCAATTTTGTGTAGAGAAACGCTACTCCGCGTTCGAGTTGGCTTTGTACACTTGGAAAGATTGTGCATAAAATATTTTAAAGAGTCAATTTGTCGATATTTGGAAAAAAAAAAAGGAATCCCCGTTCGCAAATGTTATCTGGTCTGAACTATTACAGGTATAAAAATAAAAGAGTTAAATTAACGTTCTTAAAATGTTTTAATTCATTGAAAAAAAACACACGAAGAAATGATCAAAGATTTGTATGCCAGCCACGTGGGAATGTGTGAGGCGGTTACATCATCTTGTAAGCTAATTTGACATGTGTGAGTGTAATCAATATCAATATGATAGCATGTGAAAGGATTTAACACTACAAATTTCATAAGCGTCTCAATGTTTGTCTGATTAGAATGAAATTTTCGTTCTGCGTGCTTGATTATCAGCTTTGCTTTTCTTAAAGTAAAAGTGTTTTATTTGCTGCATATCCCTGTGCGTGAATGTGTTTCAAATTATAGCCTATAAAATAGCGGTATACATGGGAGTAACGCTATTAGAAAGCCTTAGCGAAAAAGAAAATTATTCCTGGGGTTACAATGTGGAAATGATTGTGCAATGTACTCTAGCAATGTTTTTGAAACGTTAGGTATGTAGAGAGTGTATCAGATGAAAGTATAGATGTGTGTAATACTCAAATAATACATGTATCTGTGAGCATATGACAATATGTTTTACTTTCCACTGCTCATTAAAATGAAACATGCAGTGCTCACTGAAATATATTTTGTATAGATTTTCTAAGTGCAAAACTGCAATAAAGAGTCTATATTGGTTGAAAACATTTGTCTCTTGTTTGTACAAATTCCTCGTATTCGAAATGCTATGATCAGGTAATGATAGCTATGATATTGTGTGTTGGAGTTTGCGTAGTCTCCTTTATCGCTATGAAAAAATATCATGCAGTCGGTGAACCCTCACTCCCTTCTGGTAACAAGTTGATAATCAGTTTCGGGAAACGCGTAGGGCGGATTTTGCGATTTTGCGCTTCCAAAAGGAATGCAAACTATCGAGCAATGGAATGCGGATAAATATATACATGTACATTGAATACTATGAAATATGAAAGGTAGATGTGGGGCAGAGATAAATGTAATGTAGATGTACTATATATGAAACTCAAGATATCAGCACAATCACCTGTAAGGACGCGGAAAAAGCAGAGATCATTCTGCTATATCACGAGATAAAACTGAGGAATTACGCGTTTCCCGCCGCAAAAACGACACAAACGTGACAAATGATACAGTAACTCGTCGCGTGTCATTATTTTGAAACAACAACAGGGAAGTTGTGAAATCTTCAAGTCTATCGTATTTTCACGAAAGAATAATACCAGTCACCATATAACACCCAATACATGAGGTGATGTCCCAGAAGTCAACTCTCCTCTTGCTTTGTGCAGCAAAAATCTGTGAATTCATACGAATGTATAAATACTTGGTCAATGATGTACCACCAGTAGCCCTTGAAAATTACTTTGCTTTATAATGTAGCTCTCGCAAAATTTTGACGCAAAGGACGTAAGTTCTTTTCTTTCTTTCTTCCTTTTTTTCGTGAGGAATTGTTCAATATAAAAGTTTTGTACACTGCTGAGAAAAATAACGTCGTCGCCAAAATCAAATTGTGTAACCTCCATACCTTGACTATAAAGGGCCTTTTGTCGTACGAAATGAATCACAAGTCCAAAATGTGGATGATGTTTCAGCAGGTTGGATGTTTTATATGATGCTGAGAAAGATACAGAGTAACTGTACGAAATTTGTGCGAGGAGGGATTCGACGTCAGAAAAAACAACAACAAATCTCAAACAAAAGCAACTAGTAACCTACAAACCATGACCGTGGGCCCTTCGTGGTACACGAAATAATTCACAAGTCGGCAATATGGATGATATATCTCTCATCATGCGCTCTTTAGACTTTGAATCGTTTGCTCCTGGGGGTTAATGGCTTTTGGCTTCAGGCGGACCCCCTAGTGCCTGGGAAAAGAGTCGAGTAGTATATTTCCTGGGGCTTACCTGTCGTAAAATGAAAGTTTCCCCCGCCTAAAGGAGAGGTCTCCGTTTTATTCTTTGTGCTAACCTGACATTAGTTTTTCTTTTCCCGCCGATGGTGTCTTAAATCATTCTATACCGCGAAACGGACGTCCCACAAAATGAGAGAAAACGGTGATTTCAACTGAAATATGCAGTTAAGAAGTGCAAGCTACCAAGATACCAAATTCTCGCATTGTATCGAAGTAGAATTTTGAAATTTTCTTCTTTTTTTCTCTCTCATTTCGCCTGTGGTAATTACTACTGCCCTGTCGTGTTGTCTGCTCCTTTTTAAAACGATACCTTTCTTCGCTGTTTAATTCTTTAAATGTGGCAGTAATTACCTTGACTACAGTTGGTGAAGAGACAAACACGTACAAGTATAGGACATCAAAAAAGTTGCAGGCGGATTGTGGTACAAGCGTAATGAATGATTAAGAGAGTGCATGAAAAGTGATCATAGAGGAGGGCGTAAACTCGACCACCAAAGTACGATGCAAACAAAACATGTTGATTGATGTACAGGAGACAACCAGTTTTGCATGAAAGGTATTGTTTATACCATTGGGAGCAGTGATTTTAAAAATGTTTGAGTTATCACATTTGATTCACATGATTGTGTAGGTCAGTTGTATTACAGAACATCCTACCATATAAGAATTTCGCAATAAGCCTAAACTATAAGGAGATATCACTATTTTTCTCAATAAACCATTTATGTATTCCAGAAACAATCTTTATTTATAACTATTGTTCACATTTTGTATATTTAACCATACTTAATGTTGATTATACTGATCAACATTTTTACATTTGTTGTTTCTCTCCCTTACTCACATTTTAGAAATATTTTGTTTCATCTGCAAATGGTAAATACTGTCTTTGATCATGAATTCTGACTTCACATGCCTGCATGCCGTGAGATGTCACAGAGTCTACAATTTTTCTTTTCATCATCCATGTGTGACGTACATCGAGTTACATTTTCTTCCTGATACTCTTGTCTATCTGCTAAAATTGTCTGCCGAACTGCCTTCAACAACCTTCCCATATAAAATAATTCATTATCTTTGTTTAAAAGAAAGTAGTGCACGAAGAAGCGATGATTTTAGCGTTAATATCGTAGCAAATGACACCATGTGGTGACAGGAAATATTATCTCTTCGCATGTTATAATTGATAGTTTATGTCGGTTCAAGTTCGACTACTCCATGTTCACGCTGCTTTTGATAATCACGTAGAGTAATATTCAATAATTTAAAGAAAAATGATAATAGATTTAATAACACGATCGAAAAGTTATGTTTCACATGAGAGCGATGACAGTCGAAGCCACATAATTAAGGTGAACTGAGGTGATGGTGTTATGGCCCTTGACGTCTTGCATTCACGTTCACACATATTTTAACCTTCATTGATATTTAAGCAAAGCATGATAGAATATCATTTTGACATTTACAAATCATCCCACAATGGATATCATCAATGCTGGACAATGTGTGACAAAGCACACGTGACATTTGTCTTTACTCCAGTTCAACAGGGGAAATTTTAAAGATAACGTGTGCGTTTACTGATAACATGGAGTGGCATTATTATTCAGCTTTCATTGTTCTGTGTGGAGCATTTTATTTTGCAGGTTTTAACCTGTCCGCGAAGAGTTTGATTTCATGACGCGTAAACCGTAATTGCAATGATGTCTTAGTACTCGGCCCGTCAGCTTATATGGCCAGAAATCACGAAGGTGGTACAATCTTTGTCCATGGTTTAAACCATAGACAAAGACCGTAGTTTTGTATGGGGCGCCAAGTGTCGGATGGCCTATTTCGTTATGAAATTAGTCATTTCGTCGACGAAATGGCGTAATGAAATGACTGATTTCGTAACGAAATAGGCCATGCCTCACTTGGCGCCCCATACAAAACTACGGTCTTTGTCCATGGTTTAAACCATGGACAAAGACTGTACCACCTTCGTGAATTCGGGCCATAATGTTTGTTTCTATTCTGTTTCATAGGTCAGTGCACGGTCGTGCGTTATGCAAGATAATAAACGGAAAGATGTTAACTCCGCCAATGCCATGGGTCGTCAGCAGCACACCAGGGATCATCAGTGTTTCGGCCATTTAAGTGCTGTACACCTCCCCCTGGCTGGCCGGTGCTGCGCTGGGATCCCCTTGACAGCACCCCCATGGCATTTCAAAGACAAGACAAAACAAAACAAAGCAAAATAACACAAAACAAGACAACAACAACAAAAAGGACAACGCTTGGCCTCAATCACCTCTTCTCACTCCAGACACACTCTCTCTATACCCCCCTATTCCCACCAGCCCCCCCCCCAAGCCTTCCCAACTATCCATGCAGATCCTGTCTCTGCTGCCCCATAAATTCTCTTGATCCACCTTTCCCCGTCCCTACCACCTATTCCCATCCCTCTGACCCATCTCCTTACCGATCGTCCAGCAAATCCCCTGCACCCCACCTCCACAGTATGCACCTCTGCTCTCCACCCCCTTTTCTCACACTCCTCTCTCAACTCAGCATACCTATCCAATTTTCTTTCCCTTGCCTCCACCTTTGCTAACCTGTGCACAGGCCTAGCCACCAGCACCATGTCCGGCCGAAGGGCAGTTACTACCACCTCCTCTGGCACTGTACGGTTCCCCTCGTCCACCCGCACTTCCTAATCGTCTCCCGCTGCTAAGATCCCCCACCATCATCCCTCTGACCATTCCTTCTCACACTGCATCTCACCCCCTCCTTCACAAACCGGATTCCCCTCACCCTAGGAGGCCCACTCTTCTTCCTTGCCTCCACTGCCACCCTCGCCACCTCCACCATCTCCTTCAACACCTGGTTGTGCCTCCATGTATAGGCCTGTAATAGACCTCCACATGCTGACAAAATGTGCTCTAGTGAGCCCTTCGCCTTGTTGCAAACCCTGCATCCACCATCCTCCGCAATGCCCCATCTCTGAAGAGTTACTGGAGATGGCAAAACATCAAAGGTGGAACTGATCATGAAGCGCACAGCTCCAGAGGACATTGACCAAAGGTCATTCCATGACACCTTCCTCTGCTCCACCCCTTCCCATCGAGTCCATGCTCCCTGCACTCCCTGCTGTACAGCCTTGGCAAAGCGATATTCCTCCTCCTTCTCCTTAGCCGCCTCCACCACCAACTCCCTCCTACCCTTCCTGCCTTGCTTGCTGTACCACCTAACACCCTGATGAAACCCGACCCCTTTTCGACCCACCTGAACCGCACCCTGCATCTCCTTCCACTTTGCCATTGCCACTGCCTCGTCCGCAGCCTCTTCCGCCCTCCACTTCCTCCCTGTGCGGATCGGTGGCCTAACTCCTGCTATTGCCTGGTCCTTTGACTCCCTCATCATCATCACTAGCCTAACCTTGCCAGCTTTAAACTCCTCCACCACTGACGTCATAGGCAATTGCAGCCTGCCTGATCTGCAAAAGAATGCCAGATCTGTAAGCATTCTTGGAACGCCTAACCACTTTCGGTAGTACGAGTTCATCTTCTGCTGCATCCTCTCAACCCTGGACACTGCCACCTCGTACACCTGCAGTTGCCACATGATCCGTGGTAGCAAGCCAAACTGGCAGCACCACACCTTCGCATTCCCCGGGATGAGCGTCCTGTCCACCCTCTTCAACCACTCCACCACTTTCTCATAGATCTGAACTCCTCGGTGCCTATCATTCAACTTGCCCTCATACCACCGCCCAAGGCTCTTTACCCCCTGCTCAGTGACCTGAGGGATATCCTCTCCGCCAATCTGAAACCTCCTTGCCACCACCTTCCCCTTCCGCACTGACACTGAGCGGCTCTTCTTGGCCTTGAACTTCATCCGTGTCCAGGCCACCAACTCCTCTAACCTATGGAGGCCATCCTCGACCTGGGTCTCGTTACCAGACACGATTGTTAGATCGTCCATGAAAGCCCTAATCGAAGGCACAACCACATCTGCAGCCAGCATCAACCCTTCAATTCTCGGGGCCACACATCGGGTTAACACTTCCATCCCAAGGAAAAACAGCAGCGGCGAGACTGGACACCCCATGGGGATGCCAATTTCTAGCGCTTGCCATTCCGTTGTGTAAGTCTGGGTCGTGAATCTCATCCTGAACTGGCTGTAGTAGCTCTGCACCATCTCCCGGATCACCCTAGGGACCCAGAAAAACTCAAGAGCAAAGCTGAGATACCTATGAGGAACTGAGCCATATGCATTTGCAAGATCCAACCAGATGACATCCACATCCTCCTCACGTTTGCACCTCTGGATTGACTCACAAATCATCTGGACATGTTCTGTGCATCCAGGGAATCCCGGGATCCCTGCCTTCTGTATAGAAGTGTCCACAAACTTGTTGTCCCCGCCGAACGAGTTCGAGCAGGGGACTATGAAACGGGCTCCGTACGTGTGTGTGTCCGTGCGTCCGTCCGTCCGTGTGCGTCCGTGTGTGATCAAAATGTTCAATTTGCTACTTCTCTGTCATTTATGAGCCAATTTTGATTCTGTTTGCTTTATATGATAGCACTACATGGGAGCTTTAAAACTTCTACACAGAATTTCAGTTGTGACCTTTGACCTTGACCTTTGACCTATATTGTACATTTTGCTACAAAATGCTACTCCTTCGCCATTTCTAACCCGATTTCGATTCCGTTTGCTTTATGTGATGGCACTAGGTGAGGGCTTCAAAACTTGTACACTGAATTTTGACCTTTGACTTCTTTGACCTTTGACCTTGATTTTTGACCTATATTGTACATTTTGCTACAAAATGCTACTCCTTCGCCATTTCTAACCCGATTTTGATTCCGTTTGCTTTATATGATGGCACTAGTTGAGGGCTTCAAAACTTCTACACAGAATTTTGACCTTTGACTTCTTTGACCTTTGACCTTGATTTTTTTACCTATATTGTGCATTTTGCTACAAAATGCTACTCCTTCGCCATTTCTAACCCGATTTCGATTCCGTTTGCTTTATGTGATAGCACTAGGTGAGGGCTTCAAAACTTCTACACAGAATTTTGACCTTTGTCTTCTTTGACCTTTGACCTTGATTTTTGACCTATATTGTACATTGGCTACAAAATGCTACTCCTTCGCCATTTCTAACCCAATTTCGATTCCATTTGCTTTATGTGATGGCACTAGGTGAGGGCTTCAAAACTTCTACACAGAATTTTGACCTTTGACTTCTTTGACCTTTGACCTTGATTTTTTACCTATATTGCACATTTTGTTACAAAATGCTACTTCCGGCGGGGACATATATTACGCACCGCGTAATTTCTACTTTTCCTTGTTCTTCATGACAAACTCTGACAGCCGCCTCGCTAAGACACTGAAGAGGATCTTACCGTCCACGTTGAGAAGTGAAATCGGTCTAAACTGACCAATGCCTTTGGCATCCCTCTCCTTTGGGATATATACCCCTTCTGCCACACACCAGCTGACTGGGACAATCCGCTCCCGCCATAGCACCCTTAGGATCCGCCACAGCACCCTTCGGACACGAGGACAGTACTTGAACAGCTTGTAGGACAAGCCATTCTGCCCAGCTGCACTACCAGCTCGAGCCTTTTTGACCACGGCTTCAACCTCCCACAACTTCAATTCACTCAAGTCAAAGCTGACCTCTGGCTCCTGTGGCCTCAATAGCCCTGCCACCCCAGTAAAAGGCTCCTCTCTCCTTCCATCACGCAGTATGTGGCCTTCAGATGCCTCTCGAGTTCTTCCTTTGACACCTCCAAACTTCCTGAAACCCCTCCCTCAAACAACCTCTTTGTGAACTTGTGCGGATTCTTATAGAACTCCCTCTTCCTCCTCCTCCGCTTCCTACACTGATATTCAGCCCTCCTAACATCCGCATACCTCTTCTTCAGGTCCTCATACAGACCCTTCAGACTAGCCCTTTCTCCATCTGCCTGCCTCCACCTACGCCGCAAGCTCTTCTTCAATTGGGTCATCAACCGCTGTCTCCTTGACCCTGACTTTCCAAAATCCCCCTCCACACTCCCCCCCCCCCCACCTCCACTACCCACAGGCTTTATCCCAAACTCCTCTGCACAAGCCCCATAACACAACCCCTCAAACATACGCATCTTCTTCTCAACACTCCCAGCCAATTCCACTTTCAAAACCTCCGCAAGCTTGATGTCAAAAAGCTCCCACTTATCACTTCTCGCCGGTGGCCATGCAATCGGCTCCTTCGGCTCAAACACAGCATGTAGAGCATGCTGAGGGTCTCTGGCTCTGTGGTCTGAAACCTGACTGGGACCTCCCACTGTCTCACCCAGCTCAGTGCTGGTGCAGTCATGCCCTACTGCCACTCGTCCACAGCTTGTTCTTGCTCTGTGAACTGCCACACCTCTCTTCCCCTTGAACCTCCTCCCGCATTCCTCACACACACACACTCTTGATCTTTGTTCATTGTCGTGAGTCAAAGTACCCGCCCTTTCAGAATCCAGTATGGATTCTTATTCAGCACGACTCAATGCGAAAAAGCGGATGAGGCGGGTGAGTAGCCTTTCAGTCAAGCGGGCACACACTCACCAATAGGGGTGAAAAACCCCTCCCACTGCCACCCCTCAGCCCTGGCGCACAGCCCTACGCCGCAAATGGGCCACACTTAAAACCGGTAACTCTGAGGGGCCGGTTATTTGCTTGCCATAGCCATCAGGGTAGCCTTCCCTGATGCCCCACCTATCCGGGGTGTCACTGCTCTATTCGCAGTCGTCACCTGGCCTCTCCCAAGCGTCTCAAAAGCAAGATAATAAACGGAAAGATGTTAACTCCGCAAATGCCATGGGTCGTCATGGGTCGTCGGGAATGTGTGTGTGTGTGTGCGTGTTTATTTGTTTTTAATAGTGAGTGCGTGGGTTATGATGAATGGGCACAGAAACAGTTTCGTCACCTTTAATAATGTTTCTATTTCGAGAACGCTTGCTCGCCCATGCAGCGTTCCGAACAACCATGGAGGTACCTGTTTGTTTGTACCTCCGTGGAACAACTGTTCTAACGACTGAATGATGTCAGCAGGTCGCGTCCTTGTGAATGTGTCAGTCAATGTTATTCATGCCAAGACGTCATCTGTTTCCCGCCTTACTTCATTCCTCACCTGACGTCATGCGTGTTTTAACAACATAAACAATCGAAGAGTACCCACTCTTTCCAGATCGTCACCAAAGCGGGCTTGAAAAACAGACCTGTAGACATGAAATAGCGATAACGAAGTAAGCACTTATAGGATGATGGTATAGTATTGGTTGAGATGAGGATCCGTAGTGAGCTTTGAACTTTCTTGCGAGATTGAAGAAAGCGCTTGTGAATGTTACAGAGCATACAAGAGTAATTCAACGTTTATTTGATGAAAATCGATTTTGAAATGGCCGAGATATCCAAAAACAAAGTAAAACAAAGCGATCCTAAATAATAGGTGGGTCCCGCCTCTTATTAGGATCCATTTGCTTTGAATATCTCAGCCATTTCAAAACCAGTTTTCATCAAATAAAGTTTGAATCCCTGTTAGAATACATACTCTTCCATATTTCATATGAGGTTTCTTATTATCTCAACAGAAAAGTAGGAAACGTGAAGCCCCGTCTCAACCAAAAATTTACCATTCCCTTAAATAAACTGTGTCCGATGGTCATCTGTAAGAAAAAAAAAGGAATTACAAGTCACTCGTTGACCTGTATGGACATTTTTCTTGTCTGCGTTCAAATCATCTTTCTCTTCCTCTCCCTCTCTTTTTCTCTCACACTGTGTTCAATGGTCACTGAACTCACGCTGAAAAAAAAAATGACCCTAGCTAGGATTGTCCAGTGGTGATGTTAGTAGGGAAGAACTAAATTGACATTTATTTTTATCAACTTGATAGGGATGACTGGTAGAGGGTCTCGTTCAAAGGTCAATGTACTTTGGTTCAAAATGACACTCTTCAGCCATTATCGTCCCCGCCGAACGAGTTCGAGCAGGGGACTATGAAACGGGCTCCGTATGTGTGTGTGTCCGTGTGTCCGTCTGTCCGTCTGTCCGTCCGTCTGTGCGTCCGTGTGTGATCAAAATGTTCAAAATGCTACTCCTTCGCCATTTCTAACCCGATTTCGATTCTGTTTGCTTTATATGATAGCACTACATGGGAGCTTTGAAACTTCTATACAGAATTTCAGTTGTGACCTTTGACCTTGACCTTTGACCTATATTGTACATTTTGCTTCAAAATGCTACTCCTTCGCCATTTCTAACCCGATTTTGATTCCGTTTGCTTTATATGATGGCACTAGGTGAGGGCTTCAGAACTTCTACACAGAATATTGACCTTTGACTTCTTTGACCTTTGACCTTGATTTTTGACCTATATTGTACATTGCCTACAAAATGCTACTCCTTCGCCATTTTTAACCGGATTTCGATTCCGTTTGCTTTATGTGATGGCACTAGGTGAGGGCTTCAAAACTTCTACACAGAATTTTGACCTTTGACTTCTTTGACCTTTGACCTTGATTTTTGACCTATATTGTACATTTTGCTACAAAATGCTACTCCTTCGCCATTTGTAACCCGATTTCAATTCCGTTTGCTGTAAGTGATGGCACTAGGTGAGGGCTTCAAAACTTGTACACAGAATTTTGACCTTGGACTTCTTTGACCTCTGACCTTGATTATTGACCTGTATTGTACATTTTGCTACCAAATGCTACTCCTTCGCCATTTCTAACCCGATTTCGATTCCGTTTGCTTTATGTGATGGCACTAGGTGAGGGCTTCAAAACTTCTACACAGAATTTTGACCTTTGACTTCTTTGACCTTTGACCTTGATTTTTTACCTATATTGTACATTGGCTACAAAATGCTACTCCTTCGCCATTTCTAACCCAATTTCGATTCCGTTTGCTTTATGTGATGGCACTAGGTGAGGGCTTCAAAACTTCTACATAGAATTTTGACCTTTGACTTCTTTGACCTTTGACCTTGATCTTTTTACCTATATTGTACATTTTGCTACTAAATGCTACTTCCGGCGGGGACATATATTACGCACCGCGTAATTTCTACTTTTCCTTGTTTCAACTCCGTTGTATTAATGGCCAGTGGTAATATATAGCTGATCACTTCACAAGGTATAAATCCAATGATTATCTTCTGTGGTAAAAATGAAAAATTATGAAACTGTCCAGATCAAAATATCATCACCGGAATTCATAATTTTCTTGCCATGAATTTCACAAGCTATCGCAAGTCCAATCATGAGTTTATAATGTCATAGATAGAAATGCATTTCTTGTTGTGAATAAGGAATTATAAAGGTCAATTTTGTGGTCAAGATCAATGAACCATCAAAATATGAATAAAGGGTCATACACTTGTGACAGATATATAGCTGTTGCTTTTGAGAAGTGGATACTTCCAAATTGACTACCGAATATGCGCAGTAGTCGATTTCCGGTGTGTGTGTCTGTGTTTGTGTTTGCATGTGTCTGTGTGTTTGTGTGTTTATTACCTGATCGGACTAAAGCAAAGGATCGACTTCAATACTGTAGCTATAGTTCAGAACTCACTTAAGGCATGGTTATAAGTAATAATTATGAATACAGGCAACCTAATGGTAATTATATGATCAATGATAAGATATTATATGTTTACATATTCATATAGGCCTTCAAACATAAATATATCTGTATAATCATATACAGATATTTCTAAAGAGATATCTGAATACTTTTCGGGCATACTACAATGTACTACGAAAATGGGAAACTTTATAATTTCAAACAGAAAGGATCAAAGGACACTGAAGTTCAAGATAGTGAAGGGACCTATACAATGATATTTTGTCAGCCTGTCTTTGATTTCTTTGTTAAATTGTTCTAGTTGTGTTTCATTACGTTATTATTTTTCCCCGTCGGTTAACTGGATATGTTTTAGTTTCTTTCTATTATGTTAGCTTAGGTTAGATTGTGGGGTTTGCTCATCAAACGGAACAAACTGATACTTAACAGGTCAATACAATACACACAAAAACAAATGATAGAACAGACATTAAAAAAAATAATAATTTCTTGTCGAAGAGAGGAGGCAAATAAGACGTGATATATTACATTCATGTCTCGATTGACGGAACCCTTTCGGAAATAACGAGAAAAAGATAATGGCCGCAATTTACGACTCCATCTTATTCTGCCAATCAATCAATTCACGCATTGCAATCAATGTTGACCTTTTTGCTGGTGACAAAAGTGAATAACGAAGAGAAGAAAATGCGTATTGGCTCCATTAAAAAAGCCTCAATTTATGGACTAAGGACAGCTGCGTGACAGTTGTGTTTCAAGGTTTAATCTTGTCATTGAATTTACTCTGTTTTGTGAATGAACAAATCGAACGGGAAAGTCCCCCGATGACATCCACATAAGGTTCATCCCTTTCTCTCTTTTTCTGTCCTTCATAGTCACGAGGGTACACCTGACAACACGGGACAAAGTATCCTACCTGTTTTATCCAAAACTGTCAACCGAAGAGTGGAAGAAGGAAGAGGAAGAAAAGGATAGTAAGATCAATTAAAAAAAAGAAACTAGAAAAATGTTATTTGTGTGTTTGATAATAAACAAGAACAAGGAATGTTTGATGATAAACAAGAACAAGGAAATAGAAGGGAAATGTGGTGATGATGATAAAGGAAGGAGGAGGAGAAGAGGATAACCATTTTAGCATACATTAGGAAGAAAGGACGAAGATGAAGATGAATGGAATTATTAAAACAGCTTAATAAGAAACCCTCTGGAATCCAGCCAGCGCTGAACCAACTGTATCTATATGCACGAACTATTTCAATTACAGTCGGTATTGAATTGTTTCCGTCGTGGAGAAACTATACGCACGCGATGCATTGTCTACGGGGGAGCGTAGATGGGTCGTGATTATAGGCCATGTATATACAATGTATGTGTCAGTCTTCGCAAAGTTCATGATATAATGCACGTTCTTAACGTTCTTATACGGAGCAGTCAGCACTGCAATAGCGTTTCTCTCTGCGTGAGCAAAAACATATGGCACAATGAGTAAGAAGAGACTAAACTATTATTATAGACAACCCCCCCCCACACACACACACACAGTTTACATAGATTCTGTGTGTGTCGAAAAATTTTTATTGATACATTTATCATTTTCCTTTTTTTATTTTGGCTGCAAACGTGAATCAGAACTTGTTTCACATTCGCAGTAATCTATCTCGCAAAGAAAGCAAATTATATCATTAAAAATGAAAACTGAGTGCAGTTAGAGATCAGACATCATCCATTGACCTCGCGCGTGAAGATCCAATGTCAGTGAGAATTGCATAATTACATAATTTGGAATGAATTACAGACTGACAAATTTACAGAACAATGGCTCAGGATAAACGAGAAACAAACTTCACTTGGCTGTCTCTGGTGGCTGGACTATAGTCTTGCATAATGACCATCTGCTTCTGTTAACACACGGCGTCTATTAGCAGATTAGTGCATTTTTGTATCAGTTTGTGACGTACAACTAGTGCCAGCTAACTGCGAGGTGCGTGGGAGTAATTTACATTGACTTTGCTCGCAGTCAAAGTGAAGAATGAAATAGGAGCCCGACCTCTACTTTGACCTTGATCATGAAGAGAAACATGCATTACAACTTTCAAGCGGAAAGGTGTATGTAATAGAACTCTCCCTATAGACAAAACATCACTGTATCAAATCGAAACAAAAAAATCAAAGAAATCAAAGAAACAAACCAAATAAATCAAAACAAAAAATGAAACTCCACAAAACAAATTTCTTTTGATCAATAAACAATGTTACTTTGTTTGCCTATAACATTCTTTGACAATGTCAGTTAAATCAAATCTCTTGAACTTCTGTGTTTTCATTGGATTACTATATTTTTTACCTTTAAATTATTTTTTGTTTATATAGTATAATACAAATGTTGTTTATGATATCTTTTATGTTGTTATTATTGTTAAACGCTTCGTCTCGGAACAGTTTATGATACACATACGATCTAGAACAATGTTCAAGGGATACAGGCATAGTCTAGGCCCAAAATATAATATCTTGATATCGTGAGACAAGTAAAAATCTTTTAAGTAGTATGACGTTTACTCGTCATTAAAGTACTGAAACTTGCCCAATCACACCTGATCATTTGTAAATAATTATCTTTTTAACGCTAATATCAAACGAACTAGTCAAAGATGAGATGACTGAATTCATAACTGCATAATGAATGAATGAATGAATGAATGAATGAATGAATGAATGAATGAATGAATGAATGAATGAGTAAAAAAAAACCTATGGCTTTTTCAGAGTAGATTCTTTGCCTGCATGAGGGAGAAGACGTCTGGATTTCTGTTTTTCTTTCGGCAGGTAAGGTTTTAGATTCGCTCACATCAACGTCACAGAAAATCGTGAAAACTAACCGTAGTTATGGAGGCTAAAATTTGACTGGTACTAACAGCCAAAGGCAATACCGTACTTTTTTCATAAACAAGCATGTGCACTCTAAGAAACATAGGTTCAGATTTGCACCTTTATCAGTGTCACACTGGGAATACCTTTACGGGTGCAACTTTGCACCTTTCAGAGCAGAAAGGTGCAAAGTTGAACCTTTGAAGGTGCTCCCATTGTGACAATGATCTGAAAGGTGCAAAGTTGTTCCAGTAAAGGTGCTCCCACTGCGAAAATGATAAAGGTTCAAAACTGAACCCAATTTCCTTGGAGTGTACAGCAGGGTTTTCTAGACTATCAAGAAACTTTTTCGTAAGACTGCCAGATAGAAAGAAATTCACAAGGTGTATTCGGACTTGGTGCCAAGTATTATAACATTTTTATGAACATATGTCAGTGGAATACTTTGCAAATAGGTATCAGGGGACGATATTCATAAATCTAAATACATCAGTCGGTGGACCTAGTCGCAGAGAAAGATACGAATTTCGGTTGGGACAAACAAGTCCAAACTTTTTGAATACTAACGTGTGAACGTGGATTCAAACATCATATCACGTATAAGATGTTCCCTCTTCGAGGCTAGTCATCATCGACCGCAGGGAAGCGAAGAAAGTCGCTTCGCCGTGTGAACACGTGTAACGGAGGATGCCACTGAACTCTGCCCAGCCTTGACATACATGGCCTGCCACCCGCATGCACTTTTGGGGGTTTTTATTTCATATCCTCTCTCTCATTCTCTCTTTACGGATATTTTTACGTCTCTCTATGTGTTCTCATCAGGGAATATATTGTTTTTGCGAGTTGACGCCACTCTACAAGTCCCTAGTCAGGGGACATGTCACCGTTTCGCCATTAACATGTATATTTTGGTCTTTCTTCTTACCCTGGACATAAGGCATTTATTCTGACTGCTTTCGTTTTGTGACATATCCAAAACAATTGTGCCAAGTATGCGGGCATAAATATATTTCTCCTTATGTTCAAACCATCCCATTGTCTATTGATATATCTGTTTATTCTTCGATTCTGTTGATTCATCTTTATGGTCCCCTTGCTGTCACTTTCGGTAGCCTCCTCTTTGTATCATACCCGTTCAATCAGTATCATATTGAGATTCATGTGTCTAGAAGGTGCATCCACACTCATTATTTTCGTTTCCAGTAATCTGATTTAAACAGTTGATTTTGCCTTCTGAATGTCTGCTTCATGTTGTATTACAGGGGAAAGATTTGCTGATGGTTTTTGTAGTATTTGATCGTGATTAATAGCGAGAAGTATTCCGAGCCCTTTAAATGTCGGCCTCTTCTTCTTCGACAATACCACTGCCAGATGTGTTTGTCGGTCACCAAAGAGTGGGAGCAAATTATTATTTTCCCTGTTTTAGGTTTGGTATTCTTATTTACTCCGAGAGCAGACGACAGTAGCGTGCAATTTAGAATTACAATTTCCTTCGTATTTCATTTGACGCGTTGAAATTTTGTGACTCCATCCACTACAGACACACTCAGTACTGGTAATAAAGACATGATTATGATGATATTGATATCTCGATATTTTCTGAAGTAGGTGAATTTACCAATGCAAACGGGTGACATCGTTTTGCTAGACCTTGCCAAGTCCGTTCTATACTCTTCCATCTTCCATGCATTAAGAGTTTGGATTAGGTTTTTACTATTATTATTACTATCATTATTATTGATACAAGTAAGCTCGTGTTCATCCAAAATACTTGGGATCGTTCTATCGTTTTATCCTTGATTTTGAAAGCAGAAGCAACAGAGGCGCCTGTTCAACGGGAAAATGCTGGCTGTTGATCGAGTACTGTATACCTTTCGATGCATGATCGCACGCATTACGATCTCGTAACCAGGGAGGTGGGAAGAGATCCCATCTCCCTGCGTTAGCTTTGTTGTTGTTGTCGTCGTCGTCGTCGTCGTCGTCGTTGTTGTTGTTGTTGTTGTTTGTGTGTGTGTGTGTATGTGTGTGTGTATGTGTGTGTGTGTGTGTGTGTGTGTGTGTGGCTTTGTGGACTGGGTTCTATTATTTATTATGAGTATTGAATGATTTCCATGTCAGCGAAAATTTATAAAGGTAGGTTTTAGATGGAATTCGTTTTCTTACTTTAAAACTCGGAGTTGCAAAGGACGGAACTGGTATTAACAATTACTTCTTGTTGAAGCTTCCTCATCGTCTGTTGAATGGTTTATTTTGCCATTTCATTCGTGTGAGAAACATTAGGAGCTCAAATGTAATATGTCTGATATCGAAATATCTATTCAGTGAAGACGTGATCGTTCATTTTGTTTTCAGTCTGAAGAGTCCACCTTCAATTATGTGTCATAACACTGACTGCCATGTGATTATTCTCCATGAACTACGCTGCAGCGAGAGTTTTTAAGCGGTTGTTGAGTGCCGGAGGCTCAAAGGCACGTTTTATTCCGCGGTCTACCACTGATGCCAGAACGTTCCCTCACGTCCTTAACACCCGTCACGTTTCACCCGTCACGTTTTGATGGGGTCCCTCACGTTTCGCACATTCTGATCAAGGTCTTACACGTTTTCAAAGTTCTACGAAGACTCTGAACGGATATAGGACGTGGACACCGGTCAGAGGTTTCGGCATGACCACATTATGAATTCCCGAGATGAAATTAATAACAATAGACAGCACTATGGTACCGCTGAACTTCTAAATACATGTATTCGTTGATATGGCTTTCGAACAGCAACTATCCTCTAACTACTTGAGACTTAACTACTCGAAGAACTCATAGGGTACGGTGTTTTGTCTGTTTGTCTGTTTGTTTCCTCCCTTTTGTTGTTGTCGAAGAAATTGTCTTTGTCCGTCTTAGACGCTTCAAACTGTTAGCATGCATGTAAACACAGAAAATCCACTCTTTCAGAAGTTGAAACATGTGGAGAATTTCATGTGCCTAAGGGTGGGATTTCACGGAGCACGCGAACGATTTGCGAAGGGCGCGAATGACAAAATCCAACATTCGGAAAAGTTTTTCTCCGAATGTTTTCCGACAATGAAGCCGAAAATTATTCTTGCGCAATTTGTGCGAAGTTTCCACGACGTATGTGCGAATGTCGCGTGTATCATTGCTAAAGTATGTTACGTACACGAAAAACACGCGACGGAAATGCGAACAACGAAACATTTTCAATAATCATGGGAGAAAATGTACCCAAGGAGAGGTGGAAGCTGTCTTGAGTTGAATTTTTTTCTTTCCTCTATTTCTCCTTTCTTTTTCTCTCATTTCTCTATCGTGTGCTTGCCTACATTTTTTCCCAGGACTTATCTCCACTAGTAAAGCATTTGATTTTTTTTTTTGCAGTTCCTCCAACACATAATCTCTACAGTTCAAATGAAATTTTACATACTTTAGATTAATTCTAAGTGTATTTTGCGATTTTTTTTTTGTATGTAAAACATTTCTTTCTCTTTGCTAGTCTTTAATTTCTTTTGTTACTTTAGTTGTTAATAATTGTTTGATGTTTAGATGTATGCTACGATTTTTATTTGTTGAAAACGTATAGGTCATGCTTCCCCAAACGTGCGCTAAACGTTCGCGAGAATGTCTCAAAGGTACGCGAACAGTTTGCGATTACGTCGTAAAATGATCGGAAAAACTTTGCAGATTTCGCGTAACATACGCGAGGACACTGTTTGGGGTTTCACGAACATTTTGCGAACATCGCGCGTGTCTTGCGAAGGTCTTGCGCATATGACGAAGCTTTAAAGACACTTTCGAGAACAATAATCTCACGAGCAAATCACGACCAAGTGTGCGGAAAAGGTTCGCAAAAAAATTTCAAACTTTTTTAAAATTCTCGCCGAAGTAAAAACTACATTCGCGAACAATTGACGACGCTTCCGAACCCTCATGTTCGTTTGGCGATCTTTTGCAGATTAAAATACGAATGCTGGATTTTGCCATTCGCGTCCTTCGCAAATCGTTCGCGTGCTCCGTGAAATCACACCCTTACAAATGTCAATAATTTTAGGCGGGACGTAACCGACATACGGTGGCAGACACTTTTCCGCAGGCGGATGTCCATTTTTTCCTTTTTCTTTTACTTTTTTTGCGTACACTAGAACGCGCAAACTATTAGTAAGATGTTTTCACATCTCTTTGAGTGCCGGTATTGAAGGCTGACATTAAAACGTGTTTATCATACAGGGGGAAGACTACAATAAATTTACGTTTCTTTACACGATGATTGTCATTATTTTCATCCTCTATATTGTCGCGTTCATAACCACGATAGAAATGCTTTTTAACAAACAGTAAAAGAAAGAATTTATCAGGAATATGATTGATCACAAAATATCATATCCATCTCGTACGCTATTAAAGGGTGCAATAGAAAGTGTCAAAAGCTATGGATTGTAGAGTAATTTACCGCTAATGTTCGAGATTTGGGGTTGAGCTTTTTTGGGTTGAGAGTAAATGACACCTTTAAATGCAGGTGTTGCACAGGAGGTGTAATACGAAGGTAGGAAAAAAATTATGGGGGGGGGGAGGGGGCGGGGGTGAGAATAGTGTTATCTCGACGGTGTAGTTGCTGCGACATTAATGATTTCGATGGCGGACTAGGCTTCCATGCTCCTCGCCCCCGACGACCTCTCGCAGCTATCGGGTTCCAGCCGCCAGAAATTCCTGCCGACTCCCGACCGAGTCACCAACCCGCTCGCGCCATGGCATGAACGAACCGAAGGTCGGGCATACGTGACGCGATATGTGTCGTCTTCGGGTGAATGCTGTGATCGATCGATTGAAGGATCGTATCGCAGCAATGTGTAGTGATGACAAATAGAACGTCACCATGTGTAACTTACTGATGCCCGTTTGTAAGGTGAATGCAGAATTAAATGAAGATATATGTGCATTGTTGTGTCTCATTCAACATATCGACCAGTAAAGAATTTGCCTTAGATATGATCAATATTGATGTTCCTCCTGCCGTGGAAAAGAATGGAAGTATCCCTAACTTCCATATGAGAAGTTAGAGAAAGTTAACGAAATGATATCATCCATCACGGATTAACCCTCTGGCACTTCGGTCGAAGTTTCAAGCAGGTATATAGGTCTATATGATTACAAGAAATGTACAGGGATGGGATGTGGTTCAACTCTAATCCGTGCTGAAGTTGAGTATTACTGTAATAAAATTCTACAATTTCATTTTGTTTTCCTTTTTTTTTTTAAAGGAACAGTAGCATCGGCAACAATCCAAAGTGGAAACCAAACAGGGTGACGTGTTCGTGTGGCCACTAGCAATGACTAAGAAATGCTTATATAACATCATGCATGTGCAGTCTACCAACGGGAGCAATGACTTAAAGAGCCATTGGAAGGACTAGGCAAAGTGCCTTGCCTAAGGGAGCAACCACTGCTGCCGGAGGACTCGAACTTGGACCCTCACAATAGAGAATCCGTGGTCTAAACCACTGAACCGCAACGGCTCATTAAGACGTTATATACAATGTGCATCTAGCGTGTAATCCATGATCAAATCTTCAAAATTTCGTTGTTGTTGGGGGTTTTTTTCAGATGAATTTTGAAAGAGAAATAGAATACACTCTTGCCATTTTTTTAAGTTGAAGGCAGAGGTCTGATAATTTGCCAAAGCCTTCTCATTTTTCCTTCAACAAAATATGGAATAAGGTTGGTGGCAGCCTTGATAACCTCAAAATACGGGAGGCACTCAACCTTCCGCTGCAATCAGCCCCCTAGATAGCAATCTCCATCAGACAGTTTGTTGATCGACGGTGTTCTCATGTTCTTGCCCCAGCTTTCCTTGCCACCTTCTCGAACACGATGAAAAAAAAAATGGAGACAGAAGGAGAGTTCTTGCCCCCAAAACTTGGGACGCTATATGAGCTGTAGCTCAAATATCGTCGGACGAGGCACATTGCGCGGGATAAACCGGGAACACTAGAATCGTGAGAAATTCACTTGAACCAGGGCTTGGGCTTCTCGAATTGAGTGTTGATCACAAGAGCAAATAACTTAAGTGGTAAATGAAAGTCACGACAAGATTTGAAAGGATGCAGGAAAAAGAGAGAGAAAAAAGGAGAGGAGAGAGTTTTCTGGAGGATGGTCGCGAAAATTATTCAAATCAGATGATGTCTCTCGACACTGATGTGATCAGTGACATCCAGGACACTAAGAGGAAATAACTCCGTAAAGGGCTTTAAAGAACTTGGTTGAAGACAGTCTCAAGCTATTAATAAATTGTGATAAGACGCTTTTAAAATGAAGGCAAAAAGGGGCGAAATGCATGCCGTAACACAATTCGGCGCGTGGGGAAATTTTCTGTTAATGGAAGCGAAGATAACCAAGTTTTCCTGTTCCTGCCAATCACTGTCAAATTAAAACAAAACAAAACAAAACAAAACAAAACAAACAAACAAACAAACCCTTAATCACCGAGACCAGGTATCACTGACTATACATATGACTGGTGAAAATTGCAGCGACAATGGAATGCCTGGATATTTCAAATATCAAACTTATCATTACGTCATCCTTATTTTGTTAAATCACTTCAAGGTCCCGGAAAAAATGTCTTACGAAAACGATGTCGATCAGCAAAGTTGTTAGTTTCACCTCCCCGGTTTCACATCCCTTTGACCTATCTCTTCTGTGGCCCGCCTCAATTCATCGTTCCTTTTTGACCGAGATTTTTTTTTTCGCTCGTTTATTTTCAACTTCTTCTTTTGCATTATTGAAATACATTGTAGAAACCTGCTCCCTCTATTTTATCGCAATTGTCTCAAAAGTGTCCACTCGAACTCTCAAAGGCAGACGACCGGGAGGAAAGTCTGAACTTTGACACACATACGTGTTTCCCGTCAAAGCATCTATCAGAACACAACCGGGAGGCAATGTTTATCACCGTGTTAGGGAGGTGTAATCTAACGAGGGCGCGTTGATAGAGCTACAGCGACTAAACCGCCTGACAGAGAGAAAAGAAAATGACGAGGCCATAGGAATGAAATCAAAACGGGAAAGGAAGATCTAATTTTTCAATTCTAAACCGGTTTTGTTTTGTTTTTCCTCCACAGTTTTTAAGACGTTGCCCTCATTTAGGGTTGCCGGGTAAATGGCCTCAATAATGACAGAAGTTTTGGTAGCGGAGAAAGGGAATTGACGATTAAAAACAAAACATAACATAACATAACAAGAAAATGAAAATGCATGTGCTGATTGTACCAGCATTTAGCAAACCATTGATTACAAGAGGTATTCCTGTCACAGCCTGATATGAGGGATGGACATAAACTCTTTACTGACTTGAGTAAAGTGCCGATGATGCTAAGTTTTACTTTTTTTTTCTTTTTTTAACGTGTGTTGCTTGTTTTGAATTTGTAATAAAGTACGGGGGGTGTTCCCCCTTCCATGGTGGAACTTTTTGCATTTTGATGTTGTACATGGTGCAATCTGATGCATATTTTTGCGCGTTTTGTCGACTTGAAACAGTCCCACTTGTTTAAGGTAGCAATATATTTTGATGTCGATTATTATTAAACAATTTGGCTATAAAATGGTATCATT
This sequence comes from Diadema antillarum, assembly GCF_040938485.1. Lineage (NCBI taxonomy): Eukaryota > Metazoa > Echinodermata > Echinoidea > Diadematoida > Diadematidae > Diadema > Diadema antillarum. Next base: position 1,614,331 of record NW_027271755.1, on the reverse strand, counting down.
TCAATAAACACTGAGGTCAAGTAATTGTTGCATTGATTTCAATGAATAACTTACTGACTTACTCTAACCTTGTTTGGATTTATCTTGAATTATGTCATATCGATCCGCATAACACCATCTTCCTAGTTAAGGTATATATGAGGAGTCTTATTGTATGTAAACGTGAAATCAATCAAAAAGAACGGCTTAAGTTGGTCTGCTACCGGCCATTGAGAGAGACCAGCATAAAATCATTTCCAGAATACATATTGTGTACATTATATATCTATGACAGAAAAAGTTGGCAGTCTTGCGACTTCACAGTAATATTTTTTATATTGTTTAAAATCATAATTCTACTACATCGTCATATGAATAAAAAGTGTTAAAGACATAATTTGTCTCGTCGATAATTAGGATATGCAACCTCCTTCCCCTATGATATCCTCACATCTTAATCATCACACCTCTAGTATCAATATACGATTTCATCTCATTGATGTTTAAAACGGAAATTAATTGGAAGATATATGAGCAACTAAGGGTTTATGTGAGAGGCCATAGCATATTACCCAGTCCGTTTGGCTTATTCGGTTGTGACAATATCGATGTTTCGCAAAACACAATCATGTAAACACAAAGAGTAGAAAAAAGTGGTTTCTTTCTTGAATGACTTTGATTAAAAATATTTTCGCTGTATTATAGAGACTTATTCGTCAAATTCAAAATTCAAACGTTTTATCAAAATCGAACATCAAAAACATTAAACCCATGCGTGGTAAACCTGTGATCATGACCAACAAAACGTATACACTTCGTATCAATGAGGAAAGTATAAATGAAGATGCGCAAAGAAGTCAGTTGCCACACTTTGCACCTAAACGCAGACTACAAAATCGTTTTTGCGATTTGTGATTCCAAGACCGGTCGATGGCATGAAAACACTTGAATATTTCATCTACTTATCTATTTATTCTTTTCTTCTTCTTCTTCTTCTTTTCTTTTACTTCTGCAGCTTTCAAAGCATGTATAGACATACGAAATACTTTCCCAATGAATCTACTAAGAAGGCATTACAGTTAGCGACGATAGCACGGAATGATTTGTCAACACAAATGATTATAGCATATAATATTGAAAAAAAAAAGTGGGGGAGAAAAGTATTGAGTTAGATTTGAAATAGAAAATTAAACCAAAATGTTAGATCCTGGTGGCGAGCTCCTACAAACCCTGTATAAAAATTTGCAAAAATTTTGGGATCAATCCCCCCACCCCCCATAAACTAATCAACTCGATATTTCATTTCAAGACCCCATTATTCGGTTCTTAAAACTTACATTAAAACGATATTGACACGAAGCGGCTGCCCTTATTAGAATTCTGCACTGTATGGACTGCTCCGATGAGTAAGAAAAAGAATGCTAACCAACCTATGCCTTACCTCCTATGCAGAGTAGAAGCAGGACAGTGTGCAGAAAACAAAAATTAAGCCTAATAACAACAAAACGCGTAATCCTACAGGTGTGTACTTTACGGTAATTTATGGAGAGATAATTATTTTGTTGAGACTCTTTGAGAAGTGTCAGGGTATTTAAGGGACTGCTTGTTTCCTTTCCCTCCCAATTAAGCTATATACATATATATATATATATATATATATATATATATATATGTATATATATATATGTATATATATATATATATATATATATATATATATATATACATAATTACATATATATATGTCAGGTCCTGTTCCCTCGCTGTTGACAAATATGGTTCAGGAATATGGATTGACTTAATTCATCTTGTTGATATTGAGTATATTGTAGGAATAGCATTAAACATTCTACCCCAACCTTTTTTTTTAAATGTTATACAAAATGCATTAACTGTGTGTACATACTTTTTGATCGCATGTTTATGTGCAGTTTCCCCGCACATTATTATTGTAGATGGAAGGAGAACCCCCTCCCCCTCTCCATCCTTATGAGTATAAAGCTTTCAACTCTCGTCAAGTATGTTACATCATTACCAAGAATGACCTCCAACCCTAAACGTTGGAATGTAAGGGTGAGGCTCAGCCTAGCAGCTGTTTCCATAAACCAGTGGTTTTGCCCGTTTTGGGGAAGAGATTGCTCTCACTCACTGAGAGCACATTCTGACACCAGCGAGTGCAGACGCCTTTTCACATACTGTCAAAGATCCCTAATTTTTGAACAGTGAATAGCTCTCATAGCTGGTGTATTATCTTCCCGAAACAGGTAAGCTTGAATTATCCTTGTTTCATTGGTAATGTTGCCCACTTTGTATCGGATTACCACCTTGTATAGGTTGTATACATTTCCAGATCACTACTGATCTTTCCAGTGATTAAGCAATGATTTCATGTGGGATATGTGTCTTACCACCTTTCAGAAGAATAATACTTACAAGTTAATCTGAAAGTAGGACTGTGACAAGTCATTTCAAGACGTGTAATTTGTCATTCTGACAAACCAACTTTAATGTATATAGCATTTGCAGATTTGCAAGTTTATAACATTGTATTTCATAATTAATGATCTACAGCAGTTATACAATTGCAGTTGTTTTAAATAGCCAGATACACATGTAACCCCGGTGATGGCTATTTAATTGTTGAGGTAGTTTATGGTGAACAGTGACACAAGGAATGATCACTTACTCTATAGTGTAAATTGTTACATTGTACTATTTGTAGGACAACAGAAGAGAAATTAAACATGGACTGTTAAATGATGCGGTAGTGCATGTTAATATACCATATATCAGTTGATGTATGTCAAGTACGAGGACATCATAAAGTTATGCCTATCGGAGAATGTTGTAAAAGCCAAGCGCTGTAGATTGTGACAGTTTGAAGTGTGAATGCTCAGGCTGCCCTTTAATGACATCGAGCCTTTAATGTGCACCTCTGCCATGACTCCGGCTGGTGATGTTAACCAAAATCCCCCTTGCCTAGCTTTTCCATTCTCTCCCTCTCTCTCTCTCCTCCTCTCTCTTCCCTCTTTACCCTGGTGGTGGTCAAGCTGTCCACCGTAAATAATGTGGAATGTTCGGCCTTGGGTCTCTCTCTCTCTTCTCGGCCGGAGAAAGTGGAAAAAACTGAGAAAAAGAGGAGATTGTGGAAAAAGAGGAGTTTGGTCATGTTAGTTGCGTAGAATGATTTTCAGCTGTATAACTTATTTTTTCAGAGTTACTTTTATCCTGCAAGTTTGTAAAGCATTAAATGTTGTCAACCAAGACATTATAGGGTACATGCAGGTAATATGAGACTATTAAGCTCATTTGCATAATTGACATGAAGATGCATACAGAGAAACCCATCAAACTTTGTTTTTGGGAATTAGCAACTATTCATCCTTCCTTTTATATAGCATTTGCAACAATCAAATATTTTTGTTGACGGTTAATATGCAAATTATGACATCATCGCGGAAGTCTCACATTACCTGCATGTGCAGGTAATATGAGACTGTGCATGGTAGACATTGTGTCAATGTTAAAATGACAATCTTATGTCTTAAATTCATGAGTTTTTTCTATTGGTGTTGTATGACTATTTAATTTTAATAGATATCATATGAATATTATCTAAAACTGAGACAAATAACACAATTTTAAGCCAAAAAATGATTTTAAGCATGAAACGCAACTTTCCGTGTGTTTGTACACAAATCTCAGAAATTCTCAAATTTGACGCCGACATGAGATTTCATTACCGACATGAGATTATTACGTAAAGGTCTTTTACTTTTATTTTCACAAAATAGGTATCAAATGTTGCACAAAAGTTCAGAGAAAAAAAGATAATCCTGATGGGCATTTTATTATATTTTATCATTCTTTTTTTTTTTTGCAACTGAGCTAGGCCTGGCCTAGCTCAGTTGCAAAAAGAAAACTGATAAAAAATAATAAAAACTGCGGAAATATCACACAAAACGTTGAGACCCCAGTCTTTTATGGTTAAAACTATGAAAATTGTGAATTCAAATGTTTGAAGTAATCGTGTACAGTATCTAACACATATAAGATAACACTTAAACTGAAGATTATAGCACACCAAATTAATTGTGGCATTAATTTGGAAGCACCCTATCTAAAGTACACAAATATTAATTTACATACATGTTCATATAGCTGTGTGTTGTACTTTGTGATACATTTTTTATATACTTTGAATATAAAAACTGTCAGAGAAGAAAATGAAGTATTTTGATGTTGGCTTCTATCTAATTAGGCAAGTCACTTGAAATCAGAGATGTCAATAAAACCTGTCCGCCATATTGACGTCTCATATTACCTGCAGCTTGTTGGGTCTTGTTGGTCCCCTTTGAAGCCATGTAACACATATTTAGTACAGTACATAGACCAAAACACACTTTCTTTGGTTAAACCAATCAATGAGCTTACGTAAAATGCAAAGAATTGATTTCACACACAATTACTTTACTTACACCAGTGTAATTGGTGAAATGTCAAATCTTATATCAAGGCTAAAAAATACTGTAATTTTTACATATCTTTTCAGTATTTGGTGATATTCTCACCAAACTTTCAGTCAGCGAGCAGGAAAATCATCAAGAACTAAGCACAGTGATGATATCAAACTATAGATGGCGTTATATGCATTTAGGAAGTGGTTCAGGTGGAGTAATAAGGGTTTTTAAGTCACGCGTGCTATATTACCTGCAGTCTCATATTACCTGCATGTACCCTACAATAGGAGAGCACATTCTGACACCAGCGAGTGCAGACGCCTTTTCACATACTGTCAAAGATCCCTAATTTTTGAACAGTGAATAGCTCTCATAGCTGGTGTATTATCTTCCCGAAACAGCCACCCCCCTGATTTCTGACTGGTTTCGAGTGTAGCACTGTGGGTCTCCACTATTCTGTCCCGTCGCCAAGGCAACGCTCTCCACCCTGGTCGACTGAGCTGACTTGTCCGAAGAGAAGTTTATATTGTCAACCACCCTCAGTTGTGAACGTCAATTGTTAATAACTGTGTTAAATTGAAGTAACAGTGGATAATATTGTGTAAACTCAGTTGTGTACATTGAGCCATACTTTCATTCACATACCAAGGTGTCATTATATTTTACTCAACTCGACACTGCGGTCGAGAGTGAGATAAAATAAATTAATATTTTTGCAGAAGAATCTGGCACCAAAGATAATTGTGTGAAGATTGTTTTATTTACGTAGTTTCTGTTATTAAATCTCCTGTGAGTAATCTAAACTCGAACTGGGCCAGGTTATGAATTAACCTGTGACAAAAATGGAGGCACTGCCCGGATTGTAATTTTGAAGAGAAATTTTTGTATTACCTTCAACCTCTTTCAGATTTGTTGATAACCTTTTTAAAGCAGTTAATTAACTTTTTTTTTGCACCTTATGCTAATTGCACACACAGAATTGATTTGAAGGGTTAACTTTGATATATTTGTTCCTTGTTGTGATACTATGAGGTAACTGCAATTTATGTAACCCCAAGTTGACATAGCATATCTTTATGTTTAAGTGTGATCATTTCAATAATCACCCTTAATTTAAAGTCATTTGTGCAGTAGTGGCCTACTACTGACAGGTGTCAATTTCTATACATTGTTAACTTTATTTTAGTTGTTGTGAACACTTTATAGTTTTGACACAATTTTTCCATAATATTTGAATTTTGAAATTTTGGTGCTTTCTTGTTCAATTCTATTTGTTTTTGCTCTGCAATATTTTCGTTCCTGTCGATAAGCTAACAAAGATATTGCAATCATGTCCCAGCAAGAAGAGAAATCTGATTTCCAAGCTGCCCTGGCTAAGCTACTTGGAGAACATGGAAAAACCCTTGCCGATTTGTCTTTAGATCCCCCTGTATCCTCCCAGTCAAACCCAGAGGTGACCATACCAAAAGCTGTCCAAGAAACCATAGTCAAACACGTCGTGACGTCATCTTCCATCCAGCGAAGGAGACTCAGACTCTTCTCTGGACGTTCCCCTGTGCCAAGTGGGGAGTTTGATTTCGAAAGCTGGCGGCGTCCTGCCCAACAGCTCGTGGAGGATAGAGATCTGTCAGACTCCGAAAAGTACAACAGGATTGCTGAATCGCTACTCCCACCTGCCAGTGACATCATTTGGGCACTGGGGAAGGATGTTACAGCAGCCGAGTGTCTTGAAGGTCTTGAGAAGGCATACGGGTCGACGACTGATGGGGATGAACTCTATTTGAAATTTAGCGAGTGCTACCAGCAGGAGCATGAAGCGGCAGCTGAATACCTCCTTCGTCTGCAAAGTCACCTCTCACGAGCCCTTGATGCCGGCGGAGTTGCCAAAGAACGAGGAGATAATGTTAGAGTGCAACAGTTTTTGAGAGGTTGCCTTTACAATGATCCTCTTCTGGTGGCACTCGACCTCAAACGGCGATCTACACCCCCCACTTTCGTTGCCCTTCTCCAGGAGGTTAGACAGGAGGAGCAGAAGCAGCTTGACAAGGCGGAGCGCCGGAAGGGAGGACACATGGGCAAGAAAAAGGCTTTTTCGGCTGAACAAATTGCAGCCTCCCCTTCTGATGAACGCATTGCTGAGCTTCAGAAGCAAGTCATGTCACTCCAACAACAGCTGGCAGCAACTACCAACTCATTTCCAAGGGGCCCCCCACGCAATCAAAGAAGAAGGCGGACAATGTTTTGTTACAACTGTGGCGAGGATGGGCACCGAATGGAACAGTGCGAGGGAGAGACGAATGCCGCCCTTGTGCAATCCAAGATGGTGTCGCGAACCCAGTCCACGGGAAACGACGGCGGCCACCAGTAGTGGGACAACAGGTGGCCAGAAGGAGAAGAAGACGTCCCACAGGGCGAGTCAAGACAGTCCAAGATCAATCTCATCAATCTCCCACTAAAGTGGGATCCCAAATTCTGCCTTCCTCACTTGTGGGTGATCAACCCATAGTCACGGTGGAGGTTGATGGGATTTCTTGTGAGTGTCTGATGGATACCGGCTCTCAGGTAACCTGTGTGTCTGAGGTGTTTTACCATAAACATCTAAAACATCGCCCCCTGGAGCCTCTCGACAACTTGCTTGTGGTTGGTGCAGGTGGTACCAAAATACCCTACATAGGATACATTGAAATCCACTTGTACTTCCCAGCAGACAAAGCCGGTGTTGAGGTGGAGACAACCACCTTAGCACTGGTAACCCCTACAAGAGACGGCAGTGAGAAAGCACCCCTCCTCATGGGCACCAATACCAATGTAGTGCGAAGGATGCTTGAAGGCTGCAAGCAGAAGATGGGAGAAAATTTCCTACAGACCATGAAGGTGAATAACGCCCTCACTTCAGCATTTCACCAGCTGGATGCAACATCCAATGATGTTCCGGATATTCAGCCACCTGCAGTACGACTCCCCAACAAGGTGAGTGTTCACATGAAGGCTGGCGAGACCAAAGTGGTTACAGGTGTTGTCGAAACCCCTCTCCAATCCTCCGCAACCGTCATGATTGAAGAAGGAGAAGGATGTTTTCCACCAGCTGGATTGCTGATCAGAAGGAGCGTGATTACTTTGCCTCAAGATCCCAACAGTGACGTGGATGTAATCGTCACCAATACATCTCAGCATGACATTGAAATTCCAGGAGGATCGATTATCGCTACGGTTCATACTGCTGAAGTTCTAATAGACCAATTAGAAACTAGTGCTCCCCAAGAACCCCAGCCTTTTCCTCCTCCAGTAGGATGTGATGCTACTGAGATTGGCGAAGCTGACAAACAACGCTTAGCCAAGCTGCTCCAGTCCTATCAAGATGTGTTCTCCAGAGACGACCTGGATATTGGCCGCACATCAGCAGTCAAACATCAAATCCGCCTGACAGATGATGCTCCATTTCGTGAGAGTTCCAGGCGTATTCCTCCTGCGGATTATGCAGATACTCGTCGCCATTTACAAGAGCTCAAGGACAAAGGGATCATCCGTGATTCGCAAAGCTCATTTGCATCACCAATTGTCCTTGTTAGAAAAAAGAATGGCGACTTGAGGCTCTGTATAGATTACAGGAAGTTGAACAGCAGGACAGTACGGGATCAATACAACATACCAAAGATAGAAGATACCCTCCACACCCTATCTGGAGCAGTCTGGTTCTCAACACTGGACCTTAAATCTGGATATTACCAAGTGGAAATGGCGGAAGAGGACAAAGCAAAGACAGCCTTCTGGTGCCCTCTTGGCTTTTACGAGTTTAACAGGATGCCCCAAGGAATAACGAATGCCCCAGCCACATTCCAGCGTTTGATGGAAAAATGCATGGGAGACATGGCTATGACAGATGTGCTGGTGTATCTTGACGACTTGTTGGTCTTCTCCGCCACATTTGACGAGCACCTCACCCGCCTCGAAAAGGTCTTCACCAGGCTTAGAGAATTCGGCCTCAAACTCAACTCGGAGAAGTGCTGTTTCGCTCAAACCTCAGTTAAATGTCTAGGACACGTGATCTCCAAGGAGGGAGTGAGCACCAGCCCTGACAAGGTGTCTGCCGTCCAGCAGTGGCCAACTCCTGCAACAGCTAGAGAGTTGAAGTCCTTTTTGGGCTTCACTGGATACTATCGGCGTTTCGTTCCCGAATATAGCCGAATTGCAAAACCACTCCACGACTTGATGAAAGACTACGACCCTATCAGAAGGAGGGGGAGGAAGCCAACAAAGGCACCACTAGCCATGAGGCCCAAACCAACAACGCCCTTTGGTGAGAACTGGAACTCACAATGCCAGAGTGCTTTCAGCAAACTGAAGGAAATGCTCACCTCAGCCCCCATCCTTGCTTTTGCAGATTATGCTGCACCCTTTATCCTTCATACGGATGCAAGCACGAGTGGGCTAGGTGCTGCGCTCTATCAGCAAGTGGATGGGAAGGAGCGGCCTATAGCCTACGCCAGCAGGGGACTCTCCAAGAGTGAGGCCAACTACCCGGCTCACAAGCTAGAATTTCTTGCTGTGAAATGGGCCGTCACTGAGAAGTTCATAGACTATCTCCATGGTGCCACATTCACAGTAGTGACAGATAACAACCCTCTCACCTACGTTCTTTCATCGGCAAAGCTTGATGCGACGAGTCACCGTTGGTTGGCAGCTCTGGCTAACTTTGACTTCACACTCAAGTATAGACCTGGCAAGACGAACGCAGATGCAGATGCCTTATCCAGAATACCCCAAGCTTCTCTCGGGGATGACGAGGAATTCATGAGCACACAAGAGAAGATCTTCAGACTCCAAGAACGCCTCAGAGACCCTAGTGATGGTATCTGTTCACAAAAGGCATTCCGAGCAGTCTGTCAGAGTCATGAATTCAGCATTTCTGGCCAGGACACTGAGGGTGAAGATGCAGAGAATGATGGTGGAGGGTGTGCCCTAGTGGATGTCATTACTGATTCAGAAGGGGCCATTCCTGATGACTTTGCCTCAGGCGGTTTAGGAGAAACTGCATTGCCAAGCTTAAGTCCTGCAGACTGGAGAAGGCTGCAGCTAGAAGATGACCCCATCCGCCAAGTTATCGAGTTCATAGAGAGTGGCACTCCTCTAACAACGAAGATGAGATCAGAGATGGCAGAGGAAGCCAGAGTGATCCTGCGGCATCGTGAAAACCTCCAAATGGACGACGGTGTATTATACAAGGTGAGCGCCGCTCCTCGAGGCAACCGGGCAAGACAACTCGTTCTACCAAGTAGCCATCGAGCAGAAGCGTTTCGCCTTCTCCATGATGACGTTGGCCACCTGGGACAAGAGAGGACCTTCGACCTCCTTAGATCCAGGTTCTACTGGCCGCGTATGGATGCAGAAGTAGAGCACAGATGTCGTATTTGCGAGAGGTGTGTGCAACGGAAGCAGAGAGCCCAGAGAGCAGCACCCCTAGTTAATATTACAACGACTGCCCCCATGGAACTAGTATGCATGGATTTCCTGTCCTTGGAGCCAGACAACAAGAATACTTCCAACATACTAGTCATAACTGATCATTTCACCCGTTATGCGCAAGCATATCCAACCAAAGATCAGACGGCCAAGACTGTTGCAAGAGTGCTGTGGGAACAATTTTTCATCCATTACGGGTTTCCTGAGAGGCTGCACTCCGACCAGGGGAGAGATTTTGAAGCCAGCCTTATTTCGGAGCTGTGCCAACTGGCTGGCATCCGTAAATCCAGGACGACTCCCTACCATCCTCAGGGGAATGGCCAAGTAGAAAGGTTCAACCAGACCCTTATCAACATGCTTGGCACCCTTGAGGACGACAAGAAGCAGCAGTGGCGGCTCTACGTTAGACCCCTGGTGCACGCGTACAATTGCACGAGACACACCTCTACGGGAGCATCACCCTACATGCTCATGTTTGGGAGAGAGCCCCGTCTACCCATTGATGTGCAGTTTGGCATCACCACGCCGCAAGCCTCCGCCAAGTCCCATCACAAGTACATCCAAGACCTGCGCCGCCGCTTAAACCAAGCCCATAAGCTTGCTGCTACCCAAGCCCAGAAGAATGCGGCCTACCAAAAGAAGCGTCATGACGTGTCTGTTCGGGACCATGCCCTGGCTGTTGGAGATAGAGTATTGGTGAAGAACGTTGGCCTCAAGGGCAAACACAAACTGGCAGACCGGTGGAGAAGTAAACAATATCGCGTCATTCGGCGAATCAGTGCTGACATGCCTGTTTACGTCGTTAAGCCGATGGACGATGATGGCCCTGAACGTACACTCCATCGAAACCTTCTCCTCCCATGTGGTTTCCTTCCATCTGAACCAGACATCCCTGTCACACCCCCAAGACCAGCACCGACACCACGGCCCAGGACATCCAAGCGACTAGCTGCTAAGAACCCTCAGCCATCTCGTGTCCCTGATAATTCATCTACCGACTCGGACATTGTATCGGACATTGTAGTACATGATACTTTGGACCCTGTTGTCATTAAAACTCGTCCAACCCCGGCTCCCCGCCGACGTCTATCCATTAGTAAACCAGACCAGCCCACTCCCATCTTGAATCCTCATGCCGAGGAATTCATACCTGAACAGAGGGAGCCTGAAGAAGAATTACCCGAAGTGACTGATATAGGCGAGGCAGAGGAAACCATTGAACATGAAGCTACGGATGACACATCGGAAGATGAGTCATTACCGTCAACCCAGTCCGATGTAGCGGAAGAACAACCCATACCTCCTAGACGGTCTTCAAGGCGTCGGGTTCCACCTGACCGACTTTGGTATGGCACTCTGGGGAGTAGGAAGGTCAAGCTCATTGAAGAGCAGTTGGCTTTGCAAAAGCAGAGTCTTGCCTTGCTTCATGCTTACTTACTTCCATAGCGTCATGTCGGGACGACATGATTCTAGGAGGGGAAAATGTCAGGTCCTGTTCCCTCGCTGTTGACAAATATGGTTCAGGAATATGGATTGACTTAATTCATCTTGTTGATATTGAGTATATTGTAGGAATAGCATTAAACATTCTACCCCAACCTTTTTTTTTAAATGTTATACAAAATGCATTAATTGTGTGTACATACTTTTTGATCGCATGTTTATGTGCAGTTTCCCCGCACATTATTATTGTAGATGGAAGGAGAACCCCCTCCCCCTCTCCATCCTTATGAGTATAAAGCTTTCAACTCTCGTCAAGTATGTTACATCATTACCAAGAATGACCTCCAACCCTAAACGTTGGAATGTAAGGGTGAGGCTCAGCCTAGCAGCTGTTTCCATAAACCAGTGGTTTTGCCCGTTTTGGGGAAGAGATTGCTCTCACTCACTGAGAGCACATTCTGACACCAGCGAGTGCAGACGCCTTTTCACATACTGTCAAAGATCCCTAATTTTTGAACAGTGAATAGCTCTCATAGCTGGTGTATTATCTTCCCGAAACAGGTAAGCTTGAATTATCCTTGTTTCATTGGTAATGTTGCCCACTTTGTATCGGATTACCACCTTGTATAGGTTGTATACATTTCCAGATCACTACTGATCTTTCCAGTGATTAAGCAATGATTTCATGTGGGATATGTGTCTTACCACCTTTCAGAAGAATAATACTTACAAGTTAATCTGAAAGTAGGACTGTGACAAGTCATTTCAAGACGTGTAATTTGTCATTCTGACAAACCAACTTTAATGTATATAGCATTTGCAGATTTGCAAGTTTATAACATTGTATTTCATAATTAATGATCTACAGCAGTTATACAATTGCAGTTGTTTTAAATAGCCAGATACACATGTAACCCCGGTGATGGCTATTTAATTGTTGAGGTAGTTTATGGTGAACAGTGACACAAGGAATGATCACTTACTCTATAGTGTAAATTGTTACATTGTACTATTTGTAGGACAACAGAAGAGAAATTAAACATGGACTGTTAAATGATGCGGTAGTGCATGTTAATATACCATATATCAGTTGATGTATGTCAAGTACGAGGACATCATAAAGTTATGCCTATCGGAGAATGTTGTAAAAGCCAAGCGCTGTAGATTGTGACAGTTTGAAGTGTGAATGCTCAGGCTGCCCTTTAATGACATCGAGCCTTTAATGTGCACCTCTGCCATGACTCCGGCTGGTGATGTTAACCAAAATCCCCCTTGCCTAGCTTTTCCATTCTCTCCCTCTCTCTCTCTCTCCTCCTCTCTCTTCCCCTCTTTACCCTGGTGGTGGTCAAGCTGTCCACCGTAAATAATGTGGAATGTTCGGCCTTGGGTCTCTCTCTCTCTTCTCGGCCGGAGAAAGTGGAAAAAACTGAGAAAAAGAGGAGATTGTGGAAAAAGAGGAGTTTGGTCATGTTAGTTGCGTAGAATGATTTTCAGCTGTATAACTTATTTTTTCAGAGTTACTTTTATCCTGCAAGTTTGTAAAGCATTAAATGTTGTCAACCAAGACATTATACAATAGGAGAGCACATTCTGACACCAGCGAGTGCAGACGCCTTTTCACATACTGTCAAAGATCCCTAATTTTTGAACAGTGAATAGCTCTCATAGCTGGTGTATTATCTTCCCGAAACAGCCACCCCCCTGATTTCTGACTGGTTTCGAGTGTAGCACTGTGGGTCTCCACTATTCTGTCCCGTCGCCAAGGCAACGCTCTCCACCCTGGTCGACTGAGCTGACTTGTCCGAAGAGAAGTTTATATTGTCAACCACCCTCAGTTGTGAACGTCAATTGTTAATAACTGTGTTAAATTGAAGTAACAGTGGATAATATTGTGTAAACTCAGTTGTGTACATTGAGCCATACTTTCATTCACATACCAAGGTGTCATTATATTTTACTCAACTCGACACTGCGGTCGAGAGTGAGATAAAATAAATTAATATTTTTGCAGAAGAATCTGGCACCAAAGATAATTGTGTGAAGATTGTTTTATTTACGTAGTTTCTGTTATTAAATCTCCTGTGAGTAATCTAAACTCGAACTGGGCCAGGTTATGAATTAACCTGTGACATATATATAACAGTTTTATTTGAAATAACTCCACACACACACGCACACAAACTCACAAATATCAAACTGACATACGATATGAAAGTGCACGTGTTGGTCTTTGTTTCCTAATTCGTCTGGAAGTTTGGAATTGGAATGTCGAGCGAATCTTCAGTTTCTGAAAAAAAAAATGCAATGCATCTCTTCTTGAAGCGCTATAGGGCTCCAAGCAAGCATTCGCATGTAGACAGATTTAGTGATATTCCTTCATGCGGCAAAATGTTCCAAGTTCCAAGTTTGTTGCATCTCCTGTTCGTGGCACATGTACAATCGTTGCCCTTATCAATATCTCCCTTTCGCTGTCGCTCGGTTGCCATGGGAACTCTCCGATCTGTTTCCAGCAGTGACGGATGACGCACCGTTCTGGCAGCCAAAGTTCAATGCCATTCGTCTCAAACCGAGCGGGGTGGCAGGCTCGCTGGACATATCGACAGACCCAGGGAGAGATTAACCTTTAACCCTTCGGTAAAGACCTCCCCCTCGCCAGCGACGGAGAAGATGACATGGAGGAAGATGGAGGTAATAATATATTCGTGTTATCATTCGCTATATCTTTTTGAAGTTGAAATATGACGTCTCTTTGATGGATCTGGAATGGCCTTGTTTCTAGGGATTACGTGTGCATCGTGAAAGAGATAAAAACTTCTGAGGTTAGTATAAGTATGCAACCCCGAATCCCCGATAAAAGTGGATTATACCACGAGAGAGAAGAAACATGTATACCCCTTCAGAGGAGGAGGGAGAACGGTCACAGACCTTAGCTGGATTTCCGAGGTAAACTTAATCTGGTTTGTATCGTATCACGAGATTGTGCATCCTTTCGGTCCAACCAAGGAGTTATCAGACATAACTTCTTGGTCCAACACAGTGTTTGCGTGTAATCTCACCAGACGACAATCAAAGAAAACACGCACACCATGCTGTTGCGTAGTTCATCATCTGGTTAATGGTTTTAGGCTGTGTCAAGCATTTTTTTTTTCACGTAATTACATAACAGCAAAGAATACAGGGCATAGAACATATCGGAACGACTATAGGAAACGAGATGAACAGAAATAATGATTAAAAAATGTTGAAATGCCAGTTACACGAAGATGATTTGTGATTTTATCAAATATAAACTGTTGACGCAAAAATAGGCCAAAATAGGCATAAATAGGCAAAATTTACCATTAGAAAAAGAAGACCAGATGAGACAGAGAGAGAAATAGAAGGATAATTCCTTGCCAAGGAGCAAACCACACTAATAGAGCTTCAGTTTCTTTGGATTCCCGGGGAGCGGGCTTATAAATCAGAGCCGGTTCCCGTCTAGTATCGGACCAATTTAATGAAAAGTTTCCCCGTAACGTTCAATGTCACCAGGGTATGCGTCATAAAAAACAAAGAGGAAGCAAACGGCGCAGTATTTCAGTCACAGTCATTAACGTGAGCCGCTATCGGAAGCATATCTGCTATCGGAAGCACTTTTGCAAATGTTGCGGATACCTGGTGTGGTTATAGTTCGTTAGTCCAAAGGTTCGTTTTTCCGAAAGTTCGTTCATCCGAAAATTAAATAAAGGTTCGTTATTTTGAAGGTTCGTTTTTCCGAAGGTTCGTTATTCCAAAAATGAAAATAAGGTTGATTATTTCGAAGGTTTGTTTATCCGGAAACGAAAGAGTGTTTGTAATTCCGAAGGTTTGTTACTGCGCACCTTCTTTTGATTTTAGGATTAACGAACGTTATTTCACTTTCGGATAAAAACTTCGGAATAACGAACCTTCGGGATAACGCCACAAAATATTAATGTTCGGATTAACCAACCTTTTTTCATTTTTCGGATTAACGAATATCGTTAAGGTATACGGACTTCTTGCGTTGCCGATTAACGAACCTTATTTCATTTTCGGATTAAAGAACCTTCGAATTATACGACATTACCATCACCTGGCGTATATGAAAGGGGTTAATGAGAAGCAGGTACGCGGGTACGAGGAGAGTTTGGAGTGTCCGCAACTTAAAATACTTTCTTATCATATTCTTTCTTTTAGGTGTTGTCCTTACCTTGAGAAGGTGGATAAGGCACCTGCCATTGCCGTTACTTCTCGAATTGGTTAAGTATGAATACAGATTTTCTCTGCATAAAATTACCATTTTAGCAACTGATATAATAAACAGCTATAGTAAGCTCTCCAGGATGTCCAAGAGAGTCAATCACCACCATCAACATTGTAATAACGGTTGTGGAAACGCAGATTAACCCTGCAACTGGTGATACTCAAGACAGCAATAATAATGATAGTGACAATGATAACTGTTGTGATTATGAACAGATGACGCTGATGATGGTTATGTCATCTGTTTCATAAACACTTTTTGGGTGATTTTGCAGTCATTACAGTCATTTATGCCTGTAGTATTGTGGCACCATCTGAGCACGGTGCATTCTCAACTTTAATATCAAAGTTTTCTTTTTATTATCATCTATGTGATCATGTACTTCATTTTGTATTTAGCTCTTGAGTTTGACTCAAAAGTCTCTTGCAATAATTATTTGTTTGCAATTGAACAACTCGGTGTGTCATCAATCGGCTCGCCTTCGGTCTTTCACAAATCATTGTCAACAGAGCCATGACCACAGCAACGACAATGGAGGAATGAGTAGGGAAATGATGAATAATTACGCTCAATCTATTAATGTCAGTGATTACTATAGGTTTTCCCGGCCAATTTCGCACTTTTGTCAGTCCATTTGATAAAAGGTTCATTCAATTTAGCGAAAATCCTCGTCACTGCACATTCTGTCATTCAAAATTGCAAGTTGGTCGTTCAATTTAGCATTTCGATCAATGAAATTTGCACATGTGCCATTCGAATTCGTAAAACGAGCATTCAAATTGGCACGTGCTCTTCAGTCATTCAAATTCGCCAACACTGGCCGAAAGGGGTATTTCAGTCATTCAATTTCGCGTATGGGCAGTCAAATTCCTAACATGTTCATTCAAATTAACGTCATGTTATTTCTTTTTTGAAAAGGTGATAACATTTAAACGCGTATTTCTATGTGACTCTTTGTTTCATCCATGCGCTGTTAAGCAGTAAAAGTATCATATTTTTTACCATATATAACTCGAGTTTGTTGTTCTGTAACGTCCCTTTTCTTTCATACATGTCATTTTAGGCCTACATTTACCAATACTACAGATTAACTTCATCTTCTTACAGTCATGACAGCACAAGTTAGATACAGACGTATTTTTCAAGAAGACAGAAAAAGAATTATAGAAACATTTGATGATCATAACCTTGACTTCCTAGAACTGGCCGACACACTCGGAATTAAGCACTCAACGGCCAGATAAGTTGTGGTCACATGATGCACTATATCTTCGGACTGGAAGAATCACTAAGCACATTGAAGAAGAAAAAAAAAAACTGTTGCCAAAATCTCTAAAATAAGTACGAAAATATGAAATGTAATGACGCTTGCAAAACAATAACTATGTTGACAAAAAAATAAAGAAAGAACCAAAGCATAAACATGCGTGCTAAATTGACTGCAAAAGATGTTAAATTGGATGCCCAAAAATGAATTTGAATGAACGAGTGCGGTATGTCCGTGATCACGTGACTATATCATTCTAAATTGAATGAACGAATAACGAAATAGTGCTTGTTTTACGAATTTCAATTGAAAAAGTGTTAATTAGAATGAGGCTAAAGGTGATTTGAATGCTCCAAAATGAATTTGAATGAAGAGATCATAAAATTGAACTACCGAACATGTCATCTACGCTAAATTTTGCTAAATTGAATGCAGCAATTAGGAATTGGACTGACAAAAGTGCGAAATTGGCCGGGAAAACCTATATTATCATTATCATTATTAATACCGTTCTTATATAGTGCATAACAACTTTTGACAAGGTCTCTATGCACTTCAGAGAAAGAAAAAAAAGATGATTAAAGAAACAATAAAATGCTGCATAGGTCATAATATAAATGGTATATAATAACGATAATGTATGTTCATGATATATGAAAAAACATAAAAAAACAATAACATTACCATCTTAAAAATGAAATGGTTAATCAACAATTTCTATGTTGTCACTAGCTCCTCCAACCTTTTTTTTAAATGTTAGATTTAACACTCAAAATGTTGAACTACCATTTAAAAGTGGTAAACCTAACATTTTACGTGTTAAATTTAACCTTTCATTTAATGTTAAATCTAACATTTACAACAAGAAGAAGTTGGAGGAGTGACAATGTTTAAAATGTTGATTTATCATTTCATTTTGTAGAGTGAAGGAACATTAAATGTCTAGAGATGATCTCCACAACACCATAACAAATACAGTGTAGCTTTTTTTCTTCACATCTGCTAGCCTACACCTTTCAAGTTAGTGTGAAGCATGGTGAAGATTAGACAACCCGAGTTAATGGATTCTGGGTTTTTTGTTCCCCCAACATACCTTGCACAATGCACTCTGCTCACTCCCTGCACAACCAAAGTATAGCTCCGATTCCCCGCAATGTCGGCCTACTGGGAGGTCGGTTTAAAAAGGGGTGGAAGGTTAATCTTTCGCCGGGGTTTGTCAACAAGTTCGGTAATCCTCCCGCCCCGCTCACTTCTCCTCATTTCGCTGGAGAGCAAGTGTGGTGACATTGAACTTTCCTTTTTTTTTCAAAACTTTCCCATTTTGTTTCTTTTTGGAGTCCTGGTTCAACATATGTGCGGCACGTACGCCAGTAATTTCTGCTGAATAAGAGTTGTTATCGTATGTTGTCATGTTCATTTACAAGTTTACAATCCCCTTTCCTTGTTATACGTTTCAATTAGAAGTAGTTGCTTTACACTAAAAAAAAAAGGTAATGGTAAATCAACATTTAAAATGTAGTTACTCCTCCTAACTTTTGTTAAATCTTAAGCTTCACGCTCAAAATGTTAACTTCAGCACCCAAAATGTTGAGCTATCATTTTAGACATGTTTAATCTAATAATCCAACATTTTCAGTGTTAAACTTAACAATTACAAAAAGGATGGAGTGACAACATTTAAAATGTTGATTAAACATTTCATTTTCAAAAATGTATGTGTTTAAAACAGTCTTATATTTCAGTTTGTCATTTAATTGTTATTTCAATGACGATTCTTGCCGAATGAAAAAAGAAATCTTAAACATATGATGACAAAGCAATACAATTAAACATGAAGCTTAGTGACTGAACGGACTAATGAATGACTGATAGATTGATTGAATGAATGAATAAATGAATGAATGAATGAATGGATGAATGATTGATTGATTGAATGAATGAATGAATGAATGAATGAATGAATGATTGATTGATTGATTGAATGAATGAATGAATGAATGAATGAATGATTGATTGATTGAATGAATGAATGAATGAATGAATGAATGAATGATTGATTGATTGATTGAATGAATGAATGAATGATTGATTGATTGATTGATTGATTGATTGAATGAATGAATGAATGATTGATTGAATGAATGAATGATTGATTTAATGAATGAATGAATGAATTAATTAATTAATTAATTAATTAATGGATGAATGAATGAATGAATGAATGCACGAATGGCAGATAATTTGATTCCCGAACTGACCATTGGTTATTGACGTGTAAGCTTACAAAGAAATGAATAGAGGAATTTAACAAATACAGGAAAGAACGACTTTTTGAGCAAACACAGTAACAAAAAGCTGACTAACGAAATCACCATCATCATCACTCATTGCTAACAATTAGGCAGGCGTGAAATTTGTCCGGGAATCAGCATACTTTTAACCCTCTGCATGCTACATTAATCTCCTGTCCATAGGTTTGTGTGTGAAATTTGTGCACATTAGAATCATTGGCACAGAAACGGTTAATCCAGACCTCCTCCCTGTCAGACTTTCCCTTTCACGAAGTTCTCCGCACTTTATCCGTATTTTGAGAGAGCGAGAGGGAGAGGGGGGGGGGGGGAGAGGGAGGGAGAGATGTCTGACTACTAGATTAACACCTTGATTGTCGTCCCTGATTCGAACAACCACAGTAGCCACAGAGAGGCTTATAATAAGTCGTGGGAACAACGAATACTGGAATCTGACGGATGGAAAATGACTCCTCCAACTTCCAAATACTCTCTAAACAAAATTGAGTAATAGAGAAAATGTCATATCAAAAATTGCCTAAAGGAGGCTAGAGAGGTAATGCGTGATTTGAAATGAGCCATGAAATTGACGTATATTTTGTCTCTTCATCAGACAAAAACAAAACTCTGAAATATGTTTATGACGAATTCCTCTTTTTATATTGCCTTTTTTTTCAATAAAAGAGAGAAAAGGAAAAAAACATGCCTGGGAAATTGATGGCGAAAAAAAAAAACTTATTGAGAAATGTAACAGAAAAAGAGGTGTACATAATTGAATAATCTAAAAATTGCATTTTGCTAGCATTTGCTAGGATTTTCTCTCTTTTTTTTTTTTTGGTTTCACGGTGGGTAAAGTATTTGTTGACTGGAATTTCAGACTTACATCCAATTTTTTCTTCTTCTCTGTCACCCTTTTTTTCCATCTGCAATACAGTATATATATATATATATATATATATATATATATATACATATATATATATATACATAAATCATATATACCCTAAATTTGTGTATACAAATATAAATTACATACTTGTACATATTATTTATAATATATACAAGTATATACATATATATATATATGTGTGTGTGTGTGTGTGCATGTTCGTAAAGGGAGACAACATTATCAAGTTTTGAAATTAGTTAAACATACCGTCCTTTAGTTCTGTAGTTAAATCGATGATATTGATAACGATTTTGACACATATAGGCTTAATTTTAGATAATTTTGTCCATATTTGTCTTGATTCTTTCTTTGTTTCTTTGTTTGATCATAAGCGTAGCTTGTAATCATTAATTAGATACAAGGACAAAGTTCTATAGCTTATCAAGATGATCAAATACAGTAATCTTCAAATATTAAGTACTCAGGTGTTAACTCCACTATCACAGAACTGGAAATATAACAAAAGGGCACTCCATTGTCTTTCGTCCTTTCCTAAGAATGTGTGTTTATTCACAAGGCACGAAGCACAAAGCATTTGTAAAGTATTTATAAACGAAAATACACCTTGATATGTGAATACTATTCATCTGAAAGAACTTCATATTTTGTTGTTCTTTTTTCACCATACAAGGTCACGATAAACCTGATAAAGATAATAATAGTAATGATGATAATAATAATAACATTAGTATTATTAATATTATCGTCATCATTATTCTTATTATCATTGATAATAATAACAATGACAGCAACAAGAAAATTGTCTCATTGATCCATGGTAGGACATTTAACAGTAAACACTTCTCACCCATAAGTGGACCATGCAATCATAATTACCCCAGCACTGCTGAAGGAACCCTTTTTATACACCTTGATCGAGAGGGACATTGTGCACTGTTGTGGGCAAACATCTCGCCCAGGGGGTTAAACGCTGCGGGCTAGATTCGAATCCCAAACCTTCTGTTACAATTCCAGAGAGGTATCAACTACACCACTGCGTTTTTACCTACGGAGGGAAACCCTGGTTCCGCGCCTGACCTTCTTGTAGCGTAATTGAAACAAAATTTTTAAACTGGTGCATTCAAAAGATATTTTTTTGAGAGCATGAAATATGCTGTGTGGCGCTCTAATTTCACAATAAGGCTTGATTTCATTTTTTTAAAATATATATATAATGACGAATTTGTACTAATCTTGCTTTGTCATACGAACGTGAATAACCAAAGGAAAGAAGACAAATTCGGTCATAATGGGAGGAAACATTGAACACTCATGTGGTTTAGGAAATATTCAATATTTTGCTCAGCATGTGCACATGGTATAGCAAATGACCTATGTTGAGAGTGATGAGAGCAGTTAAAAGATTTATAAGATGATAAAATAGATTAAATGTATGGTAAGCAAGATGACGATGTTGCGGAAATGTTTATTTTTGTTACAAATTACATCCAATTTCTCATTCTAACCGAGGTAAATAGTTTAAAGGGAATTTAGACTACTATACAGATCATAACAGTATAATTATCTTTAAAGTAGAGATAATGTGTACCTCTGTTAAAACGAACACGGATATAACGAAATTCTCGTTTTAATGAAGTGATAATTCAGGTCCCCAAATTATCTTCCCTATGTCTTTGTATTCTTTAATGTGCGGCTACAACGAAATTTTGATCTAATGGAAGAAAACAGGCTCTTGATCAAGAAAACGTACACTACTAGATGGATATATATATAAGGTGCAAATATGCTTAGCTTATCTTACCGTAAATGAGGTCATACATCATTAAACGCACCAGTGTAACTTAAGAAGAGGAAAAAACAACATCCATATTAGTACATCTTTCGCCATTTCGAGAAAACTACATTACATCACAGCTTATATAAGACATTAAATGTGCCTTTAGAGCAATCTAAAACATCATTGCTTCGTTACAGAACTCCAGTATACATATACACATTATTTCCATGTATTTCTTTTTATAAGGACAAAAAAAAAAGGTAATACTGGTAGTGAATGGAAACTATACATAGGCTAATGAATGACACATATCGGAATCAACACTGTTTTCACTGGGGCACGTGATGTCATGCTAATAATCAATTAACAGCACTTTTTGAGAGCCAAAAATTGTGGTGAATTGCGTCAAGAGTGCTTGGTGCATCAGATGTGACACGCAATGTCATCAGCGATTAAAGAAAATAAAGAAACACAGTGCAACACCAACAAGAACATTTGTTCTGCCCCCTCATAACGAGCTCCATTACCATGATTACTCACACGGCAATGCTAATTACTTTCTAACGAGACGAGAGCAGTTAATGAAAACAAAAACGACAGGTGCGTACCTCATTTCAAAATGCGTTTCCTCCCTTTTCACGTGTTTGCGTGCTTTGCTTTGTTTTTGTTTTGTAGAAAAGTTTGCACGGTTGTCCTTCAGAGGAATAAATGATCAGGAATAAGTATCCGGAAACTGAATACTCAACACTTAAAATAAACATCCTGCTCTTCTTTGTGACATTGGATGGACTGCGAACATTCATAAGTAAGGCTGCATCGTCACCTATCTCCACCGATTCGGTTATAACACACAATAAATATTGGTCTTGCAGCGCATAAATATCACAATTATATACAGAACGACAAAGATATATGTACACCGAGTTTGTTTATATTTTCGCCTTACGCAAATCAGCGTGGACTCGTCAAAAGAGAACAACAACAAAAATAATTTTTATACATATTTAGAGCATTCACCATATTTACAGCGTTCAGGGAACCTGCAGTCATAAAGTAGTATCTAAGTATAACATAACACGGTCAATAACTTGACTACTTCAAAACCTCGTGAGAGAGCTTTCGTCGTCAGGAAATCGTTACTGCAATCTCTTTAAAAAAGTATGTTTATTTTACCTGTCATCACTTGTAGAAAATAACACTCGCAACTGTCTATATACAGTGTCTATATGATATATGATTCATAAAGCAAGGTGATGTTCCCATAATCTGATGAATCAATTAATTATTGATTGTTCCAAAAAGTTTCTTGGGATGACTTCAATACATTAAGTACAATACAACAAATTCGTGGAGAGTAATTTCCTGAGCGTAACAGATACGAGTAAAAATTTCACGTGACAATTTTCCTGTATGGCAGCCTGCCTCTGACCGGAAATCATCATAATAAATCAACGATTCCCTTATAATTATGTGAAATTTGAGAAATATGTTACAAATTGTTATATGTTGCAATAAAAAAATCTTGATTGACACCGTAATACTCCTTAATAACCGTAAAAATATTTGTTTATTACACCTGTGAATGTTTACCTCTACCCTCATATTGGAATATCAGTCAATGTTTGCTTACGGCCGTCCATCAACCATTGATTTGAAAGGGATTGCATGGCCAAGATAAAGCCCAATGTTATGACTGCGACTGTTACCTCTTCCTGACAAGGAGTTTGAAAGCCGGGGGTCGCATCGTGAGCCCGAAGGAGGGCTTGCCGTCCATTCGACCCTTGTCGGGGTCACTGACCTCACACTGATGGATCAGGATAGCAAAGTAGAGGAATGCCTGAATGCGACCCATCTCGGCACCAAGACATCTCCTCCTTCCGGCACCGAAGGGCATGATCGCTTCCGTCTTCGTCTTGTCCAGGAGGCCAGTCTCCGGATCGATGAAACGCTCGGGGTCGAAGACGGAGGGTTGGTGCCATGTTTCCGGGTCGTGGTGAACGGAATAAAGGTTCACGAAGACGACGGTGTCCTTAGGGACGTGATAGCCGAGAAGGTTCGTATCGGAGATCGTACTGTGAGGTATGGTAAAGGGAACCACGGATGAATGTCGGAAAGTCTCCAACAAAAAGGCCTGAGTCAGGGGGAGTCTGTCACGGTCAGCTAGAGATGGGAGGCGATCACGCCCGACGATTTCGTCGATTTCGGCTTGGACCTTAACGGTGATTTCCGGATGCGTAACGGCGTAGTACAGTTGCCAGGTAACCGTCGCCGAAGTGGTGTCGAAACCGGCTCCGAACAGATCGAATGCGGTTGCGATCTGCAGCGCCTCCCGGGAGAGCCCAAGCTGGTCGATGTCGGCGTCGTCGAGCTTATTTGTGGAGGTGACCACATAGTCGAGAATGTCCTTTTCGGAGTCCTGCTCGTATTGCTGACGATGCTCCTCGATGTAAGGCAAGAACCAGCCGCGGAATGTCTTTAGAATCTTTTTCAGGTTTTGCGTTGTGCGCGCGGTCATGAAGCGGATCCAGGGCATGAAATCGGCGATGTTTCCACTACCCGCCGCCTCGGAGAAATCGTCGGACTTGGACACGAATTCCCTCAGTCGCGCGTCATCGAGCGAGTGACGCTTACCAAGAATGCACCACAACATAACATTACACACCGAGAGCTTGACAACATCGGAAGGATCGACTTCGAATCTGTCCTCGTTATTGTTGCTCGTCCAGTGGTCAATCAAAGCTTCTACTTCGTGCGTCACCGTCGACTCGATTGAGGACTTTCGCTCGCCAGTCACGAAGAACCGAATCGAGCTTTCGGCGATCTTGCGATGCAACTTCCAGGAGGCGTCGTACGTCTGAAAAGCCACGGACGCGTCGCTGTTTTTGCGGATGAACTGGAACGAAGCAAGGTCCGGCCTCCCGGCAAATGCCACGGCCTGGCGAACGAGAGCGCTCCGTATCGCTTCTTGTCCGCAAAGCACAACGACCGGGCGGCTTCCGAGTCGTATTTGGAACACGTTGCCGTACTCTCTGGCTAATTTCATCATCGCCACATGTGGTTCCTCGCCCAAGTTCAGCAGGTTGCCAACTATCGGCAGCCCCCATGGGCCCGGCAGCGGCTTAGCCTTGCTCTCGCTCATCGTTTGCAGTGGAGCTAAGTAACAGCCTGAAATCACGTTTCACACCAGTGATGCGATGCGAACGATCAAGGGAACTAAAGACAACTGCAACTCCCGGTTCTCTGCCTTCTCATTTTATACCTCTATTTCCCAGTCATCAGCGAGCGATTAGTTCATGGGCTCGGTACAGCTGTTTGAGAACCCCCCAAATCCCTCACACGATATAAATATATTACAATAACACGCCGCATACGACGAGTCAATTGAAAGTGTCAAAACTACAGTTGCTAAATATCTCCTGTCATCGTATTCAAGCCACGCCTCCTTACTGCCTGAGAACAGCCTCTCATACGACCTCCTTAATTGGCTGTGAGTAATCTGGAACACCCGCCCACATTTGATCGACCTCGCTGCAAGGATCCCTTTCATTGGTCGAATCTTTGTCACGCTATGTCAATCATCGATTCTACGATTCTCCGACTGGCGAGGGCAATGACACTTGGGTTGGAATGTTTTGGTAGGGAGTATCAGATGATGCTTACCCTCAAACGCTTGTTCTCCCTTTCCTCTATCTCTCTCCCTTCCATTTTCTTTCCTTCATCTGTATCTCCCCTGCATCTCTCTCCGTCTGTCTATGCGCGTGGTATTTTTTCCCGCTGTCTACTCGCCCTTTGAGAATCGTCCGTATTGCAAAAGCTCTGTCAGAAATTAACACGACGTTTCGTTCGTCGTGCCTAGGAATGACCTAGGAAACTGCAGCCGTGGTGCCAACAGACGTCGACATACCTGAAATGCTGTAAGCGACAACGAACTGATTGATCGTCACTTTACTTTTGTATTACCATGGAGATACGGAAGCTCCATGGTATTACTCTGCGGGGAAATTCATCATGCAAGGGACGTAACTTGGAATCCGGGGGCGGCATTCCGGAAAATCCTACGGTCATAGCGTGTTTGTAAATTTGGCGTTTTTTAAGGATTTTATTTAGCTTCTGTTGCCTATCACTTTTTTAAAAATCATTATTGTTACTAAGTCTTTTAGCCGTAATTGTCAGGGGCTGCAGCCTCTCCCCTGTTATGCGATGCGTGAAACAGTTGAAATATCAATATAATGTATGATATATGATCTCTTTACAGCTTACAAGATACGAAAACCCCATAAAAAGAGATACCGATTGAAATGTTATGATGATCACTTATTTTGAATGACAGATACAGGATTGCACATATTTTGATCATTTAGCAGGCCAACATACGCTTTCAAACAGTGATGCCAAACTACGCAGATTCCGAAATTGGCAATAACAGCTTGCGATGGGATACATGTCATGTACTGTATATATGTGTTCTGAATGACGAATTTAAACGATTTATACCATACTTTTGAGGGAAAAAAAAAGAAAACCTGAAACATATCCACTTGCACATTTGCACACTAACATAATTATTAAAGAAAGAATTGAAACAGATACCTCTGTCGGAGTGCTCAACTGTGTTTACCTTTCTTGCAACAATATAGCAGTAACAGTTCATAATTTCCCCACTCAAACGCAATAGTTTTCGTCGTGTACGAAAAGTGTAATATTAGAAAGCGACTGCAAAAAGAAGAAAACGATTTTGCTTTTCCAGCTTCTTTCCTTTAAAAGACATAGCGCGGTGAGCACGTTTAGCCGTCAGTCATCGTTTCCGTATGCGTTGTGAACAGCACATGCCACTGCATTTAATTTTCAACTGCTTTGCCATTGAGTCTGCTGATTGAATACACTTGATGTCAAATTTATTTTCACACGTCGTTTCGAATCCCACATGGGTATGCGGATCTCAGTTTGAAAAACGATTTAAAAGTGCCTGGATTGTTCATATGCACTGGAATCCGTTACCTTTTCTATACTAAGAAATAGTTTTGATGCAAAACTGTAAGAGTTTTAGAATAAGTAATGTAAAATTCCATCCATTGCTCAATTTGACTTTCACAAATAGAGAGAAATCAAACATGAATGAAAGATTCAGTGAACCCAAATCTACGATTACTGAAATTATTAAATAATCAAAAATTAGGGAAGGTTATGTATTCTCGTCACCGTGTCCCGTTGGTCTTCTCTCAAATCTAAAATTTTGTTTCCAGTTTACCGTATATATTTTTTCATCCACTAAAAACAAAACAAAGGAAACGTGAAAATACACATTATCTACAAAATCATGAGATGGGGCATTGCCGAGAATTCAAAGAATTTCAAATGTCTATCTGTCTATAGGTTGTACAGTGCTTTGACTTATCACCTACAACTGAATTTACCTGAAATATACAGGTGGATTTATTGTGTGCGGAAAGATTAGTATTCACGTGGGTGAATTAAGTTTGAGGAAAATTAAACAATTCGTTCAAAAGTTATTCATTTTAAGGTTCTTTTTTTATACACGTGTTGTCATCTCTGTATAGCAATACTTCAACAATTGGTGATGTCATAACACGACAACAATATAACGGAGATATGTAATTCCATAAAAAATATTGATTTCTCTGTGATGCAAAGATCAGATTAATTTGACTTGTTCCTGACATGTGCTTAAGATTAGACATTGCCCTTTCATTATGATAGAGAAATTAAGATATGTTGAAATCTATATATTCTCTCTCTCTTTTCTTTTTTCTTTTTGCTTGAAACAGTGTTGGTCTTTCATTTAGTCAACGTCATTCTATAATAGTTGTAACTCTATCATGCACGTTGGGAAATGAAACCTTCGAATCTTTGAGTTTTACAAAATATAGGCCTACGGAAAAAAATATTCGTAGCAGGTTTAAGTTATTTGAATGAACATAACTATGATGTACATAATTATATTAATGGATGTATATATGGTCATTCTTTAAAATAATAATTATTTACTATCCGTGTGTTTGTGAATTTGTCTGTGTCTTATGAGAGTTTTAGAAGATAATAAACGAGCAAATCAGCGTTTATAGTAGAAAATCACAAGCTGCCTGAGATCGACAATCTAATGATAGTTCACTGACGCGTTTGCGTGTCTTGGCTTCAAAGTGACTCACTACGCGGGACCTTGAAACGTGCGAAGTAGAGCTTCGAATAACCAGATACCTTCGGAACTCACAATCATTGGATCATCGAGCGTATTTTTTGTTCTCCTGCTTCTTTGAGCTCAGGTTTTAAAGAGAACCTTCCTTCCTGACTTGTTAATCTGTAATGATATGCAGTTTGGAACTATTTCTAACTTTGAAACTATTTCTTGCTCTGTTCGTAAACTTTGATAAGTTGAAACGCCACTGAATAGCTTGTTTGAATATGAGCATGAGTATAATTAGACAAAAGCTAGCAACGCAAGCTTTAGTGAATTACAATCAAAACATCAAAACAGAGAAATAAATGAACTTGACAATTTTGCTGATTGCCAAGAAAATAATAGCATTGTATCAATTACGATGCAAACGCAAATTTACCTGGCGCATTTATAATGCTTTATGCCCTCACAATAGGAGAGTGGTGGTTTGATGGCATACTCACGTCATCTAATTTGCATATGCGACTGTTTCCGGAAGTTTGTAGTGACATATGAAGCTTGACATCCCATAACCTGTTTCTTGTTTGAATCGGAAAAATAATTGTCCTACATGTATCACTTCATCATTGTTATCACAGTAAACTTGAAACAGGAGCAGACTTTATTGTCTTGAAATTTTCAAATTATATTACATCAGCTTCGTATTTTCTTTTTATTCAGTGCCAGTGATAGATACCAAAGAAAAGTAACTCATTCCTTTGATTACATATTTCTTCACTCGTATAATCTTTAATTCAATATCTAGTCAATACTAAAGTGTGAGTGAGTGTCATATTCAATACACAAAGTTCTAATAAGGTTTTTTTTTTTTTATATGTAAAGTAATTTGTACTCTGATTTTTAGGGGGTGTATATGTAGTATAATATCAATTTTGTATTTTCCTTGAGAGTTGCCGAGTTACAACAAACTGTAAGTGATAGAGCAGAATTAATCATTGAATTAAGTAAAGTGATTCATCATAGTCGCTCGTCATTTCCATACAATTACATAATCATTCAATGATTGTTGAATATGTATATGATTATATGCAAAGCCGACACTGCAAGCCCCAAGCAAAGATTTAGCACTGAAACAAGAGGAAAACACATGAGCCACAGCTGTACTTCTCACATTTATCCTCATGCTACACACGGAATAATTTTCATCATTAATGTGCCACGCAACCCATGATATATGCATTGATCCAAATTCTCTTCCATATTTGCAAAAAGTAACTCTAATTCAAGCTTTATACTTTATCATAATTAACACCCTCCCCCTATAGGTTAAGGTGTCTAAATTGTCTCGTCTGCGCTAAAGTGTCTGACGGAACAGCTTATCACGATAGGGTCTACCCAAAACAATAGAGCCAGTGGAGAATGAGAAAGTATGATATATTATGACGTCACATAGTGAGCGACAAGCAGGACATGACATGGCCCTGATGAGATGACCTCGTGCGCGAGGCGAGGGTCAGGCAGAGCGTGTGGTTATACGAGACAAATTTCCGCGTATCACGCAAGATGGTCGCCTCACCGACACGCAAAGGTTATCGGTAACCGTTACAAGAACAAAGTAAACGAAGTGCGTTCCAGTCCGTCCACACGAAGGACAACTCATCATCCCAAAATTGATTACAAGATCCTCGATTATCTGTCAAGGTTCCAGCAGAATGGACTCAATAAGCGGCATACAATATTTTCCACCGTGATCTCCGAGAGGATCGCCCTTTCAGCACAAAGTGACGTTTGAAAGATAATAATATACACCGACTTTCATGGAGTTACGATGCTTCAGTTTAATTCTTTAAAAAAAAGGAAGTCATTTATCGTCTGTGTCAGCGTTTGCACAGTGTGCTGTGTTCTAGAAATGTATATAAACACGGTTTCCAAATGAGAAAAGATTAACAGGAGTAGCGGAACTGGTGAATCACGTCGTGATGTTCTATCTATAACAACTTGATTGACATTAAATATTCAATTTACAATTTAGACACAAAAGAGGATAGAAATCGCACAATGAGTGATCAGACCATAATTTATGTCACTGTTACAGTAGTTCAAGGAGATACCCTAGTTCGAGTGCACCTTAATCCACACACACACACACACACACACACGCACACACACATACACACGCACACATACACACGCACACACACACACACACACAACACACAATTTTGTGGTCAAGTTATGATACATTTCGGTGTCAGGAACCGCTCAGTTATGGTTATAATAGAGATTATACCCAGCCACTATGGAGAGTAACGTTAATGTAGGTCCTATTATTGTTTACACATACCTTTACTCATGAGTTCAGAGTCTTCGGGGAAAACACTGACTTATAATTATATGTCATGTCTGCCACGACGACCTTGGACTTGGGAGAGAGTTTTCTAGCCGTGACGACCTTCAAGCGCTGGAGAAGAGTCTTCCGCGGTGTGCCGCCTACTGGAGGCGACACCTAGTTTGCAGGCACAAACCCTTGTTGGTCGTATTAGGAGTCTGCATGTGCCAAGACTAATACACGCAAAACTGCACTGCAGCCTCTCCCAACAAGGGTTGGGAGAAGCTACAACACAGGGCCTATGGGACAGTGCCGAAGTGGTGCATATAGTAGTCTTGGCGCAGACTCCTCTACGACCAACAAGGGTTTGTGCCTGCAAACTAGGCGACACCTGTGAAGATATAACACTTTGACCGAATTTGCCTTTTTGCCTAAGTGATGCTGAGAAAGACGATATTACATGCCGGATGACTTCATGGATACGTGCGACACGCGATCCTCGCGCCATAGGTGTCGTTACCCGCGCTGACATTGACCGCAGGGGTAAGCGTGAGTAAGGATGATTAGCGAAGATCGGGTTCACACGCTACCTGATCTCCCCCGACACGCAAGGAGCTCGACTCTGGGTTTCGTGGTTTCTTCAGAAAGAAGGACACTCGGATTATTCGCATCCAGTTTCATGGGCTTCTCATGTCGGTCACCAATAATGCAGATTTGTTTTTTCTGATACATCCATGTTTTGTCATTTCTCGTCTGGTTTTCGTTGACTACCTTAAAAGCAAGAATGGAAAACAAACTAACAGAATGCGCAACAATCGAAACAATATTAAAAACAAACAGAAGTAAATGCCTAATCAGGATGACAGTTTATTTTTTCCTGACAATAAATGGCGATCTATATTGTTGAAGCAATAGCCCGCTTCGTCCCTGTTTTCATGTGTTTTTCTTTATAATTATACATAACATTTGTGTGTGTGTGGGGGGGGGGGGTGTAAGCAATGAAAAGCTACCAGGGGGTGTTTCATAAAGCTGTTCGTAAAGTTACGAACAACTTACGAGCGACTGGTGATCAGTTCTGATGTGCTATACTTATCAGAATTTCCATAATTCAGCACAAGAACTGATCACCAGTCGCTCGTAAGTCGTTCATAACTTTACGAACAGCTTTTTATCCCCCAGGTCCGTGAAGTTAATGCTTTTCTTCTTCAACACTAAAGACACTTGAAGCTGGGTTTTTTTTTTTTCAATCTTTTTCCAATATCTCACAGGTCTTCGAGGAAACCACGAA
The DNA here is from genome assembly GCF_040938485.1 of Diadema antillarum. Classification (NCBI taxonomy): domain Eukaryota; kingdom Metazoa; phylum Echinodermata; class Echinoidea; order Diadematoida; family Diadematidae; genus Diadema; species Diadema antillarum. Next base: position 1,582,730 of record NW_027271755.1, on the reverse strand, counting down.
GGAAGTGATTGATGTGATAGTGCATTGGATCTAATCATACCAAATAATCACACGGTGCCCTCATAAGGAAGAGAAATTAAGTGTTCTGCAGAGTGCGTTTTAAAGCCGTAAAATAAAGAGCATTACGACAAACGAATAACTTCCATGATGATTATCGTACACTGATCTTAAACAAAAGGACAGATGCCTAAAGGCTCAAACATTATGAAAGATGATAAAACAATGCACTTCCTGTTGTAATAGCACGTATTTCATTGAGAGTGTCTAAGTCATGGCAAATGGAAAACAACTTCAGAAAGAACAAAAGGAGCTAGAAAACATTATCCATCTCTTCATCTTTTTCAGACGGTTCTGAATATGAGGTCTGCATCGGTTTGTATGAATGTGTAACAAAAAAAAAGCACTTGAATCGATGTAAAATTCCATTCCTTTATTAAAGATCTCTTCCCTGAATTCATTGCAGAAAGGATTAAAAAATGTACACAAAGTCAGAATACAAAGTGACTAAAAAGAGAGAAACAATAAGAGAAGCGTCGTTTCATATGCAGGATCCAAGTTTACATAAACACAGGTCGATTCTGGCGTTGAGTAGGCGGGCACGGAAACAATAGCTCTGGTGATGAATAAATGAAGTCATTGCTTCAGATCGCACGATTCAAATGTTTCGTGCATATTTCCTCGACACTATTGTGTCTTACGTTTGATGTTCATAAGTTTGATCGAAGTCCTGTGGCTCTCTTTTATTTCCTATCGTGCTATGTCAACAGAAACTCCCCATACTAGCATTATTTGGCTGTTTGTTTCCATATTGCTGACATGATCAAGTGAATCCATCTTCTTTTGCGAATAATGCTTTCGTTCCTACGTTTCACATCGAAATGTATAAGAGTTCACAATTAAACAGACAATGCTTTCAAGGATCCTCTACTTCTTCTCAATAAAAGATTGCGTGCGAGTCTAGAGGTTCGCGTGAGAGGGATTACGTAACTATCTCTTCCGAGTGATAGAGCGTAACCTCGCTTGTCTGGGCGGATGATCTCCGTTCCCAAACGAACCCTGGTGCAAGGTGACAAGACGCGCATTCAGCCGGTTCACATCAGTTACAACAATCTAAGCACGTGCAGATATTGAGGGGATTTGAAAAAGTGGATAGGTCTTCATGAAAACTATATGTTGTTATAATTAAAGGCATTATTTACCATTTGCAGATGAAACAAAACCCCATCTTTAGCGCTTCAAAATAGTTCTAAAATGTGAGTTAGGGATAGAAACAACCTATGTAAAAAAAAATAATCAATATAATCATTGTTAAGTATTACTAAATATTAAAAAAAATGTAAACAATAGTTATAAGATCGATTCTAGAATAAACTATATACAGTTATGGTTTATTGAGAAAAATATAATGATTTCTCCTTATATTCTATAGGCTTTATTGCAATTTTTTATATATTAGGATGTTTTGTGATACTTTTAACTGGCCTACATATCCGTATGCATCATATGTGATAACTCTAAATTTTTGTAGACCACTGCTCACGATGGTTAAGTATACCTTTAGTGTATGAACTAAAGTTGCATATCGGAATCTACGTGTGAATTTCATTCTTTTCAACCAAATTAATAAAACCCTTTCATGCACTCCTTACATGTAAATTTTCCATTTTCTGCTTGGCTATTTTCAACTGCTCTTTTGATCAAAAAATTAATAAATGTTTTAAAAAGTATATGGTTCAGATGTTGTTGCAGATCATTGCTAACTGTAAACTAATTTAAACTCAATTTTAAGAATGCATCCACTCAAAGTGCATTTACGTCCATGTATTGAAGATATCTTATTAGTAACAACTAATACCAAATGCATTAGTCCATTTTTGTTATTATAGTTTTATTCTGTCTGTCTGTTTTGTTTTGGTTTGTTTAATGTGGTAGCATTTCTATATTTCATCTTTCATTTAATTCACGTATAAATCTGTTACTTTCGTTAAGTATTCTTAATTTCGACTCTGAATCCATATGTGTATAATTCTATGTATTTAACTCTGCAAAGTTGATGGCATTTGCCTCAAACCTGTGGTTTTTCTGTGAACTCCTCGTCATATTTTACACTGTAAATATTTCTGTTTTTATGATTATCTATATTAAAAGTGACTTGAATCGAACTCGCTTACTAAGAAGTCAATTCCCTTGCCGTTGATCGTCAACACGAGCTGAGTCGAAAATCTCTCGGTAGAGTAGGTAGAATTATCACTTCAGCAATAGGTGAACATACTTTGGTCTTTATCTCCTGTGCCGTGTGGTTAGATAACGAACCTAATCACTCTGATTCTGGGGTAACAGACTTTGCCATTCAACGTGATACTGAAAAACAAAAAGGATCCTAAAACAGCAAGAGCCGATTACGATAATGATGATTATGATTACGACAATGCTATTGTAATGATTAGTGTTATTGATTAATGCTATATTGTTAATGATCGTGCTGCTGCTACAATCATAGTAAGCTCCTTCGTGATGTCGGTATATCTCGATGACATGTTGTAAATAATAATGACGTTAATGACAATGATGTACAAATGATAATCCTCATGATGACAGTGTCGTTGTGTGAATGGTTAGGACCCTATGGCGACAATGCTGTGTCGCAGACGATGATGATGGTAATGATGAGAGTATCATTACCTCCGCCAAGGGAGGAAGTTATGTTTTCATCGCCGTTGGTTTGTATGTTTGTTTGTCTGTGTGCAAAATAGCTCTAAAAGTCGTTTACGGATTTGGATGAAACATGTGGGAAAAGCTGATAATAACGCAAGGAACAGATTATTAAATTTTGGTAATGATTTGGGAATTGTTTTGGATTTTTGGATGAATTTCACAAAATCAATAAGTTTGAGTTGAAATCACTGTACAGTTGTCATCAGAATACGCGTTAAATTCCAGGGTTTCATGACTTTCATCTTTGAGTCTCATGTCAGATTTCAGTGAAACGTTAAAATTTGACTTGTTTTGTTTCTTTCATCTCTGCACACTTAAGTCAACTTTGAACACGGAGTCTTTTTTCATTGCTCTGCTCAAGTCGCTTTAATAGTGCGTACAACCGTTGTTATTTTTCAGCCAGTGCCCAGATCTTGCCTGTCAAGCGTGTCAAGTGTTGGCGCTTGGCGAACGCTCGCGCCAGATCGTACGTGCGCCTGATCGCATCCACTACATCTGGAACGTTTTTGCTGTTCCCCGTCGACTTTAGTTGACCATGACCTCAATTGTCGCAGAGCGAAATTCAACCCAAATGAAATCATCTCTTCTGATGATGGCGCCGTACGTCATGCTATAACACACTAGAGTCATATCTCATTTTTTCCCCAACGTCTCCTATTCTAATTTTCCTTTAATCTATTTCGGAATTTAGCTCCAGATGATACCCCAAGGAAAGTTAGTGGTAGAGTTACCTGTCTCAGTTTTGTTACCAAATTTTGGTTGATTGCTTTTGATGTTTACGAGGAAAAGGTTTCTATGTCAAATATCAACCTCCTTTGGCTGGCATAGCGCAAAAACATTTGGGGAAAAATGACAACAATAGCAAATCAACATAGCAAATCTTGGAAATTTCCTGGGACGTTCGAGGTCATTGCTTGCTCGCTTTGTGCTATTCCTGTATTATTTCTGTGATGTTTTTCCTTTATAGACATTTTAAAGCAGCATTTATTTGCAAGTGTCCTGATGGCAAAAGTAAGATAGGAATTTCCATACCTGAATGGTTGGCGTATTTTTCCTTATTCAGCAACAGGAACGGGAAATTAGCTCTTTCAAAGCTCCGTTACGATGCTTGGCCCCGTACAAAGCATGCACACTTGTAGCCGTCCACCATAACACGAATAGATCTAGCCTGGAAACCGGATCCACGTGGTACATGGTTTCTGAATCTGGAATGTCAACTTAGAGCTTAGAATATACGACGAAACTTATAATAAAAGAAGGCCTTCTGCAGAAAAAAAAATATTCATAGAACGAGGACTATAATTTCTTTCTTAAAGCGAAATGACACCCTATAAATTTTCAGTCTGATTCCCATAGACTATTATAAAATTAATCAAGCAGATAAAGGTTAGACGTTTGATTACATTCTCACAAAATGAATTAGAAAGTTTTGGCATTTAAAAGTTTCACATGTTTTCACTAAAAACAATGTTGGCAATAACCACCAAACTAGTTCGGGAGATAATGACATCAATTCACATATTGGTTTGTGAAAAGAAATACTAAAAAAAAAAAAATGCGCGGGTTTTTTTTTTTTTTGTCAATGATAATAGTAAGGATTACACTTTCCTCAAACTAAATTATCTGTCTCTTTTCTGTTCTTTCATATATAAACGAGTTTGCTTTTAGATGGCAAAGTTGTCTTTCTTTTGTTCGGATGTTTATATCAAATTGCATGTTTATTCCATACCAATTCTAATAATTTCCTTCGTCGCCAAGAGCTTCCGCTTCATTTAGAGTCATCACATGTTTCGATTAATCATCTGCCCAGATTTGCCAACCTGTTGTCAGGAGTATCAGATTTGTGTCTATAATGATAATTGCTAACCTTTAATGATTATTCGTTAAGTTAAAATTGATAAAAGAAAATATGTGTGTATATACATAACATATAAATATAGTATATATATATATATATATATATATATATATATATATATATATATTAGATAATTAAGCACTATTGTGTGGCCCTTGCACCTTCACACACAGCACGATGCACCTTGCACTATTACCGGCACAACATTTTCCCTTTTGTTTTCTGGTTTCCTGACTCTTCAACTCACCATTCCCAGGCCACCATCATTTCAAGACAAGTATAAGCCCACGATGTACGGTCTGCTGCGTTTTTCCATTCGAGAATATTCGTTTCATTTGATATAGATTAGTCGTCGTTGATAACAAATTTGCAAGTTCTGTTCACACTGTTTTCTGTTGTCAGTAAAGTTGAAAAAATGATTGTCAGTGATATTATTTTGTACTGAAATGTCGAAGAATGCAGAAATAAAACCAAACCAAACCGAACCAGATCAGGAGCTGCAGTTAGGTGGTAAGGAATGTATGATAATCTTCTACGTAGAGGGCGCTCGCTTATTATTTGTTAAAGTAATTGAGTTTTCTTATTCACTCCATAGAGATCAGTGGTTATTATATGCCTGCTGAAAATGATTACAAGTTGTTTGTTGTTGTTGTTGTTGTTGTTGTTGTTGTTGTTTTAGTCAAGTTCAAAAGAGTATATAAGGTGTTTGAGGACTACAGCTTTCTTAATAAAAGAAGGAGCAAAGGAAACAGCAAGATAATCTATTTTCTGAAAGATATATGTATTATTGTCTATTGGATACGTATGCACTGATACATGCCGCTCATGATATCACAGATAAAGTGGCTAATGTTTTTGAAAATAATAAATCTTGAATTAGTGTATTTTCAGACCTGTGGAGCATTTGACTGTATCAATCATGATATTTCAATAGATTTACTATGTTTTTATGCTATACGAGAGTTCCTCTTGTTTACGAAAAGTAGTTTATCACACCGAAGGCAATAAAGTGTTGGTATTGGTATAAACATCATACATAACACAATACTATTTCAAACAGGGTTCCACAAGATTCAAACCTTGGATCACTCTTGTTTGATTGTGTATCAATTCGTCGCTTGTAAGCAATATTTGATTTTACTCTTCTATTTGCTGAAGATGCTAATTTGTCTTTATCTGGGAAAGATCCTGTAAATCTAAGAAAAAAATGAATAGTAAAATTGCAAGAATTCGCAAATGCTTTTCTTGCCCATAAATTGTTGATGAATTTTGATAAAAACAAAACACACACACACACACACACACACAAAATCATTACTTGTGTTAATGGAATTCAAATTTAGCATGCACTTGGTACAGTAGCTATTTTTGGAATTATTATTGATCAAAATCTATCTTGGAAATACCACCCAGATTGTACTTATAAGATTCATAAGATAATCGGGAATTAGATACACTACATGTATTGCCATGACGTCTACTTTAAAATTTTGTATATTACATGTACCATGATTTTTACCATATTTGAACTACTGTATCATTATACATGGGGTGATGATACAATTTATATGATGAAAAGCATGTTTATCATTTATTAATGGAAAAGTTGAGAAAAGAAAATGGGATTCCATCGGGATTCGAACCCGAGACCTCCGGATGCTAGCCCGGTGCTATAGAAAGCCCTAGTTCATCTATTGAGTGTTCGTCCCAGAAACCCTAAATTCTCAATGCTCGGATGGTCAGAAGCTATAGCAGTGTGTTTGTGCGTGACACACACGTACACAGTTACACACTTGAACCTGGCATAAACCCGAAGGATTATCCAACTTGGGGATAAATGCGAGGGATCACCGAAGTGAAGCAGCTTTTTGAATATGTAACAAACGCAAACAGAAAAACTGACCAGAAATGAATATTATTTATTAGTTTGCATGTTTAATTACTAAAGAGAGCGGTCAGAGGCGTCAAATTCTCTTTACAGAGCGCACACACACATATTTCATAAATTGATTTGTGTGTGCGTGTGTGCTTTATGATTCATGTAAGTAAATTGTCGCAGCGTTTATGTGCTCGTAGACATAGCAAAGTTGACTTGCCTGCCTGTTTTTGTTTTTTATAGACACATAGATTTATATACCACTAGAAATTTACACAAAATTTATGTTTTCGTTCTTTCGTTGCAGAACTGTAGTTACATGATAGAAAGGAAAAATTCTAACAGATAAAAAAAAATGGCCAACACTGCGTTAGTTTAAAGAGAACACAATTTTAAAATCACAATGTATCCTTTTATATTCATACAAGTTTCCCTGTATATATATATATATATATATATATATATATATATTTGCAAGTCAGTATGTTGATAACTTTATACTTGTAAAAATGTAAAAATAAATGTTTTATTTCTGACTTTGATTCATGATTTTGCAGAAAATGGGACCAACATTGACGGACCACAACGACCAATGGCCTTTTCTTTTCCCTCACATCCCTGCGATACCCGTTTGATTATTTACATTGTTGTAAAATATGAAGAGTTTGTTTGCAAAAACTGATAAGTCCATATTTGCCAAATGGAGATATTTGCGATTACTGGTCAAGAAAAATAAAGCGAATAATAAGAAAATTTTTGCTTCTTTTGATCATAACTTCAAAAATGTACCTTCATAGAATTATGTAGTGACCAATATATCAATTAAAAGGTATTTTTTGTATTTAATGACAGAGACCGTACTTCAAAATCTTCAAAAATGGACTTATCGGTTTTTGCGAACAAACTCTTCATATCTTCTGTAGTTACATGTTGTAAAAGTTTGCTCCATTGATATAATTTGCTGAATTCATGGATGTGGAATAAAGCGAATGAACAAAATGTGATTTAGGAAACTTGATTGATGTTTAAGATATAGCTCTCCCTGAATCGCCACTTAAGGGTTTATACGCACGTGAATAGAATGGACCATGGATTATGTGATACCAAGTCCAGTCAATTTGATCTGTAAAAATGAACCAAAGATCACGGGAAATGAAAATTAAACACATACAAATTACATGCATCCTAAGACCTATTAAAGGGATAGTATAGTCTTCGGTGAGATGAGGCTTCAGGTTTCCAGCTTTTTGTGAAATAATGAGAAACCTCTTATGAAATATTACAGAGCATTATAAGAGGAATTCAAAGTTTATTTGATGAAAATCGGTTCTGAAATGGCTGAGCTACCCCAACATGAAATAAGACAATGTGGTCCTTATAAAAGTTGAGTCCCACCTTTGATTAGGAGTTCTCTGTTTTGAGATGTGAAAGCCATTTCAAAACCGATTTTCATCAAATAAACTTCGAATTCCTCAATATAATTCCATGCTCTTTAATATTTCATATGTGGTTTGTAATGATATCCCAAAAACTTAAAATCTGAATCACCCATCTCAACCAAAACTATGCCATATCTATGAGCTTTCGATGATGATAGAAGAACCCTTCTGTAGCTAAATTCAGAGAGATAAAATCATTATTAGTTTCGGCGCAAAATCATAAACGTAATTTTGATAAGCAAATTTTAGAACGGTGAAACAGATGTCTTCCTTTTGGGACCTCTGAGCGGCATTCTAGGAGAATCCCGATCCCTGCAAATTTCAGGAAAGCGTTCCTTTCCGTAAATTAATTATAATTCACAAGATAAAGTGTATTTCATATCATCTACATATATATTTATACGCATAATAATGTACATACAGATACTATGAGGACAACAACCCTTATCACTTCAGTAAGCCATCATAGCAAAGTTACTAACACAACGACAATGTTATGATTTGGATTCAAAGTTCTCTTTTAATTCACATAAAAAGAGAAATATTAGTAAAGTCTTGTGTGTAGGTCAATCGGAGACCATTTTGCAAGCTCCAGTTGTGAGCTCAAAATTGCTATGATAGAGTTGGTTCTGATCAGATTTGTACATGACTATAATGCTTTACACAATATTTTTCAGGTGCTTTTGAAATCTTAAAATCAATATAATAGAAAAAAATAAGAAATATACTCATAAAAAGAAGTTTTGAATTGATTGTAAGCGCTTTGGGCCTTGTGGGAAAAGCGCACTATAAATAATAGTAATAATAATAATAATAATAATAATCGTATTTGACATCAATCAATTCATATTATATATTGCTTTCCCCTTCAAACAACGAATCAAAAGACAAAAACAGTAAAAATGAAATGAACGGGAAAGAGAAAATAATCCTATTGTTCATTTCCTGTTTGTACGTGTGTGTGCGTGCGTGTGAGGTGAATTAAAGGTTAAGCCATTCTTCCGTATCTTGATCAAACTGTGATCACATATCTTTTTTCTTTATCCTTTTTGCCTATGAAAAAATATTGATACTTCTTCTTTTCTATTTGCAGTTATCTTCAGATAAATTAATATAACTATTGTAACCTCTCTCAGTCCACCTCTCTTCATTTAGTTATCTTTCTGCCCCCCCCCCTCTCGTGACTATAAAGTATCACTCATGTGTGTGAATCGCAATTAACTTGTGGTTCATTCGGTGATTAAATTTTTTAAAGTACGATTCAGAGGCTATCTTTTATGTGTTTCAGTCACGAGAGATTTTGGACTTTACTCTGCGAGAGTTCAAATAGCCAGAGTGGAAGTAAAGATAAGAAAATAAACATCTTGATAACGAAAAAAAAAGAGAAGTGGGCATGAGAGTGGAGGAAGAAAATGAAATATGGAGGGTAAGTTGCGGAAACTTGACTTGCGTGTTCGTTATCTGTCTTAATGCTCGCCTTGCGTGCAATTCCACTGCCAAAGTCGGAAGAGAGGCCCAAACAATAAACCGCCCTTTTAACAGTCCACTGATACGAGAGCGTTTATTCTATTTGTCTGTATTTAAACGGCACTTAATCGGCCTTTTTATGTTGAGGAGATGTAAACACTCGCTGCGAGATGTGGCGATATGTTTATTTTCCAAGGTTTGTTCAAAGTCGGCGTCGTGTGAAGAAACTCACGCGATGGGTGGTTGCAAAGAGAATTCTGTCACGCAATAGTTAGGTCTCGTATCATGCGTAAAGACAAATTTAAAAAAAAAAAGAACTTTTGAATTAAGTTTTATCTCGTTTTACTGAAGAAACACATAAATATCCCTTCAGTTCATTTTTCCCGTCGGGAATACTGCAATGTCCTATGTTAAAATGTCTCAAATTCTCCATGAAAAAATGTCTATATTATCTTTTGGTCTTTAAGCAAAAAGAAATACACTTTCTTTCAGTTAGATACATGGGCAGATGGGTATCTACACGAACCCCCCTCCCCCTTTGTGGAGCAGTTCACTTAAAGTCTTCAACGATTTCGTCACTAAATACGATTAACACCGGTTGGATATTTCAACCACGAAACAAACACTGTATATCAGTCAAAAATGTTTGTTATATACCGTAAGTAGCTGCTACATGACAGGACACTTTTTTTTTTCTTGAGACCTAATACAGACAATCGCCTTTTGTATCCATGGATTAGGAGAATTCCTTTATTTGTCATGTTATGCATATTTTCATAAATCAATTAACACTGTTTTGTTGCTTTTTTGTATCATGCGTTACATCTAAATCTTGACTTTCTTTACTTTAAGTCACATTTGAAACGGACAATTCTGGAATGAAATCTTAGTCTTTGGTACTGACGATGGATTGCAATCGACTTTAATTATAGTCTTTTGAACGAGGTTCTTTTTAATGGTTGAAAAAAAAACATTAATGAGAACTCTGCATTTTCCCAATATTCGCAAAATCAAGTTTATACTGCTTTATACCATTATTATTACATTAATTGACTAGATGCCTGGTTATTTGATCTGGTTCTGATTTTTTATGTCATTGTTTTTCTTTCTTAAAATAGAGTTTGCGTTATTTTACTTTGTTTTTAGTTCTAAAGGTTGTATATCTTTATGCGTCCTTGAACGTGTATATGTTATTATGATTTGTCATTTTACCTCGTGATGCACAGACATGAGGAAAAACATCCGTGTTGGCTAAATCATGTGCCGTGATGAAATTTCCAACTAAAAAAAAACAAACATGAAAATGAAATGAAACTAAACCAGATTCCTTGGGGCCACAAGAGCGAAGGAGCTATAAGAATGGTGACATTTGACAAGGCAGAAAACAATAAGCAGGAGGAGAAGAATTGGGAAAGAATGGTGGGGTACAGGATGATGCTGGTATCTGTTACCATGACGACACTACGATGATGCTGGTGATATGTCTTCGACGAATGATCTTTTTTTTTTGTAAGAATATTCTTATCTGCTTCACATCCCTTCCTAACCCCCTCCTTCTTTTGTTCTCCTTATCCTCCTGATAATGAATCCATTGCTTAGACGGAGAAAATGACCAGAAATACGTCGATGACATGAACAGTGGTGGTGGTGTTGAATTCCAAATACATATATTGCAACTGGTAATAGAACTGCTGTGGCAAAAAAAAAAAAGGAGTGAAGTTTATTGCATCCATGACACAGTAAAAGTACATATATAACAAGTGTCTTACCTCCCTCCCCCACCCACCCCAAGAAATGATATCCAACATTCATGTAGTTTGGAGAAGAGATAATGCCCTTTTAAGTCATTTATGGATCCCTGGATTGAAGTGAAGACAGGAAGTCGATTTTGTTTTGTTGGTGGTTTGCTTTGCTTTATGTCTTTTTTTAGACTTAACAGATGAGTTGTCTACATTTCAACAATAGTGTGACTTTGTGAATGATTGACAGATTGACAGAACGGAGCTGAAAGGGTGAGCAAACGATGAGATCCACTTGTACTTCAGATAATACAAAAAGCAGGAATTAAGATTGCGTGAACTCTAACTCAGATTTGATAAGATAAAATCAGAGGTATAGCAAAATTAAAAAGCACTTAATAATTGTTTCAGAGATCTCCACACCGTACACAGGGGGACAGGAACCAGCATCTACCGCACAAAGAAGAGGAAACAACTGCTATTGTCAGGTTATTCTTCTCGCGAAGCCGTCTGCGACGAGGGTTGAAATGTTATTTCGAGCGTTTCAGGCATTCCAGACGTCGTTATCAGATAAGTTTGAATTGATGAATATGTCTTCAATGCAGGAATTTATTCATTCATTTTCTTTTTCTCTCTCTCTGTCTTTTTTTTTTCGGGGGGGGGGGGGATGACGAAGGAATTTTCCAAAACCTGCAAAAGGCAGATATTCATAATTACTGTTGCACGTCACGAGATCGACACCCACGAGTCATAAAATCCCACGAGTCATACAGCCCACGAGTTATATAGCCCACGAGTCTTACAGCCCACGAGTTCGACTCTAAGCAAACAAGGCCTACGAGACCGACACATTAAGTCCCGTGTTGCAATGTCGAACTCGTGGGCTGTTTTTACCTAGTGTTGAACTCATGGACCTTATTTGCCTACAGTGTCAAACTCGTTGGCTGTATGACTCATCATGGGTCTTATAGTCTCGTGGGATGACGCCATAATTGCAATGATATTAAACGTCACTCCCTGAAAACCACCAACCTCGAAGATACTGGAATGCTGATGATTTCAGAAGACAACTGATGAAAACAATCACGTATTTTGTGATTTCTATACGTGTTTCCCCCTTTCTTCACTGAGTTTCCCCACATACATACACTCAGCCTTGAGCTACAACACACCATGTGTATATATGCAATGAAGACATGCATAAAGGAACTTCCACATGTACTCGAACACACATATCAATGAAGATATTGGCGTTGACAAGCTTATGGTGTACTATTGATCATGCCTGAATATAGGAACGCGAGCACGCCAAACTCCGTAGCTCCCTCTCTCTCCCTATCTCTCTCTCTGATCAAAAGTCATTTCTGTGAGGCAAAACTAAACAGAAATATGACTATTCCTCTGTAAGATCGAATGATACCGTGTACAAAGTTGTTGGGTTTTTTTTTCGTCATCGTCCATTCATGCGGTGAGGAAACCCTGTTTCGAGCGAGGGCCAAGGAAGTTATTCGTGACCGAAAGTGGGCCATACATGGAAGTCGGTTTACCGTCGACGAGTTTACTCGGACGCGAAACCCTGGCGAACAAATATTAGCGCCCGAAGGTCAATGGCCCGTTCATGACAGCCTCGGGGATTACTGGCACATCAACCTGCTGTTGTATATGCTGGCAGCACATTTCTTTCTTTTGCTTTCTTTCCTCTTTCTTTCTTTCTCTCTCTCTTTCTTTGTCTTTGCTTTTTTCTTTCTCTCCTATTACTAGTACTGCCTTGCCTGGTCAGTAACCGTGTTTACGTTGATTTTAAAGCTGTGGTGGAATCAGACAAAATGGTTTAAATTATAGAATTGGGCTTCAGACATGACAGCGTTGCACATTAGTAGTGAGGATGAACGCATGTAAACGACACAAAGTCACATAGTTAGCTGAGATGATGCCGTCATCAACTCACAACACTATACCATCTAATGGTTTAGGCATTTAGATATCATAACATAGTCTATTTCTGAAAGATGATTTATCAACTATGACCCTTCTCGAACAAACCTCATCGTTTGCATGTCTCATACAACGCAGCGAAATTCACTGGAAGGGAACATATTTTATCGATTCAATGTCAAAATTCTATTTTGGTCTCAATTTCAATCTTTATTGTCCATTTGGAAATTTCATTTATTTCAAGTCTTACACATAAACGCATGAAACATTAAACAAAAAATAGGAATTACAAAATCACAAGATGTTTATCATAAATATAAATTTGACCTGAACACAACATACTTGCTAAAAATCCTGCATCCAACTCAAAATCTGACACCTGATTTAGTTTATATCAATGAAGAACTTTTGTGGCAATGACGTCATAATCTCCAATATGCATAATGTGAAGGGTTTGATCGCAAACGGTTTAATTCCCTCTTATTCAGTTGAGATACGTACGATTAAAGGGATGGAGTATAGTTTTGGTTGAGATGGGGCTTCAGGTTTTTTTACTTTTTTTGGTAAAATGATGAAAAATCACTTATGAAATATGACAGAGCATACAATTCTAAGATGAAATCACAGTTTATTTGATGTAAAGTTTATCATACGATCTTTCATTTTTTGTTCTTTGTGGTTAAGTTGATTAAAATTGGTTTTGAAATGGCTGGGACATCCAAAACCAAAGTGGTCCTGATAAGTCGGGCCCCAACTTTTATTAGGACCACTTTGTTTTGGGATATTTCTGCCATTTCAAAATCGATTTTCATCATAAAATTTTGATTTCTTTTTAGAAATGTATGCCCTTTCACATAATCATAAGTAGTTTCTGATTATCATACACAAAAAAAAACAAATAAAATTCTGAAGCCCCATCTGAGCCAAAACTATACCATCCCTTCAAAGATGCTTAAAAACCCACAGAAAATAGTAAGAAAATACAAGATGATTTCATTATCAATCATAACTTGAAGAATATTACTTGTTATGTTACAAGTAAGGTCGCACTGGAATCTTTTATTTTGCTAAATCTGACAATGGACTCAAACACCTCATGCGGTTGATACCAGTATCGCTATATTTATTGAAATTCCTATGTGTGAAACTTTAAAATTCCATAATTTTCCTATGTCACGTGCGGTTTGATGAACGCGGCTAGTTCATCTGATTTTACTCCGTCACTCCAAACCAGATTGGACATTAGAAGAGCGAAAGTGGCTCTTGTTAATTTTGCCCCGAATAGACCAAAAAGGAGATAGAAATATATTTCATCCTCTCCTACATCGTTTTCGTTCTTTCCCCTTTATGCTCTCCCTAACGTTCTCCACCTGTCTATCTATTCCCCTCCCCACCCCCACCTCTCTCTCTCTCTCTCTCTCTCTCTCCCTCTCTCTCTCTCTGGCTCGCTCGTATGGCTTGATAGATGTCGCCTTTGGATTGTGAGCTTCTTCTTAAACTAAGTTTAGATTTGTCAACTATACGTCACTGACATACGCGTCCATGATTGGATATTCCTACGATCCCGATTCTTCTTAAAAATGGCCAAGACCAATAGTTTTACCTGAATTACCTATAAAAATTATGATGACGCCCAGTAAGGTCAAAGACTATATTGATACCAGTGCTTGCAGACTAAAGGGCCATTCGACAGATCCATTGCTGAGCCTGGAAAGTTCAATGCGATGTATCCAGATAGTCAGATTACGGAACTTGGCTTAAATCTATATGATTCTCTTTCTATTGGTCGCTGAGTTTAGACTTGAAGTGAAACCAAAAGGCACATGGATACAAAAAGGATAACTATGATTGACTAACGTTTGACATATGTCACATTTGTTTTCCCCTTTAGGCAAATACTAACATCCTTTTAAACAATTAAATACAGTTGGTAAGATGGAGTTTAGAAAATTCATACTTTGTCGGCTGTCGAAAGAGAAGACAGGTGAGATTATGACGGCGTTTGTTCGCATTTTTTGTTCATTTTTTCCTTTTTTGTACTATTTGATACACATGTTTCTCATATAATATCTAATTGCCATTAGTGTCTCTGAAATGCTTTGCATGAAGCCTGATTCCTACAACACTTAAACTGAAACAGGGAATCTACGTTTGTATTCATACAGGCATCATTATGTCTGTATAATATGTATCTAAATAGGCTATATAAATTATATAAATAGATAAGACTAAAAATGTAGACGTATCGATGCAACAACAAAAAAATCCGTGCCTATGCTTCGTTTATTTCTTAATCATAACTAAAGTAGCCATATATTGTCCTGATCCTTCTTGATGTTGCCATATATATCTCCTTTTTTTTTCTTTTTTTCTTTAGTCTTTTGTCAATATGCCCGCGTATTGCTTGTCTCCACTTCTCCAAGTAATTTTATTTTTATTCCGATTTTCGTCTTTCGGTGTTGAAGGCTCAAAAAGCATCAAGCCTACATAAACTAACCGCATCGTACTTTGACTATTGTTTCACCTATAAGCCTGATGAACAGCGTTCGCTCTCCCCAGCGCCGGGAAACAGCTGCGAGTTACTAACTCAGTATAGTATGACGTGCCTCTTCAGACGTCAAAAGACGTACATGACCTAGAAAATGGAATTCAAATTACCGTCTTTCAGCGTTCCTCATTTCTCACGCACTTTTCACGGACGCGTGCATGTAAGCCATTAGGCCAGGGACCCGCGTTTTATCGTTTGATGCAAGACTGATTATTGGCTTTAAACGAACTATTTTTTTTCTATTCCGTGCACACACCGTATGCTCTGAAACTCGCCGCACTCTCGCACGCAACGACCTTCCGCTGCTACCCTTGCATGTGTCTTCTTCCCCAGGTGTTCTGTGACCTGATTGACAACAATCGACTGGAAGCAGCGCGCACTCACGGAAGATCTGCGAGTCGCACGCGATATTTCCGCGACACAATAGATACTGTATGATTGTGTGACTCTGTGTTTGCGTTTCTCTGTTATTTATGAATGAAAGGTGAGGTGTAAGTTAAAGTACGCTTCCTTAATAGTCATTATGACTCCGTCGGCAAGGGTAGATTCCCGAGTCATCGAGGCGTTGCGATTTATGGTAGTTGTGTCTGGTGTTGATGAGGTCGAATCACGCGATGGCGTGTTTTGCATGCGGAACACAGACTGATCGACATGGGATTTTCGCACGGTATATTTATTCAAACATATACAGTCCAGATATTTTTCTCAGACCGCTACATGCTGAGGGGAAAAAAAATAAGATGTCGTGCTTGCTCAAGATGGGGACAATGTATGACGGGGAGGGTTTGACTTTGTACATGCTGATTCAAATGTCTCCTTTTAAAGCTGCTGAACATCCATCACGATTTAGCTTTCTGTGATTAGGTCTACAAGATGGAAATTCATGAATTTTTTGATCAAAATGTATGTGGCGAATTTTTAAACATTACATTTCTCCTTTTTTTTTTCTCCTGCACCCTCTATTAAAGCTCCAACACAAAATAGAGTCCTTCTTGCCTCAAAGTCAGGAGAAATATGCTACGCACCTTACCCTGACTAATGCACAAATCGAGTCACAATAGCAAGATGTGTCTCCTAGACCAACACTTTAGAATCATTTGATTGTGATAGCCACTGATATGTGAAAATGTTTCCGGATCTAGAGTAAGGCAAAAAACAAAAAAAAAAAAAAAAAAATGGCGCTGAAGCTTATTGTATAAAACTTCATTGTTAGCTGGTGCACCTGGTTTTGGCAATTCAAGGTGCGTACCAGAAGGCGTTGTAAAACTCATTTCAGTTGACTTTGCTCTTGATACTATCAGGGAAGGCAGGAAAAAAAAAAATGAGAAGTGGACCATATAGTGGTTGCAGAAAATTGATTAAATTACCAAAAGTATTTAACACATATCAAACAATCTTCGATATGGAGACCTATTCATGTCAGCAGAAGTCATTTTATGGACAAAGGATTGGAATTAGATGTTGGAACGATTTTTAAAGAGAGGGCTGCTTTTTGATAACATCCGAATTCTAAAATCTTTCAAATTTTAGTTTGAAAGACAAAGACATGTAATTTTTGTAAAATGTTCGAAAGAAAAAAAAAATCCCAAACATTGTATTGAATGACTTACACATATGTCGAGCAGTTGACCGTTTTATTCGGAGACATATAATATATGTGTGCGTGTATATATATATATATATATATATATATATATATATATATATATATACAATATATACATTCAGCAAAAAAGGAAAGTGAACACTTATTCGAGTTCATATTTTTCATAGTGAGTTTTATACCATATTAAAGGTAATTTAATTATCAAACTAGTAGGTCAATTTAAAGGAAAACTTTACGCATGAGTGAACACATTCGTATTCGTCCTCCAATGCACAAAAGTAAAAATTGCAAAAATGGACACGTCTTTCAATTGGAAATGCCCTTCAAGATAACAATAACAACAAAAGACATGAATGAAATAGCAAAAATACGTTTTTGCTCTCTTTATATCTTAATAACCTCAAACAAAATAAAAGTGGGAAACTCGGGGGAAAATAAGAATTTTGTTATCTCAAATAATATAGGGAGTAAGGGCACAGAGTTGATCAAATGAACAGAGTATCTTTCTTACATTCTTTTAAATTAGTAATTTAAGAATTCATGAGACATATTCAAGAACAAAATATTATTTACAATTAACTTATTTGAGAAATCAATTCAAATTCTCCTCATTTTGGTTTATATTGCTTCTCTCATTTCATTTGAATGTGGATTTGACAGAATATTCTTCATTTTTCTCCGTTTTGATCGTTTGGGCTTCAAAGATATTATAGAGATCATAGGTTCATTTTCGAAACTTAAATCATGTTTTTTATTGTGTTAGATTTGTCTTTTGTTCTTATCATTACATGGAAGAGCACTTATGAAGAGCACACATTAATGGCAACTTGTTCATTTTTGCAATTTTTGCTCTTGTGCCTTTGAAGAAAAATGAAGGCGTTCACTCATGCATACAGTTTCCCTTTTTGTTGACCTACCAGATTATAGTCAATTAAATTACCTTTCATATGGTATCCAATACCTTGACTTTTAGCCAAATAGTATAAGAGATACATAAACTTGAAAAAGTGTTTACTGCTTCTTCATTTCTTTCTTTTTTGCTGAGTGTATTTATATTCATTCATTTATGCACACACTTAAATGTGTGTATTGTCCTTCCTTTCTTGCCTATTTCTGGATAAGTTGGTCAGAGATTTCAGTTGTTTAAACTCACTCGTCATTAACATGGACTTTTGGGTTGCGTGATATCGTTTTTTCATGGGCCGAAGATTCTATGATAGATGTTAAGGTACCTAAGACTGGAATTATGTATTTGTATCTGACGTCTTTATTTGTCAGAAATTGGGAATCTCAGGAAGTAGAAGTTGATTTTTTTTTTAATGGGGGTGTTGAGTTCGAAATATAAGAGTTCTTACCGCTTTTCTTGTTGTAATTATACCTAAGAGGAAAAGAATTACAAAAACGAGTATAGTTTGAAAAAAAAAAATCTAAAAGGAACAGATTACGTAGTCCTGAGTTTACAAGACAGCTTATGTACACAAGAGGTCTAGGCAAGGAAGCTTAAGACTATAATGTTTTTGCAATCGCGTAAAAGAACTTTTAGTATTATTATGTATTTTAGTCCGCCCATAAATGTTAGTGTTGATATTCAAAGGTCTCTGATTGCTTCAGTTGGTTTTAATACCTTAATTTCAATTATGTTCTTCCATACAATAAATGTCTATACTTTAAGGGGATTTGCACACCAAAATTGCATTGTGTAAAAACGTACGTCATTTCACCCCAAAATGATTTTTTTTTCCACCGGGCAGACCTACTCATCAGGGACGTAAATTTGGGGTCTCGAACAAGCAGGTCCTCTTGAATTTTCCTCAAATTTCGCCTGTATATTTCATGAGAGCAACGTAAGTGTCTTTGTTCATGTGTTGCTGGTTTTTTATTTGGGGGGGGGGGTGGGGAGGAGTTGAATGTAGAAGTAAATGAAATGAAACGAAGTGCATGTGGGAAAATTCGGTACCAGCGAGACATGAACAGTTTTGTTTTTTTTTTTTCGTATATCAGTCATTCAAGGAAAACAAGTAAGTTCACGAGTCCACGATATGAATGCTTTCAATATATTGTCGGCAGAGACATAAATTTGGAAGAATGTTCATTAGAGTCGTCACAATACAGATGAAGTAGATGAAAGATTTGATTTGAAGAGTTTTAACTTCATTCTTGTTCAGTTGAGATATTTGTTATCAAAACTGCAAATAAATAGATAAATAGATGAATACAGAAAATACATGAAATTTTTAATCATGACTTCTGCAATGTTCCTTGTTATGTCACAAGACCGGGTGAGGTATTACTGAAAAGGTTTATTTTTACTCTATCTGGTGATGGACCTACTTTGAAATGTTTAAAAATGGCGCTCAGCACATTAATCTGGCAATAAAACTCTTCATTCGTTTCCTTAATTGATACATTTCTGAATGCCTGAAGATGTGCACATATTGGAACTTCTAGTCTAGGCCTTTCTTATAGGCGTCATTGAAGGACACAAAATGACAAAATTCATGACAAAATTCATTCAAGCCAATACAAGGAGAAATTCATAAAAGAAAATGAATAAAGCTAGTTTGGTAGTCAGATTGTTAAAAAAAGTTTGGAAGGAAAGATTTATGCATTATGGTACAGCAAGTAACTTCAGGAAAGGAACAGAGTGATGCTCCAGTTTCTTGGCAATATAACTGACAATCATCTCAGTTCGACTACGACCTGCAAAACACGTTAGGCACTTTACCTTATCCTTCACAAATTCATTGTTTGTTTTTCGACATCGAAGCATTATTTCCTGATCCCAATGCTTTGCTCATTAATATTTCAATGGAGTACGTACCAGATCGTGACTCAAAATCAAGGACACAACTTTCTTTGTCATTTTATAGGCTTCTAAAGCTTGTTTTTATTTATGAGTGTATATATATATATATATATATATATATATATTATTCTTATCATTATTATCATATTATTCTTCTTATTATCATATTATTATTTTATTATTATTATTTTATACATATGATTATTACTTAAACCTGTCCCTAGCAGTCTAGAATATATCCATAGTTTCATTTCAGCTAAAATTTAGACAATGTTAAATACTAATGGAATCATATTTCATAAACAAGGGTATTCTCAGGAATGCAGACAACTGGTTCATGTCTCATTTATTTCTCTTACCCCCCCGCTTTTTTTTTTTACCCATTATCTCGCACTCTTCGAACTTCGGAGCCATTTTCTTCTCGAAAACGTATGCATTCAGTTGTATTATCTATTTACAATCGATTGAAATCAATGAATACAAAATGTTAAAAACCAGCATATAGGATCACTCTGGTTAAGAATGTGTAGTTCATACAAAGAAGTCGAATTTTACTTTTTTCGCGGTTGGTCTGCAATTGTCCAGCATGGTAGGCAAGAACATGGAAAAATAATAAAGTCTTTCGAGTTCAACACCCACGAGTCATATGGCCTACAACTCATCAGTCATACAGCCCACAAGTCACATAGCCCAGGAGTCATACGGCCCATGAGCTCCACACACAGACAAATTAGGCCAATGAGTTCGACACTAGGCAATAAAGGCCCACGGGACCGACACATGAAGCCCCATGATATAACATGTGCCGGTTTCGTGGGCCTTTTTGCCTGGTGACGAACTCATGGGCCATATGCCTAAGTGTCGAGCTCATAGGTTGTATGACTTATGGAACTTTTTTTTTTCAATGTCGAACTCGTGGGCCGCGTGACGGATCGTGGGTGTCGGTCTCGTGGAATGACCCTTTCTTATTTGTATAAAGCCGATGAGAGGTCCTATTTGGTGTCAATGTTAGATAATAATATGCCAGAACTACTTTTGACAGAGACATTTTCCTTAGATGATTGTTAAAACTAAATGTTATCTTGGCCCTGTTTTATGAGGAGTTATAATTGATTATATAGTTGATTTTGGTCATAAGTCTATGGCAGCCTGTGTGGTAAGAGAAATTACAATCGACTATATCTTTTTAATAAAACGGGGCCAAGTTGTCATTTCTTCTTAAATGATAAACTCTGTGCTTTTCTGAAGTCAGTCCAATATCGTGCAAAATCGAACCTTTAGCAGGAGTGGGATGCTTCATAATTTTGCTAAACTTATACCTACACAGTTGCAGGTCAATTGATTGTTTTGAATGGAATTTATCTATTTCAGATGCTTCCATACAGTCTCTTAGGACTTGCAAATTTGCTCGCTAGAAGGTGAATGTACTATGAAGACGAAATCAATGGTAACTTGCATGTCACGTGGGTTGTTATTGTCAGACTTGTCCGGTTTTTGTCATGTGTTGTTGTTGTCGTCGTTGTTTGTGTTGTTGTTATTGTTGTTGTTGTTTCTTTGTTTACGTGCTATTTTGACCTCCACTATTCTTTTTTTTACACTTTATCACTTTCATTTTACTCAGCATGTACCGAAGACGACGTGGGCAATGTTGAGTTACATAAATGCATGTGACTAAAATGTCACAAAACTCAATCATTGTAATTCTCCTCTGCATTAATCTCCAATTTGCCTTTCCCATGAGAAAAGGTCTGAAAACCCTCTAATATGATGTTACGGAAGAAAAATGAGAGAGCACTTAAACAGTAATTGTATATAACACCTGTCAAAACACAAGGCGGAAGCGACGAAATCACACCCCGCATCCAGATAATAATCTTCTGGTCACACCTCTGGTCCATGAAAAGTTTATTAGCGAAGTTTCTATTTCCCATGGATGGGATGAAACTTCTCATCTGGGTTATCTCCTCATCTTTGTGCATTTCAGGTTTCGCGGCAAGATGGCGTCAAACTTAACAAGACAACGTTTCGCTACCCATGACTGCAGCGTGACCCGGAGAAGATATTTTTGTAACGATTTATATAACTGACGAGCAATCTTAGATCCTAGCTTTGATAGTCACGCGTGGTATGGTGGTACGGCTAAACGTTCGCCATCTGAACGCGAACAACCGCTCAAAGTTGTTAGGTCTATAAAGACATCGCGTGCAGTTGCAATTATTCGACATCATAGTGTCTTGACGATGAACCATCAAGTACGTCGATGGGTTATTTGCATGGATGATTTGTCTCCTTAAATAAAGTGTTCATGTTTGCATTCCACCTCCTAAACCATACCTCATCATATTCACTCCTAAGTTGTAGTCATGATAATCTATTCTTTTTTTATTGATTTATTTGAATTCATTTCCACTCTGTGTTCACAACACAAATACAAGAAATAAGCATAAATGAGTAAAAGAATACAAAACATCTTTTTCTTTTTTCATATGTTCTAATGCATTTGCAACAAATGCACCAATAAATAAGTAGTAGTCATAAGAACCAAAGTGGGGAAGCCAAACTCAAAAGCACACCTTGTATTACTTAGGTTCCCGAAAATTTAATCACATCACAGTCAGACAATGAAACACATAGCAACAACAGAAAATATACCAGAATATACCAGAAAAATACAACAACAACAACTAAAACTGAAGTTCCGCATTATGAGACAGAGATGGAAAGAGAGGATACGATAGAGAGGGAATAGATGATACAAGTTTAGATGAGCAGGGAAAGAAGAGATGGAGAGAGGAAAGAATATCGAGCAGGAGGATTGATAATTTCAAACAGAATATCTTTGTTATAATCTATTCTAAATTGTCTCTTAAAATTAATCAAAGTATACATTTCTCTTAAACTTGTGTCCAATAAATGCCAGAGTTTAGGCCCGGTCAAAAGGTAAATGCAGTGAGTTTGACTGTCTTGTTGGATAATTGTGAACAGAACTATTTTAAATAAACATTTCAGATAATATTGGGAGATCATAATAATTGAATTTATACATTTATAAATGAAAATCATAAAAATCATACACTTTGAGAATTTTATGTTCGTGAAAGAAGGGATTGGTGTGGGAACAAAAGTCGGAGTTATAAATGATACCGAGAAGCTTGTTTTGTAACGAATAAATTCTATCAATCACAAGTTTACCTGAGTTACCCCAGACCAAAAGTCCATAATTAAGATGAGGAAAAATCCAAGTAGAATAAGGTTTTAAAAGAACAGAAGATTGAAAAATACCTATGTTTATCCATGACTCCGGAATCTTTGGACATAATTTTACTGATATTGTTGATTTGATCTTTCCATGACAACTTAGCATCAGTTATCAAAACTAGAAATTTAGTGGAGTTCACTTGATCAAGTAGATGATTGTCAAAGCAAATATTGTCTGGAAGAGTGTTGATAGTGGCAATCCAATGGAATCGAATGGAGTTTAAAGGAAACCTTGAAACACTGTGATGACAGATTTTTGAACACTTCCTCCCAAGACAAACTTTCCTACGCAGACTAAATAAGTACCAGAATGTTCTCTGACAAATTTGTTTTATTTTTGTACTTCTATATACCAAAGTATAGATGACAAAAACAGTCATCTCTGTTATGATTTTACGCCGTTTCTGACAATCACGTTGTCATATAATAAATGCAATAGACTTTTTTCACCTTTAAAACCGCTCTTAATTCGATATTTGATTATCAACATCATTAAACCCTCAACGTTCTGAATAATATACTCAACCACCACATGCTATATTGGTTTGGTTAATTTCAAGTACAATTTCATTATAATTTGCATTGACTTTCTTTTGTTCTGTTCACTCTGTTTCTTTGTATGTAAACGATGGACACAATTTTTTTTTTTTGTTGTTGCGGTTGCAATCTTATACTGTGACATTCTGAGATGCCGTTAAAGTTTCTTGGATCATAACAACACAGAAACTGATAAGGAACGATTTGAGTGAGCGTATATTCTGTGTTTAGTGTGATTCTTCCACTATGATACCTGATACAATGTATTTTTCTGCAAACTATGTAAACGTATGCAGTGTGGTTTTAGAGTGAAGATGAATGAATAAATGAAATCTCCTGGAAAAAATGACAAGATCTGAAATATTTGACTGATCTTGGTCTAACGACGTAACGAGAGTTGTCAGAGAGGCAAAATTATTGTAAGCTTCACCGCGATCCCCCACCCCTCGAAAAAAGTTTTTTTCAACAACTACAGTAGTTGAAAATTCTTTAACACAATAAATGAAGATGACTTTAATCATTTGCAGAGTTCTAAACAACTGAACCACGGTAACCAGGTGGTAAACAGAAAAGGCGTTCGAATAAAAACTATAAATCTTGGCAAAAGTGGGACGTATATGATTATAATATATATGTGTATATGCACGTATTATACGCATGTTCAATGGTTACGTAATTATTGTCAGTAACGTTCCCTCTAGCTGCTCAGTGCTGATTTGGGACGTTTTGAATGTTATTATCAGAGATATTGGAACACGAATAACCTCAAGTTCAAGTTCATGGTGCAACGTGGAAGGATGTGGTTCTGACTGGAAAGTTGAAATATATATAAATAAAGCCAAAACAAACAGCAGATAAAAATCTCCCTTCCTTGCGGTCATGCGGCTAAGGCTTGACTATCCCTATTTTTCTTTCTGTTTACAAGTGCTGACGCACCGCCCAATGACAGAATTTGTTTTAATCCCTTTTTGAACTTTATTTTCTCCACCTAAAATAGGGCAATAGGTCAAGTCAAAACCAGTGTTTGCTACGGTTAAACATGTCTCTTTACCACAAGGGTGGACCCGTTTCTGACAAACAGTAAATTGTCCTTCATTTCGATTTTCCAGGTTTTGTCTCTTTCTTTTCGAAGATAGCTTGTGTTGATCAGAGGTGGGCAGGTTAGTAAAACTTCCAAAATGTCATTTTGATCTCTATCTGAAAGAAAACTGTTCACGTTTCAAGTTTTGACATAATGGGAACAAAACAAAATGGGAATGTATGTTGAATCTTTATGTTGTTTGATAATTCTCATTTTCGTAACCTTTAATGCATCTTGCATTTTCCTTCCTTTCCTTTCTTATTTCTAGGATGAAAAGCTAATTTATTAGTGGAAAAAATGAGCAAAGAAAATGGGACGGGATTCGAACCCTCGACCTCCAGATTGCCAGCCCGGTGCTCTACCGACTGAGCTATAGAAAGACCTAGTACAGTGTTCGTCCCAGAAACCCTGAATTCTCAATGTTCGAATGAACATAATATCGTGCAGCCACTGCGAGTGACAGAGCACTTCGCTACAACTTACCGCAGAGCACGAATTTCTAAACCTTCATTCGAGGCATGACGATGCATTTCCAAGGTTACCTACCTCTTTTTATAAACCCCATATTTGCAGAGAGAAGTACTTATCAATCTTATCAAGGGGTCAGATCGAAATCATCCTCACCAACCATAGGTAGCTTTGTTTCTCTACATCAAATGCGTGTGAAAAAATAATACCCGAAGAGCACAATGATTTCCTTAACCTTTTGATCTCTAGCCATCCAGTTACCCTTGTAGTCACTTGAACGCTGCTGACCAATCAAATCAGTTAAATCTTTGTGAGAGAAAGACAAGGAAATATCTGTATCCTCTCTGGTTTCTTGGATTACAATTTTTTTTTTTAATTCAGATTGGTCGTTACTCTGAAAGTTTGCAATACCGCAAGTAAAAATAAAGATTGTTATTCCTTATTCCGAATAGGAAATAACGTTCGTAGTTCCGAAGGTTCATATGAGGAAGCACCATTTCTTGTTTTCATTTTCGGATTAACCAACCTTGCTTCATATTAGAATCATGAATATTCAGAATATGGAACTTTCTTTTGTTTTCGAATAACACCTTTTTTCATTTCTTTTTGCCTGAATTTTTTTATACATACATATTCTTTGTTGAAAACGAAAATGAATATATGACATTAAAAATGTAATAACAAACCTTTGGAATAACGAATTTTGTTCAATTTTCGGATCAACGAATCCTCAGAATAACGAACATCACCCACTTTCCTGTCTATTTCGAATACTGAATTTGTGACAGCCTCGACGACGCCCATACAGTTGAATTATGACAAGGGACTATATGTCTCATCAAATTGTTTCCATTATTGCTTTGAGGTCGCTCAGAGAGGGTCAAAGTGTCATGGGAATTGTCACTGCACAGTTCACTGCTGCTCAAACACTACTTAGGATCCGCCACGATAAAATGTTTAACTTCTGTCTCTATGGCAACCCATCCTCATGGCCATGCAGGACGTGAAGAGCTAGCTAATAAGTGAGTTGAGACCGATCGAAGTATCCTTGTTTCGCATGATGTCGCTCCAACCAGGGAGGTGGAAGAGCTTCCACCTCCCTGCTCCAATGTACTGATTGGGAAGACGGCATTTCTTTGTGTTACTTCTATAAAGCATGATTCACTGGCTCTGAATATCATTGTTGTTATTATTATGATGCATCATTATTATCATCATTTTCATTGTGATTATTGCTTTATTTAACTCAAATCAACACCATGAACGATCTGGTTATCATTGTCATCTATTGTAGTTATCGTCCACTGGACGGACGCATCCGAAACGGAACACAAAATATCTTACCAAATATTTCTGTTCATCGTCATCGTTTGCATGTCGGTTAATCCATGCCCAATATCTCTTGCAGTGCATTACACATTTCTTCCCACCTCCCTGCATATCATATACTATTCCAGAAGTCTTCTTCCTCTGTATGGAAAGGTAGTCTCAAGAAAATTACATCAGATATAATTTGCTCCTCGGCAAGGAAAGAATGACCAGCGAATCATATTCTACGCCAAGCTACAATACAAGAAATGGGTGGATTATCACCATCAATCTCCTCTTGGGTTACTGAGTATGCGCTCTCTCGAGACTCAATCTAGTGTTCTGCACTTTCGCAAGAAGCCGGGTTTGTGTTGCCATCGAGCCGGTCCTGCAGAGGCTTTTTCATGGTCTATGTCATGTCGTTGCCTCATGGTGGGCGCTGTAGCATAGTGGATAAGATTCCCGACTCCCACTCGCAGGACCCGAGTTCGATTCCCACCCAGTGTTTATGTCCTTTGACAAGATGCTTGTACCCACCACGTCCCTCTCGACCTAGGTGTACAAATGGGTATATACCTGACAACGCTACGGTAATAATAATGGCAGGGCCCTTTGGTAGAGCAGTGGCAACACTGAAGAGGCTACCCTGTATAGATAAGATCTCATCATTATGATGTCTCAGATCCACATACGAGTTGTATGCTTTCAACACAAGCTCTTGAAATGATAATAACAATGATAACAAAAAATAATAATTAAGTACTTGAAATGTTTCACTACCAGATTGGATGCTGTTACATGCATTCCAAGCTTGTGCTTTGCGAGTCATAAAGTCCTTCATGGAGTAATTTTAGTCACAAAGCAGCCTAGATGATGTGTAAAGTCATTGACTTCAAGTAACTTGGAGTCACCATTAGATAAGACTGGTAAATGCTCATCTTCCTCTTTCATTGTCCTGTGTGCTGTTTTCTTGGCATTGGGAAAGAGCCCAACCTTACAAGAAGCATTCTCAAGTGAGATCAGTGAGTCCTGGGCATCCCTCAAAATTTGTTACAGGGAAACCAAAATCTGCATCAAAGCATAATTAAATCACATGTTAGTTGCTGAATTGTCAAAAGTTAAATTAGGGTTTGAATATCTGTTTTAAACAGAGCGACTTGATCCGACGCAATTTACTTCCATGAAACTAACCTTTACCCCCAGAAACTTTCTGCCGGAAAGCACAGCTTGCTCCATTGGCCATGACAAATACGTCATAAGCCCCACAACCATCCAACCAATCAGAGAACTCGTTAAGCCGAGAGTTAAGTTAGGTTCTAGGCGCCGGCGTGCTAGTCTCTCACCATGATATGGTTAAACGGGTGTGGTTTCTGCAAAGCGTCACCGTGAATATAGTGGGCGTGGACTCGCTAATTTTTTCTCCTGGAAATTATGGCGAGCCCGGCTCTCTCGATGGCAGAGAATTCAAGCTGATCATTGTGAACTGTATTAGCACTGGCTTCTTCCTTTCTCAGTCATCATATAGTAACATTTCTGACTCTGTCTTATTTTGTCTTATTCGGTCCAGCAATGCTGCTTCGTAGTTATTCGTCATCATTCTGTGGCTTCTCTTATTTGACTTTTCTAATAGGAGGAAGAGTTTGTTGGAATCTAGCTCCAAGTCCTTCAGTATCTTGAGCATCTTTCTCATGTTCTGTTGTAAGAGTTCTCCATAGATAAAGTGGAAAGGCGCAGCTACTCTGTCTGAAAATCTGTTTCGTCCCTGGGATCCGAGCAGCAGGCAAAATTTTGCATACGAAAGAATGCGTGCTCAACAAATTCACATTCTGCCAAATCATAAACGGCAATTATAACCAAATAGGTTAAGCTAGTTAGTTGTATTTCCCATCTCGTTTTAACAAAAATAAAGAAAAAGAAGGCATGTTTATACGTTGGTAGGTGAAATACAGAGCAAAGTGAAGAAAACAATCAGCGCAAAAAAAAAAAACCTTAAAAGACCGGCCTAAAGAATAATCTAAAATCTAGTATTCTGTATATTTCACATTACTTTATATTTATTGAAGCTATAAGAAGATGTGGAATTACACTTTGGATATCCTCTCCCTTTGAAGGTATAATGTCACTGTAAATTTTTTCAAAATGAGCGACTTTAATTTTACGAGTGATGCTCATACCAACATTTTGATTACGAAAGCTTTGTCATGAAATTTTGGTGGAAATATGAATAAGACCCACAGTATCTCTGTTACTGTATCGATTTTCAAGCTGCGAAGGTATGATGTCGATAGTACTATGCAGCTCCATCGTATACTACAGCATCAAGTGTGAAACGCGTGTCAGTAAACGCGGAAGGCGTTGAACTTCTACACAAGTTTGGTTACTTTGCATATTCGTCAGCCCGCCTCGGTTAGTTTGATCTGATCGTGGGAAAGAAATTGTGTTGGAGGAAATCGAATTGTTTAAAGCAAACATTTCAACCGTAAACGTCCACTCCCATATCGTGCAAGTGAAGTAACTTTTGCCGACAAGAGAAAAGAAAAGAAAAGAAAAAAGAGGATGGCGGTGGTGGTTAAGGGGGGGGGGGGGCATGGCAAGCATCGTCAAAATGATATTTACCCATCCATGCATCCACCTCACGCACTCTCTGGATGCAGACAAAGAGAAGTCTTCAGGCGCTTAACGCTTGGATCCTTTATTGTGTAATGTTCTGGGCGGAAACGAAAGGTTTGCTGCGTCAGATTGAGTACGAATAGCAATCGCTTAGGATGTGTTAATCCTGTCTCTTCAACAGCAATCGAGCGGCCCCTCGATACTATCAACATTAGGCACCGATTGCCGTTTGAATGAATGTCAGTTCTTCGCTTCCGAATCAACTAGCATTCTTTATCTCTATCTTCTTTACACTTACATTTTATATTTCTACACCATACAGTGTTCATTGTACCTGTCATGTTAGGCCTACTTTGGAAGTGAAAATTTGTCCCCAAAACAATATCATGCGTAAATCTGGAAATGTTGCAATGATTATACCGTTGATAGTCTAAACGTTATCTATCAATCACTGGTGTGCCATGTTTTTCCTTCACTGTAAAAGCATCGGTGTTAGATTTAACACCATGGGTGCATGGTGTTAAATCTAACACACACCCACAGGTGTAGAAAATGTATTGTGTTGGTGTTGAAAAGTGTTCACCTGGCACTTCGTGGTGTTAATTTGACACTGTATCTAGTGATATTTTTTGGCACTGTGCTGGTGTTAATTCAATAATGACACCGCATGGTGTTGATTTGATATTGCTGGTGTTAATGTCAATGGTATAACACCCGTCCAGCTTCTATAGGAGACCACACCAACTGGTGTTACTGTGGTGCAAATGTGTTTACACATCTTTTTTTCAAAAATCAAGTACTTAGTTCAAAATCAACAAGGAGTGCAGTTACTAAGAACCTCTTCAAAAAACAATTTTGTATTTTGAAATGACACCCGGAGGTGTTAATCTAACACCGTAAATGAGCAACGAAAATTTAACACCAGCTCGGTGTTTCATTTTTAACACCGGACTTTTTGCAGAGTTTCCATTTAAATGTGTGTGTGAAATTTGTGCACATTTGACACATTGGCACCCGAGGGTTAAACAAGCTATTATTCAGCATTGAAACTGACATTGTTTGTTAGTTTGTGTGTCTGTGTTTTCAGACAAAGATTTTTTCATCAAACTGCCTGTTGTCTTGTACAGAGAAAGAAGGAAGAGTTAGAGCAAAAACGAATATCAAATATTCCCACCACATTTTAAGAGATTGTAGACAAAAAGCTGTCAACTTTAAAATGAGTTCTTTTATGATTTATGAATACTCGTCTCTTATCGTAATTGAACGCTTGGATAGTGCTCTGGAGCTTATCTCAGAGCAATTTAATAGCAATATTCATTCCATGATAATGATGTCTATGTTTGGTGGGATCTCTGATGAAATGAGATGTTAGTATGTTTAATG
Source organism: Diadema antillarum (assembly GCF_040938485.1). Classification (NCBI taxonomy): domain Eukaryota; kingdom Metazoa; phylum Echinodermata; class Echinoidea; order Diadematoida; family Diadematidae; genus Diadema; species Diadema antillarum. Next base: position 1,552,096 of record NW_027271755.1, on the reverse strand, counting down.
TCATTATCAGGTGCATTAGATCACTTCGGAGTTGATCATTAGCCCTAATCTTGCATCAGGTCCATGGAAACTCGTCAAATTTCTGCCTAAATGGTGTACGAAATCTTTCCCGTTCACATTCTATAATTTGTACAGAGTTACTAGGTATGAAGTGGAAATGCGCAGACGGGTAACAAACTCCAATATGCCATACAAAGATAGTAATCATATTCGGTAACATAAGGAAAAATATCCCGTTTGTTTGTTTTCCCTTTTTTTTTAGCAAGTTATGCGGCATTGACTTCGTAACAGACCGGCCACTGCATGGCGTGTTCCTATTTGCAAAGACGGCATTCTTTTAGACTTCCTAGATCCTTATCAGTTGACATGCTGGTTGATTTTGCGCTTTATCTCTGCTTGTTTTCCCGCCCATGTTGCGTGAAACATGGGCACAAAGGAGGATAAATGCTGCAGGCTTGCACAGACTGGAGATGGGTCACGCAACGGGCCTCAGCTCCGCACGCGACGAGAGGCGCTCGACTGTGAAAACACGCCACGGCTTACAGGAATCGACGTCTGTCCATTTGACAAGTTGCAACGACGATCGCTTTGAGGCAAATAAGATGACAAAGGGAAAACATTATTTGTAGCAAATAAATATTTTATATTTGTAATTTGTTGAAAGGCGCTCTAATCACTTGGAAAATAAGAAGAACGAGAAAAGGTGAACTTTGGTGAAGGGTTAGAACAAAACAAACAGAACGAACTCAAATGCTTCTTCTGTACTCTGCATTAAATTTTGCTCTTAATTCAAACCTAAATTTATAGATCAATGTAGGTCTACGAGTTGTAAACAAAATAGTATAGGCATTTTAACTATTTTCGAATATGAAATGAAATGATAAATGTAAAAAAAGAAAAGAAAAGAAAAACCTTACGACTGTGTTCCAGATACCCATGGCACTAACGGACCAAAGGGAAGACACCAATTCTCTGATAATAGGGCTGTCTGTAATAATCCCAGTTACATTTATCCGGCAAGTCTCAGAAGCCAAATTTCAAGTTCAAGTTCAAGTTGCTTTATTTCATCTCCAAAAATTGAGGATACACAATGAGATGTTTGGGTACACAAATAATGTCACAAAATCATTACAACAATGTAATGAACATAATAACATGTAATAAAGACATACGTAATTGTTAACAAACATGACTGAGATAAATGTTATTTCTATGGCGTGGTCCTTTATCATGTTTTTCTTTTATGTTTGTGTTTTCTGAGGTAAAGTAGAATAATCTCGTTCATCTGAAGATTTGTTTTTCAGATTTACTTTCATTCTACTGTAATTATCTGTTTTTGGTCGCAGATTTAACAAAAGCCTCTGAGTTGCGTAATTTCTAATTCTAACTGATTCTTAACTTGGCAACACTTATTAGAAAGTCAAACTTTCTGTTTCTTTCTCAAAGTATATACAGGATGTATATATTTCTGATTTCGTGCAGATTTTCATGTAGCGGTAATATAGGAACATATGAGCTGACATATACTTCTGGAATTATGATTCGTAGTTACTCATATGATGAGCATATTCTGTGACTGGCAGGAAACGAGAGCTACAGTATACCGCCATTATATAACTTACAATATACTTTGCATTAAAGTCTTAATTATGTAAGTTCGTGTTTATACAGACAAGCAACCTGAAAACGACCAGAAAGTGTTTCAAATTTGCATACTAGTAACTTTTTTTTTTCTTTTTCCGTCTTTATTTTGCTTCTTCACAGATTAACAGATACAGAATTTTGACATTGCTGCATATAAGTACCGTATAATGTTTTCTTTTTTGCAATGGTAAAAAAACAAATTGTAATACAATGCAAGGGGGAGGCTAAAAACTCCCTCATTTATAACTGCAAGTAACAAACACCATTTGGTTCTATGAAATGTTAATTTTCCTTTTCTATAAGCTATAGCTCTTTCAACCTTTTCTAGATAAATTATCTCATTCTTAAACTGATCAAAACTTAAGGTCTTGTCTTGACATTTGTTACGGAAAATAAAATGTTTTGCATATAAAATAATGGTGTTTACCAGAGTCTTCTGGGTGTCAATACCAAAACAGATATCAATACAGGTTAGAGGTGAAGAAAGTATTGCAGTTCTTTCTAGCCACTTCGTAACGTTTTGCCAAAAGGTTCGTACATAGTCACAGTAAAAAAACAGATGGAGCAATGTTTGCTCTTCAGTGTTGCATAAATTACAATTTGGGGATGATTTTATACCAATTTTAAATAAAAATTTGTTTGTTGCAATTATACGGTGCAAAAACTTAAATTGAAAGGTTCTAATTTTTGTATCTAATGTGGCAAAGAATGAAATATTGAAACGCTTTCTCCATATAATCAAACTCATACTAGTAACTTTCATGGGATGATTTTGAAGGCGTCTTACACACACAAAAGGGACTATGTACATTGCAAATGTATATTGGCTTACCCTGATCATCACTTATATGGCCAAAAGAATATCTAAATATCTATTTGCCACATATTCTATGATAATTTATTATTCTAATTCTCCTCAGATTACTTGGATTTATTGCCTATAAAAGGCTTCCAAACCAAGAATAAGTCATTGACATCACCTATTAATTACTGATAAAGTACTGATATATATGCTCAACAAAAATAGACATTCCCCTAGACCAGGCAAAATTTGTACTGTGACGCTTTTTTTTTTTTGTTAATCTCATATGTAAGTAACGTGGAAACATGCAAGTTATGCTAAATCTAGGGTATTGCGAAGTTGCATATTAATGTATTTTATTTATCAAATCAATGCTCTTGCAATGACTGACTGATGATATCTCTCACAGACATTGACAGAGTCTTGATTCAGAAGGATTTTTTTTTTTTGTGGGAGTATATCCAAGTAATTTGAAGGACCTAAGTAGCAAAATGATTATGAAGTATATGACAAGTATTTAGATTCATTTGCTCAAGTTGAGGATATTGTTAATAAAACAAGTCAACGTGCCTTTGCCCATTGCATAATCCCTATGAAGTCTACCAGAAGATGTGTCTACTAACTTCCAAAATGTAAACCTGTTGATGACCATCTTCTTCTTGAGCTACGAAAGAGTGTGTATGTGTGCGTGTGTGTGTGTGTGTGTGTGTGTGTGTGTGTGTGTGTGTGTTGGTGTGGGAGGTTAAAATTTGCATTTACGCAGGCATCTTTTCCATATAAGAATCAAAATCGTTGTTCCATATCTTTGTCATATCATAGAATTTATACTGATTCTATACGTCTACAAAAATGGTGTCTGCCAAATTTATGACAAAAACGTCCATCAAATCACCAGCTCTGGATGGCGGACGAATGATCTTGATAGAACTATTAAAAAAAAAAAATCCAATCTGATATTCTTGCATTCCTCTTGAAGAATTCCACTCTTATCCGTTCCCATGGCATGTGGGTTAGACTTTATTTGTTTTAATTCATCGTTGATTTATATGTTAGTTTTGGGGGCGTATTTATGAATTCAATTCTGTGTAGGTGTATGTGTTCTTTTCTTTGCTCTAATCAATGGTAGTATCAAAAAAAAAAATTTCAGTGACTCAAAATGGTAAATTAGGGTGTGAGCATTTACAGCATTGTTTTATTGAAAACTCTTTTGTTGAATCATAAAATCAACTATTTGAGTGTTCTCCCCTTTCTTCCACAGACAAACAGGCAGTACACTGCAAAAAGTCCGGTGTTAGATAGTGAACACCGAGCTGGTGTTAAATTTTCGGTGCTCATTTATGGTGTTAAATTAACACCTGCGGGTGTCATTTCCAAATTTTAAACTGTTTTTTGAAGAGTTTCTTAGTAACTGCACTTCTTGTTGATTTTTAATTTTAACAAGACAATCAAGAATTTTACATCAAAATACTAGATTTTTGAAAAAATGTGAAAATAAATTTACACCAAAGTAACACCAGCTGGTGTGGTCTCGTATTGAAGCTGGACGGGTGTTAAACCATTGATATTAACACCAACAAATATCAAATCAACACCATGTGGTGTCATTTTTGAATTAACACCAGTACAGTGTCAAAATAACACCAGGTACAGTGTCAAATTAACACCACGAAGTGTCAGGTGAACACTTTTCAACACCATCACAGTGCATTTTCAACACCTGTGGGTGTGGTCCTTTATTGAAGTTTGATCGGTGTTAGAATTAACACCCGTGGTGTTAAATCTAACACCGATGTTTTTACAGTGTAAAAATATATGCAGTGTGCCCCCCCCCCAAAAAAAAAAAAAATCGATTTTCTGGATAGCTAACTTTCAAACTAGTTAAAAAACAATCTAAATGCTATTTAGCCTATGAAACTAAAACTTGTTACCTACATCTTGCAGAAAACCCTTCAATTTGGCTTAGTGGTCACAGAGAAATGTGAATCTTGTGAATGTGAATGACAGTGCCACTAACCAATGAATTTGAATTCTGTGCATAACATTATATCAATATGTAAATGTATAAAGAATTCATATGTAAACATTATCGTTTATGATAATCTTGATGAAAAAAGAGAGAAAAATGAGGAAGATTACAGAAGACAGAAAGCCAAAACAAGGAAGAGCTTAATCAAGTTTTCCATGCATCGAAATTCTAATCTATTTCTTTCATTTTTTATTTTCACACCTTTCCAGCGTCTGCAAAAATCCGAAATATGCTTCCTTCTTGATGTAATTCATTAACCATGTTGTTTGTTTTAAATGAAAAGAACCAGTATAATATTCACCTTTTCAAAAGAGATGCAGGTGCGTATTTTCGTGGGAGAGGACAATGAATAACTTCGCATTTCAAGGTGCGAACACAATGGGTAATCACTAATAATGCGTCTCCTTACAAAACTTGGAGGGAAGTGGATTTTGACATGCTTTGCAAGGATCCCCATCCTCGCACTGAAGCAATCTGAATGGGATTTTCTGCAAGATGTAGGTAATAAGTAATAATTTCATGCCCTGAAAGCTCACTTTGATCGATTCACTATTTCCAAAGTTATCATTGAAGGAAATCCGATTATCATTTCATTTATTATTTTTTTTTTTGGGGGGGGGGGAGGGTTTGACATGCGATGTATATATTATATGCATATATATATATATATATATATTATATGCATATATATATATATATATATATATATACATATACATGAAAACGAGAAGTATTTCTTATTTCTGAAAGGGAAATGAAAAATAAATTTAAGTAGGCCAATAAATCATAACTGTAAAGTTGAGGATTTTCATAAGGACAAGAAAAAACAACAGTTTTGAACAAAACGATATAATATATTATTTCTACTTCTAGTGCAAGACTATGGATGTCTAATTGGATCTTCATTTGTTGTCGTTCATTCGACTCACGAAACGAAGAATTGTTTCTCTTGTCTTAAAAAAAAAAGTTTAAAATCAAAAATTTTCTGCTTGGGAGGAAAATAATAGAGCTTTAATGTGAACCTTTTCATTACTAACAAGAGATAAACTTGTGCTTTTGTTAGTGTGTAATGAAAGAGAAATATGTCAAAATGGAACGTGAATTTAGAATATATATATATATATATATATATATATATATATCATATTACATCATATTATATTATATATTATGTTATATTATATTATATCATATCATATTATATCATACTTATTTTACATATTATATTATATCATATTATATATTATATCATATTATATCAAGTCAGAATTATACAACTAATAGCTAAAAATTATCTAATGTTCTGAGTTGATAGGTAAGTACTTGCAGGTCAGACACTCTTAATTGATCAGTTTAAATTGTTAATTACAGGCTATTTAAAAGGGGGAAAGAAACTAATGTACAAGACACGTGATGATTCCTTACACATGAGACCAGATCAATCCGTTAATAATCAAGTGTCGCCTAGTCAAGACTTGAGCTTCCAGGGTTCACCCTGAATCTCACGAACATTAGGGAAAAAACACCCTCTCATTAAGGGTTAAGAACCGTGATGTCAGAAACAATTGCAAGCACGCACAGATGGGAAGAATGACCTCGGTCACGTTCGAGAGATTGGAGGGTCGAACCGAACGTGGGGAGCAAAGTGCGTGCGAGAACGTACTCGTCCGACGTGCTTATCAAATTGCGTGCGTCGCGCTGCATGCAATCGACTCAACATACACCATTGCGTCGTTAACTTGATAAGCATGGCACGCGAAAATTATATCTCTCCCTCCATCTCTCCTTTTCTCCTGATCTCTCCTCATTTCTCCTTCTTTCTCTCTCAGTCTCCTACGATGTATCACTTGACTGACTGTGCAAAACCCGCCGACCACTATATGCGTGCGAAACAGCTCTTATGTCAACGTTATCACGTCCTTGAGGGCAACAAAAAGAAAAAAAAAACGACGTTAATTTACAAATGAAACCAAATTGTGTGGTTGCCGCCCTCGTTTATCTCTGCAGAAATATACCAATATTTTTATTGTGTTTTTTTTTCTCCTCCGCGGTAAGATGCACGTCACACCAGAGCCGCATTGCGTGCGGAAATATCATTAAGAAGCAAAGTGGCGTGCAGAGGGATGAAAGAAGGCGACCTTGCGTCAAGTCGAATCTGTAGACTGATCGCGAGATTCAAACTCCGTTCGGTTGACAACTTAAATCAACAATGACCGTGGTTATGTTCAAGGCAGAAATTGCTGAACACGCTACCAAGCGATACACATGCACAATACATAATAATATACAACCACGCACGTGCTCGATTACACACGCTCACGCACACATTTCCACGCACGCACACACACACACACACACACACACACACACACACACAATATGAACGATAAACAACAGTCACGACCGTAATTAATATATATATATATATATATATATTTATATATTTATATATCTATATATTCATATATTTATATATTTATATATTTATATATTTATATATTTATATATTTATATATTTATATATTTATATATTTATATATTTATATATTTATATATTGCTGTTAGGAAGACTAATTTCGTGCATCCAGTGACAAACAAGGTCATCATGTACGAAAAAAACAATCGAAAGTAAAACTTAGACATCATCATTCTTGCACTGTGATCTATTTCCAGCATTCAAAATAAAAGCCCAGAACGAATTAAAGAAAAATCTATAGCTGTTTGTGAATAGAAAAATCACATGAAAATTAGATTTTTTTTTTGTATAATTGTTTATGTTTGCAATTTCACTGTGTATATCCCTTGTTATTCGATGTAAAACACGGCCTTTCTGAAAAACGTGTTGTCCAGCTGAAAGCAGGCTTTAAACCTGTGTATGAATAAAATAAATTTATCTCAACTCAACACATCCAGTGTGTATAATGTTTACCAATGCATAAAATGTTACGTATAGTAAAAAAGAAATGAATGCACATGTTGCAATATATTTTCAAAATGCTGAATACATGATAGCTTTGAATAGTAATTGATTCATCAATCCCTGTATGTTTGTTAAAAGAAGCCTGAACCACATCAAACTAAAATCAAAACTATCATTAATGTGTTATTCGTGCTAATTTTCAAGGCTTACATCATTTGCGTCATTTAATGTGTTTTCCCTAATTCCTATCAAATCTGTTTATCGTAAAATGCTTATTATTATTTCGACTCAACGTAATTATCATAATATCATGTAACCTCGTTAAAAATATTAAACGTGAGAATGGCAACAAGCATTAACTTTGTCGTCAAAAAGAAGTCAATTCCACGCGTTTGAACGAAAAAGCGCTAATGGGCAATGCCATATAAGCACATAAGTCGGCTGAAAATATCAAAACTTCACAAATCTCCAGTTTCATATATTCAATAAATCTCTTTGTTCTTATTGAAAATCTGTATTCTTTGCAGAAAAAAAATGAATGATGTATTGTTAAAACGCCTATATGTAGGAAATATGGGGAAATTGAAATGATACTACCTTAACCGCAGCATGATTATCATGCTGCTTTTGAGGTTTTCATTAATCATTCTTTTTTTGTTTTGTTACAAAAGTTATGAATGGCAAATGCAGTCAAACAAGCTGACTTTTATGCAGCCCAAATTATAGTGATTTATATTTCTTTGGTATCCCAACATAACCACTTTGAAAATTATTTGTGTATTTGTATTTTTTGACTATCAAGTGGAATTAACTGTATTGCATGCACAATTCTGATGAAATACATTGAAATAGATGCCATTCTGGTTTTCGTTATTTTCTATGTCAATCTATTTCAACTTGGACATTAAGTGACGTTGTACTTTAAATCTGCTTTATAATGACATTAATATAATTACAATGTATCCAGCTTACAGAAATGGGGGGGGGGAGGGGAGGAGAGTCGAGTTTAAATGAGCTCCTGAGTTCATGATTATTGCGTCCTTCCGTGATAACTAGTAATCACAGCCAGTAATTTCCATTCATTTATTTCCCTGTCTGTTTATGATATTCTGCCAGTCAGTCGAATCAAGCTCAAAGCAATTTGCGGGCTCGAAAGAGAGAGAGGAAAGGGAAAGAGGAAGGAAAGCAGAGGGAGATAGAGATTCAATACTTGGGGCAATAAATTTCAGATCACGTGACAATTTAAGTGTCAGATGGCGTGCAGGGCGGCGAAGTGATTTCTCGCGGTATTGGCGTGCGAGTCAGTAATCACGATCCATGAGCGAGGCTACATATCTCCGGTGCGATATATCTATTGTTCGAGATTCTTCATTTTGCTTCTTTCTTTCCCTCTATTCCGTGCCATTTCTTTTTTTTTTTTCTTCTTTTTTTTTTTTTTACCCAGGCACGTGACTCACCTGGCGGAGAGGTCTCCCTGCCTCGCCTGACTGTTGACCACCAATGTCGGTTTAGCAAGTTATCCAAATTACCGGTAGTAGAATGTCCACAGAATATTGCAGTTTTTCTCTTTCCAACCACTTTCTCACATCTTAATGTTCGTGCATATTTGCAAATTACAATCCATACCTTTTACTGTTTATCCCCCCTGCCCTTGTTCTCACTCACACTCTCTTTCTCTCTCGATATGAATATTCATGAACGCGAGAAATACTGTGCCAACTTAACAACTTTAATATAGCATATCTTACTTCTGTGTCTTCAAAATCCTAATGAAAGCCTAGTTCCGAAATAAAATTCGGAATAAAAGGATGATAGAAGGAAGCTAGAAAAGAAAGTGGAAATATCATAACTTGTTACATATATCAAAATGTATGTATATATGTATGTATGTGATGAAAAACGGTCATTAGTATGAAAACCATTCTACACGGAAGCGCATTTTTAAGAAACAAAACAACAAAAAATGAAATATCTGTATTCTTCATCAGCGGCCAGCATGTGACATTGATTTTAATTTTAAATCTGTCTCTGTAGCAGACAAACATACAAGACAAAGGCCTATATTGGTATAGTATGTAAAATTTATGTTTGTTTGTGTGTGTGTGTGTGTGTGTGTGTGTGTGTGTGTGTGTGTGTGTTTAGAAATGTGCGTTGCCTATGTACGTATTGGTGATCTACAGGCCAAAGACGCACTGAAGTATCCGATATGTAGAAAAACGCGATAGAATAATGAAAAATTCTGTGTTTTTAATAGAATTTGTCGTCCTGGTACATATATGAACTGGAATTCAATTGACATTAGGGAACCATTATGTGTTATTAACAGCTGCGCTAAAAACAAACTAAGGGGCTATTATCTTATCACTTTTTTGCACTAGAACAAACGCGCATGATGTGCTCGCTCGCTCACACACACACGCACACACACACAAGGGAAAGAGAATTACACATAAAAAACACTATACTGAACGACTTAAAACGCAATTTAAGATGTATGAGCTATTTAATACAATAAACCCACAGACATCTACTAACTAAGCAAAAATTGTAAAATGATGTCTCAATTTTGATTTTTTTAAACAGTAGTATAATGTTTTCTGTTATCTTTTTGAACTCCATTTTACAGTTTAAACTTTTAAAAACTTTTCATGTTTGTTTATGGAGTTTTTTGTACGTTTATTTATTTGTTTGTCTGTTTTATTTTCGAACTTAAGTTTCTCTAATTGGAGATCATTTAGCTTTGCTGGTGCCTTTTCAAATAACTTTTTCATTTCACGTGTTTTTCATCCACCTCTGATTGTGTATAGTACGTCATCCTTCTTATTAATTTTTAATCACCAGCAATGTTGATTACCGGTACCTTACTGTCAAATACCTTGTAATTACCCCTGCTGGAAAGAACACAGTGCCCCATAATGTGAAAAACCAACAACAATGAAACACAGTGTGAATACATTGTGAACACATCAGTGTGAAATCTATCCACACTGTTAAAAAAATTCCAGCGTTTTCACAGTGTGAATACATTGTGAATCATCAATTCACAGTGTGATACAGGACATTTATGTGAATACCCTGTGAAAAACCTCACCACAGTGTGAAATAATCTTCACACTGGTAAATTCGAGCGTTTTCATGTAGTCTACTCTGTGAACACAGTGTGAACACATAGTTAGACACTGTGTTCTTTACAGCAGGGTAAATAAGTATGAATTGTACAAAATTGAAATTGATTGTCGCATTCGAAATACCCTATATAGGGTGACACGTAATCATAATAAAACTGTCAGACTGTCAGAGCATCGAACAAACAAGCACAATGACTTGAGAGGACTCTCTGAAAACGAGATAATGATGATCATTCATGTTTCTGCCTATGGAAACCAGCAAGTCGATTGAGCTTTTGTTTGGGCAAAAAATAGCAGGTAGACGAAAAAAAAAAATCTGCCGCATATAGAGTATAAGCTGTCAAAAATGATGGAAGTAGTGGCTAAAATTTGGAGATTTCTGGAAGTGCATCGGAGCCCCAGGGGAGAGAATTTTAATTACACTGGCGGGAGTGCAGAGAACTTTGGTTATGATGAGCTGGAAATGTTATCTCACATTTTCTTTAACTTTCTTTGTGGGGGGGGGGGGATGGCTTTGGAACTTACGAAATTGAGGAAACGTATTGACCATTTAGAATGTGATGCGCTTAATCACATATTCGATTTTTGTTTTGAAGCAAAATGCATGTCATCTTAAGGTTTAGCTCTTGATAGTCAAAAGTATTATCTTCCACAGCTATGTGTATCCCACAGGGGTTCGAAGACATCATACACAATTTTCGTAATATAATAGGAACACTTACAATCAGCCTCGACATAAACGATTATCTTTTATTATCACTGTATTATTACTTTGTCAATATAACTGATGTCACTTGAATTATGGTTATCGATAAATGACCACCTGATCTGTGTCATAGTTATCAAGGCAGTAGTTATGTTTCCAAAAGGCAAATTCTGGCTGCGCAGTTTATTGATGAGTCTGCCCAAAACGTTAAGAATCTTCGATATCACTCTTCATAGGGAAACTACAACCTGTTTTGAAATTGACAGTAACAGGAAGAGAACATTGAAGCACACAGAGCGTAAAATGTTTCAATGAATTCCGAAAATATATACATATATATATATATATATATATATATATATATATGTATATATATATACAATTCGCGCCCAAATGCTTATCAGTCACAACCGATACAATTTGTTATGGTGATGATGTCACCACGCCTGTCAATTCTCGAATTTATTTGAGCAAAAAGAAAAAAACAGTAAGTTATTCATTTTGCCTAAGATTAAGCAATCATCAGCCATCCCATTACAAAGTCAGTACAACATTAGATGCTAAGAAGTTTTTTTCTACTTAAATTCAGGCGGAAAAAAAATCCAATAAAACAAGACAAAATAAAGTAGGGAGTATCAGTGAATATTTGCGGGTAGCCAAATGGGACATCATTACATCAATCAATTTTCATTTGACTGTGTCTGATATCTTCATCTAAGAAAATTGTGTGAAACTATATGTCTCATTTTACTCTTTCTACGAAAGTGAACTTTAACATCGGTGAATTTCCATACCAAGTTTAATTGATATCATACAATTTTGTAAGGGCATTTAACACATTAGTTTGTTAGTATAATACAGAATTGTCCAAAACGTAGGCATTGTGAATGTATTTACATTTACAGAAATTGTGTTTTATATATGAATCGTATATATACTTAAGTATATATATTTATGGAGATGAAAAATAATGTAATGATATCACATTCCATAGTCGAGTACCAACTAGCGATTGGAATTTTGTCATTTGGAAGTTCACAATTTGTTTTTTTTCTCCACTGGTAAAATTGCATTGCACAATTTCGGATTGTTGGTGATTCTGCGAAAATAGAATTTGAACTTTTACGTTCTCATTCACAATTTAGCTATTTTGACTGCCTCACATGATACGAAATAGAATTATTTTTATGTTATTTCTAGAATAAATTCGTCATCTTCGTTGGCATATAATATAGAACACTGACAGCAAATTTTCGTAAATTGAATGAATAAATACATCGGCCTAAGATATACTGCTGGAACGAAACAGCTTTTTTATTGTAAAAAAAGATCTTTTTCTTCCATTAAGGTTTCGTTATTGACTCATGTCAACAAAATGGGCTTAAAAGTTAGCCGTGCATACATACCTACTACGTTTAACAGCTGCTTACTGTTGAGGTGGACTTACGCCTCACTTGCCTAATGTATAGGCCATGGTAACAAATCGCAGTTCGGAAAAAATGGCAAAGTTTGCAGTTATTCGGAAAAATTGCGAATTGGACGAACCTATTTACAGATTTGTTGTTCCTCTTTCTTTTCATATGATTGTGAACCATGCGTATGTAATCATTTGATTTTCATGATTGGCAAATCGTTACGGAGCTACAAAAACAGATAGTGTTTCTGATCTACAAAAAGTCAACAACCCTTTAACTCCGTTAGAGTATACGACCTGTCCACTTACGCTCCAGTGTTAGTTCTAGTTTCCCTTTCACCAGTGTTACGTCAAATTTCTGCGGTGGTTTTAAGGAGTCCCAATGATCATGTTGTCGAATTTTATATCAATCACATCTGTATTATCACTGATTATGAATGTCGCAGATCCCTGGCGCAGTGATAGACAAGTTCAGTGATTCAAATACTCGTCATACTGTCTTTATAACTGCTATACTCACATTGCAAGGTCTGAAAAAATAATCGACCTACATCCATTCATCTTAAGTTGGATGATGGTCGCAGGTTTGATAAGATCCTGTAAGTAATAATTGCTTGGAATTTTTAAGGGTAAGACAGGTAGATTTATTATGGTGTATTCAACAGTCAAACCCTTCAGCCAGCCTCCCTGGCTTTCATCTGGAATTTGAACTCTTTTGGCCTCCTTGAGATGCCATCCGGTTCCAAGTTTATGGTATCACCAACATCACTGCCGAAGGAGAACTTGTGGAGAAGGATAGAGAAAAACAGGAAGACCTCAATTTGAGCTAGCTCCGCACCGACACATTGTCTGCCACCGAGACCAAACGGAATCACATAATTGGTCAGATCGGAGTCGAGGTTTTACCCCATCTGAAGCAATGAAACGACGTGGTCGAAATGACTCGGGCTTGTCCCAGACAGTGGGGTCAAAGTGAGCAGAGTAGAGGTTGACGAACACGGTGGTGTCCTTCTGGATGAACATATCATCAAGCACGGTGTCGCTCGTGGTGCAGTGGGGAATCGAGAAGGGGATAGCGGTTGCATGGCGCTGAATTTCGAGCAGACACGACCGGGTGAGAGGTAGGCGATTACGGTCGTCCCACGTTGGGAGTCGATCACGACGGAATCGAGCTCGGGCTGAACTGAAGCCTGGACATCAGGGTGCGCCGCCATGTAGATCATGCACCATTCGAGCGTTGCCGAGACCGTGTCGAATCCAGCCCCGACGAATTCGATAACGGTTCCGAGGAGCATGTTTTCCGTTACACAGACTCTTTCCAGTTTCTCGGAACCAGGCTCGTACCGATCCTGGTGTTTCCATGCCCATGATGAATGCATGAAATTCGGTGACATAGGAAACGAAATCTTTCGTAGATTTCTGAAGGAATAGCGAAAGCCACGGCATAAAATCTATCAATTTGCCACTCTGCATCGCCTCCGAGAAGTTGACGGATGCCTTCGGGAGCTTCAGCAGGTTGCCATCGTTATAAGAATGACGTTCGCTCATCGTGAAGCAACACAAGATGTTCGCCAGCGTCAAACGAATATCTTGTCTGATAGCGACGCACACATCCGCCTAGGAGTAGTCTCTGTGCATTTTATCTTTCCTTCCGCAAGGTACTTTGATGTAATGTGTCGAACAAGTGCTCCTGCTTCATCAGAAACAACCGCCTAGACGAACTATATACCTGCTTACCAGCAGTGAAATGGCGCAAGGAGGACTCGGCGATCTTTCGATGAAGACGCCAACGCTCGTCATATGAGCTGAACAAAATTGTAGATTTTCCTGGGGTCAGCGAGTTGTAGAGGCTAAGGGAGAAGAGGTCTGGACGTCCAGCAAAGACCACTGGCTGTCTGACGAGAGCCGTGTGGATAGCATTGTAGCCGTTAAGGAAGACGACTGGTCGGTTGCCGAGGCGAAATGTGGAATAGGCTGCCGTACGTATTTGCCATTTTCATCGCGGTGATGTGAAGGGGTGCTCTTCCCAGGGATAACATACTATCAAAGAATGGGAATCCCCGGGGTCCGGGTAAGATTTTACCTTTATGTGTTCCAACTTTGCTTCCATTTGCTCCATGCGTGGTGAGGTATACAGCCAAAAATGCAAGGAACGCAAGCAATATGCAAGGCAACACAGACACACAGGTTTCAACGTCTACCAAAGACATGACTGCATTCTGACTAAAGCGCCACTTACCCGATTTGCCGCGCTGCGTTATTCTCTCCTTTTACACAATTCGTTCTCGATCACCGCCTTATTTTTTTATCATCACGTTATTCAGCACATGGATGTGGGCATTCTTTACATTTCAGCTTTATAGCCACCAGATT
This sequence comes from Diadema antillarum, assembly GCF_040938485.1. NCBI lineage: Eukaryota > Metazoa > Echinodermata > Echinoidea > Diadematoida > Diadematidae > Diadema > Diadema antillarum. The sequence goes on along the minus strand of NW_027271755.1, from coordinate 1,537,083 downwards.
ATCTGTGTGTTCTTGGACCGGACAAATAGTAAAACTCTATTTGCTATCCAGGTCAGACATTCTCAAGGCGTCCATTGCATTTTATAGCCCCTTTCTTATTTTCTGTCTTTCCTTAGAGAGTTGCCAACACATGCAACAGGTCTTTCGTTGTCTAAAGAATTGAATATGTTGTGAAACTCGTCCATCAGTTCTGTCCATATATATGACGCCGTCTTGTTTACATTAGGAATAAACGACTGCATCTTCCTATGAATACGAGTGAAGGACACATCAGACAACATTTTCACTCTTGTTTCCTTCCTTATTGTATGTAGGAAATCTGAGCCAGTTTTCCTTTACGACAAAATAAAAAACACGCAATATTTCGTCTAAGACTTCAAATGACTTGTTCTAATAGCTTGTAATTTGGAGATGAGTGAAGACAAGCACAAGACGTCGACTGGGATAAACAATTGTGAAGATCTTATTCTAGAGATACAACCCTTATCGTCCCACTTGTCTGTAGTTTGGCATGTGCATGCCGACTGAAACATGCTGAGATATGACAGGATGTGTTAAAACGCGTCGATCACTGTCTTCGTTTGTTGTCGCTATTTGGTGTGTGCACGTGTAGGGGAACCTACACGAAGGTTCTTGTAAAACAAACATGTAATTGAGTAAAACTGATCGACTGGAGTTACTTGTGACAATCAGGGAGAGTACAGATTAGTGACTCCATTAAGTCCACTGTAACAGATTGTAAATTTTTATTATGCGTTATATACTACCTGCATAAGTCAAAATCTACAGCGTCAAAAACACAACATGCGTGAAGGTTGCATGAAATTTAAATCTTCACAGCCCTTGAAGTACAACCAATCCTGAACAATGCAGATGAGATCTACTACGTCATACGGCGATTCAACCGTTTCTTTCAATCCCGCAAAGGCCTTTGTTGAGGAGGAGGATGAAAATAAATGTCAGTTTTCTTTGCTCAGATTTGACTTTGGGTCATTTGTCGTTTTTTCGTCTCTTTGATGTTGTATCTTTTCTATCACGTGAAAAAAGCATTCAGCCTATTCCTCTGTTGCTCGCTCTCTGTCTCTCTCTCCCACACACACACACACACACGCACACACACACACACACACGCACACACACACACATGCACACATGCACACATGCACACATTCCTCAAAATGACTCATGTCGTAAATTGCCACGATTAATTCGAAAATTGACGCGTGTTGCAGGAGATGAAATAGCACTCGTTATCGTCTGCTACCACTCCTGTGATGGCGCCACGGGATCCGCACGTACGCCTTCTCATCACCGGTAGGAGGGGGAGTTAACCTTTTCACTTCTCACAGCTGTGCAGACACACGTGGCACACCTACAGGCGGCGGGAAAGTGAACTGCAAAAAAAGGCAAGGCCGAGGCGGATACGAAAAGATGCAAGGAATTCGAGACTAAACTCTACTCTGTGTTCAATTTTGGTTGCAATAGTTACAGCACAAATCGAACACACAGAATAGTGACCGTTTCATGAAAGTCGGTGAAAAAGAATATAACTTATCAAGAGTTGTTGAATTTAAAAGTTTCGCATATTTTCACGAAGCAGTCATGTTGTTCACAATCGGGATAGTGAGGAGATTATGTTTACGCCTCCCGATTCCTATTGGCTGGCACAAATGAACGTATCCACAAGATCTTAATATCTTTTTAACATCAATTCAAGGAAAAGGTATATCCTTATGATTTACTTACTTTGGGGTTGACACGATCTAGCAGCGATTTTTTAAAGGGTGTATTTTACAGTTGGGTTATAAATGATGAAAAATGTGAGTTGAAACATAATTTATGAACCAGGGAGCTTGGGAAGACAGTAAGGCATGCAAAGTATGTAATTTTCTTGTATTTGGTATAGTTAACTATGAAACTTTCAATGTTTTGTTTGTCTGACGTTACTCTTTTCTTCTTTAAATCAATTTGAGATGAGTTGAGTTGAATTTTTCTTTTGGGATCAATTTTCATCGGAGAGGAGGGTATAAACAACCTGAAATCAAAGTCCACTTTGGGAGGCACCCGTAAAGAGATGTGAGTTATTGGAAGAAAGTGAGGAAAGGGAGAGAAGGAGGGGAGGGATGGAAGTTGAGGTAAAAGACGTCCTCAGATACGGCGAGGTCTACGTCCTGGTGAAGATCTCGGGTTTCTACATTCCTTGCCCGGATTCTCAGCTCTATTAGAGGCTATATGCGATCAATCATTGGAACGAGCTTTCCTATCAGTCTCCTTCTGCCGTCCGACCCCAATGTCTTCTGGACTGGAAGCTATAGGTTATAAACTGCAGGGGCGTCACCAGCTTTTTTTCAAGGGGGGTGCGTTTTGACACTAAATGTTTACGAGATTTTTTTGACAGACATTTGGAATATAGGAAGCTCTCAATCCCTAGACTTTTACTGTTTTTTGAGGGAAGCTGGGATTTCATCTTGGGGGGGGGGGGGGGGGGGGGGGGGGTTAGTATGCGAGGGAGCGAGCAAGGGTGGGGGGAGGGTGTGGAAGTGCCGGAGAGGGTTATACCCCTTATAAATGGATTATGGAATGACGGTGTGAAACGACAAATTACTGGCAGCGATATCAGGGGAATGGCATCACGACTACATGCGAGCGAGCGGAGCGAGCGAGCTTGAAAATTTTGACATTTTACAGTCCCCAAACTGCCGTTTGTATATAGCCATATTTTTTGCTTTGTAAATTAAGGGGGGCTCAACGGGCGCAACTGCTGGCAATTACTGGCAGCAACATCAGGTGAATGGCATAATAATTAAATGCGAGCGAGCAAAGAGGGCGAGCTTGGAAATTTTGACATTTTACAGTCCCAAAACTGCCATTTGGAGCAATATTTTTTCGCTTTGGAAATAAAGGAGGGGTGGGGGCGCAACGGCCGCAACTGCCGGTAATTACTGGCAGCAACATCAGGAGAATTGCATAACAATTAAATGCGAGCGAGCGAGCGAGCGAGCTTGAAAATTTTCACATTTTACAGTCCCAAAACTGCCGTTTGTAGCCATATTTTTTTTTTGCTTTGTAAATTAAGGGGGCGCAACGGGCGCAACTGCTGGCAATTACTGGCAGCAACATCAGGTGAATGGCATAATAATTATATGCGAGCGAGCAAAGAGAGCGAGCTTGGAAATTTTGACATTTTACAGTCCAAAAACTGCCATTTGGAGCCATCTTTTTTCGCTTAGGAGATAAAGGAGGGGTGTGGGCACAACGTGCGCAACTGCTGGTAATTACTGGCAGCAACATCAGGACAATTGCATAACAATTAAATGCGAGCGAGCGAGCTTGAAAATTTTGACATTTTACAGTCCAAAAACTGCCTTTTGTAGCCATATTTTTTTTTGCTTTGGAAATTAAGGGGGGTGGGGGTCGCACCGGGCGCAACTGCTGGCAATTACTGGCAGCAACATCAGGGGAATGGCATAACAATTAAATGCGAGCGAACGAAGAGAGCGAGCTTGGAAATTTTGACATTTTACAGTCCAAAAACTGCCATTTGGAGCCATATTTTTTCGCTTTGGAGATAAAGGAGGGGTGGGGGAGCAACGTGCGCAACTGCCGGTAATTAGTGGCAGCAACATCGGGAGAATTGCATTACAATTAAATGTGAGCGAGTGAGCGAGTGAGCTTGAAAATTTTGACATTTTACAGTCCCAAAACTGCCTTTTGTAGCCGTATCTTTTTTTTTTTTTTTTTTTTTTTTGCTTTGGAAATTAAGGGGGGCGCACCGGGCGCATCTTACTGCTGGAAATTACTGGCAGCAACATCAGGTGAATGGCATAACAATTAAATGCGAGCGAGCGAAGAGAGCGAGCTTGAAAATTTTGACATTTTACAGTCCCAAAACTGCCATTTGGAGCCATATTTTTTCGCTTTGGGAATAAAGGAGGTGGGGGGAGGGGGGGGGGGGGCGCACCGGGCGCAACTGCCGGCAATTACTGGCAGCAACATCAGGAGAATTGCGTATGTAATGCGAGCGAGCGAGCGAGCTTGAAAATTTTGACATTTTACTGTAAAAAAAACAACAACAAACAAGCTGCCGTTTGTAGCTATATTTCTTCGCTTTAGAATTTAAGGGGGCGCATCGGGCGCAACTGCTGGCAAATACTGGCAGCAATATCAGGAGAGCATAATGATTACATTCGAGCGAGCGGAACGAGCGAGCTTGAAAATATTACATTTTACAGTCCACAAACTGCCGTTCTTTTCTTAGCCATAGTTTTTCGCTTTGGAAATTAAGGGGGGAGGGGCACCGGGCGGAACTGCTGGCAATTACTGGCAGCAACACCAGGTGAATTGCATAACGATTAAATGCGAGCGAGCGAAGAGAGCGAGCTTGAAAATTTTACATTTTACAGTCCCAAAACTGCCGTTCTTAGCCATATTTTTTCGCTTTGGAAGTTAAGGGGGGGGGGGGGGCGCACCGGGCGCACCTGCAGGCAATTACTGGCAGCAACATCAGAAGAATGGCATAAAGATTAAATGCGAGCGAACGGAGCGAGCGATCTTGAAAATTTTGACATTTTACAGTCCCTAAATTGCCGTTTGTAGCTATATTTTATATATTTTGTATTAGCACCCCCCCCCCTCCGTAGTTACGCCACTGCTTTTGGGTGAACAGATTTCTTGAATTCTAACAAAAAAGCAAGAAAATCTTTTCAACGCGGGAATTATGATTATGTGGGATGGGGCAAACGTGTATAAGTGCTCCGTATCGTACGGATGTACAGTACGGTCGATAAATAGTAAACACTGTAGAATACTAATAGATATGTACAAAATCAGTGCTGCCAGAACCAGGGGTGCGAATTATTATTATTTTTGTGTGTTTGTGCGTGTGTGTGTGTGTGTGTGTGTGTGTGTGTCCCTGGTGCAAAATATAAAAACAAATTAGAAAAGAGTAATTATTTAGCGTCCGGCGTTGAGGTCGCTCGCAGACTGATTTTTTTTTTTTTTTTTTTTTTTTTTTTAAGGATCTGAAGGGGGGTGCGTTCGCACCCAACGCACCCCCCCTGGTGACGCCCATGAACTGTTAAACGATATCTCAGTTTCTTTGTGTTTGCAGCTCTCGTGTGAGACATTAATAGGTCACGAGGTTTTCCGTCGTCGCGCAAACAGAAGAAAGACTATCCGAGATAATTGCGCACGGCAACTCCTCTTGACCCTTCTTATCAGATAACGATTGAGCGGAAATTAATTCATATCGAGAGGAAATATTGCATTTGGTATCTGGTGCGAAAATGAGAAGTCATATTACAGATAACCCAGCTATTGTTACTTCCAGTTTCCTATCAATATTTACCAGCAGAACAAGGACGTTAAAAGTGTCTTGGCACGCAAGCAAAATCGATTTCAGGAACCTTTCAGGAGGATATCCAACGCGGAAGAGATAATTCATGTCGGCACGTAAAATGACGAGGGTATATAGTGCAGAATGGCTCCAGAAAATCCAGGGTGTGTGTTGTTTGTTTTAAAATGAAGACAAATTGAATGATCAGTATATAAACACTCGTCTGATAAAAGTTCGTATTGAGTATTTAATGCGCTATTTGAAGGAAAATGATACAACCGAGATAACAGTATACCTTCATTACTTGGTTTTGATTTGCGTAAGGGATGGTATAGTTTTGGTTGAGGTGAGGATTCAGCCTGTAGCTCTTTGCAAGATATTCAGAAGCGGCTTCATGAATTTTAAAGAGCATACAATCCTAGCGAAATTGAAAGTTTATTTGATGAAAATAAGTTTTGCGACGGTTGAGATATCCAAAAATAAAGTAAGACAAAGCCATCCTAATAAAAGGTTGGTCCCACCTTTTATTAGGATTGCTTTGTTTTGGATATTTCAACCATTTCAAAACCAATTTACATGAAATAAACATTCAATTCCTCTCAGATTTATATGCTCTTCCAAGAGATTTCTCATTATCTCAACAAAAAATAACAACAGCAAATCATCAGCAAATGTTGGAAACCTGAAGCCCCATCTCAACCGAAACTATGTTATCCCTTTAATGTTCGTGAAAAGCTTTATTATTATTATTATTATTATTATTATTATTATTATTACTATTATTATTATCATTATCATCATCATCATCATCATCATTATTATTATTTTTACTATCATTAAACATGGACTGTCGATGCAAATAATAACGTTTCATTTTCATGATTTGAAATTACGATTCTGGGATTTTTGTTGTCGGATGAAAGCCAAATAATTTCTTGGCACTACACTATCAATTTGCTTCATCTTTGTGTTTACATCGGGTCACCTCTGCACGATGTAGGTTAAGTAGAGACAGGAAGGGCAAGACAAATGCACTTATTTAAACTTTCTGCCAGCCAGGATTCAAATATTTTATTTTTCAATATAGATTGTTGCCTTTATCAGAAACTAAATTTGGGGGAGTTTTGTACATAAACTGTAACTCTTTTGCTTTACAGTCTACCTTACCTTTACACAAAGTCAAGTATTCATGAAAGTGAATAATGATATAAGAATTAAGTGGATTTTGGTTTGGGATCTCTTTACCCCCATCTCCCAACCCCTCCATCCCAATACAAATTCTGAAGATAAAAGGGAAAGAAGAATACTTATTAAAGGCTGTAAGAAGTGATTATTTTTTACGTAAATTTAATTTTCTGGTCTGGTCACCCCTGTCGCGCAAATGTGGTTCAGTTTTTGCATATTTAAGTATGGTTGTTGACTGTTATTTTTTGTTGTTGTTGTTGTTGTTTGTTGGGAGCAGTCGTAAGCCTCTTCAGAACACACACATGGGACATTCACTGTTATAAATGTTTCCGTCACAAACTGCACCTTTCTTTGGAATACACATATGATTACGTAACCGATTATCAGTTAAGATAAAGTGAGATGGGATTGATCTTTGTGTCTGCGGCGACAGCAATTAGGAACTATTTGTTTCTCGCGCAAAGATTCTTGCGGGATTGAAAACTGCATGGACACCATCATTTAGGTCAATGAGGAGTGTTTAAATGCGGTGGGGTGTTTTTATTCCCAGTGTCATCTGACGAAAGTTCTTACGATGCTGGTTCCATACCACTGCAGCAAAACCGACCTCTGGTCAATAGTCTGGCATTATCTATTACCGAGGTCGATTCAAACATTAGTGGGACAAAGGTGTGCGGGTGTATAAGAATGTGCTTTGAATCTTGTGCGATGAGATATTCGAGTACCCTGCTCCCTGCACTGTTGCCAGCTATACGTGTGCGGAGTAGAAAATGTGACCGCTGCGTCACGTGTCCATTCGAGTTATAATATGATTATGAATATATGTATGTACATAGATATGCACATATGTATATATACATGTGTATACATGTGTGTGTGTGTATATATATATATAATATACATATATGTATATATAAATCCTATGTGGAAACATATGAATATATCTATTCATATATACATGTCTGTTTTCCCTGCTTCTTAACAGAATAACGAAAAATCGTATCTACGATGACTTACGAGAAAATTTGCGTTCTTTGGACCCCAAACTCTGCCGTTCATTTTATCTCTTTCTCTATTTCTCGCACTATTTCAATCGTCAACAAATAGACATCAAACATTCATTAGTTGGGTTCTCTAATCCCTTCCTTTTGCCTTTATAATTCTGGCGTAGGTTATCGATGAGGCTATGTTTCTATCTTTGAACATTTTGATTCATTTCTGTAGCAGCTAAGCGCCTCTTAGTATATCAACGTTGAAATAATCAATCCACGCAATAATGCCCCGTACTTGTAACCATTTTTCTGTTTGTCTTTATTTCTTTTCATTTCTTTCTTTGCTTCGATAATTCTCCCTCTCTATCTCGTTCTGAATACCCCAGGAAGTGCACCTGTAATTGAGAGAATGATGTAGGAGGTCAAAGTTGAAATGAACCGTTAAGGTTTCGGGACATCCGTTATGTGACCCAAGAGGTCGTTCATTTGTTTACCGGATTAACTTGTTTATGTGGTTTTCTATGGGTTTCTGCTGTTCACGCTCTCCTCGTTCAAGAATTCATTCGAAGGAGATAATATCATAAAATATTCAAGTGTTTTAGAGCACAATAGTGGATAATATTTGTGCATAAATTATATATAATAGGTTTAATGACTTTTGATCAGCAGTTTGGTAAATATACTAACCATTTTAAAAAGGGAAACTTTGTGCGCATTTTGGTTAAAACTTATGACATAGTCATGAAGATGAAATCCTTGCAATACGTCTCATCTTATTGATATACCATCGATATCACATGCTGGGTATTCCAGTATAGCAGTTTAATGTTTATCATGCTAGAATTTTAGAAAAGAAAGCGACTTGGTACAGTAAGATTCAATTCAGCTATTTGCAGGGTATACTCATGAATATCGTTACATAGTTTAAAATCGAAATTCATTCAGAATGATAAGTATATGCCGTGATTTGATTGCTTGATCAAATTCATTGTTTTGGGGTGATGGAGAGAGGGAGGGTCAAGCCATATTCTGTTGTTGTTGTTGTTGTTGTTTTTCTGTACATCACTCTATTGGTATCTACATATTAGATTAGCATTAGAACCCATGGAGAGCTCTAGATTTTAGTGACTTTTTTTCTTGTGGTTTGTTTTATCTTTTTAATGATATGCTGAATGGTATTTTGAGTGGTCAGTGGTATGCGAATTAGATGTTCTAACTTATTATCTAAATTAGTTTGAATGGTAGTTCTCAATGGTAAATGATAAATGGAGGGTGAAAGGTAAATGAATGGTAGAATGAATGGTATACTGAATGGTATTTTGCGAGTGGTATAGCATGCAAATTATAATGTTCTAGTTATCTAAATTAGTTTGAATGGTAGTTCTGAATGGTGACTGGTGAGTGGATGGCGAATGGTATACCATTCAAAACCAGAATGTTTAAAGTGGTTGATACTTGTCAATGGTATACAATGCAATTTTTGTAAGGGTCTGCGTTCTTGTTTTTGAGAATGGTTTGCGCATGACTTCAATTTTGACAAAATATGAAATTTTGGGAACAGTGATTTCAAAAATGTTCGTCGAGTTATCACATTTGACGCATATGTGTAGGTCAGTAGTATCACCAACACATCCTCAATATAAAAATTTTGCAATAAAGCCTAAAATTTATTACTGGCACATTTTTTATGATTATATATATTATTATTATTATTCACTTTGTGTTGGATATTGTTATATGACAAGTATTGGAAAGTTGTTGGTTACGTTGTATATACTTTGTGAAATTGCAGAAGTCAAATCAAATCAACGAAAAAATAAGGAGATTTGTACTATTTTTTCACTAAACTATAACTGTATATAGACGGTTTGGTCTAGAAACAATTTTGTTATAACTATTCACATTTTTTATATTTAACAACACTTACCTGATTATATTGATTTACTTGTTTACACTGGTTGTTACTATCCCTCACTTACATTTTAGAACTATTTTGAACACTAAAACTGTTTTTTTTTTATTTGCATATATGGTAAATAATGCCTTTAAACTGAAATCACTTCCAAGAGCAGTGACGTGGCTTTTGATCTGGAAAGTTGCACTTCGCATTAAACGTTTTCGTACGAAATGGCTGAAGTTTGATTGATACCAAAGTTGCTTGCGTGCGAAAAAAAGGTAATAGCCATTATAATGCAAATTGAGATGTTTGTCAAACTATCGGCCTCTTCGTTCGATCTCTTTCTTTCTCTCCCTCTCTCTCTTCCCCTCTTTCTCTGTGCGTGTCTTCATCTTTGTACCAGGCTTGTCACAGTACAGTGCGCCCTTTACAAAAGGGCGGTCGGATTCGCACGCAATTGGTATCTCGACACAATAGTCAGCTCTTCTCGCTCGCACGCAATCCCAACCATCTCCGTGAGGGCGCGCTCTTCAATGAGCAGCAGCAAACTGCTTTTTTTTTTCTTATCCGCCTACATTTGCGCACGGTCGAGTAGGCCTCGGTCGCTCTGCGTATCAGCACGCACCTTGATCACGATATTTAAGTCGACACGCAATTGTTGGAGATGGATTTAAGTGGTCACTCGATAACCAAACAAAGCAGTCAAGGTTTCTCCGTCTTGATTTAAACCCTTGTGAGTTACGCACAAGGCACAATCACGAGCCTTTAAACGTGTCCACCACAGCCTTGGACGGGACTGTTTCGTAATCATTGCCAGCGGCCACCACTCCAAACTGCATATAAGTGGACGTGCATCGTACTTAATTAGTCATTCCGTCTTCTGCTCGACAAGTGATGTACCTTCACGAAATCAACGTCTCAACTTCGTACGACAGAACAGCGTAAAAAAAAAACAGCTTATCCAGACTTCTCACCTTTACTGGACACTCGAGCTCAATCATTGCAAAACACACCGAAGCTTTGGAAGAACCATCTGACATCGTGTTTATCTAGTTTTTTTCACTCTTCTCGTTTGAGAATAAAACAATCGAAAAACTTTCAAATACAATCTGCGAACAGTTGTTGTTAGCCTTTTTGTTATCAAGATACCTGGAGGACAGCAAAAATGTTCGACGTTAGCGCAACAACTTCTACCAGCGCAGCTCCGCTGCTCAGTGAGACGATAGCGTCCTATTTTCTCCTGGTAACTGTTGTGCTTCTCGTCACCCGGGTCTGGTTGACACAAGCCACTCAAAGACGTGTAAAATCGAGCAAGAACGATGCAAAGCCCCTTCCCGGGCCGTGGGGCATTCCGGTCCTGGGAAACATGCTTTCCATCGGCCAAAAGGCACCACACATTTCTCTGATGAAAATGGCGGAAAAGTTCGGCAACATCTTCCAGATTCGGCTTGGCAGTCGTCCCGTGCTCGTCCTCAACGGCTACGAAGCCATTCGCAAGGCGTTGGTCAAGCAGCCCACGGTATTTGCTGGGAGACCAGACTTGCTCACATTTGATATGATAAGGTCCCGGTACAGCCCCGGTTGTGGGTCACTTTCTTTCTCAACGTACAGCGAAAACTGGAAGCTGCATCGAAAGCTGGCCGAGTCCTCGCTCCGTCACTTCACCGCGTGCGGCCAGGTGAAATTCGTCGAACGTGTCGTGTCAACCGAAGCAGGGGAACTAGCGAAGCACATATCAGATGCTGTCAACAACAACAGCGGCGATGGGAGCACGGATAAGGCACAGAACATGAGGCTCGCTATTCGCCTTGCTGTGGGCAACATCATCTGTTGGTTCATGTTTAATAAGCGTCAATCGTATGACGACAAAGTGCTTCTCAAACTTCTTGACATTTCCAATCGTTTCACTGAAGCCACTGGAAGTGGTAACCCGGTCGATTTCTTGCCCTGGATGAAGGTTTTCGTGACTAAATCCACCAACAACTTCCAAGAACTTCTGAAAGAATTTAATGGTTTTGTAAGAAACATGATCACGAAGCATCATGAGCAGTACGAGGACGGGTCTGAGCGAGATATCATTGACCATCTCGTCTCGTCTGGAAGGCGTCATGACAAGAGCGAGATGACGAGGGTAGGTTTAACCGAAGAGCAGCTACTCGAGACGGCCTTAGACTACTACGGTGCCGGCTTCGAAACCGTTTCCACAACACTCGAATGGACCTTCCTCTACATGGCAGCTCATCCAGAGATACAAGCCGAGGTCCATCGCGAAATCGACGCCGTCGTCGGCCAAAATCGTACACCGACGTTGGATGACCGCGCAAAGTTGCCATTCACGCAGGCCTGTATCACTGAAGTTATGCGCCATGCCACTGTGGTACCCTTCTCTATTCCACACAGCACTACAGAGGACACAGTGCTTGACGGCTTCTACGTTCCAAAAGACACAGTCGTCTTCGTCAACCTCCATTCCGCCCACCACGACGAGACCATTTGGAGCGAGCCCGAAATCTTCAAACCTCGCCGCTTTATCACAGCCGATGGTGGTCTGGACCTGGACAAGAAAAACCGCGTCATCCCGTTCAGCGTTGGACGCAGACGGTGCATCGGTTCAGATCTGGCCCGCCTCGAATTGTTCCTCTTTTTCTCCATCTTCATGCAGAAGTTTTCGGTGGAAAGCACCAGACCTGAAGGAGTGACCATGGAGTCTGTCTACGGCCTTGCCAGGAGAGCTAAACATCTTGACGTGAAATTGGTTCCGAGAAGCTAAGCAAAATATCTAAACACAAAACGAAAACTACGCTCTTAAATGGCATATGGGCTTAAAAAGTTTGAAAGTATCATATCATGAAATGCTATGACCAAAGATTTTTAATATGTAACTGTTTCTCTATTTGACTCTGTTTACTTTTTGATCTATCTTGTGTTATCGAGCTAATGTTCTTTTGGAACTGCGTAGGATTTCATTATCAAGACTTTAAAGTGGAAAATAATTTGTTGCATTTTTCCACATTGTTCGCTTTCAATGCACATCTCGCTTACATGTTTGACATCTCAATGCTTTGTTCTAAAAGCTTTGCAATACTATCTAACTGTGTGCACGTATATTTGAAGGTGAAATATTACCCTAAATATCTGGGAAGATTCAAGAAGAGAAAGATTGGAACATTCATAAATTTTGACTACAAACACAACATACTGTTGTTCAGGTTAGCTTTCAAACCATTTGGTAGTGTAATGCAATTAATTTGTAACGCCTACCAGTACAGCACATTTATTGAATATTTCGCTAAAATAAGAAATAAGTCTGACTTTTTATTCCACTCATATGCTCTTTACAACCACTAGGATCAAAGTGTATAATTCACGCCGATAGTGTGTCCGTATTTACATTTAGTTCGGTATTTTAACTTCTTCACCCATCACTTAAAAGTACTTTGACCGCTCGAGTCAATATTTCAGCGGATGTGAGTTTTCCGGTTGCATATATGTCATATCGATTACCAAAATACACGGGCGCCCTGTCTGGTGTTGAAACCCGCTTTCAAGTCTTGCTAACATTTGACGATTTTGTAGCTTCATATAAAACTGTTACCACTTTCCACTGTTCATCCTGAATTCATTGCTCCTATTATTGTGATGGCCACAATCATGTTTGTTTGTTTCTTAATTTAAAATCAGATTTTGTACATAATAATATATTGTGTGAATAGCTTTAAAATATTGATTGCCGTATACTGTACACACTTCAGGGGATAATGTTCTCTGCAGTATATTACTTATTAGACATAAAAGGTGAGTCTTCTGGTAGACACATAAGAACAGGGCCTCAAATCAAATCAATGTCAGCATCATATTGAAAGTCTCTATGACGTCATTCCCAGTCCACTTTCCGTCAGGAATCGAGCAAATGTATATTTGTTGTTTCAGTTTAGATATCGCTCAACCAATTTACGGTGTATTCTTTATCTTGAGGTGTATAATATCATTGTCACGTACATTTTGCCACAAAGTTATAGTTAACCCAGTGTTCATATCTGCTGCTTTCACTAACAGATAAAACATGCTGTTTGAATAGAAGCCAATTAGTTTTACGCATGATAATGTCATTTCCGATTAGCGTAAAAGGACAGAAGTGAATCCCCTAAATGCAGAACCTATTTGCCCCGCGGATTAATTGATATAAATAAATTTCAACAGCATGTGACCTACATTATCAAAGGATGCGTCCTTCTAGCTCGCTGTAATCGAATGTTCATGTACATTTGTTAAATTGAGTCACGGTTCGCGCAAAAGCGGAAACAATCAGTGATGATGTACGTGTAAGTATTTGTAATGTGCATTCCGTGTCTGCCGCTATATTGTAACCTTGACCTCAGAAATTGTGATAAATAGCTTTTCCTGATGTGCTGTAAATAACTATGATTAAATGTATATCTGTGTATCATAAGAAAAGAAAATGATTTTATAATAAATAGCATGAAATTTGTTTTCATATTCAGTGTAGCTGAAGTGCTCACATGCCCCATAGTCATACATGATCATACTATACATATTTAAGTGTGTGTGTGTGTGTGTGTGTGTGTGTTCGAGCGCACGCATGTACGTGAATTCATATGACATGATAACTTTGTATTTGCTGGTGTGGATAATGTATATATATATATATATTATATATATATATATATATATATATAATATATATAAACATAATATACATATAAATATATATATATATATATATATATATATATATATATATAAACATATAATATATATATATATAAACATATACTTATATATATATATATATATACATATATATATATATATATATATATATGTATAAGATTATAGTCGTGACAAGAAGGAGGAGCCAGCGGACATTTCACCTTGATGCCTTTACTATCAATACCGAGCTTTCGACCTTTTTACAGGTTTTTGTCTGTTCTTTGGAAATCAACGTAACAAAAAACAATCAAAATGCAACAAAACTTAAATATATATATATAAACATAATATACATATAAATATATATATATATAAGCATATACTATATATATAAACATGTACTATATATATATATATTATATATATATATATATATATATATATGTATAAGATTATAGTCGTGACAAGAAGGAGGAGCCAGCGGACATGTCACCTTGATGCCTTTACTATCAATACCGAGCTTTCGACCTTTTTACAGGTTTTTGTCTGGTCTTTGGAAATCAACGTAACAAAAAACAATCAAAATGCAACAAAACTTAAACAGTAAAAGCAAAAGAAACAAAGAAGACGAAAAAAAAAAGCATTTATATATCTATGCTTGTGGTGTGTGTGTGTGCGCGCGCGCGCGTGTGTGTTTAGTGTGTGAAATTCTTACTTTATGGAGTAAATTTGAAGTGAATCAATCTCCATATTTCTCAAGAACATATACGGCTCAAATCACCGGACACACACACACACACACACAAATTATCATCAAAGTACAGTTATTCCAAATTAACTACCAATAAAAGTAGATGCAATGAAGTATGAACAGGTAAATAACACAAGGGATGCATTTAAATGAATTACGGGACCAAACAACCAAAAGAGTAAGATAAATTTAGGTGCAACGTCGATTATACTTTTTCATGCTCACTAGTGTCAGCAGGATTGGTGATCACCTTTATTGCCCCGCCCTCCCCCAGTGGCTCATATTTGTTTGAAATTGTTGAAAAGACTAAAAAGCCCCTAACGTGCTTAAAGAGTTACATTTAAAGTTACCAATACAAATCGTCTTGACAATCCCATTTATGGAAGATACAAATGGACACATTTTTTAATTACTTATAGAATTAGTCTGAAGTGCATGCTCTGACGGATCTTAAGATGCCCTCATCTCCTAGAGTGATTTACAAAACTTTACAAGCTATACTTCTCTTGTGAATTCTTCTTTTCCGTGTAGAGTCACAAAATGATATAGTATTGCTTACTTGTTTATTTATCTAATTACAAAGTTGATATTATCATAATAGTATGCATGTTTCGTGGAAACTTATGCGATTCAAAGTTCCTTAAAATATTATGCACTCGTGTAAGCGTTATATATATTGCTTTGTATTACTTTGTATGAAAATCATTTGAATTAAATTGATGACTTCAACCCCCCCCCCAAAAAAAAGCCATTTTGACAAAAAATAAAGTTCACAAGGGCCTGCATGTATATATATATATACATGACCAATGGCCACGCATCATAGTGGCCCTTTTTCCTCTGTCCCACCCCTCTAATAACAAAAACAACTAAACAAACGAAACATAAACAACACAATACTTTCCACCTCCACTGCGGTAAACAGATATTTCCAACTGCTGGTGTCTATCGATTTAACTACTGGTGTTCTTGGCACAAGCGATGGTGTTTTTCATGGTTTGTTTAACGTTGCTTTAGTCGACAGAGGATGCTTCCGTTATTTTGACCATCAATCTGCTGCTCTCGTTTGTGGAGGAGTGTGTACTTTTCGTCTGGCCGCCACCTTTGCGATTACATTTCCACACGGTTCATCGGAAACGGCGTTGTCTCTATAACTAAATTAAGGGTACTATATGTGCTTTAAACATTGTGCACTCTTTCAGGAATATTTAAAACTATCATAATACAGGCTGTATATATGTGCGCTATGTTTGATGAATCAAGTGACTTCATTAAATGAAATGACGATGATGTTTATTTAACAATAAATTTGATTGAATAGAACAATCGATATACATTGCGATTATATGCGATATCAAAATAAATATGAAAAATCAGATCCAAAGAAACACATCCGTCGCCAGCTGTTTTAACCCACATTTGATTTCACATTTCATTGTTTTAATTAGATTATTCTAAGTTCTTATTTTTACAAGAATTGAATCCTGAAATAAAATCGCATTTCTTAAAAGCAGACATGAAAGAAAAAAGTGACAGAAAAGTGATTATGAAAATGTAAATAAGCATTTCAAAACCATGTTCAAGTTGGCACTAATAATGTGAGTCTTTCGCGCGATAACTCAGAGCTTACATCAGAATGTTACGGGATTTTTACTCTTTGTTTTACTCTTTGTCACGGAAAATTTAAATCAGTTAGTAGCGAACATATTATTTTGTACATTAGATCGGCCCATGAAGACATAGCCACACAGGTATCCCACGGTACATACAGTATAATATACACATAGATCTTTGGTAACTTTTCCTTTTCAATGAAATCAAAAAGGAAAACGTGTATCCTGTGTATCAAATTGTGTGTGTGTGCGTGTTCGTGTGTGTCGAAAGGATGGCAGTTGCTACAATATCCACCTCATACATTTTTAGTGACATCTTAGCACTAACCAATGAGATAGTTGTGCGTTGAAGACAGGAGTTCAGATTACTTGTGTGTGTTGTAACAACCAACATTTGTTATTCCGTGAAAGCAAGTAATAATTAGAATTCAATCAGTTTTTTATTCTTACCCTATTTTGATCAAACTAACACTCACTACATTAATGACTGTGATAAGGATCATAACCCTTACTCGAGGAAAACATGTGAAACTTAGAATTCTACAACTTTCTCAATCTAAACCTCCTTTGATGGAGATAGCACAATTTTGACGAATATGGTGACGACCGAAACCTTTATTCGATGAAAATGGGAAAAACTTAGAATTCCATAACACTTTTCATTCAATTATTATTTTGGTGAATTTCATGACGACAAATATCACCATTCGGTGAAAATGTGCCAAACTAGATCCCACATTTTTCTCATTTTAACCCTCTCTCGCCGATACTGTAATGTTGTCTATTAACTTTTTTAAAAGAGTTTACTTGAATATGATTCAGATTATCACCTCTGCCAACATCTCTTCAGTTAATAGTACGAGTACGAAAGATGTTTATCATCGTGATATAGTAACGATCTTCTGTCTCACGAAGCGAGGTAAACACGAAACACTTTCGTGTTTACATCGCTTCGTGAGACAGAAGATCAGCTTTATCTCTTAAGTTCTCCTATTATAGTGTAAAAGAAAAAAAAATGTCCAAGTTATTCATACACTCGACGTTCCGCGCGATGTATCGCAATCGCAAAAAGCTATCGCCGCGATGTTTCATGACTTTTTTCTTTCGAGTCTCCCGCATCTTTTGACACCAAATTTGCGACGCCCGGGCGCGCGGTTCCGAAGTTACGCATAAATATGTACATGCATGTCAGACCAAAAATTGCTCAAAAACGTGAATTCGTGTACAATTTCAATGCAAACTGTGCTTGCAGGCAAATTTCATAAAAGCATGATTATTTTGGTGTTTTATTGATTAAAATCAATAAATAACATATTTTCTTGTTCGGAGCGATGTCGCGAACAAATTCCATCGAAAAAACAATGAAAAACATAAAGTCGAAAAAACAATGAAATACATAAGAAATTAAAAAAAACAATAAAATACTTAAGAATTTTTTCTGATATCACAATTTTTTTATTACATTTGCTAAGGACACTAAAAAGAATATTTACACAAAATATGCGCCTGTTTTGAGCTTTATTTTGTGATTTATACCAAATAGTCTGATTTCATGCATCATTATGCATAAATTAGCATAATTTAGCATAAATGATAATTTTTTTGAAAAATTAACTTCATGGTATTTTAGATTACATCATAGGCAATGTGTGTGCCAATTTTCGTCGCGATCGCGCGGTCGACGGCCGAGATCTGGAGGGGGGGGGGGGGGGCTGGGAGGCCCCCCCCCCCCCCCCCCCCGGCTCTATCAACTACCTAAATAGCCCGGCCTAGTTAGGGTTAAGAAAAGAAAGTTTGAATTTCATAATTATTATTATGATGATTTATTCGTATTGACGTACCTCCCTATCTCATTTCCTACAGAATCTAAACATTTTTTCTCTCTCTCTTTTTTTTTTTGTACGTGGCTGTTCAGACGCCATTGAAATGTTTAAAGCAATCACCACGGGACTAAGGACTAAACGAAAGTTCGAACGGACTAGGCAATGACGAGGAAACGATTTGTTTGAAGACTCAACAGCTGCTACCATGGAATCGAAACAGGGATCTCAGGATTTTGCCTCCATGATGATAGCCACTCAGCCACAATACAGCTTCTCCCACAATACGATCTTTTACTTTCATTGCATGTATCATAATATACATGCCTCAAGTAAACGTTCTGTTAAAAGTCATTTCCAGTTATTTGAGTGCATTGCTATACTCAACGTACGTATTAATTTTGTTGTATAGAAACGAAGATTCATTTCTGAATCAGGTATAGTGGCCAACATAGCCAAAGCATGATATTGTGATCTCTAACAGAACTATAGTTAACTCACTGTTACTACATCGGAGTGATCGCTTAAATAGGCTATTATATAGCCATTATAATCATCTCAATTTGCTTTGTCAAGGCGACATAAGACGCCTTTCAGTTTACTCAAGTGTTTTATCTCTATTGGATCATCAAAATGTGAAATTAGATACGAGCTCTTGCTTATGTTTATAAAGCTAGTATTTGTGGAATTATATTTTAGACGGTTTTTATTCCGTGAGTTCTATCATCACTACTATTCTTAGAGGTTTCTTTATTACAATGTACAGTGAGACATTTTATGGGATTTTTTTTTCATCGATAAAATCATTATCATTATTACACTTTTGTTGGTTAGATGAAAGCATTTCTGCTTTTGAAATATTGCAAAACTTTAAACATGCTGTTTATATGCATGCATACATATTTTTGTAAATGCTGAAATTAAAGCGCACACGAGCATACACGCATTTGCCCGAGGTTGAATCCGAGAGTGTCTTTATGCCGTGGCGTGCCGCGAATCGCCAAATAGAAAGAAGTCGCAGTTACACTCCCAGCATTTGAAAAACAACCAGCGCGAGCGCAACAGGACGTTTCACGGGACTATCTTATGCAATGCAAATACATGTTGACTTGAATTCATTTATAATTTAAAAAAAAACACCTGATCATAAATATGTGTCATATACTTCATATCAATCTACTATTCTTCTTTAGACTTCCTGGGTTCGATTTTAATTCAGAAAACGGGACTTTAGCTGCTTTACTTA
This sequence comes from Diadema antillarum, assembly GCF_040938485.1. Taxonomy (NCBI): domain Eukaryota; kingdom Metazoa; phylum Echinodermata; class Echinoidea; order Diadematoida; family Diadematidae; genus Diadema; species Diadema antillarum. The sequence goes on along the minus strand of NW_027271755.1, from coordinate 1,517,573 downwards.
CTAATATGTTTCATAAAAAAGACGATCCGGAGAATATCGCTTACCTTTTTCAATGTTTGTTGAAGTTTATGTTAGCACAAAATAGTTAACATATGACGATGCAAGATTTTGGAATGCATTAAGTAATAATATTAAAAATGCCCCGTCACTGGTTGTATACGGTTTAAAAGAAAACTGAGGAGGATGTTGTTGCAATCGGATATATAAAACATTATGTTACTAATTATGTTACTGGCAACCAGCAGCATGCACCTGGAATCACCACAATTTTCATATCATGTAATACGATTCTCTGTTTGTATTTTATGTCAGCTTGTATTGTATATTGAATTGCCGAATAGATAATAATAATAATAATAATAATAATAATAATAATAATAATAATAATAATTTTATGAACTATGATAATCAAAATTTGTTTATGTTCTTATATCATTAAGCCATTCCCATTGTGAGCATTTGAATGACACTATCAAATAATATTTGATAGTGTCATATAGGAACATAAGGAAGGACATATTATGTCCTTCTTCGTGTTTCTCTTTCCCATTCTTCTTTCTTTTTCTTTTTCTCCACACCCATCTCGATTTATTTGTATCGTCGTGTTGCGTTTTAGTGTTTTTGTTCGTACTCGTGTGGCTTAGCTCATGTGCCTGTTTTGTGTCTTGTTAATAGTCTCGTCTCTCCTAGATTTATAAACTTTGTCTAGTTTTATCAATCTCCTAAAGCAATATGAATTTATTAACATTGTTTACGCAATATGAACTGGATTTGGTGACGGTAGATTTTTGTTTTTCTTTTTTTGTATGTATACACTGCGTATTGTAACTGGTGGTATCGACCCACTAATTTCAAGTTTAAAGGGACTGTACAGTTCTGGTTGTGGTGGGGATTCATGTTTTGAATATTCCTAGGTGAGATAATGAAAAGCCTCTTATGAAATATGAAAGAGCATGTAATTCTAAGAAGGATTCAATGTTTCTTTGATGAAAATTGGTTTTCAAATGACTGAGATATCCAAAAAAGTGCTAATAATAAAAGGCGACATGCCCCAACTTTATTAGTATCTCTTTGTTTTGTTTCACCTTGTTTTTGGATATCTCTGCCATTTCAAAACCAATTTTCATTGAATAAACTTTTGATACCCCTTAGAACTGCATGCTCCTTGACATCTCATAGAGTGGTTTCTGAATATCTCACAAAACGTTAAAAGCTAAATCTTCACCTCGACCAGAACTGTACACACCCTTTAAGTTCAAAGTGATTTTATTTCATTTCCAACAAATTAAGGAAACAATGAAATGTTCGCGTATATTATACAAATAATGTCACGAAATCAGTACAACAATGTGATGAGCATTATAACATGCAATAAAGACACAGGTACATTATCAACAGAGATACAAATAAATGCTATATCATTATGGTAAACTCAGAAACAAAATTGTTGGAAATGAAGGGGAGTGCTAAAAAGCAGAGCTTGTAGTATGCAGTCTCCGCATAAAAAAAGGGAAAATCAAATTGCACAACAACAAAAAAGGACAATGTGCCTACAAGAGATAGGAAAAAAGAAGAGAAGTACGCTAAGAGACGCACATTAACAATCACGAAGCAGCTCTCTCGTAAGGGAAGAAAAGATAAGTGGATAGAAAGATTTGTAAGAAGAGTCTGAGGTGGACAGGAAAAGGGGGAAGGAGAAGGAGACGGTGGGTCATAACCAAGGGACTAGAGGTATACAGAAGCTTAGGCTCGCTGAGGTAAACAAAGTAGAGGAACTTATTGTGTTGCATTAGAATTTTTTAGATAATTCTTTAACTTTAGAGAAAAAGTATTAAAACTTACGGCTTCTTTTATACTATTATCAAGAGATTTCCAGAATTTTCGTCCAGAAAAAAGAGAATAAAGATTTTCCAAAATCCGTCGTAGTCAAAAGCAAATGATCTTTTTAGGGAGTCCATCCCCCATCTTCATCGTCCAATTTGTTTATCACTAAAATGCCCATTTCTGCAATTCCATCAAAAGTATAAGCTACCCCCTTTTTAATGATAATTCATGTCGATGTTTCTTTACTTTCATTTACATTGTGCGTATATGTTATTGATTATGTTGAGACAGAGAAAAATAAAATAAACATGAACTTGAATTTGAACACGAATACATTTTGGCAAAATTGAATACCTTAAAGGCATTATTTACCATTTGCAGATAAAACAAGAACCCAGCTTAGTGCTTCAAAATAGTTCTAAATTGTGAGTTAAGGATAGAAACAACCAAGTTAAAAAGTTAATCAACATAATCAATGTTAAGCATTGTTAATTATAATACAAAATAAGAACAATAGTAATAATAAAATATTGTTTCCAGACATAACAGTCTGCAGTTATGGTTTAGTGAGGTAAATAGTGATATCGCCTATATTTTAGGCTTTATAGCGAAATTTTAATATGGTATTCGGATGTTTTGTGATACACCTGACCTACACATATGCATGAAATATGATAACTTGGACATTTAAAAAAAAAATCATGCTCCCAATGGTAAACAGTACCTTTAACTTTATAGTGTCGTTTCCTCCTGTGCTAAACTTGAATGCACTATAGAACGAACATGAGTGACATTTTTTGCACTTTTGATTGCTTTGGCGAATTCAAATGCCTGTACATATTGTCCTTTTCTGGCTGCCCTGTAAAAGCGAATATAAATGACTATTTTGTATTTTTGGTTGCAATTCACTATAGCGAAATTGAATGATCTACTTACACTCTTGCATTCGCTAAGTGCGAAATTGGACGAGAAAAACTAGGCATAATATCATTCAATGTGGCATGTATTATATCACCGCATGTATACCTCTTATAGCAATTCCATACGTAACACATGCCTAGATGGATAAAATATGTTACCAAGACACAATGTTCACAAAAAATTGAGAGAGAAAAATTCAAATTTTTATGCATGTAATCACTCACTCCTTCATTAAACAATAATGTCAAGACTTCTAACCACATATACATGTGTTGTTGATGTTGATTATTAATGGAAATCATTACATAACTTGAATAAGATGATTTTTCAAGAAACATTGGAACATTATAAGCATTAGAATGGGACTACAGTCAGCTCTGTTGAAGATTATTACACTTCCATGAGTGAAGGATCTATTCTGGTTTTCTTGGATGTGTTATTCTCTTATAACATCTGACTATTTATCAAATGTCCACCTGCCGTTCAAAAAACAAAACAAAACAAATAAGCAACTCTAAATATAAAAGAAACGCAGGTGACTATCATTATAAGCAAACGCTTGTGACTATCATTATAAGCAAACGCTTGAGGCATAGTTATCACTGTATTTCATGTATTTCAGATATTGATATTATTGATGATATAATAATTTGTATAGGCCTATGCTCATATCGCTTTCAGCTACAGTTTGCTGCATCCCCGTGAATCTATATTCTATATCCCTGTGTCTTAAACGAACGCCTTCTATGTATGTACCGACGTATTCTGTACCGATGTATTCTGTGTATGAATGAAGACAAAAACAAATATTTAAAAATTGCAAATTGGGAAATGAATTGAAATGAACTGAATTAAACGTTCTTTCCTGCATGCAGTCTGTAAAAGTCTCTTTGCGATCATCATTGTTTCGTTTTTGCTTGTTTCTGCTCTATTTTTGCACGCCCTTCCTCGCACTCATACGTCATATTATTGGCCTATGCAGTATTATTATTATTATTATTATTATTATTATTATATATAAATATATATATATATATATATATATATATATATATATATATATATACATGGATATAATCAAGGAAACTCCGTGAAAGACGTTGTTTTAACGAATTTTCGCCCGACGTCTTTCAGGGAGTATACTGTTGTGAACTAATATCTTCGTAGACTCCGAGCAGAAACTTTTTGCTGTTATTCATTCATAATATATATATATACATATATATATATATACATATATATATATATATATATATATATATATATATATATAATAAAATACCTCTTGGAACCCAGCTGAGCCTTTATACTGCTCCTTCCATCTTCTCAATTTCGATAGTTGATGATTCACGGTACAAACCTTGAACGCTACACATCGCGCACACACACAAATATATACGTTATACATGTACATAAGTTACAGGGGGAAAGAGAGGGCGAGAGGGGGCAGATTGGAATACCCTGTCCTACAGAGAAAGAGAAAAAAAAATAGAAATATTGAGATCGGTTTGATAGCGTACGGAAATAAATGTAATTCATATCGCAGCATTGTTCGATTAAGGGATGCCGCTTGAATGCTTACCTGACTGGCGTTGCGTGCGTACGCGAGAATAAGGTCGGACAATTGAGAAGAAAACAAATTTGTCAATGTTTTGAAAGCCGTGTTTTGGAACAAAAATGAACTCGGGGGAAGAGGAGAAATAGGGTGATGGAGTTCACGCGATCTACATAACGCGGTCACGACAAGGTTAGCATGCTCTAATTACCATGCAATTTTTCCTCCCCCTCCCCCATTTATTCTTACTTCAATATTTGACACGCATAGTAAATTTTGTTCCGCCTTTATCCTGTATGCATCCAGTTATTACTCTGTCTTTAAAATTTGATGGATACTTTGACGGACAGAAAGTGGGAGAAATAATAAATTGCAACAATACAGTGGGAAGGCATAGGCTTTATAATGAATTTCACATTCCACTCTTTTTTGTGCAATTTAACTAAAAAGGTAAAGAAAAGAAAAGAAAAGAAAATATTATGCTATAATCGATTTCCCTTAATTAAAAAATTGTTTTCTGCCAGGTAATCTTGTATGGGTTGTGAATAAGTTATGTCAATAGCAACACACGCCTGCATAGCTGACCAAAAAAAAATTAAGCAAACAAACATTTCGTACATATATTTCGACTATACTTCACAGCATCGGTGAACCAAGTAATGTTCATGATGAGTTATCAATTTCAAACTGTCTTTTAGCATACAGGTCTTGAAAGTAAAATGTTATTTGACTCTCCATTATATGGCTATAATCTCACGATTTTGATGTGTAAGCCGTAACTTTGGAGTTCTGAAATACAGAGCATAAATATATGTGAGAAACGTAATGCAATTTGTCTTATAATGTACAGCATTAAAGTTAATTTCCTTAGTATGCGAACGACACATTGTTAAGTGTATATCATGCCCAATACTAACATTTGAATTCCATAACAATTTACAAGTGAATTAACAAAACTTCGTGAACTGGATGAAAATTCATAAACTTGTTCAATATAAACAACAAACAAATTTTGATAATCAATGTCTATTCAATCTAAATGCGTGACTCCGTCGCGAGGTGGCGACATTTCAAAATTTAACATCACTACGCAGACCCAGACGTAGGGTGCGTTTGTCCCGCAACAAATCGAAACACACTTCTTCTGAAATTGAAACGACAATTTCAGTTGAATTTCCAATACAGATGAGCTTCTACTGTAACTGAATTTCTGCTTCACTAGAAGCAGGCTGTAATATTCTTACATTCATTATTCATACAGACGACTGAACATAGTTGTTATAGGCCTATATGCAAACAAACAACAATCCGTTAAAAAAAAAAAGGAATCACACAGACCATAATGCCGACACTTGGCTTAGACACGATCGGCAGGTAGAGGTCAGTCAAAACGTATAGGCCTATTGGGTTAAGATACCTGACTGGATCTTGGTCCCATCTCCTTATTTCCTATTCCTCCTCATGTGATTGTTCATTCTTCTTCCATAGTCGTTTCATCGTTTCGTACCTTCTTTGTGTTTCTTCTTCTTCGCCTCCTCCTCCTTCTTCTTCCACTTAATTTTTCTCCTCTTCCTCCTCTTCCCCCTCCTTCTCCTTCACCTAAACACTCCTCTTTCTTCCTCCTTTTAGGCCTGAAAAAAAACCTTGGTAACATACATTACTAGTAATCCAAACGTGTGGACCTATATTCCCTTACTGTATGCTCACCATGCGTTCTCCAGGGACCACGTTGAAAACAGCGATAGGGATATTATTGGAACTACGAGTAGGCCTACTCCGAGAGCGCAAAATATAGGGCCTACGCCAAGGGGGTGGGGGGGGGGGGGGAGGGGCATCAAATGTCCCTTGTGAACTGTCCCAGTGCGGTAAGCACTGTTGGGGCACCCATCCCGCTTCATCATGAATATTCCTCATCTATACGTATCCGTAATACGGTGGAAATACATGATTTTTACATTTCCCGGCAGCATTTTTACATTCCCCGTTGATGCAATTTTTCGAGATTTTTACATTTCCCGGCTCTAGCGTTACGTTTTTACATTCTATGGCACCTATATCCAGCGTTCTTGGCACTTACAAGAACAGTATCTTGCTGCCTGATAAAATTCATGATGAAGCGCGACGGGTGCCCAAACAGTGCTTACTTCCCAGTGCACATGCATCCTTCAAAGAAAATCCTGAATCCGGAAATGATCCAGATCATGATGACCACCAAAAGATGCTCAGCTGTTCTTTCACATTGGACTAAACCGTCACTATGTACGTTCAGAATACGTACAAGCCGTACTCAGATAAGTTTTTAAACTTTGAGTATGATTATAAACACTACAGATACCGCGGATACTGGTAGAAAAAGAAACAAACAAACATGCGGCTGAGGTTGAGACTAAGGTAAAGGACCCTCGAAATGTGGTCCCTTGATCCAGTACTGTTAATGTTACAGTGTACTGTATGTACAGGCTGCATGTGAAAGCCTGTGTAATTAGGATCGGAGTGCAAAAGAGAACCTAGAAACAGACGTGATGTTCCTCAACCGTCTTTCAATCCGTAAGTATTGTTATAATCAGAGAGACGCGTTTGTGATTCTACAGTATACTATCTTGTTGATTTGTCAATTAATCGTCTCCGACTTGTACTCATGACACTCTAGAATCGGATGGCAGCTAAGCAGCCCTTCTAGTCGCTGCTCCGATTTACGCTATACGCTGCGTATTCGCGGGCGGCTGGAGTCGGGGACGGGTAGGAGACACCTGTGGGCTGTGCTTGTGGCGAAGTCCAGCTGCTTTTTCTCTCTCTTGAAGCGAAGCCGCGCATCAATCAAACTCAGTAACATGATATGAAATAATATAATTAGCATTATTTTTACTCTTTCGGCGTGATAAATTTCATTGATAGCAGTCGTCTTTCGTTGTCAAATCTAGGGGATTGTTAGTTATTGATAGTAGACTATTTTAGGTTACAAAACTTCAGCCAAAGCAAATTTGTACACGATTTATGTCATTGACATCGTCCTTGTGGTTTAGAAATGTCAGGCCAATCTAAGGGAATGGGCAATCGCATTGAAGTTAATGATAGCACCACGCTTGGAGGGGCTATCTAGTATTTGAAGCATTAAAATTGGTTTATCAGTCCATTTCCTATCGGGGGGAGGGTGCCAATAAGATTAGGGGGAACAATGAATGAAGTGGGGGTATTTTTATGTTAAATTTTTTAAAAACTTTTTTATGTTTGTTAGCTATGATGTATGTTACTACGTACTGTACTACCTGGGTCATTAGGGGCAAAACCATTGTAATATTTTTAAAGCTCTACAACAGCACAATTTCAGGCATCGGACAATTTATTGGAAAGAGGGCCACCAAAGCAAGGATAATGAAGTGTCTGTCGTGTTTCAGCGAGAGGGACATTATGGGGGGGGGGGGGGGGGGGGGGGGGGGGGAGGTGGAGGGGATTATAATGAGCTTTCCTGTAAATAAAATAACATAAAAGGGCAGCATCAAACCATTTATTGGAAAAGGGTCTACCACCAGATTGAGTACAGGTACTTGCAATATTATAGGGGTATAACCTCTCAGTAAATTTAAAACCCTTATATCACCCTTCCCCTGGCACTCCCTATCAAAGAAATGGGGCATAATCGTGATATAGTCCCCACCGCTGCGTGTCCGTACTAAATAAACCCTACCTATCCCTATACCCTAACCTTAACGCACAGGTGCACGCGCACTGTGGTGGGGGGAGCGATGGGGACTATCACGATTATACCAGAAATGGTTTGATCCTGCCCAGCCATATACTGTAAAACGAGGAATTTTCGTGTGCATTTTAATTTCACGAATTTTGCGAGCGCCAAGATTCGCGAAATTAAAATGTGCACGAAAGTTCTTGTCTAGCATTGAATGCCAGTGGCAGTTCGCGAAAATTTCATGCTGCAAAAAAGGCCGTCGGCTCCGATTCGCATTTGCCACATTACAGGCATGCCGGTTTATAAATTCACGGAGATAAGCATGAGTGAATTGATGTAATGATTATTCATGTAATCCTTGGAAATGATGCTTGCCATTACACATCCACCTGACAGCAACAAAGTGTTCATTAAAACCTAGTTTAATACTTGGCAATATTGATGGGGATAAAGTTTTAATACATTCAGTGCAATGCAAATATATAGATGCTTCTCACTGGCCACATTCTTTGTTTAAACATATTTCATAAATTGTTACGTTGTGCAAGCCTTCAAATTAATTGGCATTATGTCACTTTGAAAATCAGTGAAGTACCTAACCAACGGAGAAAAAAGAAATGTCATCTTCAACTGGCAGTGTTGTTATTAACTTTCATGACCTATTTGGCTTGCCATAGACTATACTGATTGTACACAATTGCTCTATGCTGAAGTTAGCGACTCTAATACACTGTCAGTAATATATCCTCTTAAAACCAAGGATCACCCCTAAGTCTTGTTTGAATTTCAATAGGCTTACGGTCGCTGACACCGTTGCAGCGTAATATCCTGTGTGCCAACTCTCTTGGAGAGCTGACTGGACTGCATATCAGACACCGGCACTACAGCGATGGCACAGGGAATTTCAGGATCGAAAAAGATAAAGGTATTACCCCATTGAATCCCAGTGACCACGTTTCTGTTGTTTCCAGCTGTTTATCATTACTTGTGTTATTCATTGGTAATGGTAGTATTTTATGCAGTGAGGAAAAAAAAAAAAGTTTTCACTATCACTTGAACCCTACTTATGTCATTAAATACATATTGTACATGCGATTCTTTTCTTCAGTTACCAGTACAGAATTTCAAAATCCTCTAAATTGCTAAGTCTGTAATTGATCCACAAATTTGCCACATATCTATGCAAGATAAATGGTAATATTTCTCCTTCAAAGTGGCAGATTTTAAATTTTTTTCTCATTGTGGTCAAATTTGACAACATTAACAAGTTTTATTTAATCTTTATGCAACATATGAAGAGTTTGTTCGCAAAAACCAATAAGTCCATATTTTCCAAATGGAGATATTTGCGATTAAAGGTCAAGAAAAATAAAGAGAATAATAAGAAAATGTTTGCTTCTTTTGACCATAACTTCAAAAATGTACCTTTATATGTAGTGACCAATATATCATTTAAAAGGCATTATTTTGTACTCTATGACAGAGACCGTACTTCAAAATCTTCAAAAATGGACTTTTTGCTAACAAACTCTTCATATGATATGCCGTGAAATTCAGAGGTGCCAATTTAATGGTTTCAGTGATTTCTCAAGCAAAATTTCCTCGGGACTCATCAAGACGACCTGAAAATGATAAGAGTCCTGTGAAAAAAGTTAAAGGAGACATTTCCATATAAAGTTCTTCCCCCACCCCCATAATACTGAAAATATAAGTTTTTATTATTTTTCAAGTATATTTCCTAACTTCTTTGGCCAAGAAACTTTACGAACAATTACTTTATTTTGTCTAAAGTACTTTTCTTCCTTACATCACATGTATGTTGTAACAAACCATGACTAGACTTAAATGTGTTTGTATGAACAGGACTTTTTAGGCAGCATTTTATGTCTATTATCTACATACTCTGCTATACATTTGACCATCAACAAGAGTTCATATCAGAAGTCACTTGTCATCTTATTGAGTATAGAAAAGATGCGCCTAACTAGACAAGCAATCTGCTTCTTCTTTTTAAGGTGCTACCCTGACATGAATTTTCTTGTAATGTTTTATTCCTTTGCTTTGATTTGAAATAAATGTTACTTGAATTAGATTGAATAAATGATGATATGTTGTAAAACAATTCTGGCCCTGCATGTGATGAAGATTAAGATAATACACAAAACGACTATCATTATGATTATCGTTGCCAAATGGTATTTCTCACCCAGGATTTGCTGTCATGTACATGACACGGCGACCAGCCAATGGGTACACGCTGGACTTTGTGAAGGAAATGACCGCCAACATCTTGGATGTGGAGGGCGATCAATCAATGGAAGGACTGGTCATTACATCAGTAGGTCATCTGGGCTGAGGAGCTGTAGATTTTGATTCCTCAACACGCCCTACTCAGTGGCAGATCCAGGCAGGAGCGCACCGGGTGCACATCCCCCCTTTAATTTTTGTTAAAACAAAAGAAAGAAAAAGAAAAAAATTGAGAATGCGTGCCCCCCCCCTTTAATTTTGTAAAGGTGCCCCCTATCACAAAATTCCCGGATCTGCCCGTGCTACTGCTGCTGTTCGAGTAGAAAGGGGATAAGGTTGATATAGGAAGAGAAGAGATGGGAAGGATCACTTAGCTTCATCTACAACGGCCTTGTAGGAAAGCAGCACATTCGAAACTTTTTGAGATTTGTTTCAGTTGTAAATGATTTGCGAACTTCATCACTCCTCTTGGATTTTCAACTCTAAAACATATGGGATAAGTCTTTTAGAAGGTCAAAATCAAACTCATTGATTTAATCATTGGGTGATTTCAAGTTTGGTAGTATATAGTGCTGGTGTTGGTTCTATCTCAACACTAGCTCCAGTAACGATTCCAAATAGTTAGCAGGGCCATCTTAATATCATGAGGTAGTTCTTCTAGCTGCTGTTGGGCCCAGTGTCGAATGTCGTCAGCTGAAATAAGCTCCACTATTCTTGTTGGCAATATGGATATTTTCATTTATGTGCAACATTCTGTGTGCAATGTGTTTCGCATAGAGACAATAGATATTTAAAATGTAAAGAAGTAGTTAAATGTCGCTTTCCGTCACTCTGTGTCTTTTTTGTCTCCCTCCCCCTTTTTTTGTTCCTATCTCTTCCTCTCTATAGGACATTCCCAAGCTATTTTCCGCTGGCGTAGACTTCAAGATGGCTTACCAGAAGCCCAAAGAGGGGATGATGGAGTTCTGGAGAGCATTCCAAGAAGCCTTTCTTGTGCTCTACGGCTCGCGACTGGCCACCATAGCTGCCATCAATGTATGTATCCAGACGAAAATATGTTAGCAAGAGCCCGTATGGGATATAAAATCCTGACAGAACAAAAAAATAAAAAAAATAGAAAAGCACTCCGAGAGCACAGACCTCCGCCAAGCAGTTACTTTCCACCGATGATCTTGCTCTTCCCAAAGAAATTTTTCTCCTCTCCACCACTGGGAAAAAGCTCTTTGGCCTCTCCAATATAGATCAGTGATTTCCACCCATAGGTATACATGCTGAAAAATCGCCCGATTTCTAAATGTAGAAGCCTTTGTTACGTCATAAACCCTCAGCTGCGCAGCGCGCCTCGCCCTAGCAGAAACTAGAGCACTCACTTTAGTGCGCGTTTAAAAACCTAAAAAATGTGCAGCTTGAGCTCCCAAGTTCATTGACCCTACCTGTCAAAATATCAAAAATCTTTCATAAATTCCCCCAAAATTCTCGGATCACTACCAAAATTCAATCATCTGTTACTTGTGTCATTCTCAACCTTTCCTGCAAGTTTCATCCAAATCCGTTATCCACTTTTTGAGTTATTTGGCACACGGACAAACAAACTAGCAAACAAACAAACGGTAACGAAAACATAGCCTCCTCCCTTGGCGGAGGTAATAAAAAGAATTTAAAAAATGTCCAACCAGAATTGAAAGGATGCTCATGCAAAAAATACTTTGGTGGTCCTCACTTGATTGGGAGGGGATGGTGGACCAACAAACTTTGCTCATGCTCATGCAGGGTGAACTTGCAAGCAAGTGGTATTGCAATGGATTTAAACTGCTATATTTCTGAATTATGTGAGGCTCCTATGTCATCAACTTTTTTCAGCATCATTTGTTTAAGGTTTTTCAGAGTATTGGTTTCTCTGCTCAAGGACCACAATATATTCCACAAATCTATATGTAGGGCTGTCGATTTATGTACTACATGATGTGAAATCATAAAAATTGTGTTGAATGTCCCTTTGATAACATGATTTAATGGGCAGATTTTGGAGAAGTATGGAAAATCACCACAAAGTTGACATCAAGCCAAGTACGGTGTGTGGGTAGTGGATCATCACATCTGCTATACTAGTTTCCTGCTTGGCAACATGCAATTAAAAAGAAAAAAAATCCCTTGTTTTCTGTTAGGCATATGATGAGCTGTATTGACATTAGCCGTGGCTTGGTTGCATAGTTTTGTGCGGAATTCATGGTACTAAAATTTATCAGCAGCAAAAAAATAAATAAAAAAGAATAGACAAAATGTCTTCTTTTTTTTTGCAAGACCAGAAGAAATCTGTTTTACAACCCATGGTCTGTAGCATTTCAAACGAAATAGAATATGAGTCACCGCTGTCAGCAATCTTTACCCACAGAACACATGCAATCATTGGCCTCCTAGACCTTAAATAATTTCAATCTTTCATAGTGGGGGTTAAAGGGATAGTACAGTATTGGTGGAGATGGGAATTGGGCTTTTAACTTTTTGCGAGATACCAAGAAAACACTTATGATATAGTACAGAGCATACCATTTTAAGAGGAATTCAAAAGTTTATTTGATGAAAATCGGGTTTGGAATGACTGAAACATCCAAAAACAAAGTAAAACAAAGCGATCGTGATAAAGTGTGGGTCCCACACTTTATTAGAAATGCCCTTTTTTTATATCTCCACCATTTCAAAACCAATTTTCATCAAATAAACGTTGAATTCCTCATGAAATTACATGCTCTTTCATATTTCATAAGAGGTTTCTCATTATTTCACCAAAAAATGTTAGAAACCCGAAATTAGGTCTCAACCCAAACTGTACAATCCCTTTAAAACCAGAACAGAATGTCAGCAGTGTTCAGTCTTGTCATGGATTTGCCATGACTGTCTCTTTGTGTGTAACTATTTCATGATAAATGAAGTCTGAGGAAAATTTGAGGCATGAAAGGGGTTTAGGGTATATTTGTGCATCAGGATGACTACTTACTGATTATAGATCAAGTAGATTTGCGGTCAGGGGTCACAGGGCAAAGGTCCCAGGAAACCTTGGTGGATCTTCTACCTGAATTACTGCCTGTAAGTAAGTTCTTTGCTGGCTGCATTTCAACTTACCATTTTACATGCGTTTCTTGTTCTCCAGGGCCAGTGTTACGCTGCTGGTGCAGTGACAGCCCTAGCATGCGACAGCAGGATCATGGTCAAAGGGCCCTATGGCATCACTCTAAACGAAGTAGCCGTGGTAAGGATTCTCACCATCTTTTTTTTTTCCTTTTTGTATCAACTGAAGAGAAATAGATCCGAAAATCATCAAAACTGAATTTATGTTGGCATTACATATCCTCAGTCTCAGATAGTCGATTTGTACAGAAAGAATGCCGTGAAAAAAATATACAGTTATTGCGAACTTGAACTGGAAGGTAGTTATTGACAACAAGACGTACATTTTTCGATTTGTTTGTTGTTGACAGTGTGTTGGATAGTAGGTGATGTATCTTGCTGTGTCTGATAAGCATAAGATTTGCTTGTTCTATCGTTGTGCCCAAATCGGTCTATTTCTAAGGGTTGGCTTGTCTGCAAGGTGATACTGCCCTCAACGTTACATCTTTCAAAAGGTCATATTTAGGTTATGTGTTGTTTGAAGGTTTGCATGGTGAAGTAAATGAGGGAGAAAGATTTGCGGTGACACCATGTGTATTTAGTCCTTAGCCGGATCGTTCACAACCCCCATATGTCGCTTCCCTCTTCATTTCTCCTCTTTCTAGGCTCTTTTGCCAAACAACGATCCGGCTAAGGACTACATACACATGGTGTCACCGCAAATCTTTCTCCCTCACATTTAGGTTGCTGACTTATGTACACTATTTACTTGCCTCACCTTATGACTCTGTTGTTGTTTTTATTATGCCTCCGCCACGAAGTGGTGCCGGAGGCATTATGTAGTATGCAGCCCCATGATATACTCTTAATCTCTGTAGTTGTAATGACCTTTGGGATAGACATCTGTTGTGTGGCAAAAGATTTCGAAGTTATTCATTTTTATTGTTATCATTATTATTATTATTATTATTATTATTATTATTATTATTATTATTATTATTATTATTATTATTATTGTTATTGTTGTTGTTGTTGTTGTTATTATTCTTCTTCTTCTTATTATTATTATTGTTATGTTATCATCATTGGCTTGTCTGTTTGAATCAGCCACCTCTGTTGCCCCTTTACTCAAAGTTTTGTTGTTGTTGTTGTTTTCCACTCCTGCCAGGGTGTGGTCATTCCCTTCTGGATCCAAGATATGTTGCGGTGCACAGTTGGCCATCGTCAAGCTGAAAGAGCAATGCAGCTCGGTAAAGGGAGGAAAAAAAAGGCATCAATTTGGCAAACACACCCTACACTAACACTAAAAGGGTGAAATAGTTTTGGTTGAGATAGAGAGGATTCAGACTGAAACTTTTTGCGAGATAATAATTTTTATGGGAAAAGATGGTGGCAAATTAACATGTCACACATATCACTAGTGACACCAAACAAATTGTCACCAGAATTTCTTGGAGGTAACAGTGACTGAACTTTATTCTTCCCCTTGAGTGCCATGTCTGTTCAAAAGGTCTCGAAACTTTCTGCCCTAAACATGTTACACTAATGTACATAAATACATATTCATGACAATGAGAAACAACTTATAAAATATGTCAGAGCATACAATTCTAAGAGGAATTTAGAGTTTATTTTACAAAAATTGCTTTTGAAATGGCTAACATATTAAAAAAAAACTCAAGGAAACAAAGTGGCTGTAATAAAAGATGGTCCCATATTTTATTAGGACTTGTTTGTTTTTTATATCTCAGCCATTTCAAAACCAGTTTTTCATCAAATAAACTTTGAATTCCTCTTAGAATTTTGTGCTCTTTTGTATTTCATAAGAGCTTCTCATTATCTCACAAAAAGTTGGAAACTTCAAGTCCCATTCCAACCATACCATCCCTTAAAAGGAGAATTTTCCCTGAGTATGATGCATTTGTGGAGTCAAGTTTACCATATGCTTACCTCTTTATTAAAAAAGAAGGTAGTTGTCTCAAATTGCAATCAGAGTTTTAAATATTCTGCCATAAACTTATAGGATAAGTAATGACCTCTACTGTTTCAAAAGGTTAAACCCTCGCTATCTTTTTCCCTTTCATTTTAAATGATATGTACCTATTTACCTATATACTTATTTATATATATACATGCAAACGTAATTATATGCATATATGATGATATATTTGCTCTACAGGCACAATCTACAATGCAGAGGAAGCTCTGAGAATCGGTATGGTGGACGAAGCCGTGGATGAGGACAAGTTGATGGACAGTGTGAGGGAGGAGATGGGAAGATTTTTGAAAATACAGGGTGAGAACAGTTAAACAAGATTTTTTTTTTTTTTGGGGGGGGGGGAGGAGATGATTGAAAATACAAATTGAAGATAGTTGACCAAGATTTGTTTTGTTTTTGGTTTTTTGTGTGTGTCTTTTTTTTTGGGAGGGGGATGCTTGAAAATACAAGGTGAGAACAGTTAGCCAAGATTATTATTATTTTTTTTATTTTTATTTTTTTTGGGGGGGGAGTACTTTTCAGAGATGTCAAGGTCCGAGATGGGCAAGGCTTGAGTGTTTGCTGTTTTATCATTTGGAAGAGGCCATGATGTACTGCCTTAAAGGGATAGTGTACTTTTGGTTGAGATGGCGCTTAAGGTTTCCAACTTTTTTATGAGATAGTGAGAAACCCCTTATAAAGCATTAAAGAGCATATAATTCTTAGAAAATTCAAAGTTTATTTGATAAAAATTAGTTTTGTAATGGCTGAGATATCCAAAATAAAGTGATCCTAATAAAAGGTGGGACTCACCATTATTTTATTAAGATTGCTTTGTTTTAATATGTTTAGGTTGTCTCCGCCAATTTTACTACAAATTTTCATCAAATAAACTTTGTATTTCTCCTAGAATTGTTTCTAGAGTGGTTTCTAAGTCTCTCAGAAAGTTAAAAGGTGAATCCTCACCTCAACCAATACTTTACCATCCCTTTATTTTGTTATATTTTTTAGTTGTCTCAAAACGTGACTTTTCAGTGGTTGGAAATTCATCTTTTTTTTTTTTTTTTTTTTTTTTTTGGGGGGGGGGGGGGAGTGGGTTGCAAGGATTAAAAGGATTTGTCAGGCATATGAGTGTGAGAAACACCTTGAGGCTTGAGTCTTGTGTTGAATGCATAAGACTAGTAGGTCTGCTTTTTATGGGGGGGGGGGGGTTAGGGCTAGGAAGAGCATATGAAGCAATATTTACATTCTCTTCACATTTCACTAGATATATTTTTGCCATTCCACCACTCAGAGTACACTCACTGAGACCTGACATTGTGTATGCTAGTAGGGTATTAGGTTTCATCTGCCAAAAAGAATGAATCTGAAATGATTGAAAATTGGAACATACAAAATGTCTTGCAGAGAAACGGTGTTACATGTTTTGAATCACCTCTAGGATACGCCTTGGTCAATAACGAATGGGGGAGATATTAAAGGGTGTGTACAGTTCTGGTTGAGGTGAGGATTTAACTTTTAACGTTTTGCAAGATATTAAAAAACCACTATGAGATGTCAAAGAGCATGCAATTCTAAGGGGTATTGAAAGTTTATTTGATGAAAATCGGCTTTGAAATAGCTGAGATATCCAAAAACAAGGTAAAACGAAGAGATCCTAATAAGAGGCGTGGCCTGTCGCCTTTTATTATGAAAATTTTTTTTGGATATCTCAGCCATTTGAAAACCGATTTTCATCAAATAAATATTGAATCCTTTTTAGAAATAACATGCTCTTTCATTTTTCATATGAGGTTTCTCATTATCTCACTCAGGAATGTTATTAACCTGAATCCCCACCCCAACCAGTACTGTACAGTCCCTTTAAGGGGTCGAATCCACCTTGATTGGATTTTATACTGCCTTTGAGCTCCAAACTAATCAACAGGGTATATTTGTGAAAATGAAAATTGAAAGAAACCCTGTACACTGTGCAATCCCTACAAACGTTTGTTGTGTTAATGAGATACGAATGATGTCAATTGATACATTTGTCCTCATTCAAAACGTGATACACCTTATTCCATGAAAAGACAACAATAATATGATTTTATTCATATACTATTCTAGCAGACTGTACACCATGAATAAAGGGTTTTATATCCTCTTCCACATAAGCCAGGTACTTTGGTGTACAGAAAACTCCTAGAATGAGTTGTTCATGTAAACTGGGTGACTTATTGTATTTGTCTTAGGCGTGCCTCGTGCACAATGCAAGCAGGAGCTCCGGGGAAAGTTCTTGCGCAACCTGCGAGAGCGCCGGGAGGAGGACGCCCATCAGATGGCGGAGAACTTCACCTCAGACCTCGTCCAGAACAATATAGCTGCCTTCCTGGCATCAAGATCCAAGCGAAAGTGACCACACCCTTTTTCAACTCCCGAAACTACCAACTAGTATGCACTCTGTTTTACTTTTTTTTTTTTTTTAAATTGCCATGTTTTTCCTCATCTCAAAGGAAGAAATATGCTGCTGTAATGAAATATATGACATTTCTGAAATTATATGTAGGATTAAGTACCATTTCATTGCATGTTTGAACCAAAATATGCCATTTTTACCTTCAAGACATGTCTTCTTGCGCAGGTCTTGTGTGCATCTGTATGTTTGTGTGTGTGTGTGTGTGTGTGTGTGTGTGTATGTTTGATTTTTTTATTTTGTCTGTAAAGGGTTAGTAGTTATTTCTGATATACATCAGCGACTTGCCCAAGTGAACTGCAAATGATGTGCATTGGAACATTTCATGCAGTTGCACCATGAATATAGTGCAGATCTGATAAATCATATCGTGAAAGTCGTACGCAAATTTCAAGTCATGTGTCGCTTCTTTTGACGGTGACCTTGATTCATTTAATTCTTAGTAACTTCATAATGATTAAAAGTTGATTGGATAAGATCTATGAGACATCCTTACAGAAAAAGCAGCTTGGTTTTCCATTTCTCTACACTTCGTAGTATTCATTAGTAACTCCAGATGAGTATTGCTTATAAAGATATTGAAATATGAGAAATGAATCCAAAAATATAGCTCGATATATTTGCAAAATATATGAAATGTGTCAACTTTTCAATTACCTCTTCTTGCAGGAAGATTCTTGTCTTCCGGTATCAATTTTGCCATTGTTGTTATTTTGAATGTATTCAGCGAGAATCATATAGTGTGTGTGATCTCAAACTTATTTTTCCCTTTTGTCTGTCATTGGACCATTTTGTTGTATCCTATTGCTGCTTTCAATCTGTCCCTGTGAAAAGAGAGAAGAAAAAATAAAAAACTGCAGCATCCTGAACTAGGACACTTTTGTGATTGCTTAACATATGTGTAAGAATCTTTCTTGCCCAGAATAGAAATAAGAAGTGATTCACACACAGAGGATATTAACAGCGTTTGAAAATTGTACTTTACAACTAACTGCAGAAAGCTTCAATTCTTGCGTTTGGAGATGAAAAAAAAAGAGAAAAATGTTCACTCTCAGGTTTAATATGCATGTTATGCGAAAATCAGTCCCACTCTTTTTTTTTCTTTTTTTTTTTAACTCTTGCGATAATAGACCAGCTTGTTGTGTATGTAGCTCAAATACTGTGTGCTTTGTACCTCTTTGCCATTGTACATGTAATTCTTTTTGTCTGTGACAGCTTATGGATGGTATTTTTGTAAATTAATAATCATTTTTTAAAACCCATTGAGGACAGGCTAATTTTGCTACAACATGCATTTCCAATAGACATGTGCCTAAGTATACTCGGAACTCGTCCTCAACGGGATAATGTTATGATAGTATGGGGAAAAAAGTACATTCCGTGCATCGAATGCTTGAGTTGAATTTATGGATTCCAAAGGTAGGTATCCACTATTTTCTGAGGGGCGCAGACCCGAACAAACTAGTGCAATTTTGACACTGAGGAATCCATACATTCAATATTTACTCAAAATAGGGCAGTACATGATGTATTTGTTTTATATCCTTCCAACAAATCAAATAATTAAAAACAGTAAACTTGCCGAAATAAAATTGTTAATATATTATTGCAGTATATGAGTAAAGATGGACGCAATTTACACGGAGGTCTAGTGATCCTGATATCGATAACACTTTGCACACGCTGTAGATGAAGAAGCATTTATCGCATAGCTGTGGCATGGTATGGTGCACTATACCATTGATATTGTGTCACGGTAAAGCACATTATTTTTTTTTTTCCATCGGCATGTTGTCTTGTTGGTCACATGACACTATTTAGACCGATCGCTGAACAGGATTTCATTAATGAAGCATGTAATAGAGCTACTAGTTTTTATCATAGTTTTAAAGACAAAGGTTACTTTTGTAATATCCGTGTTTTTGTGCGAAATATTATCAACTTTCTTTTTACCTGGAAGAGAGGTGCGACACATGCAACACTGAAATATTGTCGTAAAGTATTTTGTGAAGTGAATGTAGCATTTATTAATGCAATAGTTTCTTGTGGGCGGTTTGTATTGTAGGAATGCCTGAAGGAGAGAAATAATGCAACTCAAATTCGATCGCAAATTTACTACTTCAGTTTAACAGCAGCATTTTCACCGTGTGTACGTGATTATTTGCCCCTGTGAGAAATACGTTCCAGATGAAAGCATTTACATCAGATAATAAGCAAGTGTTTGATGGAAATCAAACAATTAAAATTTTAGAAAAATGACTAAATGCCAGAGAATGTGTTTGTCTAATAATGGCAATTGCTGCAGACGCTTTCAGGGACTGAATGCCATTTCCATGTGCTCACACTAGTGTGTTAGCAATCAATATCAATTGGAAATGATGAATTTGTATATTACTCTGAAAGATACTGAGATGAATGTTTATCATGTCATCAATAAATTGTGGGATGATGATCCTTGACGCATATTATAAGACAATCTGATATCACATCGTGTTTGATTCTAATAATTGCATGTGCATGAATACGTGTACAGTGTAGTTTTACTTTCATATACGTAATTTCATTGTGTCATGTGTAATGTAAGGAGCCTTGTTTTAACAGACCTTACTGCCGCAACGTCGCGACAACGTCCAGAGAACAAAATTCCTCGCCTCAGACACTAAAACAGTACACTAGGAGATTACAAAAGCAAAAGTTGCTGTGGCAATGTCCGAGCAACAACCACTTTAACCCTTTTTTCAAATAGTCATTTTCAAATTTTGATTGATTATGTTAATTAAGCCCAAGATCATATATTATCCTAATTAAAAGCATTGAGAGCCTACTTTTTATGCCTCCGCCAACGAAGTGGCCGGAGGCATTATGATTTCGGGTCGTCCGTCCGTCCGTGCGTACGTCCGTCCGTCCGTACATCCGTCCCATTTTGTTTTTGTCGATATCTCAAGAACCGTGTGGTGGTTTTACATCAAACTTGGTATGAGGGTATATCCTGGGGGGATAATACTTTGTGTGGATTTTAGGGTCACAGGGTCAAAGGTCACAGGTTATTTTGTGAAAAAAAGATTGAAATTTCATGTTTTTCTCCATATCTCGCAAATGGTTCAAGGTATCTTCATGGAACTTAGTATATATGCTTGTACCGATGAGCAGTGATTATCTAGGGAAGTTGGGGGTCATGGGTCAAAGGTCAGGGGGTTAAAGGTCACGGTCAACTCCTCAAAATATCACTACTTTCCTTAAAATGCAATGCCTGAAGTTTTTTTTTTTAACTTGATGTACAAATATGCATGTATTACCCTATATATATTCTGTTGGAAGTTTCTTGCCCAAAGGTCAAAAGGTCAAAGGTCAAGTGAAAGTGCTAAATTGCGCTTTTTCCTCCATATCTCGAAGGTAACTCAAGGCATCATCATGAAACTTACATATTTATGCATGTTCTACCTAACAGTGATTCTCTTTGGAACTGTGAGGTCAAAGGGCAAAGGCCAGGTTTAGATAATGCTATTTTACCATTTGATACTGAAATGATACTTTTTTTTCAATACCTTGAAAATTACTCAATGCATAAGCTTATAAAAGGGCCAAAAGTCAAGTAAAAATCATCAGTTCCCCAAATACCTGCACTCTGACATTTTAACCCTATAAAGCCCAAGGGGGGGGGGGGCACATTGTGCCCCCCTACTGTATTTTCGTTTGCCACTCCTACACCCTTTACCCGATTTCCACCAAATTTGGTGACTTTTCCTAAAATCTTATTGCAAACATTTTGGTATATAATTTAGCTATGTTTGATATTGCTGGTTGCCATGACAACCGTAAACTGACAACTATATTCGTCAGATTTTGCATGTTTTTCTGTTCCAATTTCAATCAACAATATAATAATGGATGAAATGTGGGTTTTCTTGGCTGTAATTTGCTGAAGAACCAAAATGTGAAGTAATTATGGTGGTGAATTACCCTGAAATGATTTTCTTATTATTTCCTTTATTTTTATATGACGTAGGCATCAAACAATAGATATGATAGAAATAATTAAAAATACAGCATTTTCCAAAGACTACCTGTTTATTTTGTGTTATTTTCACGCAAGCTTTGCCTGTTATATCATTTGTTGATCATATCATCAATCTGCAAACTCGAATTTTCAATATTATGGAAATATTAAATATACAATGTAATACCAATATATGTACCTATCCCAAGCAATACATCAGAGGTTTAATATATTTTTATATATTGTAATGAATAGCGCCCCCACACGCTGACCTTGAGAAATTTCAAACATAATAAATAGTGAAGGTTGACTTGCTTTTCCTTTGTGGCAAATATGAAATTGATTGATGCAAAATAAAAGCATATATGCTGGGGATAAAGAAATATAAGGAAAAAATACGATTTTAGCATATTTCCTATATATTTCTATATATTTTGGTAAATAGCGCCCTCAATAGGTGACCTTGAGAAATTTTAAATGTTGGGTCATGTAGAGTATGAGTTGCTCTATCCATGTGCCAAATATGACGGTGATATATCATATAATAAAAAAGTTATATAGGGGGGCACAATGTGCCCCCCTTGGGCCTGGAAGGGGTCAAAATAGCTTGGGCTTTATAGGGTTAATAATTCATCAAATTGAACCTAGTTCTAGGAAAGTGAACATTCAGCACATATGTGGCAAACCTGTCATTTTAATATTTTGCCAATTGTGTGAATCTGTCATCACACATTGTCAAGACATTGTATTATAGACCTATTAGGAGAACCATGCATTATGGCGGAGGCATACCAGTCGCCGTAGCGATATTTCTAGTTTGGTTTCTGTTTTAATGAACATGTATTCAACAGTAATATGTAATTGTTCATCAAAAAAACTTCCGTGAGTCGTTTCAATTCTTATGTATTCTATTGTTTTAGGAATTTCTTATGTATTTCTTTGTTTTTTCAACTTTTGTTGTTTCTTTCTTATTGGAAATTGACACTGACCACTTTTTTTTATCGTGATTAGCATAAAATTAATCAAAGTGATTAATTGTAAAAATAATCAGGTTTTTATTAGTTTCATAATAGAGCACTGTTTTTCCATTTTATGAAATGTACACAAAATCACAAAATTGTACCCGTTTTGGGGGTGACATGCACTTGCAAAAATTCGCAAAAGAACGTGCGGACGTTGCACATTTGGTCGCAAAAGTTGCGCGAACTTGAACAGAGAAAGTCAAGAAGCGTCGTGACGAGGCCTATCTCGCGTCACAGAATTACAGCGCAAAACGTCGGGAGGGGGGATTCCCCCCCCCCCCCCCGTCCTTTTAGGGTTAACAGGCAGAATTGAAAAAAAAATTACTTACACGTTGCTATGGTAAAACTCTTGTTTTGAAAGGCCCTGTTAAAACGAGGCTGTAGTCTCCACGCCAGTGTGATGCCGGCATTATACGCACTATTCGGAATGCATTTTCAAAATTGTTTGACCACTTCGCTGGCCGGTCAGGTAGACTTATTATGAACCCGGAGATGGTTACAAAGCCCGCAGTGCAAAGGATATTGTCCATGTGTAATGGATATTGTCCGAATCGAGGAAGTCATCAACAGAGAGCGTACGGTAACAATATGAGAGTTCGACAATCTGTCTTACGCTATACGGCTGTCATTAAGCAGTACTCACAACTTGTAATTTCTGTCATTCGCATACCGACTTTTATTATTTTATATTCATTTTATCCTTGAGATGAGCTGCTCTTATCTACCAGTGTCTTTCGTCAGTTTTTGTGCATATTTATTACGTAGCTTGTAACATGTACGTCCTTGACAATAAACGGAAGAAAACCAACCGCCGATAATAATGATGATAATCAAAAAAGTATAACTGTCCAGAACTTCAGAATAATGATAAGTGTGGTCTCCTTTACTCAGGGTGAAGCCTCGTCAATTTTGGCTGCTGTAGTTTTCGAGAGGATTCATCTGTTATTTCATTACATTGCTGGCTTACCGTTTTCATACCGTTTCACTGGGGGTCATGGTAGGTGAGTAAAGCCAATGCCAGCCAAGGATTACGGCTTAAGAGCAGAATTTAACTCGGAAGTAGAATCACCCTTAATTCCAGTAACAAAGAATGAAGCTCTCATGGTATTTTTCCGCTTCTGTAAGAGGGACGTCACGTATCTTTTGAGCCAAAGCATGACACTCTCCTCCCCCATTCTCATACACATTTTCTTTTTTGCTTTTCTTTTTGTCCAGTGCTATCTACCGATTCCATTCAAATTATACCTTGAACGGTATATACATTGTACTTCAAAAGTTAATACCGTACAAGGTGAGTGAAAAAAATGCATAATTTGGACACAGTATACAAAAATATTTCCCTTCCCGTAAGTTCCTGTGTACCATTATCGTGCAACATGGAAGTAAAAATGAAAAGTTGATACTAGAAACACGAAACGTTTCATATTTTAAATTGATAACAAACATATATCCACAGAAATAAGCACAAAAATGGGAAACATGTTAAACCAACAAGCCCATCTTGAAGTAACTCCCACTAGTGATAGCTCCTGTTCCTCCCGTTTATCATCCCGTGTTTCTCCCCATCCCCTCCCCCCCCCCCCCACACACACACACTCACTATGATACATACACTTTTTTGTTTTATGATATTCTTTATTTAAGTTTCATTCAATATCAAATCCATATTAACAATAAAATAAATATTACCACCAACAAAAGAAAACACACACACACACACACACACACACACACACACACACACACACAACATACGCACGCTGGTACACAATTAGGACTACATTCTATGACAAACTGGTTTACTGCTTCTGTCCACACGAACAGCCTGCAATTAAAAGCAGAGTAAATCATGAAAATCATCCCTCTAGCGGGAGTGCATATGACAATACAAAGCGACTGGAGAGAAAGGCATATCGAAATAGAGAAAGGGGGAGGGGGAGTTTTGCCCCTTAAACAAAGTAGCAAATGGAAATTACCTTCTGTAATCGAAGTATTAAACAATCATTGCATTCTAGCTATTATGTAAGATACAGTATACACGATAGGCCAACTTAGCACACGTCACACAAATTTCACACTCGCGATATACTATCGAGAGACGCATACTATTATACACCTTTTACACGCATTTCTTTCTCCCCCACCCATCACTCTTGATCGCTCCATCACCCCACGCCTCCCATATAGCCTCCTCGGCTGGTTTGACCAAAGAGCTTCCGCTTTGGTTTGACCATGTCTTATGATCTCAACAATGCCACAGAAGACATTGCCCTGGTGCAGTGAGCGTCACACCAAAGAGCTGACCAATGTAGCTCTTTAGTCACACAATAGGTGCACAATAGAGCAGATGGACGTTGTGTGTGAGGAGTAATAAGTGTCTTCATCGTTCGCTTCATTTATACACACATGCTGCATGTGCATACAGTAGCATACCCCATGAGTATACCTCTTAGGGAAAGGAGGCGCCACAAAAATATGAGAGTACGTCCAGCGTCAGTGTGATCTTACACTGCTTTCTCGCTTGATGTCGTGTGCTACACGAATTCTACATGCAGGTGAGATATACTTCTGCTAGTAAAAAGAGTTCGAACACAAGGTTGATACGTGAAATTGTCATGGGGCTACTGGACAGGCTTTTGGCTCTAGTCGGGTCATTGATTTTTCTCTCCGCATTCATACAGTGTCTCTTTGGTTGCATTAACAGGCTACCGGTATGAGGCCAATTGTGTACCACTGAACACACCTGTGCAAGTGCGAAAGTTTGCTATCTTCCTAATAGGTAATACAGTAACGGGCGCTATCAAACTAGATGGGATGCATTTATATGATCTTGTGGCCATTACTGCATCAGTGGCAACGTTGAAAAGAGCCTTCAAATTAATAGACGCGTAGGACCAAAGAAGTGTATGTTTATACTTTCACTGTCCAGTTTACACCGGGCCTATATAATATGAACAATCTGTCATTAGGGATCTGCATTTCGCTTGAAGTTGAACATTGTATGAGTAGGACCTACTCAGTACGTAGGTCGCATATTCTCCCAAAAGCGAAGACACTGTCTTGGAGTGGGTTGTGCTGTGCAGAGCGTTGTACACAAGGTGCTTGTGGTGATGTGAGTTCCCGTACGTCTATCGATATACAGGTGCAGGTGTGCCTCCTCATTACAGCATCTTGAGGGTAGGGGCGGCACCATCTAACTAATGACAGGTATCAATAGGGCGGCACTCCTAAAGGTCATCAAAGTACCTGATGTTACGATACTTTGGATGGGAGAGTGTTCCACATTCTTATAGCTCGGGGGTATAACTGTCAAGCTGGCAGTCGATTATGGAGTACAATTTATGATATGACAGGTTTTGTTCTCTTGCTCTGTTTTGTGCTGTTATGCTGATCTCCTTTAGCCCGGCGATGTTGACAAAATCATAATCATCTTGTGGAAAGACTCGCACTGATGAAGGAGACGACGATGTTGTAGAGGATACTAATTCATTATGATATTAAAGGGTGTGTACAGTTCTGGTCGAGGTGAGGATTTAGCTTTTAACGTTTTGCGAAATATTCAGAAACCACTGTATGGGTGTCAAAGAGCGTGCAGTTCTAATTGGTATCAAAAGTTTATTTGATGAAAATTAGTTTTCAAATGGCTGAGATATATCCGAAAACAAGGTTAAACAAATAGATCCTAATAAAAAGCGTGGCCAGGAGTCTTTTATCATTTTCTCCTTTTTGGGCTATCTCAGCCATTGGAAAACCAGTTTTCATCAAATGAAAATGTTGAATCCTTCTTAAAGTTACATGCTCTTTCATATTTCATAAGAAGTTCCTCAGTATCTCACTTAAGAATGTTCAAAACATGAATCCCCACCTAAACCAGTACTGTACAGTCCCTTTAAAGATACCATCTCTTTTAGAATTCACATGCGGAAATTATTTCATAAATTCTTGTAGTTTAATAGACTTTGGATTGCCAAGATGATCTCTCTATCTATCTCTCCTTGGCCTCTGCATGAGTACGTTCTATCGTCTTTCCTCAGTTAATATTATAAAATATCGGTATACTGATCCGATTGGTAAAACATTTCACTTTTGCGCCTTTAAATTACATTGTTGTTTTTATAACATGTTTTCCTAACAGTAAGCTAGAATTTTAAAGTCTGATGATGACCATTTTGATCAAAGGAGGTCGATCCGTGCACGTGTGGTTTTATTTCCCAGTGCGTAAATGTTGTATGTCGAGTAGTTTCCAAGATGAGAGCATCCATTGTATTGTCATGGATTATGTCTGTATTGATGTGAATTTGAGATGCATTGCAATGGTAAATCATCATTTGGTAGTTATTTCTTCTTGGCAAGATTACCATTGTATTTGAATTCGCACATTCTCCATGAACCCTCTCCCTACCTCTCCCTATGTGGTATAACTGTAAGCTGGAATCTAAATTGCAGGCATTGGATGCTTTTTTTTTTCTTCTATTGTGCAAGTCTCCGGCAGGCGTTATGGTTGCTGATGGGTAGTTTTTTAATGATATGCAGAAAATCAGACGACAGAAATATATAAATTGTTAGTAAATTTATCTACTTCAATTTCTTCTACAGACGGGTGATTGCTGTAGTATCTATGGCGTGCGTGGTTCAAGAAACCGACAAGATGACGTTAGATGAACACAGAAGGTGAAGTGCACGTGATTGAGATCACACTCCAAATTCATCATGTCGCGGGTGTGCTCAAAAAGGTTCTTGTGTTGGAGGTCTCCCGCGCTCAAAAGGGCATGCAGTCGCAAGAATCTCTTTCTCATCGCTGTCTGTGGCGTTGCACTTTACGCGCTGTTCTCGTCCAGCTCACCGCACGTAGGAACGAGTCAGTGGCTATATCCACAGAGAGGGGTCAACATCAGTCCCACCCTTCTCACAAGAACGTCTTCTGTGGCGAACGACTCGCTGACAAGGAACGGTACATTGCGAGCTGATGGACACACGGTTCAGAGTCAGGTGAATTCGAGTGGTAGCGTGACAAGCAATGGGACAAAGCTTTCAATAAATGCACCCATGACGTACCATAAGCATTTTGATGTCAACTGTGAGGGGATCATAAAAGGAGATCATCGGGCCATACAATCAGCGTCTGTGCGCTTGAAGACATTTCGATACCATATCCCAGACAACCAAGCGGTAAAAGAGTGGACCAATGACTGTGACCTCTACCGGAGGGCGCGAAAGTTCCCAACGTCACCCTTAAGTCTAGAAGAAGCCGATTTTCCAATTGCATACATAATCGTTACGCACACAGACTTGTCGCAGACAGAGCGCCTTCTGCGTGCAGTATATCAACCCCAGAACGTGTACTGCATCCACCCGGACAAGAAATCACCACCCCCATTCCAGGATGCCGTCCGCTCTTTGGCAGCTTGTTTCCCCAACGTTTTCATTGTTTCCAATCCCGTCGGAGTGAACTACGCGCACTCCAGTCGTCTTCAAGCCGACATCAATTGCATGGCAGACCTTCTAGAGCGAAAAGAATCATGGAAGTACGTTATTAATCTCTGCGGGCAGGACTTTCCGCTGAAGACAAACCTTGGAATTGTCCGCAAGTTGAAAGGACTCCGAGGGCGAAACGACATACCCGGTATTATCGCCCCAAAATGGTTCGACCACCGCACACGTGTCCATCACGAGTTCCGACAGGGTATGATGGTGAAGCTTCCGGACGTCGAAAAGCCACCGCCACCCCAAAACTTCACCTTCTACTTTGGCAACGCCTACTACGCCGCCACCAGGGGATATGTCCAGTACGTCATTCACAACAAAACGGCGATCGAGCTGCTACAGTACAGCGAGGATGCCTATAGTCCGGACGAACACTACTGGGTAACCCTCCATCGGATTCCGGGCGTTCCGGGTGGTGTTGTAGGATCGTCGTGGGAGAGCATCGTCCGTTTCGTCAAGTGGAAAGGCACTCCAAAGTTCCCGGAGTGCGTCGGGAAATACGTGAGAAATATCTGTATTTTCGGGGCTGGATACGTTCACCACCTCGCCTCGCAAGTGCATTTGTTCGCCAATAAGTTCCACATGTCCTACGATCCAATCGCGATGCAGTGTATGGAGAAGTTTTTGGAGGACCGCACGAACCATCCCTCCTGAGACAAGTAGGACGTTCCATCTTATAAGACGTTGGTAGATCCAGTGTCTTAATTCAACAAGGCATATAGGACGTTTGCAATACCTCAGAGTGGATAACCCTGAGGAGACTAAACATTTGATATCTTCGTCGAGGCCATGTACTTTATTTTGCCTTTTGTATTACTTTTGTCGTTGTCTATCACATACTTATTTGGATCGTCAAGTTGTCTCATAATAGGGAGCTTTAGATTTGCGGCGAGGACGTTTGAGACGACGCTTGAGCTGGACGTTCTCCTCTTTCCTGCGCTGTGTTGCAAAGTAGCTTTAGATTACGCCGAGACTCATCCTATAAAAAATCAAAATGACGCCCCCATATGATCGGTGCTTGAAGTGGCTCTCTACGTCGTGAATTGAGCGGATCGACGTAAAAATAGCACAGAACGCGTAGTGAAAGTTCAGACGACGCGAGCAGATTGACTTTGATATGCAATTCTGCGCTTGCTCAGAACAGTGTTTTTTCTCCTCTGAACGTCCCCGTCGCGAAACTCTAAAGCTCCCTAATATTGTACAATTCAAATAGAAAGACTGCAGCCACGTCCTTAAGCTGAACACCGCGAACGCGCCAGGTGTATCGTCACGCTATATCGTCACTCTATAGTAATCTACTCTGACTGCGAGTAAATCACTGTAAATCTAATTCAATAGCAAATAGATATTACTTCTCTCCATAAGTGCGTTGCGATAGTTGAACACAAACACACACACTCACACACACAAAATAGCACGTGGTATGGTATATGTTATATATACTTGTGTGTGTATTTATGTAAGATTAAATAAGAGAAAATTATTTTTTTAATTCTCTCATTGATTTAGATCAACTAAGGGACTGTTAAGCATTCTCCTCAGCCTGAACTGGACATTTATAGGTAGCGTGACGTAGCTCTGATTGTGACATTTGCTTAGTTTTTTACAAGGTCTTTAAACAATTGTTAAAAAGTGCAATTCATCGCCACATTTATATATCTATGTACATGTACAATGTATCTATCTATCCCTCTGTCTAACTGTCTATCTATCAACCCTACCTATAATCTATCTTTTTATCTATTATTCACAAAATCTTTTACCGGGGAGATTTCAGTTCAGTTCACATGACATCCAGCAGACGTTCTCTTTAACTTGACTTTAAAGGGAAACGGACCCAGGAATTCAAGAGGGCGCTATTGCAGGGACGCAACTGCCGACGGTTCTGAACTTTTGAATATTCCAAATAACGATTTGTGTAAGGTATTTCGAAAATAGTTGAAACAGTTTGTCGTTTGATTCAGACGTTGTTCCTACATAGCTGGTTCCGACTACCGTATCAAATATATCACTACATGCAACGGATCCTTGCTTGCTAGCTCGCTGGGGAAACTTGCGAGGAAACTTGCGAGGAAACTTGCGAGTAAATAAACAGTTAGTACCTGTCAGTCAGACAGGAACTAGCTTTTCATCGTTGATCTTCGTAATGAAGAAGGTGACGATCATTTCGCCTTCCACCGGCACTCTTTCGCATCCCGGGTCTGTGTATTTTTACCAACAACAATAACAGCGACAAACGAACAGAATTTGAAAAAAACTTTCATCAAAATTGGACACTTTTTTTTTTTTGCACATCTTCATGAAATCTTCAATGCTTCAAATGTTCTCACTATTGTAGTGTATCAATCACATGTATTCAAAGAGGCTGAGGGATGACGTCATCAACTCACAACTCGCACATTTTGTTTGTGTGCAGAACTATCAAAATCTCTGAAGGTCATCGTTGCAAGTTTATTGAAACACAAAAGATTTGACGCGAGTTTGGATTTTTTTAAAAAAAAACATTTTTAAATTAAGTGAAGGTATTTGTGAGGGTCAGTTGGGGGAGACATGTTTGACCTCGACATCATATTTTGCATTCGTGGTTGTTACTTGTTATTGTAATTACATGAAACTTTGAGGAAACCTCTACAACACTAATGTACGTCTGATTTCACTGTATTTATCATGACCAACTTAAAGGGATCGTACAGTTTTGGTTGAGACCTAATTTCAGGTTTCTAACATTTTTTGGTGAGATAATGAGAAACCTCCTATGAAATATGAAAGAGGATGTAATTCTATGAGGAATTCAACGTTTATTTGATGAAAATTGGTTTTGAAATGGCTGAGATATCCAAAAAAGAGCGATTCTTATAAAGTGTGGGACCCACACTTTATTACGATCGCTTTGTTTTACTTTGTTTTTGGATGTTTCATTCATTCCACACCCGATTTTCATCAAATAAACTTTGAATTCCTCTTAAAATGGTATGCTTTGTACTATATCATAAGTGTTTTCTTGGTATCTCGCAAAAAGTTAAAAGCCCAATTCTCATCTCCACCAATACTGTACTATCCCTTTAACTACATGTATCTGTGAAATGGGCTTATGGCAAATTCCATATCGGATTTGAGTTCCGGAGGTGAACCAATTATTATTATTTTTTTAAAATTTATTTATCATTTTTATTTCTTTCTCCTTTTTTTTTTTTTGGGGGGGGGGGGGGGGTGTCGGGGTCCAGTTTATACATCCACATGAATACAGCGTACATGTATATTCTAATATTATGTCATATAACTGCAACTTCCTTGAATATCCTGCTAAAATGCACCCTTACCTGCTTAGCAATTGACTTTATCGTGATTATCCATTGAAATTTGAAGAAGCAGTTCTCCATCTTGCGGGATTTGCTCGCTTCAAGTCAAAAGGAATATGGCTCTTTGTCATATTGCAATATACAAATGTTACATGTACAGTTGTACAAGGGTGAGTGACTGCTAAGTTTATATGTTGTTGTTTTGTATGTTTTGTTGTTTTTTGCTACCATCTTCAGCAGTAAGAGTTTTCATTTTCAAGACGTGTACTGTATAAGCTGTTATTTTTGCGAGGGTTTAATTTCTTTGATTTCATAAATCACAGTTGAACAACGAATTTAATAACATGCAAAATGTCGCCATGCACTAGCAAGGGTAATAGTGCATTTACAATAGCATTGTCGTCACTTCTTGAAAACAACATCTCGCAAAAATGTCTGTGACCTCATTTGCGAAAATATCTGTATGTGAAAATAACAGCTTAAACAACAGTAATAGACATATTTTCAATCCCAGTACTACTTTGACCATTTCTGACAATGCCTTAACATCACACTGAATAAAAAGACCTTTTCATAGAGTGTTATGTTTCATACATGTATCTTTATTTCAGCCTTTCACCCATCATGTTAAGTACATTTCATGATATAGAATCCTGGTAAAACAATTTTCAATTTTTCAATAAAACCGTCTATGTGTATATCAACTAATTTTCTCCAGATCATACGGACATCGATACATACAATACTTGTAAATACATAAATCTGTGAGCTGTGAACACCACAGTAGTTTAAAAACTACCCATACTCTCTGTTTGTGTTCGAATACATTGGTCAGTGTGGCACATAATACACATTGGAGCAGCTATAGTGTGATGAATGCTGAAAAGACAGCTTTGAGAAAATGGGTCGATACGTGATCTGTATCTTAGCCAGTTTGTAAAACCGGCAAACTGAGGCTGGCTTTACCCACCATCCAACAGTGCATACTGCGCACTTTGATTTATTGAGTCAAATGACAGGATGTCTTTCCTTATTCACTGTGCTTCAAAATTTGAAATACAAAATGAACCCTCTGAAAGTATAAGACACAGCATTTATCTAAAAACAAGGAGAAACATTTGAATTTCAGAGCCATGATTCCTTTCCCAGTAATATAAAATACATTCTATATAGCACCAGAAAATTTCTCATGTTTGTTACCTGTATTGAAACAAGGTGCTGTTTAAAGCATCTTCTTTCATTCTAATTTCATGATAACATTTACAAACTGATTATTTAACGGTACAAAGGAAGATGTACATTAGTAAAATTTCCGCGTAGCTCACATATCTCAACACTCTATACTCTGTTCATTGTTTGGCAGTTAAAACAACAACAAAATTCACACCTTTAGTGTACCATTGCATTGCTATCATTTCTTTTGAGATCATATGAAACATGATGTATAAACGGGTATTTTGACAATTACAGTACAAACCCTATTTATGGAATGCAAAACGTAGCAGATTCATTCCTTATTCCTTACTCCATGTCACACTGTCAGGATTTACACCACTGATTATTCTACCATCTCAGACCCTGGCCTAAACTAGTATATCAATGAGTGGTAAAGATTTTGAAGAAGAGACACAATATGTGTAATTCAATGAAGAGTGATAAAATATTACAGAAGGCAAAAAAAAAAATTACATTGAAAAAATACATTGAAAGAAATTCTTGCCATAAATACTCAAATATGCTAGATCAGCAAGAAATTGCAAGAAGTTGTTTGCACATGAGTGTGTTTCCACAGGGTGAGAGAGAGAGAGAGAGAACAACAACAAATGTGTCACATTTTGTGCCTCATAAGAAAAGCTTGTGATATTAGTTTTCACGTCAGGCCTCCAGTGTTCCAAATTCATGTCTTTTTAAGTTCATGAAAAAAGAATTTTCTTTTATTCAATTTTTTTTCCAGGCAGTCTGAAACTTAGTTTATATAGCTTCCTCTGCC
Source organism: Diadema antillarum (assembly GCF_040938485.1). NCBI lineage: Eukaryota > Metazoa > Echinodermata > Echinoidea > Diadematoida > Diadematidae > Diadema > Diadema antillarum. Next base: position 1,484,011 of record NW_027271755.1, on the reverse strand, counting down.
ACCATACATACAACTGTAATTTGCTAATTTTGAGTCCTGCATTATATACATGGGGAGACAGATCCCTCGAACTCATTCTTTTATAACATATCTTGTAAGGGAGTACCCCAGTGGGTAGCATCATGGAGGATCAAGACCTTGAGTTTCAACTGGCTATGTAAGTCAATAATGATCTGATTTCTAAGGATGAATAAAAGAATTCCACTGGTGCATTTGTGCCTTCGATGATCAGGGTTTGAATGCCCCCATCTTTCAGAGCAATCTGAAGATCCTTTTTGAAATCTGACACAATGTTGAGTATATTCTGCTTTAATGATACACTGTACCATAAAACAATAGTCGATCCCATCCAGAACTAAGTATGTGCAAAAGAATAAATCAGAGCTGTCTGTGTCTGAAAGTGATCAAAACCATACCCTCCTGGAAATCATGGCAGTATCAAACATAGGTTCAAATGAAATATAAAGACCTACAAGACTCGCTTTCTTGAACCTCCCTGCAGAGGCAGATCCAGGCAGGGGTGCACTGGGCGCACTCCCCTCCCCCCCCCCCCCTTTAAAATTGGGGGTGGGGTGCGTGCGTCCCCCTTTAATTTCGTAAAGGTGCCTCCCCTTTACAGAATTCCTGGATCCGCCCCTGTCCTTGGTAGCACTCCAAATAGGTAGCACTTCAAATAGGCTCACATTCTTGTAGCCTTTGCTATTCTCTCCAACTCATTTACATACACTTAAATAACTATCCGTTATCCCAGAATATACAGATCATTTTGCTCTTGACAAGGGTTGACACATCGAAGATTGCAGCATCTTAAAAAAACAAAACAAAACAAAAGAGCATACCTAGTACTCCTGAGCACTGTGGCCAGCTAAATATTCTTCAAATGCAACCTGATGTCAGTACAATGTACTTTTTTTACAAATAAATGAAAGCCCTTACTGCCACACGACATATCAGGCAGGAAAAGAAAAACTACTAGGGTGTACATTGGCACTGAAAGTCCTAGTCCTGGCAACAAACACCTAAACATCTTTCTTTTCTCTCTCAGTCTAGACTCAGATATGAGACTAGACAGTTAAAATGTCAGACATTCCTGAGTCATTGTTATCAACATGAGGGTTGTCACACTTCTAAAAATTACTTTAGCAAACAAATGATCAAAATGAGCAATTATATAAGTTACAATGAGTTTTCATAACATGATTTGATGTCATATACATGTAACCATCTAAATGTATACAATCTCTGTACACACTGGCTCCTGATTGATAAATTTCCAGCCAAATTACTGGAATGCCAAGCCTCAATTGGCAGGAATTATACAATATAAACAGGTGTTGGTAATACGAGGTACAACAAGCGAGTTTTCAAGAAGTGCCATCAAACCATTTCAAGTTTGGGAAGCCTGTCTTCATCATGTTACACACATGCTACACTGTTCCGCCGTACCAGGTATTTAGGCTCAAGAATACACTACTACACTAACTCTTCATCTACCTTTCAGCTAGAACTTCTTCAAGTTTACACTGAATACAACTGCACTTCAAAAGATTCATGGTGCTACTTCTCCGCCTTTCAGTCTTTCTCCGCCCAGTCTGGGGATATTGAGACCAACCCAGGTCCTGACAAAGACCGTGGTGCGAAAAGGAAAACAATCTCTGGTCTGCTGTTCAATGCCCGCTCTGTTCGACACAAAATGCCAGATCTGCTAGCTCATATGGCTACAAACCCGGTTGATATATTGTCTGTTTGCGAAAGTTGGCTCAACATCACATGCGATACAATTGAACTAGGTTTTCCTGACAACTACGTGATCTTTCGAAGGGACAGGGAAGACGTCCCAGTTATGCACGGCAAAGGTGGAGGTGGTGTTCTCACGGCTGTTAATGCAACACTCTGTCCACGTCGCCTGAACATGTTGGAACACCCAAACCTCGAAATGACCTGTGTCGAGATTGTCATTGGTAACTCAAAGTGGCTCTTGGTGTCCATGTATCGTCCACCAAATGCAGCAGCTGATACATGGGAAGCTTTGCAAGAATGCATTGACAATGTCCAAAGAGTATCGTCAGATTTCTCAGGTATCCTACTTGTTGGTGACCTTAATGTGGATTTGCTGAATCGACACTCACCTGATTCCACTCGTCTGCTGTCCATACTTAACACAATGGATGCTTCTCAACTCGTTAGTTCTATTACTCGGCCTTCACGCGACGATCCTATGTCTGGAACGTTAATTGATCATCTCTTTACCAACCGCCCTGATGTCTTTCTGCAAGCAGATGTATGTCCAAATCCGGTTCCGAGTGACCATCATGGTGTCTTCTTTGAAATAAAGTCTACAAAGATGTTTTCGACTAATCCTGTAATTCGTGAGTTCATGCTTTTCAACAAAGGGGACTTTTCTCATCTAAATCGCCTACTGCAGCTCGTCCCATGGAGTCTATATCTGGACCCTGATGACACCAATGCATCCTGGGAAGGATTTTTAGACATCTTTGACGCCGCTGTTAGGGATGCAATTCCCAGAACCAAGAAACGCTCTACCAGATTCAGACCTTGGATTACTAGAGAGATCAAACATATGATCAACAGGAAACGCAAGCTGTTCAGAAGAGCTAGGAGGACTGAGCTCTCGAGTGACTGGTCTGCGTTTCGTGCAATTCGCAACCAGGTGAAATACCACACCAGAGCGTCGTATTGGCACTACGTCAACAATATGTTCTCTCTCCCTGACAACCGTAAACGGTTCTTTGCATTTGTCAGGGAAAGGAAAAGACACTCTCCTCCTCCGGTTCTTGTAGTTGACGACCATGTGATCAGGAACCCAGCTGATATTGCAAATGGGTATCTTGCCACTTTTCAAAGATACTTTACTGGAGGCCAAGAGGTACCCGCTGAACCTCCAAAGTGCCAGTTTCCCATAAGTTCCATGGAATCACTTGACATATCTGTAGCGGATGTCTACCGGAAACTGCTCACTCTCAAAGCCAAAAAAGTTCCAGGGCCTGATAGGCTCTCGCCAGTCCTACTCAAGGAAACAGCTCCAGTATCAGCTCATATTTTGCAGCGGATCTTCTCCATTTCTCTTTCGACTGGTTCTGTTCCAACATCCTGGAAGCGATCAAATATCATACCAGTGTTTAAGACAGGCAACAAATCTGACCCGTCCAACTATCGACCGGTTGCTCTTACCTCAATAGCTAGTAAGATCATGGAGTCCTTGGTGGCCAGAGCTATAGAGGACCATCTCGCTTTAAACTGTCCGATTACAACTGTCCAACACGGATTCAGGAGGGGGAAATCGTGTGTTACCCAATTACTGCACTTGACGAACGACTGGCTTCACTCTTTGGAGGGCCCACATGCCTCACCTGTAGATGTTCTGTTCCTCGATTTTTCCCGTGCTTTTGACAAAATGCCTCACGATATTCTCTTACATAAGCTCTCCACTCAGTACAATATCACCGGAAAGCTCTGGCACTGGACAAAAGATTTCCTCTGCAGACGTGAGCTGCGAGTTTTGTATAGAGGTGTCCACTCTGACTGGTCTCCTGTACCGTCCGGGATCCCCCAAGGAAGTGTTATTGGGCCCCTGTTTTTCAACATGTTCATTAACGATCTTCCTGCCATTGCTTCATCAAAAGTTGCCCTCTTCGCCGATGATACGGTGTTATATCGACCAATTCAATCTGCCAGGGATGTCGAGGATCTGCAACTTGACCTGAATGACGTGTCATGCTGGTGTACCCGCAACCGTATGGAAATCAATGTCAAGAAAACAAAAGTCATGCGAATCGCTGGAGCAAGGAAAACGAATGTTGCCTTACCTTCGTATTTCATACAGGGAGTCCCAATCGATGTTGCTTCTGAAGTTAAATATCTTGGTGTGGTGATCAATCATAGGTTGTCGTGGGAAAGCCATGTTAATTACATAATTTCTCGCGCCAATAGATTGTTGGGCCTGATTAATTCCATGTCTTCCGGCCTTACATCATCAGCCAGTTTTACCCTGTACAAATCGCTCGTTCTGCCAATCTTGGAGTATGGCTTACCTGCATGGATGCCCTACAATCGGAACTTGTGTGACCGACTTGAGGGCGTCCAGCGCCGTGCAACCCGAATGATTCTGAAGCAGCGTAGACAACAAATGCCTTACCCTGAGCGTCTACGTACCTTGAACTGGTCCACATTGGAGTCCCGCCGCACATACCTCCTACTGAGCTTCATCGCCAAAGCCTTGCATCGTTTCATATTGTGTGACGACATCGTGTCTACCATTAAAGTTGTTACTCGACGCCCATATGATGTACGTTTCCAGCATCTGAAAGCTCGCACACAAAGACTTTCAAAGACAGCCATGCACCTTTTTCCCATTTTATGGGATCAGCTGCCCACGGACTTGCGCACAGATTTTGTGCTTGTGAACTTTCCAAACTGGCAACAAAGACTGAAATCACATGTCTCTTCCTTTGATTAGACTATAATATTTGTATATCTAAGTATGTATTTTTTGTTTGTTTGTAAGGTATCAAATATGGCTCATGTTACCACATCGTGACTATACTATTTGCCTGTACAAAATTGATCTTTCGTCATTGTTACAAAATGTGTAGCCATGTTAACAGCATGTTTTGAATGAAAATCATAATGTTATTGTGAATTTATTTAACTCCCTCAGCATTTGAGCAATTTCATTTAAATTTTGGCACATGTGACAGCTATGAAATATATTGTGTAGTTGTGCAAATTTCATTTTCCCCCATATCTTTTATCTTCATATCAAACATTGTGTTGCCATGGTAACAACATTCCTTAATGAAAATCATTGTTTATTTCAATACCTTACTCGGGTTATGAGCACTTGAATTGAGATAATACATGGCACACGTGACTACATGCTTTATTAGTGAGCAGAGTGTACATTTTGTTCAATGTTGAGCGATACATTGCCATGGTATTCTTTTTTTTTCTCCAATAGAAAACATGCAGATGATCATTACTGGTTGAGCTGTCTCCATGGGTGTTGGGTAGGGGTGTTACTCACGTTGAGAGATAGTTTTAGTTATCTATGAATTTATTATTTTTCTCTCTATCTTTCGCTCTTTCTCTCTCTCTCTCTCTCTCTCTCGCAGTTCTGTTTTGATATCTGTCCAAATATAATGAAGTTAAAATGAAATGTTGTAAGGGAATATAGTTTACATGGAAATTTCAAATTCATACATTGTTCATTAACTGTATGCATTTTCACACGCAGTATAGGTTTTGATGTCGGTAGTCATTTAAGAGCTGACATACATATATGCAATGTATAATTTTTTTTTTCTTAGTAGTATTTTATTTAGAAAATGACCTCTGATATCTGAATGGAATAAGAAAGATTGGTAGGTTCACATATCTCAAATTGACACTTACAAAGAAACAGTTGTTTTGTTTTTGTTTTTTATGTATGCCTGTTAATGAAATTTGTATTTTTTATATTGTAAACTGACTGTTTTGAGTGCACCAGGTGGGTTGGGGAGGATGGCCTGAGGGCCTAAGTCATTTAGTTGGCTCTTTCCAGACCCGGGCTACCCAACCTGGTGCCCCCTTACCACTCCAATGTACAATTTTCTGATTTCGAAAAATGTATTTGTGATTGAAAGCCAAATAAAATAATAATAATAATAATAATAACAAAATTTCATGGTTGATTGCAAATGAAATCGGCAGCAAAAATCTAGCATTTCATGATATGCTGCTGATACTCACCAAGGTGCATTCAACATTCTTTTCTTTCCTTCATACTGTGCAACAGGGCCATGAACAAAGCTACAGACAGCTTGTCAAGGCACCACTACAGAGTTTAAGTCAGCATTTGCCTCACATAGTAAGACCACATTACAGAGAAAACAGTATGTGTACATGTCACACCTAGACAAACATGGTACATGTACACCTAAAACCAGACTTCACTCCTTACCTGTAGTGACTTCCTAAATGGCCACATAAATGAGTGAGGGTGACATTATACATGCATACATTTCAACCCTTTGACTCACACTTATTCATGTCAAAAGCAGAGACACAAACACACACACACACACACTGACACAAAGTCAAATATTTCAAGTAACAAACTTCCTCTCTTAATATGATTTCAACAAAATTTTCCCTTGTGTACCAACCTATGCACAGACCCTGCACAACCTTAACTAAAGCCACATTACTCCTAAGCATGCTCTGTTCATCAGCTGACATGTTTTCTTAACTGATTGGCACAGATGTATTGAAACTAACTGCCAATGAACAGAGATAACTACTGTATACTTCATATATTCAGTGAGTCTTATTTTTCGCAAATCGGGACTTCCTGATGATTTTGCGAGTGGTTAAATCTGCGATCTTGGAGCACAGTACTGAATGGAGAAATGTATGCATGCACGTCACATTCACGTCGGGGTCAGAGTTAACATCTTTGCGTGTTTATAGATTCGCGAATAGCACATGACTCACAAAATTTGCGAAAATTAAAACCTCACAAAATATTCAGCGTATACAGTAATCCCTTGAATTCCTCCCGAGTCACTGTGGCCTTTAAGTTGGACTGAGGCACACTGTTGCACATTGTGTAGGTTGGCTAACATACAATTACAGTGCACTCCCGTTATACGAACACGGTCAGAATGAAATTTCAGTTACAACAAAATAAAAATTCAGGCCATAACATTACCGGCTCTTTGTTTTTTCATTGTTTATTCATTCGGTTACAACAAAATTTCGACACAACTAAAGAAAACTGCCGGTCCCGAGGACTGCGGACAGATACAGGTGACTCCCATTACAATGAATTCCTCAGGATCGGCGGTTTACTTTCGTTGTTTTGAAGTTTCATTATAGCTGAACAAATGGAGTATATATACAGACATATACTGTAAAAGTGGAAATTTTTGCAGTGCTGAAATTTTCACGCATTTCGCGCAACCAGAAACTAGCGCGAAAATAAAAGCACACAATTATTTTTGCTTGCCGTATGTTCCTGTACGTGATGTCTTGATTCCGCAGAATTAAAAACACACGAAACTCTTCTTACCCGGCCAAGCGCGAAAAATAAATCGCGCGAAAATATCCTCTTTTACTGTAGATGATAATTTTGGGATCTGAATTTTTACTTTGTTTTAACAAAATTCTGTTATAACCATGTTCGTTATAACGGGAGTGCACTGTACTCTGCACCCGGTTCCATATGTTCTGCCAGGCACCAAGTACAGTGGACTCTTGTTATAGCGAAAGCCTCGGGACCGGCAATCCTCTTTCTTTATATCGAAATTTCGTTACAACCGAACAAATAAACAATAAAGAACAAAGAGCGGATAATTTTGCGACCTGAATTTTTTACTTTGTTGTAACCGGAATTTCGTTATAACCGTGTTCCTTATAACGGGAGTGCACTGCAGTACATAAAACAGACAGAGGGGAAACTTCCACGTGAAAAGGAGGAATGAGATCCATTACGATTGCGGCAGTTTCAGCGGAAAGACGCCCTCACATGTTGTCGCCGACATTCTCCATCTCGTGGACGTTGTATTCTTCCAGGCTGTTGATCAAGGGCTCCTCCTCCTCCTCCACCGCGTTATCCTCGTGGACTTCCGACAGTCGCGTGATGACCGTGTCGCCAATACGCACCTGGGAGTCATTGCCATCCGAGGCTGGCATGTTGGTATGCCATCCCTTGGGTCTTGGGGGGAAAAAACACAAAAACACATTTCAGTATAAATATCATATGCAAAGTTTTGCAAACCAAATCAAATTGAGCGGTTGTTTCATTCTAACTATCATTGCAAGCATGCAGCCTCTCACTTGATGCAAGCTACAGAAATTCTACCATCTGTTTCAAATTTTCACTAACATCGGCTTGAGGAAGCTTTCTGCGTGTGTAAACCTTTTTAAGGGCAGTGGATGCATGGATGGGATCTTCAAAGAGTACTTAAATGCCTCTTTTCTGTTAATATGAAAATACTGCATGGTGTGCTAAGCCTTAAGGTGTGTACGCTCCTTCTGTCAGATTGTCTTCACAAGTCCAACAGAAAAGCTGAGCAACTGGTTAGAAGCATTTTCCTTTAGCACACACACTGAGAGAAAAAACAGGAATGACCTAGAGGGTATGGAGTTTTGCTCATGAAGGAATATTGATTCAAACAATATCAGGAACAACCACACATGCAGATTAATTGTGGTGATGATGTATTAATGAAAATAGTAACAGTGTCCGTTTATAACGCGCTGTATCTATCATGTACGATACCCTTGGTGTATGAGAGCCTGCATAAGATAACAGCATGCTACCACACAAAACAGCAGCAAGTTAAGTAGTGGAACAACCCTGAAAATGCTATGCTATGTGAAACTAACACAAATCACAATAAAACACATGTGATTTATGAATATAAAAGTCAACACTTATTTCACATATATAAGATACGTACTACTGAATTTTTATATAACAACAGTTACCTGCAAAAATATTCATACATATGTATATTATTCATATATTCATACATAAAGACATAGGTACAGTTATAACTCAGTTCCACATCTATTCTACTGTGTGACCCTCCCAACCAGCCATTTGAAACATGTTCATTACGAAATCGATTCAATCATTTGCGAGCAGAATATTCCACCACCACAACTATCACTGGACTTCCCTGCAGAAGAGAGTTACCTTAGAAACGTGGCTAGTAGTTGAGGATCCACCCTTTTGTATCTCTCGTCGGGGATGGCCAGCCGAATTATTTCGCTGACAATTATGCCGACCAGGAATGTACTCAAACTTGAAAATGCGCTGTACCACATGAAAGATACCTATAGTTCACGGGGTAAAAGGGAAAAATAGGATATATAAGAAGGAAAAAGACTGACTGAAATATCTTAAGTATACCTTGAGTCAACTACATTTGTTGTATCTTACTGTTGCGACTTATTTTTCTCATGTCTTCAACCATGACTTACCCACAAGGATTACCTCCATTGAAAGGAACCTCATTATAATGAGGATTTACAAATCATGACAATTACCTTGCTATATCAGGTTTCTAGGCAAAATTGTGAAATAGGCCCCATCACAGTGCACTTGCATTAGCAAGCAAGGTTAGGTTAGGTTTAGGTTAGGATTGTATCTATGATTAAGTTAGTTGAGGGACATTAGGAAGTCTTTCCCAGAATAAAAGGGTGAAAAAAAAAAGAACAAAGAAAAAAAGAAAAGAAGAAAGGATGAAAGATGCTATGCTGCAGAAATCGGCCTGCTGCTGCATCTATCACGCGTAAATGCTGTTTGGTGGGGCTGCATTCACAAGTATTATACTGTGGAAGAAAGCCCCACCGCTGTGCTTACAGTACCACTGAACGCCACACAGTGGGGCTGAATTCACAAGTATAACAGGAAAGCCGCAGTAGTATTAGTACAGACAGGCAAAGGTGGGGCCTATTTCATGAGTATGCCGGATTCTCACTACATCAGGGTACAAAATCAAAGAAGTATAAAGAGTTGGAACATGCAAAATCATTTTGTTATGCAAGGGTTTTGTTATATTCGAGACCCTTTTATAGAAAGGTTCCACTCTACTAGGCAACACACCACACAACAAGGACAGATATCTAATCACAGGTAAAACAAACAAACAAATACTGTAAAAGTGGATATTTTCGCGCAACTAATTTTTCGGGCTCGGCCGGGCAAGAAGAGTTTCGTGTGATTTTCAATTCCGCGGAATCAAGACTTCAACTATTGGAACATACGACAGCAAAAATATTTGCATGCTTTTATTTTTGCGCTAGTTTCTGGTTGCGCGAAATGCACAAAAATTTCAACACCGCAAAAATTTCCACTTTTACAGTATATAGAGGGAAGGCCTGGGAGGATGAACACATAACTTGTTGATGCCTGTTACACATACAGCACACCCCACTATACCAATTCTGGCTAGGACAAAGTAAAACTTCAAACCCCAGTATCATCTGCTCTGTGTTTTTTTACTGTTTACATGTATCTGTTCAGTTATAACAAAATTTGGATTCAATGTCAGAAAACGGCAGGTCCCGAGGACTTCGTTAAAATAGGAGCTGACTGTACTGTATTTTCTCTCCAGATTAGGTTGAGGGGAGAGGTTGTGGGAGGCAGAAATTTTGAAAGCTGCATCATCCAGCAAATTTGATTAAAGGCCGCACAATAACCAACAGGAAAAGACCACACATTCCCCCACACTTTAAGGAACGATGTCTCTACAACAAAACATTCTACATTTCTCACATTGAACTCTAGATGTGTCTCTGAAGTGGATTTCAATTATAAGATTATACGGGGCAAGCGGTATCATGTTTTTGTATAATTGTTTGTTTCATATTGCACTGCACATAGTATTAAACATTGAAAATCAGCTAAAGCCCTACAGCTGTAGGTATCCTCAGAACTCGGCTGCTCGATCCTCTGTTTACTGACAAATAACCTCAGGATTGTGATGCAAAAACACAAACTGTATACTTTCCTAAGATTACTACAATGAATATCTGTGAAAATGAAAAATTAACAGGCAGCGCCAGGCTACATTCTGCAATAAATTTGACTCATCATCCCTCTGTACGAGATGAGAGCGGCCAGATGATGGGAAGAGAATGAGAACCTCACCCTGTAGAGCCAGAATGCATCTTCTTGCACATTGCCATTCTCCCCTTGGTGGGTTAACGCTCCTATCGACATCCAGAGACCAACGTAGGATCCGACCAGCAGACCAATCAGCGCCCCTCTGAGATGCAAATTCAGAAAACGACCTGGTGTCGAGAATCGATACTGACCAATCTACACCTTCATAAATACATTTCTCTTCAAAAAACCATGCATACAGTCCAATCTCAGTTATACAGCCATCATTTTTCTAGATCTGTCTATTATCTGGACATGGACTGGTTACACGACTGTTTTTGCAATTTTTCAGAGCGAAACTTTAATGAAAGCAGAAAGCAACAATTCTATTGCAATACGAGGAAATCAAAATTTGAGACACAGATGTTGATCACCAAGACACCATTTATATTTATATCAACCAAAGTACTGTTGATAGAAGAAACAAAGACCAGAGGAAGGTGTATTTCCACTCATATTCCATTTCATTTCCATATTTGCATATGAAAATGTTGTCGACTTGCATTTGACTTGTATTTGAAGAATCAATTGTATGCATAGAATGTCCATCATGTTACAGTTATAGTTCGTTATTCCGAAGGTTTGTTAATCCGAAAGAATAATTCAGAATAATGAACCTTATTTCATTTTTGGATTAACGAAACTTCGGAATAGCGAACCCTATTTCATTTTCCGAGTAACGAACATCAACCATGTTAACATCTATTGTAAAGTGACATGAAATTCTTCCCACCGCTATTTTCTTCAAGTCAGACTATATGATCAGATCATGGGGGGGGGGGGGGGGGGGGGGGGCGGGAGCTCACCAAAAACAATGATGAAAATACAGTCCTTCAAGAATATTTAAACAATTATATTGAAATGTAACAAATCTTGAGGATTGATTACTCCTTTGTCTTTTCACTTGGCAAAGATCTGAACACACTTTTCCCCTCTCTTCTAGCTACTTACCCAGTGTTGGACCTTGGGCAGAGGATTCCCAGGGTGAACACACCCAGGACAGGTCCACCGAGTGCCCCTAGGATCGTGTTTGCCATCTGGATCAGCGTTCCCATTTTGGAGGCTAAGAATGCTAGGCCCATGCATGCAACCCCATACACAAATGCTGGCAGAAGAACAAGTTAGAAAGAAAACAACCACAAAAATACAATTATAACATAAATACTTTTAATATACATATGTATAAATACATGAATACGCAAAAACCGATCAGTTGAAGTTATTTACAAAAATGAGTGACAAAAGTACACGCTTGTAAGCATGCTTGTAATTGTTGAGTGTGCACGGCAAATGAGAGCCGTGCAATCATACAAAAAGTTGGAGTTAATGAGTTTAACAAGGGAGTCAATGGAAATTGGTGATGTCAGCCAAGTGCTATCCACTTTTGTTCAAACAAAATTGCATGGCTGAGAGCCACAGCGTGCGAAGGTACTTTAAACTGAGTGTCAGGTGATGGGCAATCGACCAATTGGATAGCTACATTCTTTTCGGGTGCTTTATAAGAGTTATCATTCGGTGCAGGATCCGTTCCCATAATGCATTGCAATTATGGACCATGACCTTTAACCCCCCCAACAAACTCACTCAGAATCTTGGACAGCACAGTGTCCAAGTAGTCTTGTTTGGCGTTGAATGCGGCGACTCCTAGGCCAACAGCTTCACGTTCACCCAACTTCCACTGTCGATATGGTTTCACAATGTCAATCAGTGTTACCGCTGCTAGGGCATTTAGGCCTGATGCTACGGTACTGGCCAAATTAAAAGAAAAAAGCAGGAACACAAGAAAAATTCTTATGAGTAACGCACGAAAGTGGCACATGCATTTGCATACTTCCACAGTAAAAGAGCACTTTTCATGATGTCGGGACAGGTATTTGATGATTTGATTGCGCATTACACCCCCCTCCCCCATACAAAATGATCTTTAAGAACACTTTAATGAGAGATAACTTTGCTAAAGAAAGCTTCATGATAGCACAACTGTCCTATGCAGTGCTAAAGAAAGATCAGAGTAGACTACATTCAATCTAAATATCCATATAAAAAATGATCAAATCCCCCTATGAAATCTCTTTATGAATGATAATAACAGAGCAACATCAATCAGAGACAAAAACAGAGCTGCCAGGAAGCAAAAAGGGCTTAACAGGGCATTCAAAGATAGTCTCAACGCTAAACCAGCCCCTGGGGGTAAGTCTACCAGTACAAGGAAAAGTAGAAATTACGCGGTGCGTAACATATGTCCCCGCCGGAAGTAGCATTTTGTAACAAAATGTGCAATATAGGTAAAAAATCAAGGTCAAAGGTCAAAGAAGTCAAAGGTCAAAATTCTGTGTAGAAGTTTTGAAGCCCTCACCTAGTGCCATCACATAAAGCAAATGGAATCGAAATTGGGTTAGAAATGGCGAAGGAGTAGCATTTTGTAGCCAATGTACAATATAGGTCAAAAATCAAGGTCAAAGGTCAAAGAAGACAAAAGTCAAAATTCTGTGTAGAAGTTTTGAAGCCCTCACCTAGTGCTATCACATAAAGCAAACGGAATCGAAATCGGGTTAGAAATGGCGAAGGAGTAGCATTCTGTAGCAAAATGCACAATATAGGTCAAAAATCAAGGTCAAAGGTCAAAGAAGTCAAAGGTCAAAATTCTGTGTAGAAGTTTTGAAGCCCTCAACTAGTGCCATCATATAAAGCAAACGGAATCGAAATCGGGTTAAAAATGGCGAAGGAGTAGCATTTCGTAGCAAAATGTACAATATAGGTCAAAAATCAAGGTCAAAGGTCAAAGAAGTCAAAGGTCAAAATTCTGTGTAGAAGTTTTGAAGCCCTCACCTAGTGCCATCACATAAAGCAAACGGAATCGAAATCGGGTTAGAAATGGCGAAGGAGTAGCATTTTGTAGCAAAATGTACAATATAGGTCAAAGGTCAAGGTCAAAGGTCACGACTGAAATTCTGTGTAGAAGTTTCAAAGCTCCCATGTAGTGCTATCATATAAAGCAAACAGAATCAAAATTGGCTCATAAATGACAGAGAAGTAGCAAATTGAAGATTTTGATCACACACGGACGCACACACGGACACACGGACACACGGACGGACAGACGGACGGACGGACACACGGACACACACACGTACGGAGCCCGTTTCATAGTCCCCTGCTCGAACTCGTTCGGCGGGGACAAAAATAAGTTTATTGGATAAAACCAGAAAAATGAGAGGAACAGGAGTGGTAGTTGAACAATTTCTAATTAAAAACAAGAAGGGATGAAATTCTGAGGGTGTGACCAATCAAACAGAAATTGACAATTCTGTGATGTATCATATGAGCTCACCTTCGATTTGCCCTGTGGATAAAATTCCATGAAATCTCTTATTCTTTTTATGTTATTGATGATGGAATATATTCTTTTCATGCAGAGGATGTATATATAAATACTTATTATGATTGTATTAACCCATTGAGGACAGTTTGATTTTGCTTCAACACACATTTCCCATAGACGCTTGCTCGAGTATACTCAGGACTCGTCCTCAACGGGTTACGGGTGCACATTCATTGTGCATTTGGAAATCTGTTTAATAGCACAATAAACATTTCTCATTCTATACTGCGAAGCAATTTTGATCAGAATTCATTTAACTTTCATTGTCCTTTTCCTCCAATTTTTTCTGCTTCTATTCACACAATCCACTTTCTCAGGGTAGCAGAGACTCCAACTCTCCCGTTTTCGACGGGAGATCTCCCGCCGAAAGCCCATTTTTGCAAAATCTCCCGTTCTCCCGTTTGAGATTTCATTTCTCCCGCTCTGGCTATGTGTCTCCCGCTGAAGATGTATTTTCTCCCTCTTAAAATAATCGTTCTCCCGCCGAAACACCATTCTAAAACCTGAATTAAATTTTCGGCATTAAAAATCATAACTTAATAAAGGAGATCTCATCAAGCGTCAAAACACGCATCGCGCAATCACTGCTATGCGATCAACAAATACAAGTCAAGTGCGTGCACGATCAACGAGGTAGTAAGTGCGTAACGCACGTACAGGTGCTGTAACATCTACATGTTAGAACCTCTTTGGCTATACCGCACCACCGTCCCTTATAATTTAACTTAAAACAAAACGCATGCACAGAGTCATACACAATACATGTACCGCCGGACCCACCGGCAAATACGATACACCCGTACCGTCCACGCGCGCTTTTACTCTTCGGTGAGTACGTTACGTACTCAGTAAATGGTGAGTATTGAAGCTACTGGTATTAGATACGAGCTCCCGCGCGCTCACCACCAGGGAGACCAAGGTGGTGGGGTATAGGTAACGTAAAGGTGCAGCTTGGGATCAAAGAGATTCTTGGGATGGATACGCGCGCGTTACGTACTGTACGATCTAAGGTAGATTTGAAGGCCCTATGTAGCTATAGCCAGCCTAGCCTTACACGTACGGTACACGGTACGTAGACATACAGTGTACCGGCCGTGCGAATAGGTTAGTATGCATTACTGAGCTGATGCTGGGATTATGAGCTGAAAGATCTTTCTGATCATCATGTCTGCTACTACTACCAAACGCAAAAATGCCGAAGACGACGGAAATTCCCGTTCCGGTAAATCGGGTAAATCTACTAAAAGGAGGTATTTGTGCTCAGTGAAGCCAGAATGGTTTCACGAAGACCGTTTCCGTGGATTGACAGCGTCTCATCAGGACACCGCCGGTACCTCGACTTCTACTGTTTTTTGTACTTACTGTGTAACTACATTCTCTGTAAAGCACGGTGGCATCAATGATATGGTGAAACATGTGGGCTTGGGGAGCCACCGCGCGAAGCTTGAGGCAGCTAAGAAGGAGGGACGGCAGGCCAGAATGGCTGATTATTTTGGTCAGTCAAGGGAGTGCGAATCTCTGCAGGATAAAGTGACAAAAGCAGAAATTTTGTTTTGCAAGTGGGTGGCGGACAGCAATATTCCCTTCAGTCTTGGAGACAGCTTCACTAGCCTCTGCAAGGCCATGTTCCCCGACAGTGACATTGCCAAGAAGTTTGCGTGCGGCCATACAAAAACGGCAACTATCATCAAGGATGTCCTGGCACCACATTTTCTGGAACCTGTCAGAGAGAGATGCCGAAAATCTGACTTTTCGTTGGCGGTAGATGAGAGTAATGACCAGCATAACGGAAAAAATTGCGCCGTGTTAGTGAGAGTTCTAGAGAAGGGTGGAGTAAAGGAGCGCTTTCTGGGCCTGCCAACAGTGAATATAGCTACAGCAGAGAAGGTGTTCAACTCTGTGAACGAAGAACTGAGGTAAAAACTTAACGTTAAATATACTTTGCCTATTATTTGTATTTTGAAATTAACAAACGGATATGAAATCAATAGATATGATTGCACAGTAAGTTTGAAATTATTTATTACTGACAATTATTGGGTCTTCCAAAAGACATATGTAGTGAACAAATCTAACAAGATTCTGTTCGACAATTTAGGCCCTAACGTTACAGGTTAAAACTAAAGATATAGAATTAAAGGCCTACATTACTTACATTACTTAATTGCTAGGTTTTACATATGAGCAACTATAAATTGGTTATACTGGGTACAGGGTTTCAGAATCTATAGTGATTGGGATGAGGATTAATAAGAGTGTTTTCAACATTTACAACATAGTGCAATGAACAAGGATGATGACATGGCAGCCTCACCCAGATCTCACCATAAGAATGCATGAGTTGGGGCTCAGAACAAAATAAGAAGGCCTGCAAAGATTATACACAGGTGAACTTGCTAAGCAAGAGGTACTGTAATGGAATTACGCTGCTATAATGTACATTTCTGAAATATGTGAATGTGTTGACCACCAACACTGTTCAGTGTATTCTTTTTGAGATTTTTCAGAGTGTTTGTTTCTCTGCTCAAGGACCGCAATAAATTCCACAAATCTATTTATGGAGCTGTCAATTTTTTGTGTACTAATGTGAAATTACGAAAATTGTCTGAAATGCCCCTTAGGTTTTAATCAAGCATATTTCTACAATTTTTGTTCAGTTAAATGACGAAAGTATATTGCACATCACAGCTAGTATCATAATAGGCCTATAGTGTTTCCATTTTGTTTTTGTTTTCCAGCAAGCAAGACATCCCATGGAGCAACTGTGTCGGTTTCAGCAGCGATAATGCTTCGGTGATGGTGGGAAAAAACAACTCTGTACTTTCGAGAATCAAGACAGCGACAGATGACAGGGTCTTTGATGTTGGATGTCTATCGCATTGTGCACATCTCTGTGCATCCCAGATGGTCAAGGCGCTTACACAACCAGTGGAAGATCTGCTGATTGATGTCTACTACTTCTTTGAGCACAGGTAGAGTGCCTACAGGCATATATGATTAATAACAGTTTGAAATTGCAATTCAAATTGTTTTTTGATAATTGTACATGATGTGACTATATACTGCTCATGACACAAACATATACCAAGCAAAATGTTTCACATTAGCAAACTGAATGTTGGAAATAGAGGTGAGAACTATAGTGTAAGTAAATAATGAAAATGTTTATGGAATTTCGCTCCCCATTAGGTTATTCAGTTTAGACACCATACTTTATTTGATACAAATAGTGATGAAGTATATTCAACTGTGTGTATGTTACTATTTCAATATGAGGTTTATGTTCAATCAATATTCACAGTGCCAAGAGAGCTGAAGAGTACAGAGATTTTCAAATCTTTGCTGAGGTTGATCATCTGAAGATTCTGAAGCATGTGTCAACGAGGTGGCTTAGCCTGGAAGCATGTGTCAACCGTTTCTTGAATCAGTGGGAAGCTCTGAGATCCTACTTCAACAGTCATCCAGATGTTGAGAAGCCTGGAAAAGTCAAGCGGTGTGCAGAACGGCTTGCAGACCCAGAGATGAAACTCACCTACCACTTTCTTTCATACTCTCTCCGTCGCTTGAATGCCTTCAACACAAGACTTCAGGTTTGTCTATACAGCTTCATTATTGACTTTGTATGTGTATTTTTGAACCTAGACTGCTGATTTAGGCTGACATTCATGCTTATTTATTTGTCTTTAGAAAACATCAAATATGAGATCAAATACCGTAATGCAGTGTGTGGTACATAGCTAATTGTACAAAGTAATAGTGACTTTAAGAAACTTAACTATGCAAGTTGGAGAATATCATACCTGAAAACAGATGGGGGGCCTAAGAAAGCTTGTGAAGAGCATCCCTCTCAAGTACATTGTAGACAAAACGCTTCAGTTTTAGTGTTAGAAACACTGGAGAGTCATGATAGATACTTAAAAGTTAGTGAATTCAATGCATATTATATGCTCAATATTCAATTCCTTAATACACTGCATACTATCAGACTGTTGTAATGACTACAAATGTACTTTAATATACAATTAACAGATCACATTGCAATTATTATTAATTATTGTTGTCACAGTCTCAGAGTAAACAAATTGTAGTTTGATCAGAATGTCATCGACTTCTTGTCTGTTTAATCTCCCTACAGGCCGATGAGTGCAGGCTGGGTGAAATCAGTCAGGAGATGCATGATCTTTTGGGGTCATACCTGGCTATGTTTGTCAAGGCACCGGTGATCGTGTCAGCAGAGGATCTAACCCAAGTAGACTACAGCAAGAGTACCAATCAGAAGGCAAATGACTGCATCAGCATTGGTAACGCAACAAGGAGGTATTTGACCACGTTGGAGGAGGAGGAGGGATTTGATTCTACAGGGTTCTTCAGGTAAACAAATCATATTTCCTGATGTCAAGTAATGTCATGTCCATTCTGTTTCCAGTAAATAAAATACTTTTTTTTTGGGGGGGGGGGGGGTGCAGGTGCAAGCTCCACCTCATTCAATGTACCTGAATGATAATCTTCCAAGTGGGTTTACTCTCAAATGAAATTCTACCCTTCAACAGAGATGAAGCTATAATGTTCCTGGATTACTAAGACTTGAGGTCAGAGTTGAAACAGTAGACATCTTGCTACACAGTGGCACTTGAAATCATTATCACAATGTGTAATAACCTATTTCATGGGCCTGCTTATTAAAGCAATAAAATACATGGTACAATTTAAAAATGTGTTGCATCACAGGAGTGTCAGGGGATCTCTTGAAGCAGGTGTGAAGAAGATGATCCAGCGACTACCTTTCAAGAACAAGGTGCTCACAGAGTTAGGGATAATCAACCCAAGCAACAAGATGAAATACACAGAGTGCACAGGTACAGTGCAGACATGGGTTATTATACTGATATTGCATTTCCATCCATTTATTTTTATATCACAATGTATATATATATATATAATATGTTGATAAGGTAGTCCACGTGTTGGCAAGATAAAAAGATAAGTAACAAAGCTGCAACAAAGTTCATGCTGTATTCACCAACGGTTTATTTCTTCACACAAATTTTCGAACGTCTCGCCGCCCTGATCAACACTTGAGAAAGGGCGGCGAGACGCTCGAAAATTTGTGTGAAGAAATAAACCGTTGGTGAATACAGCATGAACTTTGTTGCAGCTTTGTTACTTATATATATAATATATATATATATATATAAATTTTTTGAAAGTTTTATTTTGTAACATACAAATATGATAAAACTAATTTTGTACCAATATGGAAATGCGTTTAACAGTAACAGAAAGTGCTATTTCTGTAACATGGGAATTGTTTTGGATGATCCATTTGCA
This sequence comes from Diadema antillarum, assembly GCF_040938485.1. Taxonomy (NCBI): domain Eukaryota; kingdom Metazoa; phylum Echinodermata; class Echinoidea; order Diadematoida; family Diadematidae; genus Diadema; species Diadema antillarum. Next base: position 1,464,626 of record NW_027271755.1, on the reverse strand, counting down.
GCTTAACTATTGTATCTACAAACCTTGTACTACAACAATGAACATAATATACACTGTATTAGGTGTAAACGATTAATTAAGGTAGTCATATTTCCCCTCTCCCCGCCAACGTCTCTGCTCCAGTTGTTTCGTTGGCTCAGCGTTTCCTCAAGGCAGATGAGCAGACTGATGAAATCATGGAAAACCTGGAAGGAGAGTGGCAGGAACTACAGTTGAGCAGAAGTCTTCCAGAATTTGAAGGGATTCCTGCTGATCGTTGGTGGCTGGAAGTGTTTTCGCTAACTGTAGCTAGCGGAAAGCCCAGGTTTCCGTGTCTCGCAAAAGTGATGAGAACACTACTCGTGTTACCGTACAATCAAGCCTCTGTGGAAAGGATGTTCTCCTTGATACGCAAGAACTCCACAGAGTTCAGGCCGAACTTGACGAGCCGTGCCACTGCTGCTATTCTCAGCTGCAAGGTCAACTGTGATGAGCCCAGCTACAAATTCATCCCTCCCAAGTGTTTGATCATGGCAGCAAAGTCAGCAACAAGAAAATACAACCAAGAACATACTTCTGTCTGAAGAAAAAAGAAGGACAGACAAGTACCGGTAAGACTCAGACTAACATGACTAAAGTGACTAAACATTACTCCACTGCCCTTTTTATGATTGAATTGATTACTTTTGTACATCATTAGAATATCAAAAAAAAAAGATATCTTCGTTTTGCCTTTTGGTTTCTAAAAACAATACGAGTGAGAATCACAGAAAACAGGGAAATAGCGAGTAAAACCAATGTTACTCCAGAAATCATCATCATGTTAATGTAACAGGTGAGACAAGGTGGAAAGGAATGCCAATTTAAAGCCAAAGTGATGTAGTGGTTAATGTTTGAGTTTCCCCTGGTTATATACCAAAAGGTATCACACAAAAGCATTCTAGCATGGTTCTGTAGATGCTGGAAATGCCAATTTAAAGGTGATGTAGTATTTACTCTTTTAAGTTTCAACTGGTTAATAGATACCGAAGAAGGGTATCACAGAAGCATACCAGCATGGTTCTGTAGATGATGGAAATGCCAATTTCAAAGTGATTGATGTAGTATTTAATGTTTAAAATTTCCACCGGTTAATACATGTTAGATACCAAAGAAAGGTATCACATAGGCATACTAGCATGGTTTTGTAGATGCTGGAAATGCCAATTTCAAGGTGATGTAGTATTGATGTTTGACGTTTCCACTGGCTAACAGATACCAAATGAAGGTATCACATAGGCATACCAGCATGGTTCTGTAGATGATGGAAATTCCAATTCCAAGTTAGGTGATGTAGTATTTACTGTTTGAAGTTTCCACTGGTTTTGTAGATACCAAATGAAGGTATCACATAGGCATACTTACTTGCATAAGATTTTGTAGATGCTAATCAATTTCATATGCATCGCTGAATGAAAATAGCATCTGCATGCATATGGTATGTGAAATAAATTTTTATTGAGCCAATAAATATGATTTCAATCACTAAATTTTCACTTATATTTTGTGCCATCGTATGTTGAAAAATAAGCCTGAGATAGCATGAGAGAGCATCTAGAACCCTAGAACCCTGGACCCCGGCCGCAAGGACTTCGCGCTTCGCGCTCGTGATGTGTGCTTCGCGCATATCAAGTTGGAGTCTCCAGTTTGCTAGGGGTTTCTGGCGGGAGAATCTCCAGTTTACAAGGTGCTTGGGGTTGGAGTCTCTGGGGTAGACATCCCCTATAAACATGAATACAAGACACGACTGTTCTTACCTGAGCGTTCCTGCAAAGAGACACGCGACAAAGAGGCCTTGCATACCCGGTACATTGCCAAACTCGCTGCTCACAAAGTAGATTAGTATCTGTACATTGAGGATGTGATGGAAATGAACATGTCATATACAATATCACAACCAAAGACCTATACTGGAAATGTTACCACACTCATCACTGCCACAGTAGATCTATAGGTCTGAATGAAGAGGATATAATATGAATAAGCATATCATGCACTATTTGATACACATCAACCAAAGATTTCTGTAAGATGCATTTCACTTGAACAATATCTGCATTCTCCCCATTTTCATCTCTCATTTTTCTTCAACACCTTAAAAAACAAGAGACCCGCGGGTCTAGCGCTCACCTGAGTATCGCAAGTTCACCTTTCATGCAGTCACTAATCTAAATTATTCACAGCTCTACCAAAATTTGACGAGGCATTCTCAAGTGGAAGATGAAAATGTACAATAAGGGCCCAATTTTTTCAAGATTCCTTAATTTGGGGGAATTGGGGCCCCCTGGGGCCCTCTGGGTGGGGCATGGTGCCCAGTTTGATAAATTGAGATCCTGACCACCTAGGGATGCTACCTGCCAAGTTTGACAAAAATCCATCATGAGGTTTTCAGGAAGAAGATGAAAATGTACAATTCAGGCCCCCATTTGGACCCTTCCAACCACCCCCCTCCCCCCTACCCCCAAGAGGGGCACCCCTGGATCTCCTATGAACAAACTTGAAACTACAGTCATTAATGTACTCACTCATAGTATTATCTCAGCTCTATAACTTCTGATTCTAGAGAAGATTTTTAAAGATTCCTTCATTTGGGGGGTTTGGGCCCCCTGGGGGCCCCCTGGGCGGGGCATGGTGCCCATTTTAACAAATTGAGATCCTAACCCCCTAGGAATGCTACCTGCCAAGTTTGGTGAAAATGGGTCATGGGGTTCTCAAGAAGAAGATAAAAATGTACAATTTAGGCCTCATTAGGACCCCTCCTCACCCCCCCCCCCCCCCCTGGGTCCCAAGGGGGGCACCCCTGATTCTGCCATGAACAAACTTGAAACTACAGTCATCAATGTGCTAACTCATAGTATTAACCTAGCTCTATCACTTCTGCTTCTAGAGAAGAAGGTTTTTGCGGATTCCTTAATTTTGGGGTGTTTGGGCCCCCTGGGGGCCCCCTGGGTGGGTCATGGTGCCCATTTTAACAAATGGAGTTCCTAACCCCCTAGGGATGCTACCTGCCAAGTTTGGTGAAAATGGGTCATGGAGTTCTCAAGAAGAAGATGAAAATGTACAATTTAGGCCCCATTAGAACCCTTTCCCACCCCCCTCCCCTGGGTCCCAAGGGGGGCACCCCTGATTCTGCCATGAACAAACTTGAAACTACAGTCATCAATGTACTAACTCATAGTATTAACTTCGCTCTATCACTTCTGGTTCTAGAGAAGAAGATTTTTACAGATTCCTTAATTTTGGGGGGTTTGGGCCCCCCTGGGGGCCCCCTGGGTGGGGCATGGTGCCCATTTTAACAAATTGAGTTCCTAACCCCCTAGGGATGCTACCTGCCAAGTTTGATGAAAATCGGTCATGGGGTTTTCAAGAAGAAGATGAAAATGTAAAAAGTTTACGCACGACGCACGACGGACGACGGACGACGGACGACGGACGACGCACGACGCACGACGGACGCCGGACGAAGGGCGATCGCAATAGCTCACTTGAGCCTTTGGCTCAGGTGAGCTAAAAAGAAGATAATATTCAAATATGTATACCCTACCAATGCCCTGCATCAAAATATTTCAAATTTCAAATCCAGCTTGTGTGTTATACACACATGGAATATCCCTCAAACAATATTTGGTACTTACAAAACTAGCATATGGAGATTATGGTCATGGATTTACAACACGATACCATGAGAGTAGTTGTGCTCTGGTAACTGTTATCAATGCAAATCATGCTTTTGTTCCTTGCAAGAAAATGGAGCATGATGGTTGGTGCAAGTGTATAATATTTCAAACAAATGTTCTGGACGTCTAATTTTAGTAGGAGTCTAGTAACAATAATAAAGAATACAAACAAACAAACAAACAAACAAACAAATGCAGTCAGACATATCTATTATATACACAAGCTGTTACTGGTCATTGTTCAATGAGTTCTTACTAACGATACAAAATACAAGACATGAAACAACATGATCTGCAAGGAGTGCATGTAATTACCTGGTCAGGACTTGAGTACTCGGGTGTGTAATGCGCTGGAAACTCAGAACCATCTGAAAGAGATGATTTGGTTATCAAGATTAATCATATTTCTCACTAGAGGATTATGAAAAAAAAATGTAGAAAGACAGAAAAATGGACAAAAGCAAAAGAATGACAAAGAGGGCAGATGGCGAGATGACAAATATATAATGTGGGTAATCAGACAAGTGAGACATTAAAGGGGCATTCCAGACGATTTTCATAATTTCACATCATGTAGTACATAAATCGACAGCTCCATGTATAGATTCGTGGAATTTACTGTGGTCCTTGAGCAGAGAAACCAATAAACTAAAAATCTTATACAAATTACACTGAACAGTGTTGATGACATCAGAGCCTCATATATTTCAGAAATGTAGCAATGTAATTCCATTACTATATCGCTTGCTCAACAAGTTCACCTGTGAAGAATCCATGCATACCTTCTTCTTTTGTTCTGCTTCCTTGAGCCCTAACTCATGCATTCTTATGGTGAGGCTGCCATGTCATTATCCTTGTATATTGCAATTTGTTATAAATTTTGAAAACATTCTCATTCCTCATCCCAATCACTATAAATTCTTAAACTCTGTACTCAGTTTAACTAATTTATAGTTGTTCAAATGTACAAGTCTGAAAATCATCCAGAGGTCCCCTTTAACTGCAAATGAATACATGCCATGGATCATTATGTAATTGCACAAGATTGAAACAACGGAGTTTCACAGGAAGAAATATTAAACAAGAAACATAAAACAAACTGGCATGGAAATATTGAAAGAGTTTAGCAAAGAAACTAAACTAAACTAGATAAAGAAAGACATAGGAAAGATGGAAGAAACGAAAGTGAGAATCACTGTGGTAAACAATCAGAGAATAATAAAGTATAGTAGCATGGCTGACATGGTTAATAATATGAGAGATATATGCATTTCAAAGGGCAAAAAAAAAAGAAGAAGAAGTAATGAAACACACAATGTAAGAGTACATCATACAGGGTATTGCAAATGCTGTAATTATCGGCTATGCTACAGCATCTACAGGGTATCTAAAATTCTGCTTATGAATACGCTACATGGTGAATAAAGTATTAGCGCTCGTTGATATACAGTGTATGCAATTTTAATTGTAATATCAATGAAAAAGAAGGGAATGTGCTGGGAAGTATTTCCATTCATAGAATGATTTCTGCAGATGTCAGAAGGTACTGGCATTTAAGGCAATGTAGATCTGCATCTTGGCATTAGGTTATATGTAGTCCCACCCATGCATATCTGTGTGTTCTTCTGTCAATAAGTCAAGAAGACAAGGGGTCATAGCATTAAATACTGCAAGAATAAATAATGTTAAAGGACATGGCAAACACAACATACCACATGCTTTAATTAAATCACATCTCTCAAAATGCAGTTCTAGATTCTACATGACCATAAAATTATGCACCACATATCAAGTCTTTGACCAGTCTTCTGGCCATGCACCATTGCTTTTGACTCCCCTCCCACCCACAATACATCGCAACATCTATCCTGACTTGATAGTGCCCCGTGCTGTTACTTGAATCTGCCAAACTTCATGCTATAGCATACTGAGAAATGCTTGAATATTGAAAGCATGGGACTGAATTTGAAGAGGTTATGTTTAGGCCAGGTTTCATGTCTAATTTAAATGCATTGTTTGCCAATGCTGCTAGTGTCTGTGACATTGAGCAAAGGTTATTATTATCACTATTATTATTATTATTATTATTATTATTATTATTATTATTATTATTATTTATTATTATTATTATTATTATTATTATTATTATTATTATCATTATTGTTATTATCATTATCATTATTATTATTATTATTATTATTATTATTATTATTATTATTATTATTATTATTGTTATTATTATTATTATTATAATCATTATTAATATCATTATTACCTCCGCCAAGGGAGGAAGTATGTTTTAGTTACCGTTGGTTCGTTTGTTAGTTAGTTCGTTCGTTCGTTCGTTTGTCCGTGTGCAAAATAACTCAAAAAGTAGTTAACGGATTGGGATGAAACTTGCAGGAAAGGTTGAGAATGACACAAGTAACAAACGATTAACTTAATTAAGTAGTGATCCGAGAATTTTGGGGGAATTTATGAACGATTTTTGATATTTTGGCAGGCAGGGTCAATGAACTTGGGAGTTCAGGCTGCACGTATTTGCGGTTTGCATGCACGCACTAAAGTGCGTGCTCTAGTTTCTGCTAGGGCGAGGCGCGCCGTGCAGCTGAGGGTTTATGACGTAACAAAGGCTTCTATATTGGTAAATCGGGCAATTTTTCAGCATGTAGACCTATGGGTGGAAATCACTGATCTCTATGGAAGAGCCCAAGGAGCTTTTCCCCAATGGTAGAGGAGAAAAAATCTCTTTGGGAAGAGCAAGATCATGGGTGGAAAGTAACTTGGCGGAGGCCTGCGCTCTCAGAGTGCTTTTCTAGTTATTATTATTATTATTATTATTATCATTATTATCACCATCATCATCATCATCATCATTCATTTATTCAATGATAAAGAGAAATAATCATGGCTGAAAATGATGTTAGATGCCACCAAAATTGTAACATTCGTTTGTGATCATGCCTAATTTCCCTCCCCCCCCCCCCCCCCCCCCCCCCCCCCCGACAGTAGTGTCAGAAAATTACAAAACACATTTCAGATACTGATGCCATCATAGTGACACTTTTTCAGAGATAATATCTTGGATTAAGACAGTGCACCAGTAATTCTTACAACTTTTGAATGTTTGAGTGCATTTACCATTTGAACATCATGATATAGCCTGGTAAGCAGAGCTGAATTATCTTTCCCTTAACATTGTTACCACAATTCTGAACAATAAACTTCAACTAGCTTTTCAATCAAGTGGCTATAAATCATACATGTACTTCAGAGGACTTCTTTTAACCCTGTCCTTAGGACAGCACCAGAGATTTTCATATTTTTTCTAAGGGAGGGGCGGGGGGGGGGGGGGGGGGGGGGGGGGGGAGGGTCCATCCTACTGCTGCTGGTGGGGCCAGGTGGGGTTGGTATGAAAGCAAGTACCCCCAAAGAAATTATTTCCATGTCTTTCCCTTAATTCTTTGAGTCCTGTGGGGCAACATGTCTATACACAATGCCAATAGAATTTTTAGGATTGTGGTGCTGAGTGGGTTAAGAGTGAGCAAGAACCAGATGGAACCGGGACGACCCTCTTACTTGGATAAGTGTGATTGAGAGCTGGCTGGAGAGATGTCATGCCATCTGTGCGTGAGGAGAGAAAATGGAGTCAGAAATTGAAAGGGTCCGGGTGAGATGAGAGCCAAGTTGGTACTAGCTACATCACAAATCTTACGTGCATCTTACACCACCACACCCACATTGCTTCCTCTTGTTTAACTTTCTCTGTACTACAAACTTCCATGACCAGAAATGAGAACTTGTCATTCAGGAATGATGAGTCTCTGGAGAAGATGCTACCTACATCACAGCTCAAAGCATGCATAACCCATTGACCATTTATGTTTCCCTTCACTAACTTTCTGCATTATGTTTTTTTATTAGTGGGTACAAATCGCTTGTGGCTTCCCCTCATGGACACTTGCATTTTCAAGTTTATGTTCGAGATGCTGGATAGAAACCTCATCACAAACCAGAAGCACTTCGGGTCACGCTCATACTACTGAATTGCAAGACAGTGAGAATACTTGGATATATGTATTACAAATTGAACCAGTAGACCTGCTTTAATGTGCAGTCAGGGGCGATAACTGCTTTGCATGACTGCACAGTCTCTGTGTAGTCACTTATTTCTAGGCCAAAATGCTGCTTTGTGCACTATATGAATCCCATTCTCTTATACTCCAAGTGATCAACACACACAAAAAAAGGGAAAACAAAAACAAAGTTACCTACAGATGCCTGCTAGAATAAACTGAACTTAAAACTCCACTGTCTGCCTCTCTACCACCTGTTCGCCAACATGGACCAAGCATAGCAAGCAGCTATTTGCATTAAACATACACCAGTACATGCCAAGTTACCTAATGTGATTTGTTTATCAGGCATGCTCTACAATCATCACATCATGTACTGTGCAACATGAGCCATTTCCCACATGACATATTCACATACAGTGGCGGATCCAGAGGGGGGCGCACCGGGTGCGCCCCCTCTTTATTCTATACTAAAACAAAAGAAATAAAAAGGAAAAAATGGGGGGGCGTGCACCCCGTTTGATTTAGTAAAGGTGTCTCCCCTTTACGGAATTCCTGGATCCGCCCCTGACATACACAAGCCCCGGGTGAGAGGCATTGGATTTATATTGTGAAACTGCTTTTTTAAACATTGCGCTTCATGATTACACTGTACATTGTACATGCCTCCGCACTTTCACTCCTGGAATGATTACAAGCAGGCATGAAAAGCAGGTGTCAGTTTTTGCCAGCTTCCTAGCTTTGAGGAATAATCATGCACTTTGGGTGTGAATGACCATATCTGAAGGAATATTCAAGGTACATGGAATAAGGTAGCAAGCCTACCTACTAATGCCATATGAATGAATCCTGAACCAACACAGCTGTTTTGACATCCTAGCCTTAGACTAATACACCAGCCTTCCTCAAAATAAATGGTGAGAAGTGTAAGAAAAGAGCTAGGAAAGGACTAAACCCATCACAAATCTCAAAAACATATTTCAGTGGCTTAAGCTGCATTTACACCATGTTCCCGGCGGCCATGGCAGCCTCATTTCCCCTAAACGTAGGGCGCCGTAGGTAGATGAGACATTCTCCTGTTTTCCCACTTTGCATAGTCTTCTTCGATTCAGTCCTCACCCCGGTGAATATATTGCTATCAGACGCTTTTCTCACGACGCGTCTGGTCACGCTAGACTATCAATATTTTCAGTCGTGTCACGCTATGGACAACCTCCAAGTTTTGTTACTGCATATTACGTGCCACCCCTTTTTGTTACGTTCACCCCGTTTTATCGCTGCATGCAAGATTCCCCATTAGCGCCGGGACTGCCGTGGCAAATTTTTTGACAGTCCAAAAGTCTGACACGGCATCCACAGCAATCACAGCCTGTCGCATTTGTCTATCCCGTTTTAAGGTATTGTTTCAAGTCCATCCCGTTTTGTCCATGGTGGCCTGAAGCGGGGCTGCCGTGGTTGCCGGGAAAATGGATTAAACGCAGCTTTAGTGCTGTGTCCTATTATGATAATCTTTGCTATTTATTTAATTTTTTGTGCACCACGGAGTAAACCCCCTGTGTGCCACATTATTTTGAGACTGAACCACAGGCATGGTTTGGGAAAACATTACGCTTTCAGATACTTGTAAGTTTTTACATAAATTTCTATTTTGTACATGCAATGGGCAAGTTGTAGAGAAAGTTCCAAGCTCTGCTATGATGTAAATTTAATGACAGACTGCAAAATATCTTTTTTTTTAAAATGCTCAGTAGCTTCATTATTGTCTTTCGTTATTGTGTCAATCCATTATGGATACACGAATGAAAGGGATGTTTTGTGAAGAGCAGCATATATGTAATGTCACTATGAAAGCATGTACCTCATATGGTTCATGATTGAAATGTGTCTAATGCTCAAGTAAAACATACAATGTATTACGCCATAGCACACCAACATTATGTTGTATGTAATGGGGCAGTGTTATGATGTGCTCATATCAGTTTCAGGAATACATTCTTCTGACGAACTGATGGTCTCCTAGCAGTGAACACTTCAGTTGTCAAATGGCCAGCATACTTTTACAAATCAAAAGAACTAAGTAAGCAAATAATGGCAATTCACCCTTTTAATGTAGCTTCAGTAGTACAAACAAACTCACAAACGAACAAATTATAATGTCAATGACATGTAACACAAATATGGTTATGGCATGCTCAGGTTGCGGCACCTAATACAATCTCAAGAAGCAATGACAAAAGAAAAAATTCCAAAAGAGGTTGCAACACTTTTTGGCAGAACATCAATGCATGCCAGGACAGCATGATGATTTCAACAGATAGAGCACACAAAAAATGCAAATGCAATTAATATCAGTTACGTTCAGACGGTGATCCTTAACCCGCTGAGGACGGACTGACTTTGCTACAACATGCATTTCCCATAGACACCTGCCCGAGTATACTCGGGACTCGTCCTCAACGGGTTAACTTCAAGTTAAGCTAACTTTGAGTATATGCTTTTGTCCCCTTGAGAAAACTTCAACGCAAGTCCACACGATGAAGCTCATCATCAAAGATCCAACAGCTTATCATCGATGGTAAGCTCTTGCCCCCGTAACTACGAGCTAGTCCCACTCGATGATGAAGCCAAAAAACCAGAAGTTCGCAATGATCCCAATACGAGGAGCACTGTATTTATATTCGTGAGGTTGACCAGGAAGCTAAAGGGAATGGGGAGCTTCATGAAGAGATCACGCTTACCTTCGAGTTGGTTGATTTTTGTGTCCACACATTGCTTAACTTCAATTGGGACCCCCTCCCCCCCCCCCCCCCCCCAAGCTCGTGGATAGAGTGTTAACCCTGAGAAATCTCATGGTTCTTCATATCATCGAGTTAACTTCAAGCTAGCTTAACTTGAGTGCGTCTACACAGTACTCTACTTTTAGCCTATCCAAGGATCATCATCTGAATGTAACTATTGCTTACAGTAACAAATCAATACATTGTGGTGAATATACATCATACTGAATGACTTGGCATGCACCATATTGCTAATACCCAAGGTAAAGCATGCTAAAATCCATAACAATGATATTTTTTGTTTCTGCCATGACTAACAGGAAGATTAGTATCAATAAACTGGATGTTCTCACTTTCATTGTGCAAAAAAGCAAGTTAGATCAATATTTGCCAAGCAAAGCAAAGCGTATATTTAACATGTAAAAAATGTTCATATTAAACTTATCAATACATGCATTAATATCACTTGCAAACATTCACTGTACATGCTTTTGACTAACTTTGGCACTTTCTTCCACTAACACCAGGCAAAGGGCAACTAGGCAGGCATTTCTATGCTTCAAATCTTTGTACACAGGCAAAGCACAAGTTGGTTGTGGTAGATGCATGTAGTCCCACTAATTGCACTTACTGTTGTAGTACGCAAACAGGACCAGTCCACACAGAGCGACTATGGTTACCATGATAATATTGCCTGGAAGACCATACCATACTGATCTGTGATGATAACAAAAAGGAGACTGGACTGTTATTGTTATTGCTGTTAAAAATTGTTATTGTTATTGTTGTTAAACAAATAAACTCAAGCTAAAACTCAAACTCAAAGAATTACCCCATCAGTTTGTAGATGATGATTCAAGGATCTCATTTTAGGCTCATAATTTACCAATTCATGTCTGTTTTGCTACTGTGTAAGCACTCTGTTCATTGACGTTTGCTTGATCAATCAAACCCAACTTGGACAAGTAAAGACATTGCACTTGAATCTTTCTGTGTACCAGGGACTTTGGACAGTGTGTACAATGTTGTGGGGTTTACTGTGCCAATCAGCTCTCAGAGCACACAGGGATGGTATGGTTTTGGTTGAGATGGGGATTCAGGTTTTAACTTTTTGTGAGCGAACTAGAAACCACTTGGATGAAGTATCAAAGAGCATACAGCTCTAAGAGGAATTCAAAGTTTATTTGATGAAAATTGGTTTTGAAATGGGTGAGATATCCAAAAACACAGCAAAACAAAAATGGTCCTTATAAAAGGTGGGTCCCACCTTTTATTACCATTTGTTATTGGACATCTGGGGCATTTCAAAACAGATTTTTATCAAAGAAACTTTGAATTTCTCTTTGAATTGTATGCTTTTTAATATTTCATCTAAGTGGTTTCTAGTTAGCTCACAAAAAGTTTAAACCTGAATACCCATACCAACACAACAACCAATGCCATTAAAGACTATTTTTTTCTCTTTCTCTTTTCAAAAGAGTAATCACACAAGTCACATCATTTTGTTACAACATTCAACTTCTTCTTTCTTTATTTTGTTTTGTCCAAGCTCAGATACTTTGAGCAGAAAATTCTTTCTGATACTCCTGTCCATGAAGTTTGACAAAGGCTTTACCTTACAATGAGAAATAGTGTAAATTTGAAGACAAACAATGAACCAAAAGCGGCATTTTAACACATAAAACTTGAGCCAAAGAGACAGTTTTAAAGAATGTCATGACTATTTGTCTCATATACACAAAGTGATGACACCGTAAATGTAATTTTCCTCACTTGCTTCATAAATGTATAGTTACAAATTAAACCTTTTCCAAATCATAGCACTGTGACCATGTGCATTTGATGAGATCAACAGACCGCAGTCACACGTTCTCTTATCAGCTATTTCTACTTCCTTTTAATTTTTATCTCTTTGGTTTAATTTCAAAGTATGAAACCTGCTTTCCAGGGAAAAACTTTGACCTTTGATCATCGACACCAGGGGCCGTATTCTGAGGGCTTATTAAGTGTCTGATTAGCACTTAATTAGCGAATCGGTATTCTGAGAGCTTAATTAAGTAGGGGGTTTATTAACTACCATGACAACAAGCGTTTAGGCGGGAAAGACTTACGCGCTTGCACGTACATGTGCGTATACCTCTGAGAGGACTTAATCACAGAGTTAATTACAAATCAGTATTCTGAGCATGTAATCAAGTATGAAAGTTAATGGAAAACTTAATGATACCAAAGAGTGTCATTAACTACTCCGATATCACGCATTACAGAATTTTTTGTCGGCCACAATGATGCTTACCGTCTTTGGTAACCGAGGAGCGGTTGAGTCTTGTTGTCATGGTATCCGTAGAATTCAGAGAAAAAAAGAAATACAGGCGATCTTCGAGGAATTTTGTCATTTTATGTGAGCTCTTCGCGTGCGTAGGTGAAGGGTTGTAATCAAAGACCGCAGTGTGCGCACGGAGCTCTTGCGTTGTAATTACAGGGGGTGTGTGGAGGAGTGCGCATTGAGGGCATATTTGCCCGCGTGATCATCATTTTGGCTTCTAACAACGCGTCTCATTGGATGGAATAACAATTAGATGGGAGGAACCTAAGATGATTATAGGGGACTTAATCATACCTTAATAACGTCCTCAGAATACCGATTTTGCCCATGATTTTGGGCCTTTTAACTTCTCGACTTAATTACAAAGTTAATTACAGACTTAATTACGACCTCAGAATACCACCCCAGGTACTCACCTCTTGGCGTCCTTGAGGGATTTCGACGTGAGGAATCTCTGGACTGCCGTCTGGCTGACCGCCCAGGAGGGCAGGCTGCTGAAGGCCCCTCCTATGACCAGGGCCCATAGCGTTAGGCGCTGAGTGGGGTCGGGGGAAAGCCTGCAAGGTGGGGCATGGATGAGTGATCTGTCATGCTCAACACTAGCCTGAGTAAAAATCACCATTTTATGAAAAACTTGATGACACAACAATGATTTACAATGACAAAACACAAACATTCACTCCATGGGTGCTACAATGTAAGCCTAAGATATGAAAGCAACTGATGTGTGATAAACCTCATATGAAATTCCCAATTTATACTTTTCTTCATTAGGCTCAAACATGCAAAAGATCTGACAACCCTACACAGACTTAGAAATCAATCCAAATACAATTTTTGGGTATGAAACGATAACTTATTACCCACATCTTACAGAAAACCCCATCCGATTTGCTTCAGTGGTCAAAGAGAAATGAGGAGTTTTGCAAAGCATGTCAGGAATCCCTTCCCTCCAAGTTCTGTCTATTGTGTTCAGACATTATGCAGTTCCAAGAGCATCCAAGTGTCTAACTTGGAAGAATCAGACCCATGACATGCGCTACAATGATCCACATCAGGGGCGGATCCAGGAATTCTGTAAGGGGGGGGGGGCGCAACTAATATTTCTGGTGCCACTTCCGGGTTTCATTTCATTTTTTCTTTTTATATCTTTTGTTTGTAACGAAAAATAAGGGGGGCATGCGCCGGCTGCGCCCCCCTCTGGATCCGCCACTGCGCATATCTCTGTGACCACTCAACCAAATCGAATGGGGTTTTCTGCATAATACAGCTAAGATGTTAAATTTTAAGACCCTGAAGTAGCATTTAGACTGTCAAATCATGTTGGAAGTTATCAAGGCGAAAATTCGATTGTAATTTTTTTTTTTTTTTTTTTTTTTTTTTTTTTTTTTGGGGGGGGGGGGGGGGACATACTGTAGAGTATGAGGTTTAGGATTTGAAGGGCCAATGCTGATTGTTGTCACTCACTCGATGAAGTTGAGATGGCCGTGTTCCTTGTTGTACTCCCACACGTGGTCCATCCCTTGAGTTCTGATCGTACCGAGGATCACGACGGTCAGCAGGGAGCCAAAGAGGACCAGGAACTGGAACACGTCGGTCCAGATGACAGCCTTGATCCCTCCCTGGGTGAGGCACAGGAGCAGACAATCCAAGTTACTTGAGACAGGCTCTAGTGATTGCTCCATATATTCAAATTGTGTGTGTGTGTATGTGTGTGTGAAAATGTTTATGTGTGAGTGTTTTTATGAGTATAAGTGTAGCCCAATGACAGAGCACACAGCTGTTGAGGGGGCATTTGGATATCAACCTGTCTAAAGCATACTTTTACTCTATGTTTGAGTTGGCTGTAATAGGATGAGTAACTTCACAGAAGTACAGTGGAAGAGCTTTCATACAAATTAGACCTACATCTTGGTGTGAGGATAAAATGAAAAATACTAAAATATATGCTTATACATGTATGAGGTTTGTATACTATGTGTTCTGTCATGATACTTAAAATCAAAACATTACAACAGATTTGGAGGAATTAATGCTAAAACACACTAAAAAAAAAATGCAAACTTACAAGAGCTGTGTATACTGTACAAAGGGCCCCAGTCAGTGCTACTGTTGCTGGAATGGGAAACTTGTTGACTGCATTGGAAAGACAAATGACATCACAATATCAGAAATGCATCCAACTTTAATACCAGACTACTGACAATTAAATAGCACCATCAGCTTTTGTTGAAATATATAGAGCTTTTTGTGTCACTGTTAGTCCCGACTGACTACTGCTTGGCTGGTGGCAGCAGAGTGAGGATTGGTTTGGGTTATGAAATGTTGTCACTCTGTTTCCAAGGAAAGTTTCCTGAAACATGTATGTAGAGGATGTTGAATGCAGAATGGTTCTTAACAAAATATGTTGGTGACACTTTGACAGAAACTGGGCAATGCAATCTCTTAAAGAGTTATGAATTGTTTGGGTTTTTTTTTTTCAATTTTCATGGGCCTTCCTCTCTTGCTCTATTTTTTTGTCTTTCTTTCTTTTCTTTTCTTTTCTTTTCTTTTTTTTTTTGGGGGGGGGGGGGGTGGGTGGTTGCCTATGCAGGAAATTCTCACTTCCATTTAGAAAAACTTTAGTGCATTGTAATATGTCACCTGTTCAGATTACCATTAAACTACATTCAGTTCAGGGTTGCCAACCTTGTTAAAACTATCGCAGTATTCTTGGGGCTAACAAAAAAGGACAAAATGTGAAAATGGGGAAAGGTATTTTCCATGAAACCTGCAGTATTTTTGGTGGAAAAAAACATAGATAAATAAAACAAATCGAGCTCAAAATATTGAAGAAAAAAAATTACATTGGCATCTCTGTGCAGTGTATCACATGGCCATCACATGATCTAGTAATCTGGCCCACCCTATGACACCAACCCCTTGTCACGGATACAACCTGTGACTCTGTCTGCTGGAATCATTTCCTCAATTACCATGTGACCATCTGGTATTTTAAAAGCAAGTATAGATGGACTGATATCATGTAGAACTTTACAAAAGTATCATTTTTACACGAGTCTTGCCTTGTTCAGCCCTTCTAATCCCTCAATCCTAGACTCCAATTGCCACTGCGTATGAACAAGTGGCCCCATGAGAGTGAAATAGTTAATCACAGTTATTTTTATGAATACTTTGGCAAATAATCCAGCAATAGATAATGGATGAAAAAATAAAATATACCGTCTTTATTTGCCTCTTCAAATGATATCATTTCATCTGCAAAGATAAATGATATAATGCAGGGCTGCACATTAACCTATTTTTTTTTTTTTCTACTGGTCCGACCTGTCCCTGTCAGACCAGTAGGTACCCAGTTTTTACATGTTTTACTGACCAGTATATTCCTGAAAAAGTTACTGGTCTGACAGTGATTTTTGCTGGTCTGGACCATCGGACCAGTGCCAGTGTGCAGCCATTCATAATGCCATCTTCACAATTCAATTCAATTCAATTCAAAGTTTATTTCATTTTTCGACAAAACATATGTTTCACTTCTTTTGATAACAGAGAATAAGGTAAATAGAACATAGTGAAGTCAAAAGACTGTACAACAATTGAGGACCTATAGTAATCATACATTGTATGATTATAACCTACATGTACAACCATCCATTCACACACACACATTTATACACACACACAAAAACACACGCACACACATGTACACACACACACACACACATGCACACACACACACACACACACACACACACGCTAAGAGAAAACCCCACAATTACTGCATGAATGTCTGCACAATGTACCATCACAAAATATAACTCTGACATTGCTCCAAAAAAAAGGGGGGGGGGTAAAAATGAATTTACTAGATGAGGCTACACAAGAGTAAAGGCAACTGATAATACATATTGCCATGCTCAGGGTCTGTGTCATGATTAAAACACTAGTATTTGGTCTAGATCTCATACCAGGACCTGGCACTTACCCGCCTGAATGGCCAGGGCTGGGGCATACAGGACTACGGCCATGTAGAAGGCAGTCCCAACTAGGAAGAGAAGGGCTCCAACAACTCTAACTGACATGCTGAATCTCTTGTGCAGGTACTGAGCATGAATGAAAACAAATAACAAACAAAACAAAATAACACTTTAAAAAACCAACCACAGGGTGGTCCACAAGTTGAAATTGGAGCATATTACAAGCTCAGAAAGAGAGAATACTGCGGAAATTGTATGTGCAAGGAGCGCACATCCCAAGCACATAGTGCGCAATATTTCGCGATTTATTTCTCTTTGTGCTGCTTAACTTTTATGTTTTGTCTCACGTTTTACGCACAGATTTTCTAATCAGTTTGATGTTTCTAGAGTTTTGTACATGCTTTTCACATTTGAATACATTTCATGTTGAGCATGCGGCCAATTCTTGAGAATATTGCATCGCATGTTGCTGACTTTTGAAGACTTTGCACAAGAATTTGAGCATGTTGTAGCAACATGTTCAAACCCCTCATGGACCATCATGAACCACATTGCCAATACAGGAAGTATTCCATACAACTTTCATCAATTCATAAATGTTTTTATATGCAAACATAAACTGAAATTTTGACCATGACCCATGCCGAAATACCTCATGCAGGTTTCAAGCAAAGACTGCAAAGAAATTTTAGAAATTGCACATACAGTGCACTTCCGTTCTAACGGACACGGTCATAACAAAATTCCAGTTACAACAAAGTAAAAATTCAGGCTGCAACATTATCCGCTCTATGTTTTTTATTGCTTATTTGTACGGTTATACAGAAATTTTGTTATCATAACGAGAGAAAACTGCAGGTCCCAAGGACTTTGTTATAATAGGAGTCCACTGTAAGAAAGTTGTCACTGCTATTATGTAGCCACCCATTTCAATCATATTCTTCTTCTTCTTCTTCTTCCATTAAAGTACATCCCTCTTAGTAGAGTATAGTCGTACTGTATAGTACGAGTATAGTACTTAGTAGAGAATAGTCGTATTCATATGCACAGCACCACCCCTTGCAAAACTTTCATATTTTTGCACAAAACATGGATAGAGCTTTATCACATGAAGTACTCCACACACTTTGGGAATGTTCTCCAATACACCACTATTTTTTCTGTTTGTGGGAAGTATTGATCATGCCCTAATTAAAGGGTGTACGTACAGTTCTGGTTGAGGTGAGGATTTAGCTTTTAACATTTTGCGAGATATTCAGAAACCACTCTATAAGATGTCAAAGAGCATGCAATTCTAAGGGGTATCAAAACTTTATTTGATGAAAATCGGTTTTGAAATGGCTGAGATATCCAAAAACAACACGAAACAAAGAGATCCTAATAAAAGGCGTGGCCTGTGTCGCCTTTTATTATTATCACTTTTTTGGATATCTCAGTCATTTGAAAACCAATTTTCATCAAATAAATGGTGAATCCTTCTTAGGGTATACATGCTCTTTCATATTTGATAAGAGGTTTCTCATTATCTCACTTAGGAATGTTCAAAACATGAATCCCCACCTCAACCAGTACTGCGCAGTCCTTTTAAACAGGCACACAAGGAGTAAAGATTCTGTAACCTTTTGCAGACCAAAAAAATAATACCAACAACATTTTGCCTCAATTAAAGTAAATCATATTTTCCTTGTGAAAAGAGATCTGACATCCATAACTTGGACTGCTGATAGTTAAAATCAAGAATCTTTCCTCTAAATTCTGAATGATAGACTGAATGAATGAATGTTCTGACACCGTTTTTTCATTCTTTTCCATTTAATAGTACTGAAGCAATTTAGGTACTGTTGTACAAATACAATGTAACAAATCATGTATCATGCATAAACAAAAATCTGTTTAACAAGTTCCTCTGAGGTAAGAGCACATTTGGTCTTGTGAATGGGTTATATTATACATATTCAATGAATGAATGAATGAATGAATGAATGAATGAATGAATGAATGAATGAATGAATGAATGAATGAATGAATGAATGAATGAATGAATGAATGAATGAATGAATGAATGAATGAATGAATGAATGAATGAATGAATGAATGAATGAATGAATGAATGAATGAATGAATGAATGAATGAATGAATGAATGAATGAATGGATGGATGGATGGATGGATGCATGAATGAATGAATGAATGGATGGATGAATGAACGAACAAAAAAGAGGTCTTATCTGCCCACCTCATAAGCGGTGGTGATGCCCAAGCCATGGAAGACAGGAATAAAGAAGTGGGCAGTGACAGGAATAACGATGAAGAAGCTGAAAATGACCATCCAATACTGAATGCCGTGAATGAAGACTTCGGCTGGAATGCCCAGGATGGTGATGGCTGAGACGTAGGAGGCCAGGACAGAGATCGCCACGGGAAGGCTGTACATGCTGCGATCAGCCATCAGGAATCTGATGTTTATAAAAGAAAGGTAGGACACAATGAAAATTGGGCAAAAAGATTTTACTTACAGCATTTAATCTATTGTCGCATTAACACACAAGAAAGTATTCATTTTTTTCTTGTCATGTGAAAAATCCATTTTATTTGCTACTTTTAAATACATGGCAAAAAAAAATAAAAAAATGAAATAAAATGAATGGTTTCTTTGTGCATCCTTCACACACCCACTGCATGTAAATTATCATGAGGGTTTCCGAAAAAAATGAAAACGAAAATTGCGAGAGTCAGGAAATTTTTGGTGTCCACTCACAAGAATTCACACTTTTTGCATTGCCTTGCCAAAATTAAGAGAAGCCACAAATGTCATGCTTGCAGAAATTTACAAGCATTTTTGAAGGTTCATTCTATGAAATGCAATGAGACAGAACAAAGGAGTACATTCTCAGAGAAACAGACGCAATGGCAAAAACTACCTTTAGGCTGGCACCATCCTACCTACAGTACATGTTACAGCATGCAACACAACATTTCATTGTTCCTGCGACAACTGCGCTGGTGTTTAACTTCTCCTTGTAAGAACTTAGGGTTAGGTTGTGATAGGGTTTTAGGTTAAGTTTGATGTGAGGATTAGGATTAGAGAACTTTAGGTTTATGTTTGTGGATAGAATTTGTGTTTGGCTATGTGTGCAGATATTTCATGGGAGCAATTGTCACATAAACAAATGTCATGGAACCACTTTGATAGAGTGGCACAGCTGGCCAGCAGTCAGTTTTATTCTGACTGTGCCATCCATGTGCCCACAGTACAGCGGAACTCACTTTGAAGTCGTTTTCTGACCACCCCCGGAGAATGCGTGGTAGAGTCCCGTCACCGTGGACACCAGCAGCATGGCCGAGAATATGACATAGTCCAGCTTTGTGAACGAGTGGACATCTGCCTGAGACGCTTTGTCTTGTTCCTCCATCTTTGGAACTTTTAGCTCTTTGTCCTGACTACGAGGCCTTCTCAGTGCACCTATTACACAGTATGTGAGTGAGTATGAACTGTTATTTAAGGCCCTCAATGGGTGGGGTTTACTTAATAGTAAAATTGATGTATATTCATTTAGAACTGTATCATATCTGGAGTCAAATACTTACACATGGTCTTTCTTAGAGATATCAGTTGACACCAACCAGGTTCCCGTACGGAATGGACACTCTATACCACTGACGATGCACACAGAAGTTATTACATGAACATAAAAGTGCATTCAAATTGATTTGTGTGCACCATCTTTCCATGGCAAGCTTTTCTGTTAATGTCCACTTGTACACTGTTCATGTAGTCTAGATTCCAGACTGATCATCTTTTGTCTCAATGGCATGACACATACTCCATGAGTTGAACGTTGTGATCTTCAATTCTGAAATTTCATTTCACTCTCAGATGGACAGAAGTTGTGGCTACCAGATACACTGTTTCATGCAAACTGTGCATGTCTTGTTACATTACAATGAAAATTAACAGTAAACTACAAGAAGAATGCTGCACTGAATGCTTCACATGCACACACAATACCTTGACCACCCTAGTTATCACAGTTCATCAGGTAAAACATTATCTCAAGTCCTTCATTGAGGTTAGAATACATTTCCTACAGTGTGAATTGCTTTGTGGGTAAAGATTAGTAAACAACATCTGTTGAAGTGAC
Organism: Diadema antillarum; assembly: GCF_040938485.1. Classification (NCBI taxonomy): domain Eukaryota; kingdom Metazoa; phylum Echinodermata; class Echinoidea; order Diadematoida; family Diadematidae; genus Diadema; species Diadema antillarum. The sequence continues at coordinate 1,443,633 of NW_027271755.1, read as the reverse complement.
TGGTTTACTAAACAAACGTGCATACATTTGTACCTATGTGGTACTCAAGCATTACACTACTGTGTCATCATACATTCATACAATGTACATGGATGTAATTTATCATTGTATAGATAAATTGTGCCTGGAAACTGAGAAATTATCATGAATTCCAGCCCCTCACACACACACACACAAAAAAGAAGCGAAATATGCTGATGGACATTTCCCTATTGTTAATCAATAAAGGCCATTAGGACAAATCAATAAAATGCACCTGTTCTTTTCATTCACGTCCCCCTTTCTTTCTTTCTTTTTTTAAAAGTTGAATTCACTTATAACTTTCATCATTTGCACAGCTGCCTTCTGACTTGATATAAACCACAAACTACTGGATGTACATGTCGTTGGAGAGTGTTTCTACACTCATCCCATTTTTATGAAAAAGGTGACTGTCATATTTTGGAATGAAGACAAAAATACATTAAGCTGGGTTTTTTTTTTAACTATCTCCAAGTAACTATTATCACAAGGAAGAAAAATATTGCACCTCTGACTTTTACAGTAAATATGCACCAAAGAGGTAAAGTTCTAGCTGTCTAAAACCAATACTGAATTCTGTAATTTGTCATTAACAGAAATACCCAATTTCTAACACAATCATGGCTATCTATTAATCCACAAGTTGGAAGTGCAAATTGTATGGAAAAATAGACCCTTGAGATCAATTCACCATGTTATATAACAAACTAAGATACAGTTGAAATGTCAAAAATTATGGCAGTTCCAAATTATTATGAACTCATTGTTAATTTACTGTTCATCATCAACTCAGCTTCCCAGCATTAAGCTGCTTTTAAACAGTGATCTCGTTCCCTTCTTTTTTCTTTTCAGAGAGTCACCACTTGCTGAGACCAACTGAAAAGTGGCTGAGGGGCATACAGCTGTAACGTCACAGTGACCTTTGTAAGTTCGAGTGCAAAGAACTACTAACACACAAACTATACACATACTGTGTACCGCATTTCACTCCCAGAGCACTCTAATTGTTAGTGACCATTTATACAGAGTTTAGAACACTTCAGGAGTGCTCCTAAGCTTAAGCTCAAGAGAGGCATTACTTTGGAGCACTCCTGTGCCCACCTGTCTGTTCACATAGAGTTACATAACATGTAAAAGGTGTTCGGGAGCATGTTGTTTTTGTTGCTTTGTGTTTAGTGGCGTTTCCCATTCTCTTTAGAATATTTTTGCCACCTGGAGAGCTCTAGCCTTTTGACAATGTCTTGTGGCTGAGGAGTGAGACTAACTCACCCCACTGAGCACTGCGAGAAATGGGTGAACGCCAGACAGAGTGGCCTTTTCAAACCTTTTTGTCTTTTTTGTTTTTTTCTGCCACTTTGCAACGTACACGAGCATGAACTAGCTATTCATGTATTCATGAGTCAATTCACAGCTGGGATGCCAATGAATCACATGTAACAGAGCCTGTGCTGCAATGCATATATTCTTCTTCCTGTAGTGTGCAGAACCTCCAGAGAGTACCGTACACTCACACACTCGATTACAGATACACATGTACCAGGAGGTATGCTGACATGATTGCATGCAGTGCAGTCGCTGATTGGTGGCTACCTTTTCTTTCAGTAGCAAAATCTACTAGAAACAAAGATCAAAATAAAAAAGAATTAATGTCTTGTGGCTGTATCACTTGGTCTTGCGTTTACTCATTCCCTCACAGTCGATTTTCTGAGCCTCAGTCATACAAGACCTCGTCAATAGGCTAGGAGGAGAGCTCTAAATGCCCTGCATAAATGCAGTGGCAGATCCAGGGGGGAGCGCACCAGGCGCACGCCCCCCCCCCTTATTTTTCGCTAAAACAAAAGAAATAAAAAGAAAACAATGGAGGGCGCGTGCGCCCCCGCCCCCTTTGAATTTCGTAAAGGCACCCCCTCTTTATGGAATTCCTGGATCCACCTCTGAAATGGGGTGTTAGATCTCTAAGGAAGAATCCCCCTGGGCCCCGTCTTATAAAGCCTTCAAATCAATCACAAGTCCCCAAATCAATCGCAACTTGCATTTCAGCACACAAAAAACTTGTGATTGACTTCTATCACAAGTCTTTATAAGACAGGCCCCTGGACTCTAGCTCTTCAAAGTGTGTTGCCATTCTACACTACAGCTGGTACCACTTCGTCGGGTGGGTGGTGCTGTGGTATGGTAGGTGTCCAACACATCGACAATGTGCATTGAAATTGACACCCCTCTATTTGTAGCACTGCGCATAAAGAATGAACATTCATGCATGAGACTACACCCAGTGGTTTTGCATTCTTCATTGGGGATTTGAAGATGTCCAATGTACATACTGGTACTATTACTGAAAAACCCAATACATTGTAAATTACTACTACTAGTAAACAAGATCAACAGCAAAACAATCGGTAGATTATAAATGTATATTGGAAAAGCATTATGTGTATTTCACACATATTTTCAATCAACGGTAGGGCACTAACAAGCTAGGGGTATGTTTGGTTTCAAAATTACAGTGCAACTGAGTGCATAAAAATAACCCACGCATTCGAAGCAGTGATCTTGGAGCGTGTACCACAAATCGCTTTTTAATGCCCGCTTGTGATTTCAGAGTATATTCTTTACATGAGAATAAAATTTAAGGCAAATTGTGAGATATTTTAAGATTCTATTCATAGAAAAACATTAGGATGTCGATGTATTGGACACTCAAACATACCTGTCAAATGCAAGGTCAGTTCAGTCGTGGAGTGTATTACTGTAAACAGTCTCAGTCACACTCACTCGGATATCTTTCTTTCCCAACTTTGTTATGGTATGCTGCACTTATCTTACACGCATTGTTAAACAATAAACGAGTGAAGAATGTGAAAAGGTTTAGTCTCCATAAACAAACATCTGTAAAGATATTCACGCTGCATTGAGGAAGTAGATTTCTTTCCACAAGTCACAATACACCACAGCCGTACACTATATTCTGTATATGGGACCATGACCAGGCACAACCAACTGTGCGCCGTGACTCGACGGCTGCCGATCCCCGCACCGGCAAAACACTGGCGCTCAAAAACACTCCATTCATTTATACCGCGGGAGTGTTTCCTACCGGTACTTCGAGTGGACAATTTACGTACGGAAGTTGAGTGTATGACACTACAGGTTACTGGGAATAATTCTTTACAAACTTGGTAATCTGGCAACTTACCATTGTTTTTAAGTATCGGCAAGAATTCAACTACAGACACAGTAAAGACGACGACAAGCGACAATAATACGACAAATTTCCGCCGCGAATCCATGCTATAAAAACAACATCAGCGTTCGCGCAGAAAATATCGCCAGCTACTCCTGACTATCTCATCATGCGATTGCCCAAATTGTACGCTTTTTAGCTGCAGGTACTAGGTGCAGCGGTGCAGCATGCATCTGTGCGCAAGCGATGGAATTGTGGTGGTATGATCTGGATCTGGATCTGGTGAGATACTGCACAAACTCCACATCAGGGATATAAACGTGCAGGCGTGGTCGAGTGAGCGGAGCGTTTATATTTTGTAATGTGCTTTTTGGATAATTTTCCCCAAGTCAAATGAATATAACTTCCGTTTGAATGAGTTTAGACTGGGAGCTTCTCTAATATCCGGTGGAAGGAGATTCCATTCAGCACAGGTTCTCGGGAATAAAGAATACTTATAACAATCTTTTGATGTTTTTAACTTTCTGAAGAAAATAGACTGTTGTTGCCTTGTCGTCCTGCTGTTTTCCAGTGGACTTGATTGTAGACGAGACGTATCCAGAGCATTTAAATTGTAGATCGATTTATAGAGTAATGTCAGTCTAAGGGCAGCCCTACGATGTTCAAGTGGTTTCCATTCAAGGCGTTCAAGCATGTCAGTGACACTGGAGGTTCTTTGGTGGATGTTGAGGACAAATCTGGCAGATCGTCGTTGAATGGCTTCCAGTTGAGTTATATATTCTTTCTGGTATGGGTCCCAAACTAATGCGCAGTACTCTAGTCTGGGTCGTACGAGGGTTTTGTAGGCGATGGATTTGACTTTTGACGAGCAACTGAAGAGATTTCTTCTCAGGAGGCCAAGGATTTGGTTTCCTTTTGAAGATACACCTCGAATGTGATTTGCCCAGTTCAATTTATTGTTTAATTGGATCCCTAAGTAAGTGTGATCTGTAACAGCCTCCAAGATGGTTTCTCCAATATAATAAGTTGCCTTCATTAGGTTCTTTTTATGTGAAATGTGCATAACGAAGCATTTTGTTTTGTTGAATCTCATCTGCCATTGTTGTTCCCACGTTCTCAGACGATCAAGATCTGTTTGAAGGGCCTGACTATCTTGTGTAGTGTGGATCTCCTTGTACATAATACAGTCGTCTGCTAATAATCGAATTGTTGAAGAAGAGTCATTAGAGATGTCATTTATATAGAGAAGAAAAAAGAGCGGTCCGAGAACGGTACCCTGTGGAACTCCGGACAGAACTGGTACTGACGTAGATGCGACACCTTCGATTATTACTTGTTGGGTTCGTTTTGTGAGGAAATTTCTGATCCATGTCAAGAGGGCACCCCGAATTCCAATGTTGTGGAGCTTGTAGAGGAGTCGTTCATGGGGAACTAAGTCAAATGCTTTGCTGAAATCCATAATTATTAAGTCTACTTGCCCTTTGTTGTCTAAAATTTTGGTGAGGTCATCAATAAGAAGAGCCAACTGTGTCTCACAGGAATGCTTCTTCCGAAAACCGTGTTGGTTTTCGTTCAAAATGCCATGGTATTCGATGAAGGACATGATGTTCGTGCGTATAATGTGTTCAAGAACCTTGCACGTTATTGAGGTTAACGAAATGGGACGATAATTACTGACATCTGAACGATTTCCCTTTTTATACAAGGGCGTAATGTTGGCTTGGAGCCAGTCTTCTGGGACATCTCCGGTAGAAAGGGATTTCTGGAAAATTGTTGTTAGGACAGGTGCTACACTGGATGCACATTCTTTCAAAACCCTAGCTGAGATTCCGTCTGGGCCTGAAGATTTCTGGGGGTCCAAGTTATTCAAGAGCTTTTCAACTCCTTCTACAGTGACTGTGATAGGTGCCATAGCTGGAGAGTCTCCACTATTTGTGGATATTGGAGGAGCATTCATGGTGTCTTCCTTTGTGAAGATAGACTGGAAGTGCTTGTTGAGTAACGAAGCTTTCTCTAAGGCTGTTGTTGCAAATCCGTTTACCGTTTTTAAGGGTGCGATACCTGAAAAGTTTTGTCGAGAGTTCTTGATGTAACGCCAGAAAGGTTTTACATTTCCAAGTTCTAAACTATGCCCGATGTCTGACAGGAACTGAGACCTGGATTTGCGAATACTCCTATCTAATTCACGGCGATATTTCCTAAATTCTGTGTTAGTAGCAGTAGTCTGGAACTTTTTAGCTTTGTTGTACAAACGTTGTTTGCGTCTAATCCCTCTGATGTGGGAACGATGAATCCATGGTGCCTGAGAACATTTCCTAGATAGACCAGTGGGTATATGTTTCTCTATTGAAGAAGAAATTGTGTCTTTGAAACAACACCATAATGCATTCACACTTGATTGTTTGATGGCATCTTCTGTGAGAGATTCACCAAATAATCTAATATCTTCGTTAATTTTATCAAAGTTACCCTTTTTGTACAGGTATACCTTTCGACGTGGGCATTTCACTTTTTGTCTAGACAACGCGATATCAGTGAGGACGGCGTCGTGGTCACTCAAGCCAGGTATTATAGTAACGTCTTGAATGAAGGAGGGAGTGTTTGTGAATACTAAATCAAGAACATTTCCATCTCTAGTAGGGGACGTAACAACTTGAGTTAGGTTATAATCAAGGGCCATGTCCAGGAGCTTTCTGCTGACCGAGGGACATTTGCCTCCAGGTAAAAAGGTGTTGTTGGACCAGTTAATGTCTGGAAGATTTAGGTCACCACATAACCAGATGTGACCGTTGCGAGGAATTTTGCTCAGGATTGAATCAAGTTGATCAATACAGTCCATGTCTTTTGTTTTACAACCTGTATCAGGTCTGTAAAACACACCCAGGTACATAGTTTGGTGTCCCTTTGTATGTAACAATAGACAATAATATTGCTTACCAAGTGTTTACTTGTATTATGGTGGTATGATTCGCAATGCATGGGTATAAACGAACCGACTGACAACTGTCCTAAAAACTGTTGTACGGAGTTCTTGGTTTTGATACCACAGTCATGCTGTCCCAATAATTCTAGTTCGGCAATCCGCGTGGAGTATAAAATGGTTAGTCGGCAGAAAATGCACTTTCAGCATTTCATAGAAACACCCCATGATAAACTTTGGACATGAGCTCATGACTTATGGTTTTGTTTTTGTTTTTTGTCCAGCTGATGACGAAAACAAACAATACCACCGAAAAGGCTACCGCGGTACATGTTCTGCCCATGTTCATCTTCAGCTCACATGACATACAAAAACAATAAAAGGCGGGCCAAGGTCTAGTGCACTGTCCAGCGTTTGTAACCCATTCTTCTTCTTTTTTAATCAAAAGATTAAATGGATGAACCTTGGTCACGTACTTCCTCATCGGCTTCCTTTCGTTGAATTAGGTAGTAACATAAAATCAACTTTGCAGCGCATACTAAATTAAAGGTGTGGAGACTACCATTCAAGATCCTCCTACTTCTCTTGCGCTTCAATCATAAGTTTAAAGATTACTAATTATCAAGTACATAGTAGTTGACTTTCATAAACGCGCGGCATAAAATTAAATATAGGCCTACACACATAGGGCTTAAATGTAACGAGGTTCCATCCGCTTCCATCATAATACGATTAGATTCATTATAATAGTTGACTTTCACGAAATAAGATCAAAAATATACACATACAGTCGTATATGGAAAAGGTTCTATCCGAATTGGCCATATGTGAAATTAGACTTATAAAGCTTGAGACGTTTCTCTTCGCATTGGCATTAATGGTCACTACGGTGCAAAGTAGGACTGGTGAGATAGCACACAAATTTAAAATACTATCTACTAAATTGCCTTTATGATTATAAAAAAGTAACATTTTGTCTGGTGTTAATGAAGCCGTTATAGTTCTGTTTGTTAGATTTTGTTATGTTCATCAGAGTGGCGCATTGGATGGGGATGGATTCAGGATGATCACAATTGTCATTATTATTATTTTTTTTTGGGGGGGGGGAGGGGGGTATCATAACAAGAACAAACTTGTACTGTCCTCTGAATATCTATCCTATTTTCACAACTTTCTCCATTCTTATCCATTCTCTACCTATAGCTCCCTCTTTTTCATGTCAGCCCTTAATTCCTTCTGCAATACTATTATTTTCACTTATCTACAGGTTTGGGGGACCTGAATTGTTTAACACGTTCTGTTCTGTTTTTTGTTTTTGTTTTTCTTTTGTTTTGGGGTTTGTTTTTTTTTTTAGGTCCCAACACACAACATTCTGTCATGCCTACCCTGGTTCAATTTGTAGAGTATATCATTCTACAATTAATAGGCCTGTCAACTATATAGGCCCTATCACGCTCCCACGACCTGTTCGTGTAAATGCTGGAATAAATATTTGTGACTCAAGTGAACTGAATTGAATTGAATCGAATTGAATTGAATTGAATTGAATTGAACTGAATTGAATTGAATTGAATTGAATCGAATCGAATTGAATTGAATTGAATTGAACTTAGCTGAATTGAATTGAGTTAACTTGAATTGAGTTGAGCTGAGTTGAGTTGAACTGACTTGAATCGAACTATTAATACTACGAGTATATCACGGGCTACGCATTGTCCCATTTTCTTACGAAGTTAACAGTTACTATCAAAAGTGTCCGATTGCATTGAAACTTCGCTGCACAACGGTCAATTCGTTGCATCTGAATTGATTTAATTGTAAAAAAAGACTCTCCCGATACCTGTCCGAAGTTTTCTTTTCCACGTCATCAGTGGTCATATTGAGTTGTAAATGAATTCGTATTGGGAGGTGGTGAAAGCGCATGCGACGGGCCTGACGGGGCCGAGCCGCAAAACTCGATTTGGCAACAAAGACGGCACTTCGCAAAGACAGATCCGGGGATAGATCCCGCCCTGACCTTTTATGAAGAGAATTGTATCATGGGTTACCTCTCTATATAAACATGTGTATTGGTTTGTTTGCTTGTTTGTTTACTTGCTTGCTTGTCTGTCTGTCTGTCTTTCTGTCTCCTACTGTTTGTGTTTGTCTTACTTTCTCATAAGCGACAGCTTTCAGTATGAGCAGTTTACAGTAACCATTGACATCAGCATTGATTAAAAATACCCCACGCGTCATGTCATAACATTCGTCTCCACAAAATAATGGGCACTGGGTCCTATCCCACCCCACCCCCCTCAAAAAAAAGGTCTAGGCCCCCTATTAACCCGTTCCATACTGGATTATGAAATGCCCATGCTGGCCACCGGGTTCCCGTATACAGAACGGGTTCAAGGGAAAATACGGGGGGGGGGGGGAGGGGGGAGGGGGAGGGGGAGGTCTATACTTGGTTTGACACCATTGTGACATGAACTGATATTTTCTGATTTCGATAAAACACAAATAACAACTTATCTGGTGGGGGGGGGGGTGCTAGTGCTGTTGCTGCTGCGTTAATGGTGCATCATGAATTTTTTCTATCGTTTCCTTCCTTTGCTGGTAGATAGCTGTCAGGCCCGTACACGGGGAGTTCAGGGGTTTCCGTGGAACCCCACCCCGTTTGCCAGCATAAAAAAATAAAAGAAATGAAAGGAAAAAGAAAGATTCCCAGAAGCTCCTCCCCTGTCCCGTTTGCTATCAGCAGCAAAAAAAAAAAAAAAAAAAAAAAAAAAATAAGAGAAATAAAAAGAAAAACGAAAAGGGGCTTTTTCTAATTCTGAACATTCCTATAAAAATCCTAGTTACGGGCCTGGCTACAGAGAGTTACGACACTCATGAACGAGGTCTGGGTGCTAGAGAATCCCCCCCTCCTCTCACCCACATACGCACCTTCGCAGAACCATTATTTTACTTGTAGTATGACCTTAAGGACTCTGCACCTTAGCTGCACTGCGCTGTAGACGGAAATTGCGCCATCTTTTGGCGGTAAGATGGGCAGGTTACACCAAAGACGGTTGCTGTCCTGGACGTCCCGAATTTAAGGGGGTTGTACTCTTAAAAATACTAGTGTAGTAATTCTAGAAGTCTCCCTCTTCCCCTTTTCTTATATGCGCATAGACAGGTGAAGAGATTTGAAAGGCATTCAGCAAGTTTTGAATGATATTGTTCATAAACAAATGAGAGAGTCTCTCTCTATAGTAGAATTGCATTTTCTTCAATTTATTTTCATGATGTAATGTTTCAGCGTTCTGATGTTGTTTATTGTTTGATATCAAATTCTGTTGCAATAATGTGCAATTATAATTATAGAAGTGTTGGTTAGACAATTTTGTTATTTGTTGGTAGATATACGAGAGAGTGTGTGTATTAGTGGAATTGGAGTTAGAAGAGAGAGAGATGGAGAGAAAGAGGGAGAGAGAGATGTGCAAATATTAAACACTATCTTTGTATACATTTATATAATAGTTTGAATTTAGCATTCATTTATTCAGAGATGTGATGTAATGTGCTGTGTGTAGATTAAATGTATTTTAATTTGAGAAGAGAAGATTGTGGGAAATCTACTGTAATGGTGAAACTATTTGATTTGTCCTCATCTGCAGGGAAATTAAAGGGACTCTACAGTACTGGTGAGGATTCAGCTTGTAACATTTTGCAAGATATTTAGAAACCACTCTGAAATGTTAAAGAGCATACAATTCTAAGGGGAATCAAAAGTTTATTTGATGAAAATCGGTTTTGAAATGACTGAGATATCTAAAAACAAGGTGAAACAAAGAGATCCTAATAAAAGTCGTGGCCTGTAAATTTTACTAGGATCGCTCTTTTTTTTTTTGATATTTCTGCCATTTCAAGACCAATTTTCATCAAATAAACATTGGATCCTTCTCGAAATTACACGCTCTTTCATATTTTGTAAGAGGTTTCTCATCTCACCAAAAACTGTTAAACCTAATCTTGGGTCTCGACCAATACACAAATACACTCACACACACAAACACACAGACATACTTTCTCCTGCCATACAATAACCATGCACTTTGACACATATGAAACCTCCCCTTCTCTACAAACTCACACCAACACAATTTGACCAAGATGAATGCACACATACACATAGCTCAGAAAACGAAGAGGGGAACCTCGTCATACTGAGGACCTAAAATCCACAGCCATAATCTTATTATACAAGGTTTCACACTTTATCAGTGTACAAAAAAACAAAGAAATGGATAGAGTTTGGACTTTAAAGGGGAAGGCTAGTAACTGATCAGTGGGAATCGGTGCGAATGCTGGGGGATGATTGTTCCAATTCTTGAGGGATTCATTTAAGAGCACATTATATATCTATTGTTGTGTGAAAATAATTTGCTTCATAACGGTCTCATATTCAAGTAATGTGCAGCTTAATGCCCCGTCACTGACCAGGCATGCTAACCTGGAAACATTAAACTGCACATTACTTGAATATGAGACCATTCTGAAGCAAATAATTTTCACACAACAATAGATATATAATGTACTCGAATGAATCCAATAAGGATTGGAACAATCATCTCCCAGCATTTCCATTGATTCCCACTGATCAGTTACTAGCCTTCCCCTTTAAAAATCACCTTTTTTATAACAAGAGACTTGTTACTGTATACAGGCAACTCCCATTATAACAAAGGCCTCGGGACTGGCAAATTTCTTTCATTATACTGAAATTTGCTGAACAAAAGAGGTATACAGAAATATGTAGATGATAATTTTGGGACCTGAATTTTTACTTTGTTGTAACGAAATTTCACTACAACCGTGTAAGTTAAAACAGGAGTGCACCGCAGCGGCATCCAACCTCTTCATATTGACGATCCATGCTATTTCACTCAGACACGCAAGATTTACTCGCATAACATTCGTCTTCATCTCATCTCGTCTTCCCTTTCACATTAATTTTACCTCTACGTCATGTGGGACAGAAACACATTTTCAAACAGTGACAAATTTTCATGTAATGCTTAAAAATATAGCACATTTAATAGTCATCTATATATACATGTATACAGGTTTCATAGGCAGGTATCCCGAGACAATAACATGCATTTCTTGACAAGTTTAAAAACAGAAAAGTCAGGATTTGCCCCCGTTTTTTTGTTAAATGTCAGTATATCACAAAATGACATGTACATAAACAAAAAAAAAAAGCGCATGTACACAACACACTGTACGGTGCACATAGTGTGTGTAAACTATATAATACCAGTGTACATGCTACAAATGTAGAAAAAAAAAAAAAGGAACAAAAGAAATTTGGCATAGGTTATCAACATAATAATACCTGCAGTAAATGAAATGAAAATGTACAAACTGGCAAATCTACATCACAGAGGTTTGGAGAAGAACGTCATAACTTACTGACAAAACGACAGCGTCATCGAAGCAAATTTGAACAGAGCAAAATAGACAGGAAGGTAGTAGTAGGAGGATTTTTTTAAAAAAAAGTCCCAGGGAGAGGTAGAGGCAGTATGATTTTGAAGAAAAAGAAAAAAGCGGGATGCCAAATGTAAATTCATGTTTGCATCTTAATGCACAGGCTCCTGGACACAAATACTTATCAGAAGTACCACACATTAACAGTACTGGTAGAAATCTGCAGGACATTTTACTTTTATCTGACACTTCAGCAATGCATGTTTAGTTTGTTCTTTTCTGGGGGGGGGGGGGGGGGGGGAGAGGGAGGGAGTGGTCGAGTTGAATGAAGATGTCAGAAAGGAAGGGGAGACATAAGCTTATCAAGATGTCATGCTTAGAATGTATATTCTGGCAAACATAACAATCGGGGAAAAAGACACAAAGACACAAAAAAAAGTCTGTAGTTCTCAAATGTTAATGACAAAATTCAAAGAGGACTTGTTTGTGTGCTGTTGGTTTTTTTTTTTTCCAAAATCCAGACAAGGGACAGAGAAAACTCTTTACAGCTTATTGACCATTTTGATATTTGCAGCACAAAAATACACAATTGGTTCTAAACATTATACTACATGTAGTCACTTGGATGAAGAAAAAAAAAAATTCCCTAAACAAAAACAAAAACAATTGCAAAAGAAAACAGCAATTCTTCACCAAAGTTCGTTTCAAAAAAATTGTTTGGCCTTCTGACATTTAACAAGCTTTCCCAGCTCAGATTGCTTTTTGTCATAGCTTATTCTGACATAATCTTCTCTCCCCCGCTTTGACTGATCAAACATAACATATATTGCATTGCTCAGGGATCCTGATCTTAAAAAGCGCTTTTTTTGTGTGTGTGTTTAATAAATACATGCACAAACAATCAAGCAGTTCTACCCGTCCTTGTTCTAGCTTTTAATCACATCTCTTGCATACTGACTTGTTTGTAAAACGTAGAAGAATGGCATTAAAAAAGATGTTAAAAATACTCTTTCTTTGCATGGAGCTTTGGGTCTCATTTTCCTTTTATCACATATTGTCCATAGGAGAGAGCCTTAAAATGCTAAATCACTTCATTAAAAAAAAAAGTATGTGGACAAAAATGCTTGGATAAGGGGGTTAAATTAACTTGGATATTGGACACCAATATATCATTTGCTAAAAATGCCCATTATTCCTAGATCTTAATAAACATATGGAATCTATGGAGATGCTATGTAGACTTTTGAGTGAAACAATGCTGATGCAGGATTAACATTTGGGCTATGGATACTGATCAAGTTTAGTGATGAGGAAAAATTTACGTAGAGTTTGCAGGGTTTGTGACTTTAACAAACAAAAAATAAGTGATGCAACTCCCAGACGCATTGCACCATGGCACACTGCTGAAGTTAGGATGTGCCTGCAACGATAACATCCAAGTGGAAAAGTGTCTCCCTCCATATACCTCACAATCATATCAAGGCAATTACCCCCCGAGGGCAATTACCCACTGGCTAAATTACTGGTTAGTGATAAGGTTAGAGTAAAGATTACGGTTAGGGTTAGGTTAAGGGTTCAGAATTTGGGTAAGGGTTAGGACTAGGTTCAGGATTAGGGTATGGGGAAGGGTTTAGGGTAATTGCCCAAGGGTAACTGCCCTAGACCCCCCTCACAATTACAAGCCTCAAGATAAAACTCTTTTCTTTGGCACAACATGGAAAAGTAGGTGTCTTCAATTACACACATACACACACCAATGTGCAGATGCACTTGATGTGTTTTGAATTCCATCTCTCATTGTGTTGGCAAATCAAATCAAAAAAACAAAAACAAGAACAAAAACATGCAAGGCTAGCTACGTTATGAAAACATCTAAACAGAGTTAGAGAATACAGGCTTAACAAATACACATCGGGGGAGAATTTGAAGACATTAGGGTAAACAAAATAGTCCTCTTCTAAGATTTTGAATACTAGGAGAAGGTGATTATGCGACAGCTGTCATGAGGCCAGTATCTGGACTTCCCCTCATAGATACAGGTATATAAAATACAGTTATATAAATAGGAAACCATTCTTAATTTACAAAGTGATGTCCTCTGTCTGAATACAAATTAGTAGAAAACAGAACTATTGTGTCTGATGTGTGCGAGTTCTCTGTCTTAACTACAACAGCATAAATAATGGACGCAGGTAGTGGCAACATTTCATAGAAATGAGCAGTAATGGAGGCAGGTTGTTGCTGTATTCCAATGTCACAGCAATGAAGAAAAGATGATGGAAAAAAAAAAGTGATGCATCTGATCATGTCCTTTAATGGTATACTCGTTTGTTAATACAGGAGAGGACTTAGTTACAATGCTTGCTCTGACTTGACTTTAAGAATAATGAGCCCACATAGGACGTAGCAAATTAGTTTCTGCCTGACAGAAAAATAAGGTTGGATCTAAGCTTGATCATTAAAGCACAAGCACATTCTTGCTGATTATGGACAATAGTGGAGTACTTTTTCACACAAAAAAAGTATAAAACAAAATGTTTTTCATGCTGACATATTCATGGTTTACTTAAAAAAAAACAAAACAAAACAAAACCCTAGGTTGTATCCAATATCAGGTGTGAAAACCAAAATGCCTTTGTAATTTTTGTTTGAAATAAGACCAAATTGAGCACAAATGGAAGCTCTAGGTAGAAGTTTGAAACCATTAATCAATGTTATTTCTTCCATAGAGCCTTCACGTTTGCTTATTTTGATTATGTCACGAACTACTAGAGTATCATTCTAGGGCAGAGCTTCCACATCTTTTTATCTTCAGCACTAATAACAAAAAATGCCCACTCGCATCACAGAGATTTAAAACAGATAGGATTAGGAAGGGGGTAACATGGTAAGTGGGTATGAATTTCGGTGTAAATGTACTTTCCCTACATGATTAATGACATAAAAACAGGCACAAATATTCTTTTTTTTTTCTAAAGAGCAGCATCCTAAATGTTCACTGGTGCATAACGTAACTTCTTTTGAGGACATATTTTCATTTCTTTTCTTTCTTTTTTTAAACAATGATAACAAAAGTTCTGAGGTAGGCTGTTCTGAGATGATTTTTCTTTTCCTTTTTTTTTTCCCCAAACAGGAATTCAGGTGGTCAGTCTTGATACAAGTATTAATACATACAACACATGATCGGTCAAAATACCACCAGTACAGTTTCATACACCCTATAGCCATAACTTAAATAACAGCTTTTACTGTCTTATTATAAGAGAGATAGATGAAAGAATACACGATCTTTACACTCTTTCTTAACTGTACCAGTCGGTGTTCTTCCCCAGACAAACGCAGAATTCTTACGTAACACTGTACTTTCCTGCGTCAAAATACTTTGTCATACATCTCTTCTTATTTGGCATTGCTATTCCACACTGTCATGAGAAGGAAGAATCTGTCATAAGAATACACATCAGTTCGATCAATGACAGTGGCACGCCTCCTCTTCAACTTTTCACCAGCAGCTGACATCCTGCATTAAACAGAGTTGGCTTCTATCGCAACCGGTGCGAGAATGGCTATACATACCCTGACACTAGCACGTTGCGGAAAAAACAAAAAACAGAATGGGGTGAGATTGAGCAGTGAATGATGAGAAGCGAAACACGTTTGAGAGGTTCTTAGCAAGCATTTAACGGCAAATGATATCCCAGCATGCTCTTGTGTGGGGGTTCAACCGCGTACACTCATTCAAAAACCATCAGTAAGTCAGTCGTCAGCATAAAAAGTGGCATCCCTTTATTTATTATTATTAGGCATTTGCTGGCTTCCCCATCCCCCCCCACCCCACATCCAATAAAATATGGCCATGTCCCCATCACTTTGAATGTAACTGGTGGAATTTTATCCTCTCCTACTTGGGCAATCTCTGCGCCATTGCCATGGTGATGCAAACTCCGCCTACAGAAGATGCTCCAGCGTTGGTACCTTTCTCCCATGGATTGGACGTTTGCATTTCGCCCTATCGAGTCTAGGGGAAAGCACGAGAGAGAGAGTGCTAGAGCGCCGTAAAGTCGGGATGATTCTGCCAGGAGCGCTACGCCCTTGTCTTATCTGGTGGTGTTTTCGGAAGGGGGGAGGGGTATCCATGGCAACAGGCATGATGGCGAGCAGCTTTCTCGGGGTGCCCATGTCTCCCTCTGAAAACCTGTCCCGGTGTGGTACGAGATGACATAACAATTTTGGCGATGTCCATCGGCGAACCCCAGCGCTCCCCGAGAGATGATGATGAGAGGAAGAGACGGGACAGGTCTGTCCCGTGGCTGGCTGCATGTCATGGCGATAGAGAGCTTCCCAGTGGCTAGCTAGTGGTCCTCAATGGACTCCACCTTACCAACTACCTTGCCTTGGTAGAGGGGGAGGACTGCGTCGTCATCGTTGATGATCTGGTGGACGACGCCTGACTCGAACTCGAGGCTTGGCATCTTGAATGTGTACCTGCAGAAGATACAAGAGACGGAGAAACCGTGATTAGGCATTATCCCAAACTGCTTTGTATGTTAACAAGATTGATGTCCATGCACATTACAAGAGGAAAACAAGAATGCTAATTTACATCTATACCACTGAAAAGGTATCTGCGAGCAATTGCAACACAACAACCAACAGTAAACGCATTACATTCTGCAAGCCATGAGACCTAACCCCCCCCCTCCCCACCCCCTTTTTTTTTGTTTCATAAGATAATTGACACAAACAGGACTGGGACGGAGTGAGGTGCCGATGTGTGGCCGTGACGTCAGGCACCAAAATCTAATAACACGGCGGATCAACCCCCTCCTGAGCCGACAATTTAAACGGGGCAATCTGGCCCCGCCAGAGTTGGCCAGAGGGTGGATCTCCGGTCGCCACCCACGGGGGAGAAGATGGAGAACTCGTCAGAAATCTTGGTTGGAGATAGCAGAGGGAGCACCGCTGGAAATAGATGACAGGAAAGGTACAGAGCAAAACAAGAGAGAGGAAGAAGACATCGGAAGGAACAAAAACAGAAGATTCCTCTTTGAAGAGGAAGAGTGTAATGAAAGAGAGAGGGGAAGGAACATGGGACAGGGAAAGAAGTGGGGAAGAAAAAGGGAGTAGGAAATAGGATTGCAGATGGGAAAAGGGGGAAACAAAAGATTGGGATATGAACCGAAGAGCAGATGAGCTCAAAGATCACAAATACTGGCAGCACAAGCACGCAAGTGCCTTCACTGTTCAGTACATTTTTGTGCAACTCCACCTTAACTTAGCTTGAAGGAAAATTGTCAAGACCTTAGAGTATATCGGCAATCTCTATGAGCCACGGCTGACAGGGTTGACAGCTGGTGTAGATCTTCTGACATTACTGAAAATAGAACCTCCTGTATGGACACAATGTAGGCCTCTAAATACTGAAAAGAAGTTATCCACACCAATCAAAGAATTGTTGTCATGATAGGATACGTCAAAAACTGAGACAGGTACGAAGCACAACTACTCCTGCTGATCTCATAGGGAAAACGAAAGTCATGTGGTTTGAAGATCCTACAGGACACAGGGCAGGGGGTGGGGTGGGGAAGGGGGGGGGGGGGGGGGGACAAGAGGAGGAAGACAGAGCAAGAGGCACAGGCCCACGGGTAAGGCAGAACATCAAACGCTTGCCCGCCAGCACGTTGGCAGGTGCTAATACACCAGCGCACAACGGCAACTGTATCTCACCCATGGCGGGACAACGCTCGGGTCAAGAGGGTTTTTGACTCAGAGGCAAAAAAACAGAATGATGGAGAGAGCTCATGAGACTCCGAGGGCAAATGCTAATAAAACAAAAACAAAAAACTAAACATGAGGTTTCCACAGGTAACAGCACATCCTTGGAATTGTACTACTCTGTACAAGTAGTACAGCTATAGAGGGCATATTGAAAAGGAGTCTTCGTAACAACATGGCAGACGCGTTTCTAAGAAGTCAATAGTATGAAGAGACTGTGGGTAATGAAATGACGTTCATACATTCTGAAGTTGAAAGAAAGTATGGGACTATTGATATATGAGGAATATGACAATGAGAGTACAACGTAGACATAGAGAGGCTGGAAACTTATCTTGGGAAATACCACACACACACACACACACACACACAGAACAAAGTACTATCAGCGAACAGCAGGAAACATCGTGACTACCATTTTCATTTGTCCCTTTGTTCCCATATGGAGTGGCCCGCTGAGACGAAGCCACACAGTACAGTCTGCCATTGTCACCGGCCAATTAGGATGTGGGTGTTGGGTTTCCAGAGGTGAAAATTAGCTACAATTTCCTGAGCCAGAGTGGGCTTTGGCGGAGGGCCGGCGGCGGGGCATCAAAGGGACCCTCGGCGAGCCGAGTGAATTAGGGGGACATCATCGTCTGATTTACCCAGGGAGAGCCGGTTGTCACAACAACTTACGACTCATTCCCCGCGACAGGTTGGTCAGATGGGAAAACCAGTTGCCCCCCCTCTCCACCAACACACTCACTCACACACACACACACACACACACACACACACACACACACACACAAACTCTATACTAGTCCTCCTGGCCACTTTTCTGCTACCTCAAACTAGCCTTACCTTACAGTCTTCACATTGAAATTAATCACTTTAAATAGCAATAACTTCATGTCTGCCTACCTTACCAATAAACGTGCCACAATAAATCAGTGTGTTCATCAACACAATACTTGTTAGCTAAAGCTACCCAGACTATTGTCAAATATAGGAGTGCACAAAATGTGTAAATGGGGCTCAAAGGCAAATATTTTTGACCTCTTAAATCTGAAAAGACTGGAATAAATTTGGATCTTCTAACTACAGTGGACTAATCATTGGGACAGTTTTTTTTTTGTTGTTGGAAGATTTCAGATGGGGCAAGTCAAGCACAATGCTTGCAAGATGTCTCGCATGCGGGCAGACACTATCTCCTACGAGCGATGTTTGGCGGGTGTGAACACACACACACACAAATAAATAAAAATCTGCTCCCTCCAGATCCCTAGCGACTCGGTTGAGAGCACTTCCCCGCCTTTCATCGGAGGGATTTCCACTCCAGCCCCTTGTCATTCTCAAGCTGCAGTGTCTGAGGATATTGATCGCGTGCTGGAGGAGGAGGTCAATTTCCCCGGTTTTGGAGTGCAGCGGGGTGTCGGCCTAACTCCACACCCCCAGCGTGGGGAGGTGACCATCCGTGTGTGAGCAATGCAATCTCTGACCAGCCGTGCCAATGAAAGAGCAGTGACCCCTCTGGCAACTGTAGCCACCGTATCACTTCCAGGCTGCTTAAAGGACAACTGTGCAACATCACGTGCCAATTTCTATTATGGTCAAGGGCTTGATGAGATTATTCGACTTATTTTGTCATCTTGATAGTCGTGCATATCAATTCTTACGAGGTGTTCAGTTTCACCATTCCTGCTACAGAATTATGCCGTTTTCTTTCTTTGCAAAATATATCAGACAACTTAAATTCTGCATATTATACATCTCCACAAATCTATAAGATTTGTCCTTGGCATCAAAGGATTTACACTTTTACATAATCCATGAAGACAGCCCAGAACTAGAGAATAAGATAAAGAGATTTAGAGGGATGCATAGCTCCAAGCACAGATTAAGCGCAACTTCTCTAAAACACTTACAATATATACCCCTCTTACACATGCACACATTCACACACATTGCTCTTAACCGCATATCAAACGTAACAAGGAGAGAGTACAAGAAATAAAGATGAGACGATAGAAGATGGCGTGTCAGATTAGAAGATGGACATATGAATAATGGAATGCAAAAACGAGAAATCTTGGGGTAACGTTGGAGCAAAGACAGGGAGAAGAGAAGTTACGATGTTTAATTCCAGTGACAGCTGACTCGAGGGGATGAATCGGGAGATGGACCGTGGGTAGATGCTGGCCAAGTGACACAGGCAAGGAGGACAGAATCACCAAAGCGAAATGCATTAATCCTCTCTGCCTTATAGCTCCTCCTGGGATGAAGGAGCTTGCGAAAACAGCAAATCCTCAATCTCTCCTCCACGAGGAATGGGGGGGGGGGGGGGGGAGGAGTTTGTCACCGCTGAGCACCACTCGTGACACAAACTGTCATCATTTCACATCACCTACTGCATAAAACCAGGAAAATAACAGGGATGGAATTTTCGCCCCGAACTTGCCAGGGGGGCTTGCCCGAGCAGTTGCGTCGGTCTTGACCACCGGAGCGGAAACGGGCAGTGGATCCTGCAAACACGACACACTTCACGCAAATCCACACGGACTCCCCGAGGTTAAAGAGGAAATACAGGTGATTGGTGTAATAAGGGTCTTCGTGCCCCTCGTGGGGATGGCAACCCGGGATGAGAGGAGAGGAAATGATGCGACTATTGCACTTGGCTGAGCACAAGTGACATGTCCACATGAACCACCATTGCTTCATGCCTCTCTGGGAATCGCATGCACACTCCAGTGACAACAAAGATTGCACAGCCCGAGCTTGGAATTCATTTCGCATCACAGAGCTGAACACTTTCTTTTTTTTTTGACAACATGCTATACATATATAGCAATAGGAGGCGCTGGAGTAAGAGTAATACGGTAATCCTGTGATACAGTAACACTTCAAGGAGTAATTGCCAAGCGATCTAAAAAAATCCAACACAATGGCGTCCACGCCTACTCTCGTACATAGCAATGTCTCAATGGGGTTCCATGGCTGGCAACTACAGCTCCGGAAAAAAATTGCAGTTCAGGGTTTGGACATGGGAAATGCAAACTCTAAACATCTCCAACAGAATTCTGAATACCTCCAACAGAATTATTTGATTGATTGATGCGGTAATGGACTTTTTCTACACAGAAGTTGAAACACCATAGCCACAAAAATAGTTTTTGTAAAACAAATTATTCTAGTACTAACTAATTCTAACACTTTCAAAGGGTAATAGCCTTGCACTGGAGATCTCAATGGTTCCAACACAAAAAGCCAATTCAAACTGCATGATCAATTTTAACAACACATCAGTTAATGGGTAGTTATTAATGGTGATATTTTCTCCCAAGCTTTATGGAACAGCATTAAGAATCTAGACTGTAGAAGCCTCTATCTATCTACAAGCCCTTTAATTATCAACCAAAAACTGATTGCACATGACATGATGCATCTGGTATACTATGGGTTATTAAATTTCTATTCATTAAAAAATCTGCCACATACAACTTGTAGCTGTCAAAATGGAAAAGAAAGAAAATAAAGACAACTTCTAATTATACCTCTTGTTTGAAGTTTCATGATCAACTCTCACAAGTTATCACTTGATTTTGTTCAATAAAATGAACCAAAAACACACAATCAAACTTTCTATCTGTAAAAAGATTCATGTGAACTTGTGTACATGTATATGATATATATGCACTGACAATAACACTTGGTGCTAGCAGAGTAGATTTTGACTTTTGAAGGCAGGTAAAATTGAGAAGAAAAAGGACAAAAAAAAAAATTGAAGTCAGAGCCAACTTGTCGAATAGAAGTAAAATAATAAAAGGCCCCCGAGTTGCTCATTTTGACAAAACTAGGTTACATTTCTGCTTCTGAGTGCATGATCATGACAGACATTGGTTGTTGGAATGCTTGGCATACTATCAAGCAAAGGGGATAGGCGGACGACATTATAGGTCCTCTTGTAGGGCACACAGAATCAGAGTTGCATTCTCTTCTCGCTCTCCTCTCCTCCCCCTCTCTCCCCCCCCCCCCCCCACCCCTTTTTTCCTTCAGCAGTTTTTGTTTGCAGCTGAGCTTCCTCCCTCGCCCAGTGGTGCGTGGTAGAAGACCCAGTTCCTGGAGAGAAAAGCCAAGCCAGGGACGACGTGCCCCGGGGCAATTGTTGACGTTGTATTTCTCGGGCCTGACCTCAAAACAACACCTGAAAAGTGCGAGGATAAGTGGTTCAGAGGTGCAAATTGAGGCCCGGCCTGGGTCCTAGTCCCTCCGTATTGAATCGGGGAGTGGACCTACGCAGAACGATCGTCTCTGACCCCAGCCGGAGTCAAAGTGTTTGACAGCGAGAACGCGCGAGGACATGTACTAGTATTCAGGCCATATAAACATGGCGGAACATGTTGCCAATTGAAAGATCTGCTTTGCGATGGGATTTTAAGCCCGCCACAGTGCATGTGAAAATATTGAAAGAATAACAGAGGCTGAAGACAGCAGGGTGTCTGACTAATGGCATGCTGTTTAACCCCCCCCCCCCCCTTTCCTCTTGTCATGAGAACAAGAAAGGCAGGACAGAAATGCAGAAGTCACAGCTTAGTAGCATGGAGCAAAAACAAAATATGACATAAATGGTATCCCAGGGTACCAAATAAAAATCAGCCATTTTGTTGAATTATTTATTTTTTTAAAAAGGTTGTACACAGAGTTGCCAAAAAGTGGAAATTATTTTGGTGCTGGAGCTAGCGCGCGCTAGCCACTGCACTGCACTGCACTGCACTGAAGCACACGCTATTGCTAGCACAGCGTGCCATGCATGCATATGGCGTGGCATGGGAATGACTATGTACACGCACACACAGTGCATGCATTTCTCTGCGGCTGTCCTCGAGTGGACATGAGGTGGCGCTACACAACGTGGTACCCAGGGGTACTACGGTACCCCAGGGTAACGCGTGATGCATCATATACTTTTCTAAAGATCTGTGACCAGACAAGTCTTCAAACTGCATATTGTTTTATATTCAAACGTAGCATGTCTAAATCTAATGTCGTCCGGTGTACCTTTCTATACAATATTTTTCATACAATGGCATCAATACATTCTTTGGTGGGTTTGAAATATTTCCAATGTCAATGCGTGCGAAATTCATTCTTGACTATCTCAGAACACAACTTCCTATCACCACTGATGTTTATCATCCAATATCTATTCTGGGTCATATGGTAAAATAGGTTCCATGACATTTGCAGCTTGGACAATTGCTCCCATGAAATGTCTGCACACTAAACCAAACATAAATTCTACCCACAAGCACAACCCTAATCCTAATCCTGACATCAAACTAAATCTAAAACCCTATCACAACCCTACCCCTAAGTCCTTGGAAAAAATAAGACTGGAGGACTTGTCACAGGAGCAAATGTTGCATCACAGATATTAAGACAGCCACCATTTCAAGATTGCTCGAGACTCAATCCTCAAGCCCTTCCCTGTTTTAGAGTGGGAAAATAAACTGTGGTGGGGAAAAGAAGGAGCAGTTGTCCAAGCTTAAAGGGATGGTATAGTTTTGGTTGAGGTGGGGATTTCGGTTTCAACTTTTTACGAGATGATAAAAAAACAAACAACTTCTGAAATACGAAAGAACATTCAATTCTGAGAGGAATTCAAACTTTATTTGATGAAAATTGGCTTTGAAATGGCTGAGATATCCAAAAACACAGTAAAACAAAGTGGTCCTTATAAAAGGTGGGTCACACCTTTCATTAGGTTCCACTTTGTATTTGGATATCATTGCCATTACAAAACCAACTTTCATCAAATAAACTTTGAATTCTTAGAATTATATGGTCTTCAATATTTCAAAAGAAGTTTTTCATTATCTCACAAAAAAGTAAGAAACCTGTAGTTCCACCTAAACTAAAACTATATCATCCCTTTAAGCACTCCTGTCACAAGCTATAACAGTTCTTTTTTAATAGTTGTCGAGCTTTGAAATAATCACTATCAATGCATTGATTTCTTCAATATACTGGAAAAAAAAATGGAAGTCCTGATGACATAATATGGTTGTTCACATACAACACCCGTAGGTGTGTTCTCAACTGCGGTATCTTACAAATAGGCCCTACTGTGATGAATGATCATATTTTGCACATACACACACACACACACACACACAGAGCAAAACAACAACAGAGCATTCACAATCTGTATTGCCTTCCCCGAGTGGCCTCTCTTCTTCTTGCTATTTTTGGTAACCATTCACATCCCTTGGTCATTGATCCCTAATTTCAAGACTTCCACTTTCCCCGAGCGTCCACTAACCTGTCCCGCCGCCAAGAAAGAAGAGAAGAGAAAAAAGCGGTGAATGAAATGTCCGATCCCTGACTTGTCACTACATATCATCTCTTCCATTTTTTTAATGCGTTCTCCATTTCCTGCATCTCTCCATCGTTGGGGGGGGGGGGGGGGGGGGGGGACAGGACAGGGAAAAGAGGTAAGAGAAAGGGACACCACGACGGAAATAAACGAAGACTCGGAGAAATCTTTCTTAGCACTTTTTTTTCCCCCACCTCTTTTCTTCAACACCGGCCTACTTCTGCCATCTCCACTTTTTTCTTCTTTTTCCGTTTTTTTTTAGGGGAATCCGATGGATGAATTGAATGCACTCGGGCATGCTGGAGGTAACACAAAATTTGCATCCGGTCATCGGCGGTCAGTGACCATCTTCTTGCCCCAATTACCTCCGATTCATGAATAATTCATTCATAGAGAATAGTAGAATTCAAATGTGAGAAAGGATTGGGATGGGGGGGGGGGAGTGGGGATGGGATGGGTGTGGCGAGAGGGATTAAGATTATTAAGATGCCAGTCTGCAACCCACCAAGGATAGCTTGATGTATTGCATTCCATTTCCATTTTGGCATTTTATTAATCTTTCAATTGTGCTGCTGTCAAGCAAACTAATGCCTTTCTTTTCTCTTTTTAAATGCATGTCCTTACTAACTTCAGTCCATAAAAGTAACAAATTGAGCAAGGAGACTTGATAATTAATGATTCCACCATGCCATTCGGAATTGGGTGTGAAGCTAAAATATTTTGAGAAATTTGTGATATTGAGAAGGATTTCTAAAAGTATTTCCAAGCATCTGGAGATGTATGGTCTATTCACATCTTTCATCTGATAAAGATACAAATCCAACATACAAAAATATGGAGGGTGGATAAAAAATTCTCCCAATATTTTTCTCTGTAATAAATGATGCACAAGTCAAATAGCAGTGGTGGTGGTAAGGGGGGGTGGTGTGGAATCCTTCATCCCAAACATTACTTCAGAAGGCAGAATTCTTTGAAACAGGATTAAGGCAGTGACTAAGACATGGGTTACGGCATAACTGGGTTGCATGTCGTGTATATAATACATTGATGGATTGTTCGCCACTTTGAGTTTTCCTTTTTGCTCCAGGCTTTTTACTAAGACTTCAAATACCACAAAAATATAAAAGGTGTTGGGGGGGGGGGGAGGGTAAAACTGTCATAATGGATTTCCCAGCAAGCACAGGTAAAAGGAAAACAACCTCCCCACTCATTTCTCATTTGAGAGCTTACTGCCTCAGACAAATATGGGGGTGGGGTGCAGCTGTACTTTGATCATCTCTCAGATCCCCCTACCCCACCCCACCCTAACTTTTTCTCTTCTGGTCAATTACCACAGACTCGCTACTTTTCTTGCACAGTGGGTACACATTGTAACTCCTCCGGGCTACTTTCCCCGCTGCACCTTTACACAACCTGGTTCCACATGCCATTCTAACCAGACACGTAGGGGTAATGACCTCTCAGTCACTGACCTATCGATGGAAAGACGGAACAGCCCAGCTTCTTGGAGAACTCCCAAATGTGTGTGTGTGTGTGTATGTGTGTGTGTGTGTGTGCGTATGTGTGTGTGTGCGTGTGTGTGTGTGTGCGTACGTGAAGGGAAGCTGATATGTATGCCATTCAACCTGTTATCATAACATTGGACTATGCTTGCCAACACACGTACACACAAAATATCACTCCCCCAGTCCCGTGGACATCCACTGTACATCCATTGTCGATCACCTCGCCCTCCGCAGAGGTAACGACGATACACAATTACAGGGCTGACTGTCTAACCACCTTCCGAGCGTTCTCAGGAATTTGCTCAGATTCAAAACTGATTCACTGTCTGACAAACCACACATACATGCACACACATACATGTCTATGGTGGAAACCCGGAAACTGAGGACCTGTTTTACCCACAAGAACTTTACCACATAACCGAGGACCTGTGTTTAAGTAGGACTCTTGTCAACCGAGGACTCATTCGTATATTACCATCCAACCAAGGACTTATTACAATAATGCTATCAAGGACCTACAGACATGTACCCCTACATGCAAAAGCAGACCGTTTGCAATGGTCTGCCAAGCGAGGACGTCATACCTGCCAACCCTGAGACTTAATAAATCTGAACAAACAAATAAAAATTATCTAAAAATCTGAACTTTTATAAATTTCACATACTTAACTATCAACAGATATTTTCAAGAAATCAGAACACACTGAATGCATTTTCTTTCAGTGAAAAATCTGAATATTGAGATTAAATCTGAACAGTTGGCAGGTATGGGACGTCCTCGGTTCTCTGTGTGTCCTCGGTTTAAATGTAAAGTTCGTGTGTGTGTCCTCATTTTCCATCATGGGTAAGTGCGCATGCACGCACAAGCACACACACACAGGTCAGACACACACATCAGCCTAGCAGAACTGAGTAATGATACGTTTACACCATGTTCCCGGCTGCCACTTGACCGAAATGCAGTTTGTCATGGGTAGGAGGGATATTCCCTTCCCCCTCCCCCCCCCCCCCCCATATTCTAGTCTTGTTCGCTCCAGTCCTTGCTCCACTGAACATGTACTGTAGCTATAAGACACCATTCTCATGGCACCTGATCAGGCCAGATTACACATATTTTTCGTCGCATCCTCTCACATGCTCCCATGTTCTGTGCGTTCACCCCCTTTTATTACGGTGTACTAGGTTTCTCATCAGACTGCCGTGGCAAATGTTTTGACAGTTTAAAAAAAAAATCTGACACAGGAATCACGACCCGTCATGTCTGCCCATCCCGTTCCTCCGTGTTGTCTCAGGTCCATTCTATTTTGTCCACCGTGGCCTGAAACATGATTGCCCTAGCCGCCAGGAAAATGGTGCCAGTGTAGCATTAGCCTCATCACTGCACTTTCATCTATACACCTGCACCGAACAAGTGCTCAGTATATGAGCAGATATCTGTCTCTACACATGCATGCACAAATGTGCAAACTTGTCAAATGCTTATTTATTGGAATACATCAATATGAATAACCAAGGTCAGTTTTCTTTCGCAAGGCTCATTTATTCTTCCAATGCTCACCGGTAAAGCCCAGCCAAAAAGAACAGAGACCGGAGATAAGCTCCCCAATAGGGAAGGCATTAACACGGATAGCATTCCGATGGTGTTTTCATTCTGATCTTACAGGGAAAGGTCGCACATCCAGTCCCACCTCCGAAACACTTTCACACAAGGCCTCAACTTGTGCACTCATGGTGATCAGTTATTCATTGAGGTAAGCTCATCCTTCCTCTCAACCCCCCCCCCCCCCCCCCCCCCCCCCTCGACCTGGGCACATCCAAGGTTAAACATCTCATCAGAACTTTAATCTCTTGCGTATTACGAAATGTCCCCTCCACAAGCAAATCAAGTACGAGAGACATTAAAAAGAGCAAATTTCCTTGACTTCTTTGCTTGAGTGACAAAGCCTTGGACAAAATGAAGACCGTGGGTGACAAATTCATATCAATTTAAATTTGCCTTGAACCACAGATAAAAATTTCCATACATGTTTTCCTGCTCAGTGGCAAAATTACGTAAATAAAATTGGGATTTTTTTTCTCTCTTTTCCGATTGTAGCATATCATCATTCATTGCGTGTGTCATTAAAACTGATCTCTCGCTCATGCAAGAATTAGCTCCTCAAGTGACCAATAACTATTTCTATTCAATCACTGGTTTCCCAATTTTTCAGTGCTGGTTTCCCAATTTTCCAGCACTGAATATTTCAAAATATCTTGTTTTTGTCATCATCGATTCTGCAAACTATAACTATTGGCAGACAGCAGCAGATCGCAGCCCCATCTAACAAATGCCTTCTACTGCACACCACGATACAAGAGCAACATGTCAGACTCCGCACACAGCTCAGTAAAAAAAGGGTATCCACGGGCAAACCAAACTGGCAAAACACACAAACATGCATAAACCAAGGATAAAACGTCATTGAAAACTAAGCTATCACAGTTCCTCTGTCAAATATTCATGCAAACATTCACGATCATCCTTGCTCATCAGGATTTTTTTCTCCAACAAAAAAGATGAGTTTTTCTCACTAAAATAACAAACAAGACTAACCTGTATGTTCCTTTCTTTGATATGAGCGCCTTGAACTGCCGGAGGGTGATTTCAGAGCCGGGGAGAGTGGTCCTGTAGGGGATGGGGTCTCCACACAGGTAGTAGGCGATGGTCGTCGACGGCTGCGTCTTCTTTTCCGACGTCCCGCTGGAAGAGGTGGGCCGACTTTTGCTCGACGAGGAAGACGAACCTGGTCGCTTTCTGCGGGAGAGGAGCAGGCAGAGGCAGGAATATGGTTAAAGTGCAGGGCGACAGACGAAGACATTACACCAGAGAACTGCCCTTTGGATCGGTCAATTCATCATTCTCTCTGGCTACAACTCCAACTGGTCAACACAAAATGTATGACTATTCTTCAGCTTCCTATGTGTTGCATCAATTACAGCTTTATTCACATGCAAACCTAATACATTTCATGTCCACTGAGTAAGGATGATTTACTGTAATATTATACTATACGACATGGGTTTTATACATGCTAGAATGCTGCCATCAAGATGAAAGCTCATCATATGTACATGCTTCCCTATCACCCCTCATTCTTTAATTTCTGTATGACAGCTTTCCATTCAACAGATACGAAGCCACCACACGTTGACACAACAAAGACAGGGAGATTGTGGAACAGCCGCAAGGGAGATAATTGCGTGTGACATGGATCTTCACAGAGAATTCCCAAATCAGGAGGAAATTCTTATTCATCTGTCAAGACACGAGCTTTAATTTTTCAGAGAGCCTTGAGGAGAGTCTGGCAGACTTCACTCGTCTGTAAGATTGGATTTTTAATTCGACAGTGCACTCCCGTTATAACAAACAGTTATAACAAAACTCCAGTTACAATGAAGTAGAAATTAATTCCCCAGCATTATCCACTCAATAGTTTGTTTTTTTTTGAATTGTTTATTTGTTCAGTTATAGCAAAATTTCGATATAACGAAAGATTAAACAACTGCCGGTCCCCGAGGACCTCGTTATAACAGGAGTCCACTGTAACGAACACGGCTATAACAAACTTCCATTACAACAAAGTGAAAATTCAATCCCCAACATTATCCACTCTATAGTTTTTCATTGTTTATTTGTTCAGTTATAATGAAATTTCAATATAACCAAAGAAAACTGCCGGTCAAAAGGATTTCATTTTAACGGAAGTCGACTGTACTACAATTTAGAGCATACACTTTTGGTAAAACTTCTGTCCACTCTCTGTATATCATTGATACATGAAGTAAATTCACAATTCACTTCACTCTTAATCTTGCAGGATTTTAGTGTATTAATAGCATCCTGGTATATTGGACTAGCACTTGGACTTGTGAGGAATCCATGAAAGGAACAATCAAGTGTTTCAGCAACGCAATTTAGATTCCTACTTGAAAGACATGGCTTTTGTCAACTACTGTAAATGTGTTGAAATACTTTTCCTTAAAATTTGCCATGGCACAGCTTTTCGTGCCCTGCCTTTTTGTGTGTGTGTGCCCTACTTTAGGACATGCCCCCTCGATAGGACACCTGTGTGATGACCTACCCTCCTGTGGCCGAAGGTCTGGACGGGCTCGGGTAGATCTGGTTGTCCGAGATGCTGGTGGGGATCTGCGGCCGCATCTGACCCGACGAGGTCATCCCGGGGACGCCCGGCCTCTTGTCCTTCCTGGGGTCAGAGGTTTTGCCACTGATGGGAAACGCAGGGGACAAGGAGAAGGAGAGGGGGTGGGGGAAAGAATTCAAGTCAGAAACATGTGGACAGAAGATCAGCTGAATAGCACTTGCAAGGACAGTCAGATCGGCGGCGCGACACCCCTTTCAGCGTACGACGTCTATTTTTTTTAAAAGTCCTTTAACTAAGGATGGAATCCCTCTGAGCCAACACAATGACTGCCTAACACTATCCGACAACGACTTACAGCGAGGGGCAGTGACAAAACCATTCACCGGAAACAGTCTCAAGGGCTAATCAATTTACAGCTTCCTCAAGTGTTAATGCCTGCCTTTTTTTTCTCTCTTTTTTCTTCATGAAGTTACTTCTTCACAACCGGAAGAGGGGCCACTTTGATTCGCTTTGATAACGAAAACATGGAAAGCATTCAGATTGCCTCCACCTTCATAGTCTCTCTGTCCTTAAAGGACAAGTTCACCTTCATAAACATAAGGATTGAGAAAATGCAACAATATTAGTAGAACACATCAGTGAAAGTTTGAGGAAAATTGGACAATCGATGCAAAAGTTATGAATTTTAAAAATTTTTGTGTTGGAACCGCTGGATGAGGAGACTACTACAGCTTGTGAGTCATATGCGTACAACAGTATAAAGAAAATGTAAAGAAAATTCAACATATTTTCACTTTTTTCGCATAATAAAAGAGCACTTGACTTGCCTCTTTCTAAAGGCAGGGGGAATAATATTACTCATAACATTTATCGGTAACTAGTCTGGGGAACGTGTACTTTTTTCAAAAGATGAAATTTTGTGAAATTCTCTTTATATTTTCCTTATATTGTTGTACGCATATGACATCTAAGTTATTCACACACTGCAATAGTCTTCTCATCCAGTGGTTACTGCACAAAAACTTCAAAAATTCATAACTTTTGAACGGATTGTCCGATTTTCCTCAAACATTCAATGATGTGTTCTACTAATATTGCTACATTCTCTCAATCCTTATGTTTATGAAGGAGAACTTGTCCTTTAAAGGGATGGAATAGTTTCATTTGTGACCTTGTTTCAGATTTCTAACTTTTATTGAGGAGATAATGAAAAACCTCTTATGGAATATGAAAGAACACATAATCCAAAGAGGAATTCCACATTTATCTGATGAAAATTGGTTTTGAAATGGCTGAGATATCCAAAAACAACCAAACTGAATAAAAGGTGGGACCCACCTTTTATTGGGATAGTTTTGCGTATAATATTTTGTTTTTGGATATCTACGCCATTTCAAAATCGATTTTCATCAAACAAACTTTGAATTCCTCTTAGAATGGTATGCTCTGTAACATTTTATAAGTGGTTTCTTAGTATCTCACAGAAAGTTAAAAGCTGAATCCTCATCTCCACCAATACTATACCATCCCTTTAAGAAGGGGAGACTTTCAAGAAAAAGCAAAGAAAGACAACACATGCAGAATCTTTGTATTTTGGATGTGAATTAAGAAAATTAAGACTCGATTTAACAGCACTCATGTGATAGCACATTTCACTTACAGTCAAATCACATTCACATTACGTCTCTACACCCCCCAAGTGAACCCAAGTAAGTCATGAAATACACAGAGAAATGAAAGCTGGATGGATAAGTCTCTCTTGAACAAAAACAGCTCTGCAATTCTACAAGATTTGACTTCCTGTAGTGTTCAATCAATAACGAACACTAGAACAGAAATTGCATTGGCACATGGTACCAAACCTTGCATGCAAAATGCACAGACTCCTGGGCCCCCGTTTCCTAAAATATTTTCGGATGGCCACTCTTGCTGAAATAGCAACTTCCCACAGCAACAACCAGTCAGCGAGCTGGATTCTTACCGTTACCATGACAGCTGCCATTCAGCAAGAGTTGCCATCATATCATATCAACTCTTTTATGAAAAGGGGCCCGGCAGTTTCCTAAGTCAGAAAAGTTATTAACCATCCTATTCCCCCCTCCAAAAACAAATACTAACGTAGAACACAACTTTCACCTAGCTTCATTATTGTATTTACAAACAAACATGATTGATTCCGTATCTGAGGTAATCTGTTTTTTTTCTATAATGGTGTGCAAAATTGATAGCTTTTATTCTAAGGAAGAAGAGTGGGTCCATTGTGGTACTCCATGGGGGTCTAAAAAAAAAAGAAAAATCTTGTTAACATGAGAAAACCTACCTTATCCTCTGCTGCCGACTTGAGACGTCTATCCTGCGCCTAGCCTCCTCGAGAACGGTGAGCGGCTCCGGGGGCTGCATGAGGGGCATGTTGGGGTCCTGGGCGAAAGGCTGCTTGGGAAGGTGGGGTGAGCTGTGCTGGGCCAGCGAGGTGGTGGGTGTATGTGTGCGCTCTCTCTCCATAGAGGTGGGCCTCGACGTGTTGTAGACAACAGGCTTTTTCGATGACATCCTGCTCAGACAGATACACAATAAAAATTACTTTTGTGGGCAACTGAAGAACTACTCTCCTTTGAATTGTCAGTTACTTCAGTAGAGGCCATGCCTCAGATATTTCATAACAGATTGATGGGAAAGCCTTCTTCCCCATTGTGGCCTGCATCAGACCACAAACCTTCCTTATTTATTCTTCACAATGAACAAGGTGACTAAATTACCAGTCTGGGGAGGGGATAAAACTTTGAAAGTGCTGAATCTATACGACATCTTTACTTTTTATATTATCAATAGCCCAAGGACTGCACCACTAACCTTGAAGCATGCAATATGTTGGAGCAAGAGAAGTCTCCAATTTTCACTGCTAAACACTTAACACACAAAACAGTCTTTACAAGGAGCTTGTTGAGACTCCACCAAACAACGAACTTACTGATGCATCGCCATGGGAACGTACTGGTCCGCGGGCATCTTGTGTGTCCTCCGGTGGTGCGGTGCCGACGTGTTCCGCGGCAGGCGCGGGCCTGGAGTGTCGTCTCCCTCTCGAATCCAATCCGCCACACGCTTCATGGAACTGTCGCAGAGTAAATGTGCAGGAAAATGAGATTTGCATTACGGTGGTGATTCGTAAAAGAGCATCACATTATCTTTGTAAATCATACGATATGGGGGTGCTTTGTAAAAGAGCAGCACATAGTCTTGTAAATTATACAACCACATCTTGAACAGGAGTATGTCTATTTCAAACGTATAACATATTGCATCTTACCTTGAAAAGCTACATGTAATTTGATTGATCTAAATATTCATGAAACAAGGACCAAAAACTGGTATCAAAGGTCGGCAAAACATTCATATTATGCCAACAAGCATCAGCTAAGATTATGATAACAAGGTGGTTACTTATATGTGGCTCCGAGCATGAGTGAAACAAAATAATCTACAAAGAAAGCAGCTCCATTTGCTACAAGGTGTTGCCAAACTCACTTCTCTGAATCGGACGGCAACGAAGGCGGCCCTTCAAAGATCCCGCTGTCCGTTGTCTTTGATATTGATGAGATGTCACTCTTCTTACTGCTGCGCTTTTTGTGACGCCCAGAATCCTCAATATATGGCACGTAAGTTGTTTCTGCATGTCCAACACTAGCCACGTTTGGTGGCAACATTCCAAGTTCTTTTGATTTTGCGGCATGATGCCGGTGATGCAACATAGGCTTTGTGAGAGCTGAAACCGGTGGCACGTTCGCCATCGAGGGCGGCAGTTTGTTTCTGTGGTGGTCGGGCGACCGTGACCGCGGCGAAAAGCCCCGCGGCGTGTGCCTATTGGAGTCTCTGAACACCCGCGACATGTGGTCTTCAAGAATACTGTTTGGGTCCTCCTCCACGAAATCATGAACAGGAAATATTTGCGTTCCGGGCTGCCTTGTGGCAGAATTCGGCACAATTTCACTTTCCTCTTCGACATCCTGATACAACATTGATGCGCAAAGAAGGAAAAGAAGAAAAAGCTTGGTGAGAATTAAAGTGCATTGCTTGGATTAGCTCAAACATCTAAAGATGGAATCAAACAAGAAAGTGTGAATGTTCAGTTGGTAAATTCAAACCTGTCTTTTACATACTTGAGTAAATATATACAACACATGCATTTGTAACCTTGGCACATTACTGTCTTATTTTACGACAAGCATAAAGAATGCACCTGTTTTAAAGTCTTCTCCTTTATTGTACTGATAAGAGACATGTGAGCCAAACTGGAACGTTGAAGAAGATGTCAGAAAACAATCATTCATATAAAATTATTCGGATTTCGTAGTCAGCATCGTGAATGAGTTTTGACTCGAAAAGTCACTAGTATCCATTTCAAAGTGATGATTAAACTGCAGAATTAAAAAAGAACGCTTTAAAAAAAATAGCTCATGTTAACATTCCCTTTAAACAGAAACTCACCTCAACCTTGCGTAGCTTGGCGGCGAGTCTCTCCTTTATTTCTCGCTCTGCCAGAACCTTCTCCAGCTTCTCCGTCAGGATCCGCGCAAACTCGACTGGGTCCGTCGGAGGGATCTCCCGCGGGTTGTTGGCACGCTGCAATGCAACGGGGACAAGAAGAAACAGTTGAGAACAAAGCTTGGATATGCTCATTCTCAATTTGTCCCCCCAAAAATAAGATGCCCCATTGGGTACTAAAGGGGGGCAGGGTACAGCATTACCCCCCCCCCCCCCAATATCAAATGGGGTAAGATCTGAAATTTTTTGTCAAAATGTACCAAATGCATTGTATGCACAGGGCATTATGTGTATACCGATTCACTGTGTATTCCTCATAAGAAATAAAGTGAAATATTTGCCTTTCTTTGTGAACTTGGGACTGCCATGACAGGGAATGAAAGGAAGTCAATTCCTGGACATTCACACAAACTCCACTCATTTGTCACCTTTAGAAATGATCCACATGAAAATTACAATTCTTGCAATTGTGGATGAAACTCTTGAAGTTAAAATACAGTAGCATGTTTGTTGCATCCTGTATATCCCTTCTGTCACATTATTAACATTCACGAGTATTTGAGCTTGTAAGCAATGGTCAAATTACAAACAAACCACATATGGCAATGAGCTCTGTTTTCTTTTTGCACAAAAACTGTGGCACAAAAATCCAATGCATAAACAGCCTCTCCACCCAAAATACCTCTTTTGATATTTTGTGATTATTCTGACTGCTTGCTCAATTCCATGATATACCTGACAGGACCAAATTCTCAAGAAAATGGTGTTTCTTGCATTTTTCTCTACTTCCTTCTTTTCTTTGTTCCCCAATACACAGAGGCACAAGTACGCAATTACCAGTTTCACACCCAGGCTGAGCTCAGAAGTTCAAAGGTCATGGTAGTGGAGCCTGCACTGGTGAAGAGGTCAAAAAATAGTCTTCGCTACCAAACCCTAAAGTATTTCTCTTCTACGATCTTGAATGTAGTATTCACATTGTACCTGCTGAACACTGCAAAATGACTTGTATTTCTGGGGTTACAGAAACATATTATAGTGCACTTGGTTTCAGTTACAATTGCATTGGTGGGTAATCTGAAGGTGGTATGCGGGGTCATATTTCACAAAGGTTTACAAGCAGAAACCCTGACGGAGGGTCTGGTTTTTCCAGAATAGGCCTTGAGGTTGGAGGCATATGAAGCACAGATGGGGCGCTCTACCGGAGCCCTGCCTTCACCCCATGCACAGGAATTCAACAAGTTCAATTGTAAATCCAGCTGACAGGGTGTGAAAAGATACAAGATGTACATGGGGCCCAGGGTACAGGAGTGCCACAGGGGATGGGATGCATACAGCAAAGTCAGGAGAACAGAAGGAACAAGGAGTGTAGGGGGGCGATAGGTGAGAAGGAAGGGGGTTAACGGGATTGGAGGGAGGGGGGTAGAAATGAGTGGTCCTTTGGCTGGGGAGGGAATATATACATATGGAGAAAGGAATGACAACTTAAAAAGACAGAGGGGACAAGACTTCTTTGTATTTTAACAGATCATATTTTATGGATCTAATTCAATAATGACTAAAATGCTTGTTTATCTCCTGATATGGTAAATTCCATAACTTTATTGGATGACGCTGAACATAACCATGACAATACATTATTGCGCCTCTTCTCCCCCCCCCCCCCCCCCCCCCCCCATTTGCTTTCCTGAACCATTCCCTGACTCAACTTTTACCCAATCGAGCTGAGAGATTTGCCATTCCTCTGCATACTATCCCGGTAAAATCAGGAGTCTAATCTAAAACACAGGTCCTTGCCTTCTTTTGACTATTGAACATCATAAATTGCATAGAGTCCGTGGTTGTGGTTGTGTGTGTGTGTGTGTGTGTGTGTGTGTGTGTGTGTGTGCGATTTGAATGGAGGCAACAGTATGAACTTGGGATGTAGAGGGACAAGGGAGGGGGGGGGGGGGATCAATCCCCATACTAAATTAATATACCTTATCCACCTTCAAAAGGTGCAAAAGATTTAAATACTCTCCCACAGCCAGATCCTAACCACAAATGCTTAACTTTCACAAGACTCTTGACAAAGAGAAAGGAAAAAAAAGAAGGAAAGTGGCTTTGCAAATTTCCTGGAATTCTTGCCATATTCATTTTTCAGCTGTATAGTTCTTGACCTGTGAAGTATTTGTGTGTGTGTCTGTGTGTCTGTTATTGATTTTTAAGATGTCACAATCCTTCTGCTGCAATGGAGGGGATGCTCTTTAGTCTCAACTCAAGACTTTCTTTATTTAAGAGATGAGAATGTTTACAATATTTTGATATCAGCCAAAGATATAACACTGAAAAATGTATTTTAAAAAAAAGCCATCAAGAACCGCATTCCTTTCATCTTTGACAATAGTCCCTTTTCTTGCACATAACCTTCAAACTTGGATTATTACTGGAAAATATATTCCTTGCCCTTTTTAACCTGCAGAGTGCTGCTACCTGCGCAATAACTAAACATCGAGACAGGTTTATTTGTTTTGGTCTGTATCAACGCCCCCAAAATAAAAACACATTGGAAATTCTGCAACTGTGTTCTTTTGTATGTCCAAGTATACGATTCCATCCCATTAAAACATTGCTGAATTTACACACCTGCAGAGGGATGTTTTTCTTTGTTTGTTTACAGGGCAGCATTCTTTAAGCCCCTGTGGTGACATTCTCACACAATGCCAGTGCACAAGTGTGTTCCTTCTCCCCCCCCCCCCCCCCCTTTACCTATAGGTCATTAACATCAGAAGACGAAAGGTTCAAACTCCACAGCGGTGGTGTTCATCTTTCCCTTACCATCCACATGAATAGGAGGATGCCACTATGCCCAGAATGAGATTCATCCAGACAAAGGCGTCTTTTTATTGGGGGGGGGGGGGGGGGGGGGAGGTGGGGGAGAATTATATTTTAAGTGTAGCGGAACTCAAGATAAAGATGAAATGGGGTGAATGAATAGTTCCTCGCAGCTCTTCTCGCAGCTTTGGGAAAAATAACAACAGACAATGACAATAATCAAGCATGGTGGGTGACTGGCCTTTAACACTTGTTTGCTGCAAGATTTCCAACCCCAACAAGACACCAAGCCCTTTCAGATGGCCACAAGAGACTCGTTTTTAAACGTGTTTAGAGACAAGTTTCATGCTTATTTTCACTTCTCTACAAACTGCGTGCTCTCTGTCATAATGTGTACAGTACGTACGCGCATACTTTTTACAAAGTTATTATAAAAGCTGTAATGTGTTTGATCAGCAGGGCAAAACGTTGTGACAAAGCTAGAGCACATCGTTGGAAGTCGGCCAAGAGCTCGCAATTGACAGAAACTGAACTCTGAAGAAAATTATAGATGTGTTTAACGAATATGATAACAAAACATTATTTTTTTCTTTTTTTGCCATCTGAATCTGTTTGATCCTCTAGCGCTCACATAGCAAACAACTTTATTCTGTGATTTCCTGACAATAGACATTTATCAGTGGTATGTATCTCGTCTATATATCTAGTTGTATGTCATATGATGGAGTGCGCTGGAAATCAGAGTGCAATCTGACTGTGACTGTACATTTACAATGTATATGCAAAGAGTAATGAAACTATCCATATGTACATGTGGAAATATGGAATATATCAAATGACATTTACAATTCACCACATGCAGATATGAGGCTTAATGGATTTTCAGATCTATCTTTTTAAATCCCACACAAAAGAATTTTGCAGCAGGAAGGATTAAAAGTGAACAGAAAAACATGAACAAAAACTGACTGTCCTTTTTAAAGGCCACAGACAAAATAGTTGATATGGCTACACCTGTGCAAGGAGGGGTGAGCATGCTTGGGGGTCGTACAGCATGGGGCTATTAAAGTGAGGCCATGGCCAATGCAGCAGAGCCTTATGAAGGTGAGAGCTTGTAGAGCTGGGGCCACATAAGTTGGGTGCTGGGGCCAATTGAGCCAGGGTTTAGTAGAGCGAGGGCTAGTAAAACTTGGGCTAGTTTTAACGCATACTCACTGGGCAGGGCAAGTGGACCATGACCTTCCCATTCTGCCTGATGTTGTGCTTCATGTGTCGGTTGGCTCTCCTCTTCTGCTGCTGTCTTGACCGGATCGGAAACCCGTCGCTGAAAGTATACGAAAAAGAAAAAAAGAAATTGATAAAAACTGAACAAAAGTATGAGAGAGATTGGGACTGTCCTTTCAATATTCACATAAAACACTAATTTTACTGAAGTTGACAGAGTCAAGCACACTACTATTATAGGAAGTGGCTGGAGACTGATACATCCATGATTCTATCACCAATTGTTGCAGTGTAGGCCTATATATTTCATACTCGGGGAAGATGTAAGCAATAGGTACTCATAACAGCAATCATCAATCTCCAATTCATTAATCCATCACATTTCTCAGAATTTCTTTTGAAGACCCATCCCAAATGTTTATGTTCCTGTGCCCGTGGTTGTGGCAATCAAATGTTTTTCGTGCCACTTTCAGAAGAAGAAACCGTACACTTACAGAATAGAAAACCCTACTCACTAGTGCTGTGTGTCAGCTGGGGGAGGGGATGGGCAAGGGGGTGGGGGGAGAGAGGGAGAATTTGAACTCTGAACTTGTAATGTAAGTTGGTGCAGGTGTCTCACACTGCTGGCGGAGCCGAGACCGCCACGGGCCGCACCGAGCAGCCAGCTACAAATTGGGCAGATTGAAACATTCTGCGGGCATCTGCGAAGGGAGCTCCGGCTTATTACAATCTGAAACCAATACGGTGCTGTTCACATCGCGCACTTGATCCCAGCAAGCTCAATTCACACCACAAATATGCAACTGAGCTGTCCGATTTGATGCCCAGATTGACACAAGCGTAACTTTGTATAGTAATCCAATCACATCTAGTGTGCACAGGAGGAAATAGAACCCTTATCCGATGCATCCACCATAC
Organism: Diadema antillarum; assembly: GCF_040938485.1. Lineage (NCBI taxonomy): Eukaryota > Metazoa > Echinodermata > Echinoidea > Diadematoida > Diadematidae > Diadema > Diadema antillarum. The sequence goes on along the minus strand of NW_027271755.1, from coordinate 1,404,782 downwards.
ATTATGCATTGAAAGCATTTCTCGTATTCTTTCCTCTTTTTTTTTTTGGTCAAATTCCTCTCCAATTCTTATCCCATTTTATGATCTTGTGTGATCACCATGGTAATGATAGTCACACATATCTTTTACACTATGAGTAATGCGCTAGTTCTTATGGTTAAAACCAAGACATGCAATACACTGGATAGCTCTCAACCAGGCTGGTTTAAATCAACAGGTATAAGAGCAATAATCGGTATTAAAAAAAAATTATCTAAATTCATCTGAATTAATAAATGTGAAAAAATCAGAGCAAAACAAATTTGAGTAGGGCCTACATGTACAATGACTCCCCCCCCCAACCCCCTTGATGGAGGTTTTAAGAAAGCTTCACTCATGCATTAGAGTCAAGTTTTCAATGGATATAGCATGGAGAGCAAAGAGGAACTACTAACTAGTGATATAACTCTACAGCTATTGCTAAAAATATTACATTTCCAATCTTTTCTCCAACTCTTGATTCAAAACATTAACAAAAATTCTCAGAATTTTCTCGCTGTAGGGGAAAGAGAGGGAGAAGAGGAAAGGGGAACAAATTATGAAGGAATACGTACCTACACTGTCAAAAACAGGAGAGTTGTCATGACTAGCAGGGGTGCAAATAAAGTAATAAGATTTTGTGCCTTATTTCAGGATCCCTGGCTTAGCACCCACATTGAGCCCTGTGGGGGTAGGGGAACCACTCTGCCTAAAATGAAAATGAGATTTCATCTATCCGTCATCGCCACAGTACTGTTCGCAGCCAGACTTGGGGTACAGCTGTGCTCTGCTTAGTCTACTCATATCAGACCCCAGTGCTGTCGTGGAACGCGACTCGCACAGTACCCTCCTCCCCCCCCCCCCCCCCACACACACACACAAGCGTGAATTCTGCAGCACACTGACAGAAAATCCCAGCTAGCAAATGTTTCTATGCTTTCTTCCGGCATGGGGAGATCACCTAATTGGGACTGCTTGTTGTGGCAGCAATCTGCATCAATACACTCATACAGGAGCAAGAAAGTTGCTGCTTACAATATGTTACAAACGCTTGTCCTCTCGTGCTCACGGAGGATTCGGGTCCCCCTGAAACTTTGCAGGGATGATTGTCACGCCACCGACTGCTAGCAACAGGGTCTATCTCTTGCAGGCTAAACAACTCCGAGTCGCTATCACACCGGCAAGCACACACACATATTGAGGTCCCAGAAGAAGATACAATTTATTCTCCAGCAGGGCAGGAGAAACCCAAAGCAGTATATGAGCCTCCGTGACACCACTAAATCAAATTACCAGGACTGGATGGGGCAGACACGGAGAGGGAACGTATAGCGCTGACGGGAGAGGCATGGGGTAAAAATGGGGGAAAGGGAAAGAAAAGGGGAAAATGCGAAGGGGGGGGGGGGATGCTTGCTATTCCGAGGGAAGGCGGCAGGCAGTGTCGGCACTGCATCAAAGCAATGAAAGGAGATCCGCAGCAGGGTAGGCAGAGAGAAAGAGAGAGAGATATGGAGAAGGAGAGAGGGAGAGGGGGTGATGGATAAAGGAGGAAGAGAAAACTGTTACAGTCTCACAGGCTACGGCACCCCGCTTCCATCGCTGAGATTTTCCATTTCGGGCCGTCTTTGTGTTAATAGGAATAGCCTTGGGTAGATTAGAAACACAGTGTGAAACAAACTTGCATTTCACCCCAACATAGAAACTAAATAACGAGCAGTTGCTACTTTGAAGCCAAGTGGTGCACCGCTCTCTGCCCCTCCCCCCCCCCCCCCCCCAACTTCATCGTCACTGAAATGCAATGGCATTTGGCATTAACAGCAAACGCCCGTGTTGGTATTCTTGGGAAATACAGATTACAATGAAGGGCCCAACTTTATTGAAGTCCCAACTTCCATTCTGGGCAATGAGAACCGCCTACGGTAAACGCAGCAAGGTACGGGTGGCATATTGTTGGCCCAAAATGTGGCAAGATGTGCCTTGACTTGCTGTATACATAGCAAGGCATGGTGACTGGGTTGCAGTATGTGGTTATGAAAACATCAAACTTTCAAAATGTGAGCAAGGAAGTGAAAAAAAAAAACAGCACAAAGAAAAATGGAAGGAGGGAAAAGAAACACAGAAAGAGGATAAATCCAATGACAATATAAATAGTAAGTTCCAATAGCGAACAAGACGGGGAAAAAAAAGACAACAGACAATACATGTGCAGATAGGATGTGAGTATATGTAATAACAAAGAGATTGTGAAAAGAGATAGTTAAGCCATGCTGGTAGACCAACACACAATGCAACCCAATTGAAAAGAGCGTTCGCATGAACAGCACACAAAACAGAATTCATACAACCAATATATGTGCCCAGCTTTGGGTGGTGTTCTTTTTTTTTTTCCTTTTTTTTTATTAGGGTTCAGATTTTCCATGCATGGCCAAACAGCTATGGCAGACTACACACTTCAAAGTGCCGACCCGCCTGGATGAAAATTTGATTCGGGAGCTTAACAAGCTGCGCACAATGGCGTAAATGGGTGTAAAGCTGAGGCCGCGGCGAGCTCCCCACAAAACAGTTTACAAACATGTCGGCAAGGGAGGATAACATCCCCCTCCCTCCTGACTTCATCCTCTTCCTCCACAACCCTTTTACTCTTCTCTCTCTCTTCTTACTTTACCCCCCTCCTTCTGATTATGATAATCACATTGTCATAAATGACTGGGTACGGATAGAATTAGTGGGTTAGCTGGGAGGTGGACTGTGAAAGATTCGGCAAGCTCTGCATTTGTTGATATGATTATCCATAACAAGGTGTTTGTGCACTGCTTCCGCTCACGGGCGCAAGTGCGACCAGTAAAACCAGCGTTTGAGCACAATGGCTACCTCTTTTCATTCCTCCTGCTCCTCTTTCACCCCTTCCTTCCCCCTTCTCTGTATTCTCTCTTCCTTCCTATTCAACCCCTCCCACCCCCCCCCCCCACCCGCTTTTTCCTATCCCTTTCATCAATTTCTTGCCGCCACCAGGCTCGTTTGCATCCAAATACAGCCACAGCTCTTAAACTGCACAATTACCAACGCTGCTACACACAATGCAGCCACACACACACACACACACACACAGATCCGTGTTACATGTTGTACGTGGTTCATGGGTGTGTGCACGCACATTTGTGTGTGCGCGCACGCGTGAGTGTGTGTGTCGGCGCTCTGCATTATTTTGTTCTTCTCTTTCTGGTCCTGTTAGCAGCATCGTTTTTCCGAGTACTCCAAAATTGGATGTGGTTACCGCAGTCATTAGGATAGCTGACAGCGGCTTAGCTCATCAAGAGGCTGACCCAGGAAAAAAGAGAGAGAGATAGTGGGAGAGAGAGCGCGGCTTTCTATTCAGGATCAACTCATTTGGGTGCCCAATATGGCATCTCACTCTCATTAGAATCACACATGCATACAATTATCGGCACGGGGGTAAGGATGCTCCTACCAGGGGCTAGCACAGTGCTGAAGTAAAGGGGGTCTTACCTTGATATCCACACAGAACTAGCAGTATTGGCCTTGAAGAGACCGTCACACCTACCCTGTTGTTTGCAATTCATTCTTATTCTCATTCTCTTGATTGATGAAGAAGATTACACCTAACAAGAAGGGAATCATTTTTGTGAATTAGCCGCTTTCTGTAAATATTCCTTCTACATTTGTATGTCTCGTAGATAAAAACCACTGACATGAATTGGATACTAAATTCAAAAAAACACAGTCACCAAGCCATCAAAGTTTAAATCATCAAACACTACTTCCCATTTGACAAGGTCTGCTTCTTGCACAAAACCTGTGAACTTTCCTTCTGGTTTCTTTCAATCCAAAGATTACCCTAAAAAAAAGACCAAGAAAAAAAAAAGAGAAAAAAATGGGTCCAAATGACCCTTTCTAGAAACACAAACTACTTACACGCTGGAGTCTGTGAGGGACATGGTGTCGTCAGAGATGGCATCACTGCTGAGTGACTGCAGCTCGGAGTCGTTGTTTGAGGTAGCAGGGGCGATGGCGGCACACCCCGGATGGTAGGGGTTCTGCGCACCCATCAGGCCTGGGTACAACCTGGGCAGCCAAGGAGGGAAGGAAGAAATGATGGAAAAATGTCATAAGAGAAAAACGATTGAATACATCGCCATTTATTAAAGATGCAGTGAAATTTTACTACTGTGCATACATTCACCAGCTGCAAACACCATAAATAAAAAGGTATTAATACATCACCATTCAATATAAAGACGCAGTGAAACTTTACTACTGTGCATACATTCACCAGCTGAAAATGAAAATCCACCCTACTACTGTTATGTTAGTACGTATGTGCCAGAGGCTAATGAAGGAATTAAAAAAAAAAAGTGGTGTCATACACTACTACTTGTAAGCAATTTGATTTCATCAATTATGACTCTGTAAGATTTACTGAAGACGAGGAAATGAGCATTGCGTAGTGTAAAAGCTGCTATTTCAGCAAGGGTGAAATTTTCGCCAATTTCACAAATCACTGTTGGACCGTGAATTTGACATGGTGAAAATATCGCCACCTGATGCACTGGCGGAATGAACGAACAGGCATTAGTGCGCTATGATAGCCTGGATGTCAAGTCGTGCAAACATCTCACGAAAATATAATCTGTGACCTCCTCGCTTTTATGAAAGTGCACCATCCACAGTTCAACATTTCTTCTTCACCGGAAAGCTTAAATGGCCAGTCATTTCAAATAAGAATGTGATCATTCCTATTGCGGAGCCATATCAGAGGTATTAGCAAAGCTTGAGTACATTTATCATAAGCCACAAATGAGTTTTTAACAAGGTTAATGCTCATACATAGGAGTGCAAAGTTGGCAGGTATCACAGCCATAAAATTGTCGATGAGCACCAGAGGAGGCGAAGCAGTACTAGCCCATTGAATGGTACAATTTGGCCCCGGGGGCAGAGTTTGCCCAATCCGATGCCCCAAATTTCATTTCCAACAATCCCAGGAATGCACAGCCCCCTCTCTGGCCCTATCTGACCAATCCATTTAGGACAAGCAAACACAACCTGACCACGGCCAGCCACACTACAACAAGGCTAGCCTTACCGAACGAACACCCCTCACACAGCTAGCTAGCTGGGAATCAAATACCGTATTTACTTTATTTCCCTATACCCTCACTACTCCAATGGTCTCTGGACATGTAGTCCTAACTTTCAGACCCATTTCTGCACAAGGAGAGGATTACATACTGCAGGAGCAAAAGCTGAAATTCACTAAATCAATTTGTTCTTTAGCAGGTATTTAATTGTATAGAATGCAATACTGGAATTGTGCCTTTAACTCATTTGAGCTTTACAAGTTTCTTCATTGAGCACTGGGAGTAAAGTAAACATCATGGGTGAAACTGTCAAAGAGCCAGTTACAAAGTCTCAACTCTAGAATAAAATGGGATCTGATGCACTTGCATTCAAGCTGATTGCTATCAAACACAAGTAAAAAAGACAACAGCAAGAACAAGGCACAATACCCCCAAATATGTTGCGTTGCTGTGGAGGGTCTGAACCCGAGACTAAAACACAAGCAACTGATACTGAGTTCTGCATATGTGCAAATGGCACTTTGTTTGGACATTCCAGTACCGTTGGTCAAAGGTCAAATGAACTATAATAAAAAGGGGAAAAATGAGGCTGGTGGAAGTCCTACAGCCCAACGCTATCCTCTCCTCGCATTCACAGGGAGGGGTCCTGGGGGAAGGCTCCCTGTCCACACCGCTCTGATTCCTTATTTTTCTTGAAACACGAGGCTCATCCCGGGTTCAGTGTACATGTGTAGGTGACTTTCTCACATCCGCATACAGAATTATGCAGAGCTGATGTTCTGAACTTGAGAGAGGAACACTCACTTTCACACACACACACACACACACACACACACGTACCAGGTTGTCTAAGAGCATACATATTGTAGATATGGAACTATACTTCTATCAGGAAGAGTGGGCCTTCATGCACATATGGCATCATTCTTTTTGCTGTGCGCACTAGGGTTACATCACGCAAGGTGTTCCACATCCTATAAAGAGCAAGAGAACAAATGGTTGCAATATCGTCTTCATCGCTGGAAAGGCATTCCTTCTGGTAAAGGCAAAAACCGTGCCATATAAAGAAAAAAAAATTCTGATTTCAACAAATAAAATCATAAATCTATGCTTTCGTTAGCTTTCCCTAGTCCCACAAATACACATCAGTGTGAGTCAGGCAGTGAGCCTTCTCTACACACCATACATCAGAATGATCCTATGACACTCGAGATTTGAAGAGGCCTTCATTCAATGAATCGCAAACAATATCTTCTGCACTACCGAGTTATACTTTGGATTATCAAGACTCAAAATGAATAAACTCCTACACATGTTTAATAACCATGCACATTATTTGCTCATTCATTTTTCACAACTCAACATACAGTGCAGTTCAGCTCCTTTCGAACCTCACAGAGGGGAAGAGAAAAAAAAAAATCTACCACGGCCAAGTGCGAATGATGGCACGCAGCAAAAAGGCGCGATGCGGGTGGGGAGGGGGGGGGGGGGGAGACACACACTCGCTCTCTCTCGGAGCTGTTACATAGCCTCAGGGTCACAGAAAATTAATTCTGGCCTCCTACAAGCAGGGAACCCCAAAAATGTTCGTCCTCTGCGCAAAGCAAGCCCCTTTTCTCGTTTGGTCGCTGTTTAGACAAAGTCCGACTGCCGTGTGATCTCGGGGGCCAGGACCACACAAATGCTCTGTGGGACACCATTTTCTCATTTTCTTCCGCCTAACTTCTTCTCTGGCAATTTCAAACTGTGCCCAATCCCCCATCCCCACCCCTCTTTCCATCATAGCTCCACTTGACTTCCAGTTGCTATTCACTTTACACAGTTCGCATCTCAGTGCATCGAGACTGGAATTGCAGTGTTCACTTCTCTTGCTAAATATTTTAATACCTCAAAGGAGTGACTTTCTGTGTTTAGCTCCAAGTGCGCTCACAATAATCTTCATTTCACTGCAGGTTCACGTCAGGAATGACCGCCAAAATAAGTACCAAAATATTGATGAATTCAATCAGTTTCAATGTAAAAGATTTCTTGTAAATTCTTCCCATTTCCCACAAGCACACAGGTAAAATAAATTCATGCTAAACTGCAGATGACCAAATAACGTAAGATCCTTTATCTAGTATGCCTATGTTAATCAATATACCTACATATCACACTGTGATACTCATCATTACACATGCATGTAAACACCTAACGTGAATGGTCATCTGATTATTGAGACTGCCTTTAATACATGAAATCATTTCTAGAAAGATAAATGCATTTGGGTGGATTTGTACAAGGTAACTGTTAACTACCCTGCCTTTTTATCACTGTGGCCTTAAACATTTTCATTCATAAAGCATGAGCATTAATTTACACACACGAGATTGAGCACTTCACCATTTTGCATTGAAGGTTTCCAAAACACGGAAATTAATCTGCATGCAAATCACAGCAATCAAGACTCGAGTCTCCACTCAGCAGTGAAAACTGGCGCTGGCCAAAATTCAAGATGTCTGACCAATAACAAGACAGCAGCAGGTCCAAACGTCTTACATTTTTCACCCATTAAATACGGCTGCATTTTCTCCCATTCCTCACTGTCCTGCAAGACGCGCAATAATTCCCGAGGCAGAATTGCTCCACAGAAGTGAATCTAGTCACGAATGCCCCCTTTCATTACAGGGTCAGTGATGTACGCACAGGAAGACAGAAATGGCGCTAGACTCCAGTTACCAGACCCTTCAACGCTGAGAGTAAGGTGCACACAAACGCAGGGAAATTATAACCCCTCTCTCTCACAAAAATCCATTCATTAATTGCAACGTCAAATTAAGTAGATTGTACCATGCATACCTCGGCAGCATCTAATCAATTCTAATAATCCAAAACAAGACTGTTTATCAAATGTAAAATAAGTGTTCATAAAAAAGGACTAATGATAATAATGGCAAGTAAATGCTTTGGAAGTATATCCATAACAATCATCCATTATTAATACTGTAACTTATCGCAAAACCCTTTTAGGCATTCATTACATTTCATAGAGAATTACTCACTGCATAATGTGTTCACTTGTGTAGACCTAGAAGGCTGGTGCACAAGACTATAACAGAAGACCACCAATCCGGCCTCACTGGTATACCACTGATTGGTAAACTGGACGAAAGCCAATCAAAACTTGGGGCAGAAATACTATGGAATCTGCCTCGAAAAAGCATGGCGTCAGTCAACTGGGTATATCACTCGGGGGTTATTGTGTTCACTGGGGTAGTTTCAGACGAAGCATCGCTCAGGATGAAACTGAAGGATAAAATGCTTATATTTTCACCTGTTTATATACCCACATGCATACAATTTATCTCTTCACATTTTTATAGGCTCTTGGAATCACTTTGCATACCCCATGGCATTACAGACAGAATGAGCACTCTGTTTTATCTTGACACGCTCTGATTTTTCATGACCAGTAATAAAAGCTAATGCTTGATATACCACATTCTTTTCCAAGAAATAATACTGCTCTGACATGACAGAGCAAAACAATACTAACTAAACCAAACTTTTGTCACCAAAGTGACTACTACAGAAAGGGTAATTTGTCATCTGTTCCTTTTTTTTTGTATCATACATTGTAGGTTGGTACACCTTGTTTCTGAACAGTCGCGACATTGTGCACAAGTGCTCATGGACGTGTTCTTCTTTGTATCTGTTTTTTTTTTTTTTTTTTGGGGGGGGGGGCAAAGAATGAATCAAGTTCACATTATCTAAGCCCATGAAGTCTGTCTATAGTATAAACAATCATCAACGGAAGCAGAAAAAGCATGGTAAAGGTGACATTCAAGGCAGTAACTTCCCATTGTTTATTTTCAATGTACTACGTCAATATGTGCATGCACCCACATTCCACACCACTTGAGAGTGTGCACACTCGCTGCAAACTCGACGTTCCATTTACTGGTGGTGGCTGCGATATATGTTTGATTTATCAGAATGCACCACTCCAGCGTGTTTGGGACGCACTCTCACCGACCCGCTCGAAGCGCCAGAGAACCGCACAGAACTGCACGTACCACACATAACATACAGCTCCATCATCTCAAACATTTTTTTTTTTGACTGAACAATCATTCTCACAACACAAGTATGATGACATGTGTATGTGTGTGACTTTTGAACAAAACAGAAAATGCATTCACAGCCTGTTTGTTGTAGGAGTATTTTGATAATGGACCTACGGGTCCATGACTTTGATAGAGAAATACGCCATTTGTAGATCATCAACTATGACACTCAACAGAAATCGCTCTTATCAACTCCCCTCTTACCCCCATCAAAATAGATCTATAAAGCACATTCTGATTTTGGCCATATACTGTAGACCCGTGGCCGTAAAAAGAAATTTGGTGAATCAATGGTATTACGCGCACAAAAAAAAAAGAAAGAAAAAGGGGAGAAAAAAAGGGTCACAGCAATCCTCTTCACAAATCTGCAACCCCTAAACTGAAGGTCCTAATAATTTGTTATCACTATTACATAACAGAACCCAAATGTAAACCCCTTGGAAGTGATGCAGTTCTAGAGCAAACAGTACCCCCTGAACAGCATGGCAGTAAACTACACAAAAGGTATCTCCTTAGTCTAATCATCAGACCCAAAGGGTCATATCTTGGCATCTTGGCCTCTGCCACAGACTTCTCTCCTTTTAACTAATAATATGTGAGCTCAGGGGGTTCCTCTACTTTTCTTTGGAAGACCTATATACCCCTTTCAGTAACCCTCTTGGCTTGGGCCAGGCTCGAGCTAAGTCATAAAATTTTGTGTTTATGAATGGGCCAGGCCGAAAGGGCCCGTGCCAGGCTCGGGCCTGGCACTGATCAAATAGTTTGTGAACGATAGTAACAGTAGAGATTTGAAATAAATAATCACATAGTATAGGAGCCTTGAACACATCATGACACTGAGATTTCCAGTACAGTCCTACATATCACTTTGTCCTTTAAATGAAAATGTAGTGCAGTCATTCTTCATTTAAAGGGATCGTATAGTTTTGGTGAGACTTAACTTCACATTTTTATCATTTTTTTTTCTTTTTTTTTGGGGGGGATAGTGAGAAATCTCCTCTGAAATATGAAAGAGCATGTAATTCCAAGAAGGATTGAATGTTTATTTGATGAAAATTGGGTTTGAAATGACCGAGATATCCAAAACAGAGCGATCCTAATAAAGTGTGAGACCCACACTTTATTACGATCGTTTTGTTTTACTTTATTTTTGGACGTTTCAGGTATTCCAAACCCGATTTTTATCAAATAAACTTTGAATTCCTTTCAAAATGGTATGCTCTGTACTATTTCTTAAGTGTTTTCTTGGTATCTCGCAAAAAAAAGTTAAAGCCCAATTTTCATCTCCACCAATACTGTACCATCCCTTTAACAGCTCTCCTAATCAAAATTGAAAAAAAAAATACAGCATTAAAACTTTACTATAATTCTGTAGAAAACCTGGCAGTCCTGCTTTTATTTTCATCTTTTTTTTAATAGAAACTGCCACAAGGAAATAGTTTTCATTTAATCTTGCTTGAGCACTTCAAAAATTTTGAATTTGTAGCCATATTTTTTCTACACACCGAATCCCAAGGAAAGTGTGATGTTCTTTGAACTATGGGCAAATAATTTATGAAGGTGAATAGCGCAATGCCCGCACACAATGCTACATTATAGGCCTATACAACACTCCTTTCAACATTCTGCCAAAAAACAAACAAAACAAAACAAAACAAACAAACACTGGACTTCTTCCAGGAGGCCGCACAACAGTCAGAAATCAAGTGTCTTGTGGACAGCGCACTGATTATCAGACTAAACATATACCGGCAGAAAGGATGGAAGAGAAAAAAAATGCCATCTCGGTAGTCACGGCAGAATAGCCTACACCAACATGATGTCCAGTGGTGTGTCCAGTGGTGTCCGCACCGGAAAGACTACCTTTGTAGACTGAACCATTCTATGTTTGCCTCCTCCACTTGATCTCAACAACCAAGAGTTAATGACAAACGATGCGTTACTGGAATCAACCTCAACGGATTAGGCCCCCTTCTCCTCAAGGAGAGCGATCAACTACAATTTATTGGGGGGCACGTTGCCGCCGCCTCTTGTTGGCTTGTTCCACTCCTCCCCATATAAATGTGTATTAATATGCATAACATAAACACAGTCTATATTTACACAATTTATGACAGGAAGAATAAACGGCATGGGAAGTGCATGTCAACAAAGAAAAAAAAAAAATGAAATTAAAAATAGAGTGCCCTGGCACACAGAGCCACACCTAGGCTTACATGTTGTAGGCACAGGGCATGGAAAGAATTCAATCCGAGGATGAATGTGTCATATGGTGAGCTCAATTCTTGACTATCTGTGCTCACCTCTATATCCAACATCAATTCATACACCATTGCATGTTTCTGGAACTGATGCATCTAGCTGTGAAGAACACTTACACAGGTACATGGTGTGTATGTGTCTTCCATGGCAGCTAATTGCAAAAAGCAATGTCACCACAATATATGACTGTGAAGGCGGAATTGGTAGTCAGCAGCATAGCATCCACAGTATTCAACCAAGGTAGGGCAGATGTTTCCCCACATATTCCATCTGCCACTGCCTGAAATGAGCAGTGACCATAAGACAAGGATGGTCAGACTCCGGACAATCGGCCGCCAAGGAGACAGAGCGTGAGAGAGAGAGAGTTTGAGAGAAAAAAAAAAGGGGGGGGGGGTACCGAGCATTGAGAAGTACAGTGAGGGGTCGTAGGCAGTGCATGACCGTGTAGAATGCGGTTAAATTAGATTGGACGGAGAAGAGAAACAACCGGCAAGTTGGTCTCCCCATCAAGGGCGGTTGTTATCACAGTACATAAACAGTGTGGGTATATGCCACCAGTGGGAGATTCACAACCATTATTAGTTTTCTGGTGTCGTGAGGCAAGCAGAGCACGACAACTCAGTCGATGACGACGACAACTGCAAGCTTTCCCGCTGCCAGTTTTTTTACGAGCGATACAAATCTAGAACGCCTAATGCTGCCATTGAAGTGCATTTGGGTCGAAAGAAAAACTCCATATTGCCTATGTAAGAAAAACCTCCATATTGCCTATGTGCATGTCAAAGCTACATGTATAGTGTACCTTTTTGAACAAAGCATAACTCCCCTCCCGCCCCCTCCCAAATAAAATTAATTGCAACCAACACAATCATTGCCACTCTTCATTTGGCAGATCTTTAATCAAATAAAATAATATAGAGAGATACAAGTCTTTATGCTAGCATACAAATGTATATTCACAAGAAGCTAACAGCGCTCCTTCTCAAAATTCAGATAAACACACACACAAATACACAATGTAGCACCAGCTTCTCCTGGTATGGACAACGGAAAGAAAGGAAATTACACAAGCCAACTCAAGTGCACTTGCCTGTAAGGCATACAGCACAATGCAAAGCCCCAATTCTTCTCACAAATTGAATCGAATCAAATAAAGAAATTCTCTTTCGGCCGAATCGCTGCAGCTATTGGAGTTTCTGCCCATTGTCTGAGGACTTTGCCTTTGCTTAACAGTTGGCGAACATCCATAATTGGGATTCTGTGGTTGCCTTGTAAAGAAATGTGGCAGCGTCCACCTGCATCATAACTGTAAGTCAATTTCTTTTATATGTGATTTCCATCAGATGCGAGTGATGAAACTTTCGTGTCTTTAATAGGTGACTTCATCGCAAACAATTGATGCCCAAGGACGGGGGAACCGATAGGAAAGGACAAGGGCCATCATTAGGCGAATACATGGGCAAATTCCACTGCAAGAAAGACTGTGTTACAACAACGTACACACTCTGACATCTCAAAAGACATCAGCATCGAAGCTAGAGAAAAGGTTATGCTCACGCCACAGACAGCCCAACATCTTCTTGCCAATGCAATGCTCTGAAGTTTTCTTTTGAGATGAGCTTCACGTCATCAGAGGGTGAAAGCACACCGTACGAATGACATTCAATATTGCCGTCAATTATAAAATCAAACCCACAGAATGGTGGAAATTTCATAAAAACTGAACATGAAGCATAAAAGTAACAGGAACTTCCATATGTACATGTGTAGTGTTTTTCAGTGCAGACTACTATTGATCCCAGTCACATTATGCAAGGATAGATACACTGTAGGCAATGTTGCTACCTCAAAATTTTCCCTCTTCTTTCAAAAATACAAAAATCATGTTTGCCACAAACATTGTAACATTATATCTTAAATGCAATTCAAATGTTTACTTTATGAGTTCAGTAAAAGAAAAAAGAAAAGACAGATCGTGTGCAGGTCAGTAGGAAAATAATTACTCAATTGCATCATCACTGTATGTTGCATGTTTGGTGGTGAGAAATTTGACTGTTTTTGTGATAACGCAAATTCCATGACTTTTTTCTTTACATCCAATTTTGACTTTTACCGTTTCTTAGTGCCAGTTAGATTTGACCCTTCCCTCTCAGTGGTATCTTGAACTAACATTCAAGCATTATTTTAATACAGTGCATCCTTTCCAACTGATTAGACCTAGACCCAACTCTACAAAACTCATATTCTAATGTGTTAGTTGTCCAGATTATTCACAGGCAATGCACCTGTATGTTCATTTTCTGAAGGTGCTGGGTACCAGAAATGTATTGATCTGCTGCAAAACTAAAGCAAAACAGGGTACAGTAACAATTACAGGTGTGTCTCAATGACACCTTGGAAGTCCACGAGGAATCTACTGGATCCCATTGCCACAATTTCCTTCACTTCTGATGTGAGATGTGAATCGTTACTCTCTATGTACCATAACTTCCTATGTGAAATACGAATTGGTATTCTCTATGTACCAACCTTTCTTGATATTTCTCTATATGCTGCCTGTGGTGCGATGTCCTGAACAGCATGTCAGCCGTCAGGGAGCCCGGCGCCGGGAGGTCTGAGAGTTCCGCGTCCTCGTGGAGCGTTGGAAGATACCCTGTGTGTGCGTGATGGCTGCTGCTGGCATTGCTTGAACAGCCTTCTGAACTCTTCGGGCTCACGCCACCATTGTTCACATATTGCACATAAACATCCGATTTAAGAAACATGGGGTAAGAAGTCTCTCGCATGTACTGCTCCACCTCCGCCTGGCTGGCATCAAAGAGGTTGCTGTTGACAGAGTTTGTCCTGATACAATCTGCGACATGGTTCCGGGTCGCAGTCTCTAGCCGGACGACTTGCTGGCCGTCCTTCTTAATAAATCTCCGATATATCAACTTCGCCAGGTCGGCCCGGACGGGGTCATTGTTCGGCTTCTTCTTGAATCCCTGAGTGGCAAGCCAGAACATGAGCGGGTTCTCCGCGTTCTCCTGGACAAGGTAGTGTTTGAAGAGCTGGATCCCGTCCTCGTCAGCGAGCAGGGCGTGCAGGGACTCGGTCCATCTCGTGTACGGCGGGGTGATGGAGGCTGACCCCTCCGGCTCGAACCCCAGCGGTGCCTCATCCTGCGTCCCTTCCTTGGTGTCCTTCACGAGGTTGGATCGCCGCGGGGTCCCGCCTGAGTGGTCGCTGGTCTTTCCGCTCTTGATGGAGGAGGACACACTCCCTCGGTCCTCCGTCTCCTCACCCGGGACGGGAGGGCGCTCGCTCAGTTGGCTTCCCCCACTGTCAGCCAAGTACCTAAACACAGACAAACTCATGTTGGTTGGCCACCATTCCTTTCGCGGTCGATGAAGTCCCTGCTATAGCAATGATCCTGGCTCCATCCTTGGCCGCCTGAAGGAGTGAATTCCACACTCTCCAGATGTGACCTGGGCCTCAAGTTGGTATCAGTGTTTTGCCGTTCAAGGAGCTACCTGCAAAAACACAAAGGAAAATGTAGTAATTATTATAAAGAAACCATCGCCATACATATTCTTAGTAATATTAGCATGTCCTCCTTGAGTATTTGCGGTATGTGTTCAGTGTTCTACATAGCACATCACTTCATTCTTTTCATTCTAAATTCAAATACAACAGAATGGATTCGAATAACATGAAATAGCAAAATGAAATGCAATGGATTTCACACAAATGCTCTGCCCAATGTACTTCAAATGTTAAAAAAACAAAGCATAGGAATATCGAAGAAAATTCCAAATCAACACTCCATAAAACCTCACTGGTACATATCAAGAGAAACCTTTCTAGACAAAAAAATTTCACAATATTTATAACACACATACAAGAAAAGCGTGATTTTAACAGAGAAGTGGGTTCCTTTGCAGCATAAGTCCACAGTTCAAACTTTTTTTTTCTCTCCCCAAATCTTTAGACTGCCAAGTAAAGCCACTAAACCCAAGCAATCTACCCTCAACAAAACGCGCCATTTTGAGATTTGCCAGTCAAGGTGAAAGGTCAACTCTGGCATATGCCGAGTGCAGCCACCACTAGCATTCCAAATTTACCTGTAATTTGCCACATACTCCACCCCCCCCCCCCCCAAATCGAGAGTACTACAATGCTATAAAATCATACTGCACATAACTTCTCACCAAAAAAACACTCTCTTCTCCTGCAGAGCTGTAGATGCACAGGATTGTGCCAACTGCTGATTTCATTGCTTTCCAATTCCCTACATACATACAATAGTACAGCGTGCATTACTGTAACATCCAAAGCAATACACATAGAATGTGGATATGAAGATTTACACATTCAGCGCCACAAATACGGTATTAGAAAAGCAATGGTTAACACTCTCAAAAGCACACTTCTCACAGACATGTCACAACACAGTCGGTCCTCACTGGTAGGCTAAAAACTTGCCATAAAATTTCATCTACACAATTATCTTGCCAGGAAGGCAAAAATCTACCTTTCTACGACTGAAAATACGGTTACACATGCCTCGCAAAAATTCTACTCCTTCGTATTTTCATTACTCAACGACCGGAAAAGCAGAGTGAATGCGAGCATCGGCCGCCGCCATTGCACATGCCAAGCAAGTGGGAGCGCGAATGGCGAGTACATATGTAGCTGGCGGTAGTTACTGTGTGGACATGTGCATTTGCTATGCACAGAATTGAAGCATACATAATAAATGTGGACTGAAAAGGCTGCCATCTTATTAACATACATTAAGGTCACATCCAATCTCCATACAACCTTTCTCGATGTAGCATCCCTTCACGAAGGGAGGAAGAAGGGGGAAAAAAAAAACAGAAGGAAAGAAAGCACACAGCCTGTCTACTCAAATCTTAGCAGAAGAGAGGGAGAGAGAGAAAATTCCCTTCACTTTCTGGACGGCTTCCGAACCCTGCAGTATACAATAAAGAGTATCTGGCCTGCTCATGATAATTTAAGATCCCGTCCATTCACTGCTGGCTCTTTCTCCCTCAGTACCCCTGCCTCCCTTCACAAAAGCAATTCAATGTGTTGTGTTGTGCTATTGAGGCTCACTGGGCCTTTTTTCCCCCCTCATTTCTTTCTCCCTTCTCTTCACTCCTTCTTTTAATAGTAGACTTGCAGGCCAGTGCAGAGCTTTGAATAGCTACTGCCCCCTTTTGTTGCACAGAAATCCTCAGCCCTAGCTTCTGGCATGGCAGGCTAGCTGCAAGATTGTTCATGTTTTTGTCAAAGGTCGTGGGTTAGGCATAATATTATGAAAGGTGGTGGTGGGGGGGGGGGGGGGGGAGGTTAATGGAGGTAAAATTTTTAACTCTAGTCTATACTTTCTATTAACAAAGCTGCAATTGCTGTCTTCCTCTGACTACATAACACAGGCTCACCGAAACATAAAAAAATGACATTTAAGGTGGTTTCAAAACACCTGCATTCCTATAAGGAACGAAGACATCATTGCTGAGTAAAGTTTCTTTGCATGTGTGTGTTTTCATATGTATTAAGTTTTTTTGATAATCTGTTTGTCCCAACATAAGACTGTCCCTTAATAAACTTATCTCTTAGCTTACACTGGTCAAATCACGAGCATTAAAAGGTGGCTATCTTGCCTCTATCAATAAAAAAAATAGGATGAGGATATTATCTAGAGACTGATGATAATGACAATTAGAATGTGGTACTTGTATATGACCCGAGGTATACAACACACAGTATGTTCCCAGTCGTTATCACCATTTTCTTTCATCACTTATTTTATTTTTGCAAATAGGCTGGGGATATAGAAGAGCACTTGTCTCTGCAGCCACAAAACAAAAATGAATACAGTTGAAATTTAAAAGAGATCACCAGCGAGTACAAACATGTATATACTGGCTGCACCTTTCAATTCAATGGCATCACAACATGACTTTCACACAAGTTGCACAATGCAGGACAAGAACAGGTACTGTATATTATGCATAGTCCCACATGTGCACCTGTGTGTGTGTGTACACAATTCCTGTATGTGATTCTTGTCTCCATCATCACACTGATACTAATTATGTCAATCTATTCATTCTGGTTCATGTTAAAAAGACCTGTAGTATGCTTTCTAATGGCAAGTCTTCAGAAAAGACAGGATAGAAAGTGGGACTAGCCTATTAAAAACACAGCCACTGACCAAAAAACAAAACAAAAACCAAACAGAAAATTATGCTCTGATTGAACTCTGTAAAAATACACAAATCTGAATATGAAAGAAGCATTCAGCCAAAAAAAAAAAAAAAAAAAAAAAAAAACAGCGTTAAAAGTTTCCTATAATACAATATAAAGCAGCTAGAGTAAAAACTAACCCATATGGAAGGTGCTTAAAATGTCAAAATATCACAAAATTCTCTGGTGTATCACCTCTAAAACTAATGATCAAACACTTGGTGTTTATGTTTAAATGTTATTACGTACTTGTTGCTTTTGTCACTTGATGATACCAAATGCAGTAAATACAGGATTCACAATTCAGAGAAATTTTGAATACCTATTCTGAGGAAACAGGAATATCTTACAAATGAAATTTGGCACAAGTATACCAAATGTATAGTGTAATCTCAAGCCACTTCTTCACTACTTGCCACACTTGCTTCATATCAACAGATACAATTTCTTATAGTGTGAATTTTTCAAAACAAATTGGGATAGCATACAGCCTGTAAACTGCATACAAACTGCTTCATTAAATCATTTGAAGGATAAGTCCACCTTCATTTACATGTGGATTGAGTGAATGCAACAATATTAGTAGAACACATCAGTGAAAGTTTGAGGAAAATCCAACAATCCGTTCAAAAGTTATGAATTTTTTAAGTATCTGTGCAATCACTACTGGAAGAGAAGACTATTACAGTGTATGATGTCACGTGCGTACGATATAAGGAAAATAAAAAGAGAATTTCACAAAACTTTACTTTTTGAATAAAGTGCACATTTCTTCGACATGTTACTGACGTATGTTAAGGGTAATATTATTGCCCTTGCCTTCTGAAAGAGAGAAGTTGAGTGTTCTCTTGTAATACGAGAAAAGGGAAAATATGTTGAATTCTCTTGATACTTTCTTTATATCGTTGTACACATGTGGCATCACAGGCTATAGTAGTCTTCTCATCCAGCCGTGACTGAGCAGAAACTTCAAAAATTCATAACTTTTGAACGGATTGTCCGATTTTCCTCAAAAACTCACTGATGTGTTCTACTAATCAATACTGCTGCATTCACTCAACCCACATGTCTATGAAGGTGAACTTATCCTTTAATAGACTGTACATGTAAGTGTTCCTCGTGGAAAAACAACATAACTAAGACTTGCAATTTTTGTATACATGTCCACATTCAAAACTACTAGTGCTGATATGACAGTTTTGGTCTCTTTCAAGAATCCTATGGCATTTTTTTCCCCCTACCATCGATCATGTTCAATTGTGGGATCATGTATTCCAATGAGGTTCTGCAGAGTCTTGGGAGGAGAGTGTTGGATGAAGCCTTGATATAAATCACATGTATGTGAAATATAAAATACTTTTGACTAATAACATGCTGTATCCTGCACTGCTTTCCTTTCAATAAAACACTGTAATTACGAATAAGTTTTAAGATGTCAACTACAGTTACCAATAATGAATGGGACCAGGCAGCATTTGTCATAAGCATACAAAGTAGTACGACAGCTACAGTATGTACTTACATTACGTACATTGTAACAGTTGAGATTACATTGTATTTTGTGCAATCCACTTTTTTCACACTGGATTCATTTCAATGCACATTTTTATACATGGCAGACAAAATTGTCATTGTAATATACGTATGTAACTTTATACATAGACAAAATCCTGCTAAAAATAGCAATGTGTTATTATTTCAGTGCTAGTTCAATGGAGCGAAAATTTCCACACTACAACTAGCATAAAGAAAGTATTCCAAGATACAGTAGACTGGTTATACTTTTGGAAGAATATAACTTCATCAAGACGAACCAATCATTACTTCTCTGCACTGTTTTTTTTTTCTTAATATCTGAACATATCTGAACTTGCCAAAATTCAGAAGTCTGTGGAGCTCAAACAATGCACAGACACGACTTCAAGACAAAAACATTATTGTATTGTGTTACGGACACTTATTTTTGTTGCTCTGAATTCCATCCTAAGAGGATGAAATTTCTAGCAAAAGTAACACTTAGATAGGCCTCTATTACAAAGTCCTGAAAATGATGAATTTCACAAAATTATGTGATTCATTCACTGTAATTTTAGGAAAATGTACTTCCAAGATATTCTTTCTGCAAAAAGCAGGAATGCACACTAACCCATTTTTTCTACTGGTGCGACCTGTCCCTGTCAGACCAGTAGATACCCAGTTTTTCCATATATTTTTTCTACCGGCCAGTATATTCCTGAAAAGTTACTGGTCTGATAGTGATTTTTACTGGTCAGGGACTGTCGGTCCAGTGCCAGTGGGCAGCGTTGCTTTAAGCATGGTGCAAAATCACATACAATATGCACATGTAATTCTAGACACAATTTTCATAATGGAATAATCGATGTCTTTAACATCTTCATCACTTCCATAGCCGTGTTTCACCTCATATTCATACCAAGCAGATAACAAAGCGCAAAACAGCAAATGAGGCTCAAATTATGTATTGTATGGTAAAAGGTCCAACATGAACATTTTAAACAATCTATGCAGTAAAATCTTGTGATAACTATCGACATTTTCTTCTAAATCCGAGGTGAACTGTGAATTTCTTAGCATTTCTACAATTTCGTGTCACATTTTGGTGATTTCCGGCCCATACATCACTCAGTAAGGCAGGTCTGCGAAGTCCCATGCGTATAGAATGTCATTATTAGAGATTTACGCGTCAGGAATTACAATGTTGTCAATGGTGTCCAGAATACCATGTCTGTTTTATCTGGGCTCAAGTTTGAAACTAGAGCTGTAACCATGCAAAGATGAGTCTACATCAAAATGCTAGAGTCGAGACATTATAAATTGAATTTATGTGCCGTACGTACATGCACTCAAGCCTTGGCACATTATATTGTGAACTGATATTTTTCTTGAGTGAATACTGTCTGAATTTTTTGTCTAAAGCATGAAAGGAATGATAATCTCTCCATTTTTACATGATTTGTGACAAATTACATTCTAATGTTACACATTGTCATTACTCAACAGCAACAAAAAATCCATGAACCATGGCAACACAAACTGGTGGTGGTACAGAACCTACCCACAAGTGTCAGTATCACAGAATACATATATGCGGCTATATATTTCTACTCTCAAGAGAGCTTCAAATATTTAGACATGGGTTTGCAAATGACTCTGATAATGCTGATAAAGGAATAAACTGCGTTGCTGCACAATACAGTAGACTTCTTGTGCTTGTGGTAATAAATACTCAGTACACTGCACAGTCTCTACACTGTGTGCCTCCACTGCTCCAGAAATTACTGCTACTGCCACATGCACACACATCAACACTCCACCACTGCACTGGCACTACGCTGTACAACGGTACACCACAACTAGCGTGCATTTTTCACAGCACTCGTGTAACATCACGCGCGAGACTCGAAACTGCTCGTCTTCCAAGGCCGACATCCCACGCTGTGTGTACACGCCAAGATTCGGTTATTTTCTTCTGCAGTCCATCAGTGACATCGGGGGTTATATAGTTATATCCAATGTGATAAATATCCAAGAGTAGCTTACCATCCAGTATGGGACTATCACTGATGATATTTCTTCTTTCACTCTCACCGCCTGTTCCTTTCCAAACGCGTCTGCACACAAATAATCGACCCAAGCACAACCTCAACCGACCGCGGTAAACGATGCGATGCGATGCTCTTTACAGGGCTAACCAATGGGAATCCAACGAAAAAGGCCCCGCGAAAGCTACGGGACGGCGATACCGAGCCATACGTGTGGGCTTGTGTGTGTGTGTGTGTACGAAGCACACTGCTGGCGCTAGGACGTAACTTTTGTATGCACAATGCACGCAGAGCACACGGAGGACTCGCGGGGTATATCTCGCTCCAAAATTAAACCCACCCCGGCCCCGTAAAGTAAAGATACATTTCCTAACGTACCACCAGACTAGCACCGATGATATTCTCAAGTACACCTCATCCTCCATAGAAGAATAAACACACAGCAAACGTACCTTACCTTCTCACCTTTCCACGGGAGTAACTATGATCAAAATTACGTCGATGTTCCCATATCCATTGCATTGTATGAAACTGGCAAGTCACTTTGCGGCTACAAGCCAGGGCAGTTTCTCAGTGTTGCAAAGTGCATGAAACATCAAAGCACATGCCCGCCGCCCGAAAAGCTCCCAAAGGGCAGTGACGTAAACACAAAGGAAAAGCCGCACCAATCAGCGAGCACTTCATTAACTCGTATGGACCTGGACTATTTTCAGGTACGGGGGTGTCCAAACCATCTTCACTGAAAATTCACAGACCGCTAAGACATGCGGGTCGTGAATAGCCACTTTACTGCTATTACCTGGTATTTGATATGCTCTCTTCATCATGATATATGCTGACGATACAAAATATACTAAAAAAATACATTAAAAGACTGAGAAAAACACCGTAGTTATTATTTGTCCCTCAGACGACCGTAACTAAATAGAACACGTTTCAGTGGCTGCAGTATACTGTATCATTGTACTGCGATACAAGAGAATTACCCCTTTTTCCCTTTTAAACGCAATGTCCTATATCGGAAACCACACCGCCGACCCCTATGGCATTCGACGCTGCCGCGGGGATGTTCTTTTATATTCTTCGAGAAATACTTGTTTCAAAAATATCCGAACATTTCTCCCTCAACTTTACACCCCCCACCCCCCCCCCCCCTTCTTTTGCTAACCATGAATTTTACCCGGCGATTATCAAACAAAATGGTGCGAATGCTATTACCACTCTTCCATATGCTGAAGTTTTATCATAACTTCCTCCGATATTTAGCCATTTTAATTGCTGCCTTTTAAAAGTCTCTGGCTCCTCTATAAAGATGTTGTTTGGGCGGTTTTTCTCTATGCTGGCCAACATTCCATCAATGAGGAAGAAGTAGGGTCGTATAACTTTATTACACTGGTTGTAAACTTCGTCGGTAACGTTTTAGTTGTTAGCCGTACCCATCGCTATAGTCTATACTCTTCTCTTTCTTTCTTTTTTTTTGTCTCTTTTTCGTCTTCCCCCTTTTTTCTCCGATTACCACTTATCTTTATTTTGTATACCATTTCTTTCTCTCCCCTTTTCCTTACATGTTGCTCCCTCCTCTTCACTCTATCCGATACTGAATTATAAGCTCATTCTCCATTAGCTATAAACTTCTTTTTTCGTCCTTTCCTTCTCCCTTTCATTCTCTCCCTTATTAAACGACTATTCTTCTATCCACATAGCAAGATTTGCTGTCTTTTAATGTGATCTGGACACGCCTTTAGAGAGCCCCGCTCATCGCTAGTTTCGGTTACAGCTCGTTATTCCGAAGGTTCGTTATTCCGAAGGCTCTTTATTCCTAAGATTCGTTATTCTGAAGGTTCATTGTTCCGAATTTCATTTTCGGATTCACCAATCTTTTGAATAACGAACCTTCGGAATAACGCCACATGATTTTCGGATAAATGAACCCTTTTTCATTTTCGGATTAACGAACCTCTAGGTATAGGGAATTTGTTCGGAATAACGAACCTTCGGAATAGCGAACCTTCAGAATAACGACCAGCATTCGAAATTTCAATCCGTTTTCACGACGCGGCAAAGCCAAAACGCGCATTCCTGATTGAATCGTCATCGCAAAAGGCTCGGAGTGTTGATGTCAACTTCGGCTATAAGCTGCCCGGACAAAAGCAGGCACCACGAGTTTACCCGCAACACCTCGTGCCTCACTCGTGGTGCATATATCCGGAATGGGTCGGTATTTAAGTCGTAGATACTCGTAGTGTTTAAAGCATTTTTTTTTTTTTTTTTTTTTTTTTTAGTGGTCACGGCATGTTTCCATCATAACATGAATAAACGAATTGCATTATGCAAATGCAAAATATTTTTATGTAGAAATATTGGACTAGTGCACCTGAATTCTCAAAATATTGGGCCCGTACAAGTAGGCATAAGCTTAAGTATGAGCAGGTCTCAAAAATACAGTATAAATAGGCCTATCTTATTAGACCTATGCATAGATGCACCAACTTTTCTGGAATCGCGAGGAAAAGAAAAAGGACAAATACATGTCGACAGAAGTCATAGAGGTTTCATAGCCCACTGTCAACATATGCAATATGGTCGGGTATTTTCGGTCAGCGATTCCTGTTGGTGTGCGAAGATTCTGTGCATTATTATAAAGCAAGTACAACGACTTTGTGATGAGTCCTTCCCTCCTTTAATGATTGAGGGTTAAAAATATGACTATCGACACGAAGTTTCATATTGATTTCATTGCTGTGACTTATTCAGAAAATGCATATATAAATATATATGCATAATATGCCCATTTGTACATGGAATACTCATTTTTATGTCATTATGCATAATGTATGCCTATGAGTGCATCGTCATATCATTTAAAGGTCGACAGTATAGGCTTGGATAGTCATTTCCGTTTCCACAGTGCCATCTTTATAAGAGTCCACTGTTTTACAACTATCATTCACCTTATTATGATATGTATATTCATTCCATCAGGCCTGGTATAAACGCGCGAAACTTATGAAGTTGAAACCCTTATACGCAGGCGGCATAGCACATCGGATACTAGCTATAGGGGCCATATTTCAAACATTCCACAAATTACAACCTATGTGTTTTCATGCTGCTTAAAAACTAAATCTTTGACGAGCACCCGTGTTGACGTTCACTCATTACCGCGCATTCACGTAGGCCCTATCATATACAGAACAAACGACCCCCCCCCCCAAAAAAAAAAATAAATAAATAAAAATAAATACAAAAACACCAAAAATAATATCGCACTGGCTTTTTTGCGGATTGAAATTGAAACACTACATTTTTGGGTGAATAACCTTGGTAAATGTATTACATGCGTATGTTATAATCACGATTAAATTTCCTTTTTTATGTATTTACATCAATTTCATCTTTGTACACTTTTAAGAGTAAATTTTTGGGCATAACTTCATTAAATTTCTAACCTGTAATTACTAATACGCTGTAATTGTTTATCTCGGGTCATCCACCTCATTTATCATTCGGACCACTCTTACAAACAACAACAAATCAAAATATCCACGGGATGAAAAAAAACACGAAATTAATAATAATTACTGTAATAATGTGAATAATCATAAGCGCATATTTATTATACTAAATGACTTCGAAACTGGAGAAAAAACGCAACGCACTGCCAAGTTGAACCTAACGAAGTAACATCGAGTCGTATACATGCATCTGCCTCAACGAGAGCTAATAAGTGCCTCTGATTATAAGCTTCATATACTGGAAATAACGACGCCCTCACCTGGAATGGAAATAAATATGACCATGAGGAACAGTGCAAAGTAAAACTTAACGAAAAGACTTACTCTCTAAAGAAAATCGAGTGAAAATTTTCACTCTAAAAAGAGTGAATACAAAAAAGAGTGAATTTCGAGTGAGATTGGAGTGAATTTTTGAGTGAAAATGCTCATTTTCACTCATTTTGGAGTGACGTCAGGGATCACTCCAAAATCTTCGAGTGATCCCTGACGTCACTCCAAAATGAGCATTTTCACTCAAAATTCACTCCAATTTCACTCGAAATTCACTCTTTTTTGTATTCACTCTTTTTCGAGTGAAAATTTTCACTCGATTTTTTTTAGAGAGTAAGGACAATAAGACAATAATGCATAACAACAAAATGATACTAATGCCGGTAGTTTACCAATTTTAACGATCGAGTCACGGAATACGATTTTCTAATTCTGTGCGTCCCTGTAGAGATATACGGTCGAGACTTCTGAGCTCATGTTGAAAATCTGTTCACGGATCGAAGGCAGAATTGAAAAAATTGAGAGGGCAGGAAGAAAAAAAAAACGAAAAAAAAAAAACACACACACACATAAGCGTATCAATGCCTGTATGAGGCGGATAAGGGAGGCATGGGATTTTAGTAAGGCTGGATTGGGCGAGCACACCGCCGTGGTAGTATACCCTTTACGGGTGCTAATGATTTATCGCAAGCAATAAAAATAAGCCGACTCTCTGTGATGTATGCCGCCAGCGAAGCCCCACCAATAGAAAACAGGGCCTCCGCTATGGCCTATTCACCGCCAGTCCCCGACCATTGTTCGGCGGCTCTTGCCTGCGCCTCTGTCTATCTCCCAACCAATACAGCCTAACTGATCGTATACTGCGCAATCACCCTTGTGTTGTTCGCTCTATCCATCTCTCCCATTCTCTCCCTCTCTCTCGTCCCTTCCCTTCTTTCTCTATCTCATTCTTTCCGTCAAATCCCCTTTCTGTCCTTCTTTCGCAGCGAATCGCGCGACGTGTTCAGCAGCCTAATGGTGGACAGTAAGTGTTCCTAGCTTATAGAGTGACGCAGTGGAACGTAAAAACACTTTGAACACGCAGTGTAAACGCTTTCCAGGGATTTTTAACGTCGAACAGAGGGCAAAAAGGTATGCGTTTACATGCTCTTTCTTTTGCACTGGTAGAATACATATATTTCAAACAATGAAGATACATTTTTTTTCAAACTATCGTCAAAATGATAAGTGAACATTATCCGAGGCGCATCCGGGACATCTATAAAATGTAAGTTTAATTGTTTATTGAAATATGGTGTTACAACAAAATAAGACAACAATCTCAATGCGCTGTAATAATTTTTTTTTCTTCTAAATATTCTTAAACTGGAAAAGAAGGAGGTTCTGATCGGGTTAATCATGAGGTTATTGTATAGGCCTAAAGACTTTTAGAATGGGATGTAAACAACGTTCACGAGAAGTAGAACATCTTTGAGCTGAACGAGATCATTCATAGATATTTACAAAAGTAACGGAGCATTCTCAATTTGCAAAAGATGAGAGAATCAATGTCAGGAAAATGTTCTTATCTCTTTTCACGTTGATGTGCTACACAGCTCATATAGTGCCGTATATACGGCATTGGCATTAGTGGTCGTCAAGAGAAAACCGGACTGGTCACATGACTGTGACGTCACGATTATTAATGTGCGCCTATAGAGTCATCACATTTTATTTTCTTTATAATTTCTTCGAGCAAAAAAAAAATGACATTCTTTACCCCCCCCCCCCCCCCTCCAATCACTTGCGATAAATCGGTTTGCTTTTGTGTCCTAGGTATTGTGTTATAGGGCATAGAATTACTATCAGAGATAAATTCCTACAGGAAGTGAGTTTTGTCTTACAGAGTGAAGGACACGATTTTTTTTTTTGTCTTTTTCTAACATGAAACAAACGTAACTGAACTTTAGCTACCCGTCGAATTCGCAGTCACGTATAAACTAACACGAGTTAACAAATACTATACTTTGAATTAGGATTACAGAGGACGAAACTTCAAAAATTGTGAAGTTGTGCTTATATTTACCAAAAAACTGCGTTCACCGGATTACAGTTTGTAGAGATTTCATTTCATAATCACACACCGCTATCAAGCTTTGAAGTATATAGTGATCTGTGTAGCCTGGTTATCATAATAAGAAAAAAAAAAGGAAAAAGAAAGAAAAAACAGATAAAAAGAAATGTGTTAGAAGGATGAATTTTAAATAAATTGTTACCTTTTTGAATGGACCATGATTCTAATTCATACAAAATAGATATCCAGTGGGTTTAATAGAATTTGAAAATATAAAAAATCAGCAAATTCTATACCTCTTGGTCGAAATCCACTTCATCCAAACTTGAAAATAAAATAACAATAACAGCCTTTCGCTGCATCGATATTCATTTTCTTCTCTCTTGTTTTCAGGTTTTTGTTATCACTTTTTTGATATGGCCCGAGTTATGTTTCACCCATTCGCTGAACTGTCTTTAATTATTTTTTGTTTGTTTTTTGTTTGTTTTTTGTTCTCTTCATCATTATAGGACAAGAAAATTGTTTTAGAGCTTTTTGGGTTTCTTTTTTCACCGTTTACAGGTATGGAAGCACAGAAACCGTACACACCTAATACTCTCAATGGTTTAACACACACATAGGTCCTACATATATACACACACATATACACACACATACAGGCCTACATGCATAATTATATACGCACAGATATTTATTTATTCATGCCTATTTGAAGAGCTTGCTTCCAAAAGGCGCTAAATCCATTAAAAATGATGGATTTAGCGCCTTTTCGAAGCAAGCTCTTCATTATTTTATACATTTATTTATTCATTCATTCGTTCGTTTATGTTGTGTGTGTGTGCGTGTGTGTGATTGTGATTTTGTGCATGATTATAAACAGTGGATGATGGGGCCATCTATGGAGCTAGTGTTGTAGCTCCAAGGTGTGGACTCATTGGTAAGGTGTTAACCCGTGCCCTCACTAACCCTTGTCCAAAAGCATCTTACGTTCTGTCCTATATAAGCTTGCGTGGTACTACAGCAAGCTCCACTTTGCACGTGGAATCAGTGTTGGAGAAGTACAGCTCGCGCGGCGTGTTCTGAAGTCAACCACATTATCCCCCCCCCCCCTTTCCCCCACTCATTTCTCTCCCTTCAATGAATAACATAGAGGGATCTTTACCTTTTATTTCCCTTTGCGCGGATTCTTTTCACGCCCCGCTCGCTGGCATTCCGGTATTGTGATTTTGCAAGAAGGACGGGGCTTTGAAATGCTCTTTTTCTTCTATTTTGCGGGAAAAAAGAAAAGAAAAAAGGGAACAGATAGAGAGAGAGAGGAAGAGAGGGGAAGAGGGAGAGATCAAAAGAGTTGAGAGGGGTGGAGGGACACGTTTTGGGTTAAATCTCTCCTCAAAGGAGCGGCGTATTGGTGATATCTCAATTATTTGCGCCCCCTTTCATCCTACAGTCGAGTTAGCGAAGGCGGTTTGAAGAGAGCCCCAAATCGCTCTTTTGATAGGATCAACCCCTATTGTTTCCCTGTATCGCTTCTGCCTTTTTTTTTTCGAATGCGCGGAACTCCTCTTCATCTAAAATAACAAATACATAGCAAGTCTTGTCGGCTCTGTTTTTCTATTCATTGCTAGGTTGTTGTTTTTTTGCTCCCTCTCTCGCATGCCCAATACATTTTTTTTTTTCCTCACAACCCCCCCCCCCCCCCCCCCCCCACACCTCTTTTTGGACAATAAAGCCGCAGGTAATTATGACAAAGTTATCCCCAGAAGTTTGCCGGCTCGTGACTGTCTCTGCACACCTCTGTTGGATTAGCCAGGTATCATAAAGGATATAGACAACTATAATGCAGGTGTGCAGTGCGTCATGTGAGGCGTATCGAACTATGAAAGCCATGACCCGTATAAACAGCTAGGCTATAGATAGATAGGTAGATATAGATAGATAGATAGAGAAAGATAGAAGATGGATCGATGAATATAAAGAAGACAGACAGGTATAGACTGCCGGATACAATAGCGTGAATTACTGTAATTACAGCATAATAGTGTAGATGAATAAAAGCATAACTTCATTATTTTTTTAAATCCACAGGGCAATATTGCAATTATTATTCTGGACCAATTAAAAGTTAGTCTGAAAGAAAGAGGTGCATTATTATGCACAACGGTGATAATGTATTCAAAATTGAATGAAAATAAGGCAAGCTATGAAATTGTTAAGTTTTGATAATTCTTGTTGAATAGCTGTCGAACAGTAAAAAGTAGATGTTGATATGCAAATCTCTCTTTCTTTCCAAGGTAATTTTTACACGGTCTGGAATTATTTCCCTTTAATCTTTTATTTAGGGCTCTTGCGCTCTTTTCGTCTTTATCCCCCGTCTATATTAAAGGAATTTTTTGTCTCTTTTTCTGTCAACAAAAATATTTCATATATCCATTTGAAATACTCTGCGTGTTTTTAGCAAACAATCAAGCAAACAATGGGCAAAGCTGAGCAGTTGCCAACGGCAACGTCCAACTGTTTCTCTTCCGTATTTTTGTTGTGGTCTTGCAATTTGTCAAGCCAGTGAATCGGTGGAGCAATTCTGCGATAGAGGGCGTCTGTCAGAAATTGGTTCAACTGTCGCAAGGGTTCGTTCGCCTTGTATACACTTTCGCTGCTTCAAAAATGCAGCTACCACAATGGATCGAGTGCGATCGTAAAAAAGAAAGAAGAAGATAAAAGTGCGGTTGTCGTAAATGGTAGTATACGAGAAGTGGCTGTGATAGAACTATAAAAATAAAGATATATATATTACCATAACTTTTTTATCGCTATCATCATCGTTATCATCATCATCTGATTGAGAGCAGAAATAAATCAAATCAAAATCAAATCATGAAGTATAGTAGCAGCAATAGTAGTAATAGTAGTGTCACAGCTATTACATTGTCGTCATTATACATTAAAATACAACCAAATGTGACACAGTATATGATTTGTGATCTTTAAGCTTTTTGTGAATTCCTTTCCGTACTACAAAATCAATACCACAATTCGATATACACGCTACCTGCATCCCCCCAAGAAAACACCAACAACAAACGAACATTAAATGAATTAAAGACACTATAAAAAATGTTCGTGAAGGAAGTTGCATGATATTTGAATATGTCGGTAAAACAATTCACTGCTAGATGAATAGCTCATTACCAGGTTCTGAGGGGATACAGTTTTACTTATTGATAGATTGGCCTCGGCAATAAAAGGAGAAATCAAAGGCATATAATTTACCATTTGCAGATAAAACAAAAACCCAGCATTAGTGCTTCAAAATAGTTCTAAAATGTGAGTTAGGGATAGAAACAACCAATGTAAAAATTTGAACCAGTATAATCGATGTTAGGTATTTAAAATATACAAAATGTGAACAATAGTTATAAAAATGTTTCCAGACTAAACCGTCTACAGTTATGGTTAAATGAAAAAAATAGTAATATCTCCTTATATTTTAGGCTTTATTGCAAAAATTTTATGTGGTAGGATGTTTTGTGATACAACTGACCTTATATACACATATGCATCAAAACTGATATCCTGAATATCTTTTAAATCACTGCTCCCAAAGGTAAACAGGACCTCCAAGTTTTAATGATATATGACTTGTGTTGTGACCGCGTTCTTTCCAACCATACCTCGAGACTACGAATGTTCTCTAGACACTGCCTGTGAATGTGCTTCGAAAGAGAACCTGCGTGCACATTCTATACATATGTTAACCGTCGTTGCAGACATTATTATTCGAACTAATAATTGAAGTATTCGAAGCGTATATTCCAAGATACACTTGTCTCGAACAGATCAGTATAACTGGTATCACTAATATTATATACCATAAGATAATGATACCCAAAAATTATGTGAATTGAGTGAATGTAGCAATTTTGCAGCACACATCAGTGAAGTTCGAGTAAAATCGGGCAATCAGTTCAAAACTTATGGCGTCACTTCAAGCTAACGATATCAAGAAAATATAAAGAGCAGAACTCCACAAAGTTTCATGTTTTATGAAAAGTTCAAATTTCCTCGACTCGCTACTGACATAATGTTCATGGTATTAGCAGCCCTCCTGGCTTGTGCCGAAAGGGTGGGTTGGGTGGTGGCGCGTCGCGTTAATGGGAACACCACCCTTCGTCCAAAGCCCCCCCCCCCCCCCGGTTTTGCCGAAAGGGTGCGTTGGGAGCGTTGGGTCGCGTCGCGTTGACTGGAACCCCACCCTTCGTCCAAAGCCCCCCCCCCCCCCCCCGGTTTTGCCGAAAGGGTGCGTTGGTACCTTTTCTCATGTAATATTAAAAGACGAGTTTTGAATTTATATTTAACCTTCAAACAACCATTTCAAAGAGGCTATCGTCCGGATCGGTTTACACTCTACTACCACTTGGTCTACAGCCAGTTGGTCTAATAGGGGTAAAGATTAGGGTAAAGTTTAGGGTCCCTCGCCCCTCCCCCATGGTGCCAGGCCAGCACCCCCAGCAGCTGGACTAAGCCACTGATTATCCACATGATCCATGCCCTGTAACGTAAAACAGAAACGGACATTAGACCAAATGGATATTGGACCAAATGAACATTGGACGAACTAAATATTAGATCCGGACGATAGCCTCTTTGAAATGGTTGTTTGAAGGTTAAATATAAATTCAAAACTTGTCTTTTAATAGTACATGAGAAAAAGTACCAACGCACCCTTTCGGCAAAACCGGGGTGGCTTTGGACGAAGGGTGGGGTTCCAGTCAACGCGACGCGACCCAACGCTCCCAACGCACCCTTTCGGCAAAACCGGGGGGGGGGGGGGGGGGGGGCTTTGGACGAAGGGTGGTGTTCCCATTAACGCGACGCGCCACCACCCAACCCACCCTTTCGGCACAAGCCTTCCCCCTTATACTTTCTGAAAGAGGTAAGCCAAGTGCTGCTTATTTTGCTAGAAAATGATAATATGCTAAATTCTTTTTATATTATTTTCTATATATCGTTTATGACGTCACGCACTGTTGTATAGTTACCCTCATCCATTGACGGCAGCAACGAAATATAACTTTTGAACGGATTCACTGTTTTTCCTCAGATTTTACTGTGTTCTTACTATTATTGCTGGATTTACCGAATCCGCAAACATATTTTGGTTGCCAGTATAAATGATGTCTTACCTTGACCATAGAGATGTAACTCGTATCCAAGCCTGGACCTATCATTTTCTAACCGCTTCCTTAATGGTGGAAACCCGAAGGATAATTCAACTTGGGGATAAATGCGAGGGATCACCGAAGTGATGCAGCTTTTTGAGTATGTAACAAACGCAAACAGAAGAAAACTGACCAGAAATGAATATAATTTATTAGTGGGAGCAAAGAAAATGGGATTCCTTTATGCTAAACACACCATGTTATCACTTGGAAACCAAATTGAATGCATCAGTTGCTGCCATTGTGGTTGAGCCTCGAGAAACCTTTTTGATTGTCCAAGACAATCTTTTCCCCCCTATATTAGACAAGCGAAAATTTTAATAATGTTCATTAAAGACCGGTCGACTGTGCGGTTGTGAGCTGTTAATAGCATATTAACAGCTATAGGTATTCAATTTCTGTAAAATATCTAAAATGTTTCTGTTGCAAATGGATAAAAATAAATGAATAATAGCATGCGTTTCATTTTGTTTTAATTGATATAAACTGCCATAAATGATTACTTTTTTTAATGAATGAAACATTGCCAGGCAATTTCTTTTTGCCGTTGAAAAGGGACACGGGTGAATGCTCTTAAAAATTTGAAGTACGTAAATTCTATATCTAATGGAATTCTGCAGAAGCTTGATCCATTTCTTATTTCTATTTCAATATAGCTGTTTTACTGTTGTTGCTGCTACTCTAGAGAAATTGCTGCTCTATAGATCGATCAGTGTGATGCACATGTGTGTGTGTGTGCGTGTGTGTGTTTGTGTGTGTGTTTGTTTTCATTTGTTGTTCTTGTTGTTGTTGAATGCAAATGTAAAAAAAAGAGGAAAATATTCTAATGCACTGAATTACGAAATGAGATGATTGAGCACGTAGTGACATAACCATCGAAACCATTGACAGAATCATTATATCGACACTTTAAAAAAATTCTTCAAGAGATTTTTAACGTGGGAGTAGCTATCTACATCATGCTAAGATGTCGGTGTCATTGACCGACCGTGCAAACGAAAATTGAGCACAGGCTTTTAGGATATGATATTTACCGGCGGTCTTAATGAACATAAATCACTTTTCGGCAAACTCTTGTAGTTGTTGTTTTTTCAGAATGCTTCCATCAAACGTCTTAAATGGCGTTTGCATTTGCCTGGTGTTAATATCAAGCGGATATTGGAATATGTGGGGAAGTAGCTCGGTATATCAATTTGGGGATAAAAGCACGTGCATTGGCTGTCAAACATTAGCGATTTTAATTTCCTTGCCGCGCTCTCTTATCCCGCGCTAATAATCGCACGAAGAAACTCCAGATATGAATGATGAAAACTGTCATCATTTTTCTTCCTTTCGTCCATCCAAGAAAGAAAGAGAGGAAGAGAGAAGCGGTATTTTCCTGTCTATTATGAATATTCATTCATGCCCTTTATCCCTCACAATGTTTGACCGTGAGTAACCTCACCGACGAGACACACACACACACACACACACACACACTCGCAAGTACGCACACAAATTAAACACATATACGCGCACGCACACACACACACACACACACACACACACACGAGGCAAACAGTGTTGTTTCCTTTTCAGTGTGAAACAACACAAGATACGAGAGAATAAAGAGTCTGTCAGGGACAGGCAGGGAGGAATGAACAACATGGCGGAAAAGTAATGTTTCTGCTGCGAGGGAGTTCGAGATATTTTCAGAACAGTTCGGATTGAATTGATAAAACTGCGAGACACATTCCAACCTTATCCTCCATGATGGTTATTGTGAAACTTAATAGACAGCCATCAGGCCCTATATTAATGTGAGATTCGTTTCGAACACTGTCAAGGGGGTGGGGGGGGGGTTACGATCTCTCTGTTATCTTCGTGTTATCTTCAGGGCAAGAAATTACCTAATTCTACGATGATTCAAATAAATGTAGCAACAAAGGGACACATTTATACCAAGCATATTATTGAACAAGAACGAGCTAAAAACAAACAAACACTATACGCCAGGTATAATGTTGTGAATGTGGCATCTAAGCCATTACATGGCCTCACGATAGGATACATCTTACTGTTGTCAAGAGTCACGTGACATCGACGTCATTTAACTGTGATTATTCATGCATTTTGTTCAGTCAAACACCCGAGGTCTTCCCACGAGCTATAGACCCCCAAGAGTCATATACGCCCCACGGGCTAGACATTTAATGTCCATGAGTCTTACACCCACGAGTCATAGACCAGCCTACGAGCACGACATCCACGAGTCATACGACCCACGAGTAGACATTGAAAAAATGCCCATACCAGTCACACAGTCTAGAGGTAGACATCAAGTAAAATGCCCATGACACTAAGAGGCAATATTGCCAAGTGTCAAGCTCGAGGGCCATAAACAGTTTGTGGACCATATTTTCCTTTAAATCGAGCTCGTGGGCCATTATGTTCACTTAGTATATGGCTCGTGGGTGTCCGGCTAGTGTTGTGCACCCAAACACACACATCATTGTAATAAGTTACAGTATATCACATCTGAGGCATTATGAACGTCAGTTGTATCATAAAAAATCCTACCACATAAAAAATTGCAATAAAGCCTACTGCCCTTTTTGGAGGAAATATATCACTATATTTTCCCCAATAAACCATATTACTGCAGACGGTTTATTCTAGAAACAATTATCATGACTATATTGTCCACACGTTTTTGATAAACAATACTTAACATTGATTATACTGATTAGCATTTTTACATTGGTTGTTTCTATCCCTAACTCATCTTTTAGAATTATTTTGAAGCACTAAAGCCGGATTTTTATTTCATCTGCAAATGGTAAATGATGCCTTTGATTCTGCGACAGAAATGAGTTTATAAACGCACCCTATACTGTACTAGTGTATAGTAAATGCCAATCTGGCCCGCATGACAAGTCAGGTATAGGACACTGCTGATGTAAATAAAAGTGACTTCAACACCATTTTTCGTATTACCGTTATCACCCGATCACAGTGAAGTATAATGACCACAATGACTCTCACTTCGTTGGGACTGGAAATAGAATAAGAAGGTTGTGCAATTTTAGAAAAAAACGTATTCACCGAAAGTGATAACAGCCTAAAACAATACACAACATCAACAAAAAATAAATAAATAAATGAATAAATGAATAAACGAATAAATGAATAAATGAATAAATGAATAAATGAATAAATGAATAATAATAATAATGATAATAATAATGATAATGATGATAATAATGATAATATTAATGATAATAATAAACATTGTGCAAATCAGGTACGTGACAATTTCATGAACTCATGGGTCTCCTATTGGTTTATGCACAAAAATATCGTTGATCAATAATAACTACGCAACTTCCGGTGCACGTAACGAGACCGACACCCATGAATCATACACCCCACGAGTCATACATCCCATGAGTCATTCAGCCCACGAGTTACACAGCCCACGAGTCATACAGCCAATGAGTTCGACACTAAGCAAACAAGGTCCACGAGACCCGTGTTGTAATGTCGAACTCTTTACCTGTAGTGTCGAACTCATGGGCCTTATTTGCCTATATGCATAGTGTCAAACTCATGGGCTGTATGACTCGTGAGCTGTAATAATGACTCATGGACTTTTTTTTTTATGTCAAACACAAGGGCTGTATGACTCGTGGGCGACGATCTCGTGGGGTGACCCCGCAACTACAACCCTCCCCCCCCAAAAAAAAAAAAAACACAAAAAAAAAAACAACAAAACAAAACACAACACACACATTTACTATCAGGTTTTCTGTAATACGGCAAAGATTTATGCGAATGACAGGTGTTTTTGTTTTTACGTTTTATGTCAAAAGAGGACAATTAGTGAAACTATAAAAAATGTAGGATAATGGGAGACTCATGGCATCGCCACTTTATTTAATCTGCATGTTAATTTGCTTCGCTACAATGATAATCATGGAGCTATAATAGCACTGCTTCGGGAAAATGTGTAAATATTTCTAATAACATAACTCTTTTTCGGTATGATCTTGTAGATTCCTCCACCATACTCGAATTTACTCTTCTCCAAAGGCATCTGAAGGATGGTGTAGAATTAAACTTACAGGCTCATATCATGTTACACAATGACAGGTTGATGATATTTGGAGGTTTTTTTTCTCTGCCCCCCCCCCCCCTCCTCCTCTGTTTTCATCTTCTTCTTTCTTCCCCAAATATTCCTACCCAGAGACTTCTTTTTCCCTGCGTTGATGTACAAAGCATTGTCGTTGTACAGAGCATTGATGATGCGTTGATACACAAAGCATCGCAAAATGTCCACAGCAAACATTATCTGACACTGTGATAGCGGGCGTATTGAACTATAGTCTGATCAGCAAATTTGAGAAAATCGTCCAAGAGATAACCGCCAACGCCGAATCCAGAAGCGTAATCTGGTTCAACGTCTTAACTTTATACTGAATACCTCGCTCCCCGTCTATAATCTCCGTCTCTGGCAGTGCCCCGCCAACACCTTTTCTTTTTTATTTCTTTCTTTCTGCCCTGAAAGGTGTTGAAAATGTCATGTCCATTTATCTCTTAGCGAGATGATAAGGGCGAACACCTGGTAATCGTTTGGGCTTTTTTATTCTTGCCCTCCTTTAAGAAGTAAGGCTTAACAGATATTTTGATTACTGCTATTCTTTTGAGATGCTGGAAGTCGCACCAAACTTTGAACGCGCGCTCAAGGCAAAACGCTGTATAACAATACAACTATAGAGTACAATGTATACGTGTTCTCGATTGGCACAGGGAGGTGAGACCAGTCTCGCCGTCCTCCCTGATTGGAAAAGGCCGGATATTTTCTCCTGCCGTTTTAGTTGCGAGCTATCCCATTCACCTGTTACTAAAATAAAATTTCACTGCTTGAAGTCCAGTTTGCATAAGAAAACAGTAAGAAAATGAAAAAGTGAGGTCACAGTCACGAAGATAGACATGCAACTTAAAACACTTTTGAACAACTTTACTCTCTATAATGTATAGATGTAGGCCTATAGAGCTATGTATGCTCTTCGGAAACCTACAGGATCATCCTCCCTCCTCCCCCATCCCCAACTCCTCACAGTGTACCTGCAACCGTATCCCTTTCTTTTTGTCAAAGTTCTCCATTTTCTCAATAAAATATTGTTTAACTGGGGCCTATCAACACTGCCCTGATTCGACACCTTACCTACAGTAAATGAGCGACACACGTCAACACGCCCATGTAAGTTTTTCTTTAAATTCTAGAGTAAATTGGACTATATTACTTGAGGTGTCAAACATTGTACACTTTAAGGAGCTTTGAGTGAGCTAAATTATCGTCTCCATAAAAAAGGGGTTGGGTTTTGCTAAAGAGACCCACACCTTCATCAGCAACCTATAAAGAAGTCCTTCTATACGGATACCGTCACGTCGCGATATGTGACTTGTGGTATTGATAAAAAAATAGTCATTCAATCGTGTGTGAGGAACTCAGTTGTTTCAAGGTTTTGACTTTAATCTAGCACCTATAGCATAGATTTTACTCCCACATATAATTATACAAAATCAATTTTCCCCGATGAATTTACTGTAGCCATATTTAGTACTTGTTCTAAGTCTGTTTGTCCGGTCTCTTTAAATTTGTGGTGTCTCTAACTTTCAGCATGGCATGACCCATCTAAGTCACATCGGGGAAAAAAAAGGTCTGCTCCTGTATGAATAAAAAAGAAACATGCTTGTATGTGTTAACAATACATAATGTAAATAAAACAAAATTGTGGTTTCGTGTTAACTCTTAGTCAGTAGGACATGTATAGACATGGTACACTCAAAGTGACAATGAATAAACATTAATGATACACTGCCCCAATCAAATGTAGATAAAAAAACCCTCGAAAAAAGTGAAGATATTGAAATAGATTGAAGATATACGGCACATCGTGTTGCTTGTCATCTTTAACATTAAAAAAAAAAAAGAACGAGCTGAACCGAGTGTTGATAAAAGTTGACAAAGCGATAAATGCATGGTACCTCAAAAGTGTGTGTGTCTACGTGTTGGGGTGTATTTTATCACAATCTGTCTGTCTTTCTGTCTGTTGTTTTCTTGTCTCTAAAAGGTGCACCTTATAGAATACAATGTTTACTCATTACCTTCTTTCCAACTCTGACAGGCTGGGATAATTCTGTTAGACAATGAGATAAAAAACTCCTATCCTCAATTATTCAAAACTATGAATCGGTACACATATTGAAAACTCTCTGTTCCACCGCAGCAGAAACGATAGTAATCTGTTCTGTCACCTCTGTACGAAATATTTGATTACTTCAGACAATAAATTAGCACTTCAAAGGCGCGCGCTTTCGCTCTGTCTCTGTGGCACATTTCCTATTCATCGTGCGTTAATCGCGTCTCGCTATAAAAACGTGTCAATAAAAATTTTGAATATTATACGTGGACAGTTTGGCAATTTGGGAAACAGCAAACCTCAAAGCGACGCCGCCGCATCAAACAAGGCGAATACAATTTCATCATCACGGCGACACTTAAAATAGACAGGACAGCTTGTTTTTTTGTTTGGTTTTTTTTTTATATTTTGTTTATGTTTTTTGTGCGCATATCCGTTGACTGGTATGGTGCAGTACTCATGGCGTGTACTGTTATTCCAATGAACAACAAAATATACCACTGGTATTGTTATCAATTTATGATATTTGTTCTTGAGTGTGCTTTTGCATCATACCATCACGTAGACATCAAAGACGGCACATTGTTTCGACAAACGGGTAACATTTATATACTCAGTACTTATCTCTACCAATGACGGTGATAACGATTCCCAAGATCGCGTCGATCGATATCACTCGGTGTCTACCTCTGACTAATACAAGTTATCTGCATGTTATCCTACTTGTGTTTCTCGGTCGTATTTCCTGTGGGTTTGTTTGTCTGTTTGTTCTGCGGGCATTACATTTGGCGCTTATCGACTTTCCATTTCTATTTCCATTATTTCATTTCCAACAAGTATAATCATAACATGATTATTATGAATACGTATAATGACACAACAATGCGACAAACAAACTGTGAACTGAGATAAAATGTTGTAAATTTCATGACAATTACTAAAGGACAGTAGTTGAAAATGGAGGGGACTGCTAAAAAGCATGGCTTGTAGTTTACAGTTCCCCCATTAACCCCCCCCCCCCCCCAAAAAAAAAAAAACTAATAAGAATCTAATTACAAAACATGTAACTATAGGCATATTCCTTGAGGGTAAAAATAAAAATAAAAAATGATCCGGATCTGGCCCACGGTGCATATTAAATTTATTCCTGGAAAGACATTAAATATGGCACAAAATGTGTACTTGACAGTGCTGGGGTAATTATCTAAAGTCAGAGGGCTCTCCCTCAGAACAGTGAGTGAGCATGATCGCCTCATAATTCTATAACATAATCAAATGTGAATAGTGCATGATCTCGAGTGCACTACTGTATAATGAACTGTAAGGCCTGGAGAATCCGGTCTCTGTGGAACAGAAGAAAAGAGTACGAGAGCAAACTAGGCGCGTGCATGTAGCATAACTAAATGCTGTGAATGGCAAGGGATGTGCTCTTTCTGGAGGGCATTTCATGAAGCGTTTTGGTCGGATATTTTTCTGACAAACTGTTACAATCTACAGAAATCCGTGCATCTGATTGGCTGAGAGCAAATTTGTCCGACAACTTTGTCGGACAAAATGCTTCATGAAATGCCCCCCCCCCCCCCCCCCCCCCTGGTGTTATTGATCCCCGTGCAAGAAATCAACATTGTTATATTGCACGGCAGTGTGCACTGTTGATTATCGTAGAAATGAATGTCAAGTGATGCCACTCCCAAAATTCAACTGATTATCTACTTTCTTTTACTTTTTTTCATTGCATTGACCAAACTCTAGAAGTCGTCACATCACAGCATAGCTTTGACGGACTGCCGAATGAGAAGATTTTGTAGAATTCATGAACATGAGGTAACGTGTAAAACCCCTTATCCATTCAATCTCTATAATTATACGATGAGATTGAATGGATAAGGGTTATCTTAAATGCACTTTACAGAAAAATAAATATTAAAGCACCACTGTATAAATAAAGCTGCTTAATGTCAAATCGATGTTAAAGGATAACATACATACTGGCTAAGGAGTAATTTACAACTTTGGCCCGAATTCACGAAGGTGGTACAAATGAAACCATGGTTTAAACCATGGACAAAAACCATGGAGCGCCAAGTGTCGCACGGAATATTTCGTTACGAAATTGGTCATTTGGTCGACAAAATGACCGTTTCGTTAACAAAATTATCATTACGTGGACGAAGTGTTCATTTAGTTACAAAATGTCATTTCGTTACAAAATAATTATTTCATCGACGAAAAGACTAATTTCGTAACGAAATAATCCATGTGACACTTGGCGCTCCATGGTTTTTGTTCATGGTTTAAACCATGGTTTCATTTGTACCACCTTCGTGAATTCGGGCCAATTGAGTGCATGTATAGCCCACAGGGCATGACATGCACCAACTTGTCATCCCCACGAGACCAACACCTACTCAGTATGCACGAGTCATACAACCCATGAGTTCGACATTGAAAAAAGGTCCATTCAAGTCATATACAGCCCACGAGTTCGACACTAGGGAAATAAGTTTCACGAATTTGACACTATAGGTAAAAAACAGCCCATAAGTTCGACATTACAACACAGTCGGTCTTGTTGGCCTTGTCTGCTTAGTGTCGAACTTATGGGCTGTATGATTCGTGGGCTGTATGAGTCTTGGGTAGTTTTGACTCGTGGCATAATCGTGGGCTGATGTTTAATTCGTAGGTGTCAAACTCGTGACGTGCACCAGAATAATATGCATTACTAATACTTATGCATCATGGATGAAGCCGCAGATTGTTTCATGAACGTGGGTTTTAAGAAAGAAGAAAATGGAATGACGCTGTACGTCACAGCACGACCAATTCCAAAACAGGCACACGTACACTATAGATGTATTTACAGAAAACCATACATCGGTCTCTCGAGATATGTCGGGGCTTAATAAAAGTCACTCACACAACGGACATTCGTCGAGCTAGGAGAATGCACCTATGAAGACTGTGTAATCAAATTCAATGAACTGATGAATGCCATGTCAATGACACCGGACTCCGCGCCAGATTTCAGTCACGGCAATTCCACACCTATCGATGATTGTCAAAGGCTCCCCGCCCGGACTCCCCGCACCAGAGGGTGGGCGTTTAATTACCCGCACACCGTCGGGCAACGACCCCAGCAGAAGTGTATAATGGGCAACAGTGGAGTTTGCTCTCGGAACAAGCTGCGAAACACACGATCCCTTTTGATATGATGAAAAAACTAACAAACAAACAAACCACACACACACACACACACATGAACATGACCGGAAAGGACTAAAGAATACTTGCCAACAGCCTGATGAATGGCGGGGCGGATGCAAACCTAAATGCTCCCATTAATGAGCTCGGCCAACAACACTAGATGATCTTACGAGTGTCACACACAACAATGTTTGCACACAGTGTGCGTCCGCTTGATCGGGTTTTGAAATCACCGTGGGATTTTGGTCATGGAAGACAAAACGAACTTGAATTTGCTGATCATGAGCCCAAATTAAGGGTGATTAAAAGCTCGAACGCAAGCAAACTGTAACTGAGTGAACTTGGATGACTTCACGTGTGCTGAGTGTTTGCCTTCGCTTTTTCTTATCGCAGGGAGCTCAACATGACTTGAATATGAATGAGATGACATGGATTGGGAAGGTAGATAAGAGATTTAACTCTGTTTAGCATGCAATCGAAAAGTCTGCCCTTTTATCGCGTCTTTCGCCCAGTCGTCTCATCATGCCGCTTTTGTCGTATTCTCTCTCTCTCTTTTTTCTGCTTTCGAGTGTAGTAAACACCAAACATTCATATTCGTGAAATCAGAAATCATGCGAATATATAAAAAAGTAACGTACTTTTTGTCTTAGTCTTTTCCGCGGCCCTTCTCTCCCCCCCCCCCCCCCCCCCCCCCGTCTTGGTTCCTGTGGTTCTTCAGTCATTTTGCATTGTGGGCTGTGTGATCACAAAACAATATGAGCCATATCAGTTTTATGGTTGAGTGGATACATATTATGCATATGAATATATATATATATTGTATATATATTATATATATTACATATATATATATATATATATATAATATATATATTCATCGTTCATATTATGTGACAACATTTCAACTATGCAGCCTAAATGATTGTGCAACAACCACCTATATTATTTTTGCAATTAAGAGCAAGACATATTTTGCGCTTTTGCGCAGTAATAATGTATGGGAACTTGCATGATGTGTTGGAAAAAAAAAACAATTCTTGCATTGAGAAAATACAAATGAAAGAGAAGTTGATGCAAAAACCATGAAAATAATAAGAAGAGTTAATGTATAATCAAAACAAAACAAAAATTCTCTGATTTGTTTGAGATTGTGAAGTTTGTTTAGGAATGATGCACTCAAATTCAACATGATTTTATTATAATACTTATTTCTTGTATGGTTTATTTTGATCATTACACCCAATTGTTAAAAATGGAGATACACCACCGAATGGGAACACAAATAAGTGATATCAAAACATTTCCATACTTCATTCTATTTTTGGTGTGTGTGTCTGTGTGTGTGTGTGTGTGTTTTGGTGACGCCATTATCATGATCAGTACGTACATCAGTACATATAAAACCAACGCTCTTCCGAATAACCCGGAAGTAGGCTATTACTCGAGTTA
Organism: Diadema antillarum; assembly: GCF_040938485.1. Taxonomy (NCBI): domain Eukaryota; kingdom Metazoa; phylum Echinodermata; class Echinoidea; order Diadematoida; family Diadematidae; genus Diadema; species Diadema antillarum. Next base: position 1,361,611 of record NW_027271755.1, on the reverse strand, counting down.
ACGGGACAATCGCTCCCTCTAGACCCCGCCATGCCTTGGGGATGTAAAGGGCGCTGTACCGAATTGAAACCGGTCGACAAGATAGGACGAGATGACTGCTGGAGATGAGATGATGAATAAGATGATTACAAGTTAAGTGTTTTTCCTGGAGGCCACAACAGCTCGAGCTTTTACCTTTCGTCAAGTAATTCGTCATTCTGCACGTCATCAAGGAACGATTTGATCGTTTTTCTGTTTTCGCTTGTTTGTTTTTACAGTGGGAAGTTCAATCCCTCACTGACAACTTTGCAATTGTCTCCTTGAAAGGACTGTGAAAATCGAGGCGTGCGCACATTCGACGCTTGAATATAACCCCGCCCGTCCCCCCGACATTTTCGAGGATGGACGCAGGGACGGGTGGGGGGGGGGGGGGGGTGGGGGGGTAGCCATGCATGGGTCACTAACGCGATATGACATAAACACACCGTAATTTCCACGAGCTTAATCAAAATTATGACGCTGAAGAGCAGTGGAAGGGAAGAGAGAGTTAAAAAAGAAAAATCATCGCGTTGTCTCGCTTTTGTGTCGGCATCCTCTGATCATTTTAACCAAGCGCAGACGACATAGCCCTGCGAGGACGATTTTGATGGATGCCTCGATGCAAGATCAAAGCGCCGCCGCCGACATTAATAATCGGGTGGTATTCTTTAAATTACATGAGTCGCAGGAGAGGGGAGGGAGAGGGGAGAAAATGTGCTCCGCGTACGATTTTAATCCGGCCCGGCAAATAAGGAGAGGAGAGAGAGAGAGGGATCGAGAGGGGGAAGTAGAGAGAATCGACCGTGCATTGAAACATTATTTGCTACCTTGAATAGCTGCCATAATATTTTTATGCGTACCAGCTGCTGAACTGGGTGATGGCTCCGCGTAGGAAGAAATGGAGGAGAGTATTGGATGAAGAAGAGGAGGGGTGGGGTGGGGGTACGTGTAATCGGGGTATTAGTGAGAGTGGAAGGTGGTATGAGGGGGATAGGGGTTAGGGAGAAGATTTTAGAAAGAAATACGAACTTGCTAGCTGATGAATACAGTTATATTTATTTTACAGATTTGTCAGAGCTGTGCATCAGTGACATGGGGCAAAGTGGGCAAAACGTTTTTTTTTTTTTTTTTTCAAGTGTTTATGAAGTACAGGAACGACGATAGCTTATAGTTTCTCCAAGGAGTACTGTCTGATTTGCTGTACAATAATAGCATTTAATTTACTCCCACTGACAACGTGACATTGTCTTCTATCAACACCGACTGTCATGGTTCGCGTATTACCCCGTTGGTTCGTTACGATTTGTCCCATTCGATATCAATCAAAGTCTTAAAAAACAACAAAAACATCAGGTACAAACTACCTACATACTTCTCATCGATTTGCAATGCAAAGATGACGAACGCAGCAAGTCACATTCACTAAGAAGGCTGGGGAAGGATATCAAATTTACACATTATGAATGATTAATCCTCATAAGAAGATTTGGTATTAAAGTGAAAACATAGTTCCCGTGTGCCTGCAGGACTGTCGTTTGTTTGTTTTGTTTTGTTTTGCTTTTTTTCTGTTTTGTTTGTTTTTTGCTCTAATATGCACACTTATGTATAAAGAAATGCATATACAATGTATGATAGAACGCTATATAACACGATGACCGATGGGTAATGACGAAAATGCGAAATATTAACCAAAAATGTTCTCCGGAAGTGCTCGGTCTCAATGCTTACCAGATCGTAGTTGCTTCGTGATGTTTTACATTCGATGACATTGATTACAATATATCGGGTCATAGCGGTATCTGATCGCAATGGAGAGTGTATTGCAAGCAGCGTGTTCTACATGCGATTCAAGAGATTGAAAAAGATTCAATGATCACCGTACTATACGGGCAGGGTTCTACACCACTGAAGTTCAGTGTTCTACACACCCACTGTCCCACTACTGACGGGAGAGGGCGCTTCTGGAATAAAAGTCGGTATACCGATTTTTATCATTTCACACCTTCGATCTCAGTATACTGTTCTACAAAACAACCCGATATCGTCGGTGAATCGCGCCAGCCAAACAAGTTTCTTGGTAGAGCTTTCCGATATATTGCAAACAAAATAATTCCAAAATGGTGAAAGATGAATTTTGAGCCCTGTCGAGTACTATGTTTTAGCTGTAATTGCATAGGGATGGCAGTGAGTTGTGAGAGAATAAACTGGACGCAAAATGCCGAGAGGCGGACCGGTATATCGTTTCGAGCGAAATCAATGTCAGATGCGTGACGTGCTCTGGGGCGATTAAAAGATTTCGGACTGCAGCGTGCGGTATGTCAATGTTTTAACAAAGTCGGACCAGCGTGCGCGCGCCACGCGGTGCGCCGATCGGTACGAAGAGAAGAAACCTTTAGGCCACGAGTATAAGCATGAAGAATCGACAGAAGGTTGAGGATTAAAGCGGGAAGCATGATTTTAATTGCCTCTCGTGCGCCCTATTCTTTCTCAGAGATCCGGTACACTACGGTCCGAAGAATATTGAAATCTCCTGTTGTACACTGGACCACTTATTAAGGCAAATCGGAGCTTCATTGCCTCGGCCCCGTGAATATTCATCACGGAAATTTCCGACCCGCATATTTTCTGACATTGCAGATTACGCCTTCATTACGAGAAAGAAAAGCGGGAAAAATACAAGGAGGTAAATCCATCGCATTTATTTTATGCTTCGACTGCCAGCGCTGCCGCAAAGCCGAAACTCGCCGACGCTTAATCAGGACTTCGCGCGGCTTAGCAAAGAATGGATAGATTGATTGATGGCTAATTTGCTCATTTTCATTATTTGATGATGTCAATTTAGTATTCAACCATCCTCCATCCATAATCCTATCAGGGAAGGCACTGAAACGTCGCCACAAAGGCGTTCTCCATAACCTCTCTTTCTCTCTATCAATCTATCTCTCCTTCCATCTCTCCTCTGCCACGTTCTGTCGCTCACTCTATTCTCTCCTCGTCCGTCTATTCCTAAGGCTTTAATTTGATGTGTGTATGCATGACATGCTTGCAGTGCGTGTGTGTGTGTGTGTGTGTGTGTGCGCGCGCGTGTGCTTAGCTACAATGTGCACATCGTCCTATCATCCCAATAAACACTATCTTGGTATACTAAGAGGTGTTATAACTGCATCTGTCAATGTATGTGTGTGTGTACGTGATATATTCTTTCTGTCTTTGAGTGGAGTCTTTTCCAACCAAATGCATTCAATCTAGCTGTCATTGCGATAAGTACATTGTGTGTGCTTAGATCGTGTTTGTGTATGTATATGTGTATTGTGTATTGTAGTTGTCACTTGAGCTCAATCTTCCCACATAATATCTACGGATGAATAACAAAAAAGAAACAAAAACTACAAGTGAATTCATAAAAGAAAACCCAGACATCTTCTAAATATTCATTCCAAGCTACAGTACATGTTGTACGCTATATAAATCATATACATGTGCGCAACAGAGACCGATATGAGAAAAAAAGATGCTTAGTAATCAGGAATTCTATGTTTCCTATAACATCTACCTCAGAGAATGATTCATAGAAAAAATAAAACAATCAAACAAACAAACACGCTCTTCTCGACGTCACAAACCGATATTTTGGAAAAGCGTTTTATAACTTATATCACGACACTTCCGGCCATTTTATTCCAATCGCTTCCTAGCACACTATTTGTCTTAGCAACAAAATTGGAAGAGCCAAGAAAGTGAGAAGTTACACATTGATATCTATTATAAAAACTATTCTACTACACTCTATAATGTACTAAGTATCATCACAATTATTTAACACGTTATAGTTGGGGGTGCAGTCACACTGTGGACTTTTAAAGAAAACGAAAAAATAACGACCAATAAAACAGACCAAAAAGACATGCAAACCTCATCGAATTTTGCAAGGTTCCACCTGATATTCCTTCAAAAGAAACTAGAAATGTCGCTATTGCGACTGATGCCTCCGCCATAATGCATGATTCGCCCAATAGGTGTATAGTGCAATGTCTTCACAATGTGTGAGGACAGTTACACGTAACTGGCAAACCATTGAAATGACAGGTCTGTCAGAAATATCTTGAATGTTCACTTTCCTTGAACTAGGTAAAAAAAAAATTGCTATAATTGTCTAGTGCAGGTACATGTATTTGGGGAATTGAGAATTTTTACTTGACTTCTGACTGACCCTTTTATAAGTTTATGCATTGAGTAATTTTCAAGGTATGAAGAAAGAGTGTAATTACAGTATATAAAATAGATTTTTTTTTCTTGCATTTAAACCTGGCCTTGACCCTTAACCTTTGACCTTTGACACTCTGGCAGGAAATTTCCAAGAGAATCTCCATTAGGTAATACATGTATATAAAGTTTTAAAAATAATAATGCAAGCATTGCATAGACTAGTAAATGAGGGAAATAGTAACATTTTGAACAGTTGACCTTGACCTTTGACCCCTGACTATTGACCCATGACCCCTAAATTCCTTAGATAATCCCTGCCAGTCAGTACATGCGTATGCACCAAGTTCCATGAAGATACATTGAACCATTTGCGAGAAAAGTGAAATTGTAACATTTTCAACTAACCTTTGACCTTTTAACCTTTGACCTTTTGACCTTTGACCTGTTGACATGAAACTCTCTGGAGAATCTTTACGCAGTAGTACATGTCTACACCAAGTTTCAAGAAAATACCTTCGGGCATTGCATATAGATATTGGGGAAATAGCAACATTTTTAGCATTTGACCTTGACCTTTTGACCTTTGACCTTTTGCCAATGTCACTTAAATCTACTCAACTAATTGTCCCATCATACATCATCCTCCTACAAAGTTTGGTGAAATTTGCTCGATCCAGTCTTGAGTTATCGCGTAAACGGATACAATTTCATGATTTGACCTTGACCTTTGACCTTTGACCTTTGGCCGATTTCACCCAAAATCTAATCAACTAATTGCCCCATCATACTTTATACTTGGACCAAGTTTGGTAGAGATCAAGTCAATTTTACTCAAGTTATCGCGTAAACGAAAGCGGACGGACGTACGGACGTACAGACGTACGGACGTACGGACGTACAGACGTACGGACGTACGTACGGACGGACGGACAACCCGAAAACATAATGCCTCCGGCACCACTTCGTGGCGGAGGCATAAAAAAGATAAATAAGGGGGGGGGGCGTTAAAGCTATACCTTTTGACCCAACACCCATCACTACCTCAGACAACCCCTTCTGGCCAGAGGATCCCCCCCAACACACACACACACACACACACACACTGAAAGCGCCCCATTGCCGCTGTATATAGTACTTCTGTCTTTATTCTGAAGCTATTCATGAACAGATATTTCATAAATCTATATTCTTAAAGTCGCCACTTTCATTCTTGTTAACGTTAGTGCAGCTATTGCTTTTGCACAATCAAAATTACTTGTGACCAACATTGTATTGGTTGTTTTTATATTATTACGCAGAACAGTAAAGTTGTGAGGTCTGCCGTGTTTTCTTTGCTTCGAGGACCCACGCCACATTGTGCGATGCACAGTACGTTTTGATCTACTGTTGATAGCGAAACATGTCGGGGGAGCGAACTGGGCCAGAATAATTGGACGTAGGGGCGTGACATGCCTATTTGATGTGCCCAGGGGGATTAAATAGCCCATATGCATGCATAGCATATCGTTGTTTACTTCAGGATCGAAAACCCAACGCACCTTATACCCAAACTTGATGGCATTTGGCTGTGTCACTGACCGATATGTACACTGTGTACTTAGCCGACCCGATAGTTCGTAATATAACGATAAATGACAACGCTTACATGTATTATAGCGCATAATATAGTGTATAATCACAATTATTATCATACCCCTATAACAATGCGCGATATAAGAGACGAAATGTATAGGCCCTATACTGTATCATATCGCCATTACAATGCATATGGTACCGAGTTTCACGTTTGTGTGTGTGTGTGTGCGCGCGCGCCTGTGTGTCTGCATGTGTGTGTCTGTATATGTATGGGCAGCCTTATCACCGTGTTCCTGTCTGTATGAAATTAACAAACAATAACAATGTATATAAATCTAATATAATATATGTGTATGTATCTGCAAGAACAGTAATATAATGGAGGAACCAATAAATCAAATTTAAAAAAAAAAACCTTACTGTGTGTATGTGTGTTTGTGCGAATGTATGATCCCTCTTACCTGTGTGCATGTGTGTGTCTGTGTGTCTGTGTCTGTGTCTGTCTGTCTATATGTGTGATCAGCTTCATTGGTGTGTTTTTGTCGGCCTGTGCTTAAAATGTATAGTCAGCCTCACTATGCTACATGTTTTTCCTCCGCCAGTAGGTGAAACCTATACGGCCGGCGGAGGTTATGTTTTCGGTTCCGTATGTTTGTTTGTCTGTCCGTCTGTATGTCTGTCTGTCTGTCTGTCTGTTTGTGTACAAGATAACGTGAATGGATCTGATGAACGAATGTTCACAAAATTTGCAGGGTTTGTTCATAATATAAAAAAAGGTAAGAAAGAAACTATTGAACTTTGTGGGGTTATGATGTCAGAGGTCAAAGGACATAGGGACATAACTTAACCTAATCTCACAATAACTCGGGAACGGATAATCAGATTTTCCAGAACGGATGATTGGATTTTCACCAAACTTGTGGGGTGTGTTTATAACGAAATGAGACACAAACGATTACATTTTCGGGGCCATGACATCAAAGGTTAAAAGTCATAGGGCTCATAATTAAAAGGTCATAAAATAAGCTTTATCTCCCAATAACTCAGGAACGGAAGATCGGGTTTTCATCAAGTAATGTGTTGTGCAGATGTCCCTTGATAAACGTCTATGTTTGCGATACTGCCTATCGATGGGAATTATATTTTAATATTGTGGCTGCTTGCTGAAGGTCTGTTCTCTTAAAGGACAAGTTCACCTTCATAAACATAAGGATTGAGAGAATGTAGCAATATTAGTAGAACACATCAGTGAAAGTTTGAGGAAAATCAGACAATCCGTTCAAAAGTTATGAATTTTTGAAGTTTTTGTGCAGTAACCGCTAGATAAGAAGACTACTGCAGTGTATGAATAACTTAGATGTCACATGCGTACAACAATATAAGGAAAATATAAAGAGAATTTCACAAAATTCCATCTTTTGAAAAAAATACACATTCCCCTGATTCGTTACCGACAAATGTTATGGGTAATATTATTCCCCCTGCCTTTAGAAAGAGGCAAGTCAAGAGCCCCTTTATTATGCGAGAAAAGTGAAAATATGTTGAATTTTCTTTTACATTTTCTTTATACTGTTGTACGCATATGACTCACAAGCTGTAGTAGTCTCCTCATCCAGCGGTTCCAACACAAAAATTTTAAAAATTCATAACTTTTGCATCGAATGTCCAATTTTCGTCAAACTTTCACTGATGTGTTCTACTATTATTGTTGCATTCTCTCAATCCTTATGTTTATGAAGGTGAACTTGTCCTTTAAGGCCGGCGGAACAAGGGGGGGGGGGGGGGGGGGAGGGGGGCTCATCACCCCCTATTTTTTTTTTTTTTACAGAATACATAGAAATACATAGAGTGTAACCACTTTGCCGCCCCCGCTCCCCCTTTTTTTTTACCCCGGAAGTAGCACCAGAAAAAAAAAAAGAATGTGATTAAAGTTTTGCCTATTGTTGTACCAGAGCGACTTTGTTTGTTTGTTTGTTTGTTTGTTTTTGCCAGCCGATGAAACCTTGGGAAACCTTGAAGTGGGAGCGAGTGTAAGGCCTTTTTTTTTTTTTTTTTTTTTGCTTGTCAGCTGAAGAAAAACGAAAGTGGAAGTTAGCTGATGAAACCCGAAAGTGGCACTATAAGTTTCGCTGAAGGCCCTTTCTTTTTTTTTTTTTTTTTTGCTTGTTTGCTGATGAAACCCGGAAGTAGCACCAGAAATATAAACTGGGCTTCCCATTCTTAAAAACGGGGCACCGGCCGTTTGTGGTGAGCTTTACCTGCGTGTGTGTGTGTGTGTGTGTGTAGGCCTATGTGTATGTGTGCATGTCTGTAATGTGTGGCCAGCTTACATGTGTGTGTGTGTGTGTGTGTGTGTGTGTGTGTGTGTGTTTGTGTGGTCAGCCTTTCCCTGTGTCTGTGTCTGCCTGTGTGTTTGTGTGTGTCTGTCTGTGTGTATGGTCAGCCTTACTTTGTGTGCAATGAACGAAGTTAATGATGAGGTCATGTCTTCTTCAGATAATGGAGCAGACAATCTAACCACTAAAAGGTCACTTCCCTCTCTCAAATTATGGCGGATTTGCAGGAGATGAAGAAAACTGAAAAGCCTCACACTATATATCCTACACAAATTCAACACCCACAAGGCGCTACTTCAAATGTAAATTAATTCCCTCGCTTGCCTTGAGGGACTCGATAAAGTCTACACCACGAGAGATCCAAATTTTCGTTGCTGTTTGGCGAGTGTTGCAGATAACATAGAAGTGTGTATGTGCTCTGACAGTTAAAACAGCTAGATTACACAGCCAGGTATTTCCAGACGTCAGTATATTGACATGTTTAGCCTATGTGTAGACAATGAATGTGCCCAATTCTCCCCATGAATATATCCCAATAATACTAAGCCCTGTCATTTGAAACATCGTGCTTTAGAAATAAAAGACATGTAGAATCATCCTTTGTAATTTGCGTTTACAAATTATTTTCTTCCCGTTATATACATATACATATACATTAATCTTAGGCCATATATATATATATATATATATATACATATATATATATATATATATATATATATATATATATGTATATATATCATGTGTGTCTTTCCTTCATAAAGTCTTACGTCAAAAATAAAAAAAAAACCGCCTTTATCTATTGCTTTACGTCCAACCTCTTTTGTGCTTTGTGTTTTCGACGTAGAACGGTTGTTATAACTTAACATACATAAACAACAAATTAAGCCAGCGCTTTGACCTTTTCGAGAATCCTTATTATACGTTAGATGATTCGTGCAAGACATTGAGACCATATCCTGTAATCATTATCATTATTGTTATTATCTTAATGATTATCATCTAATTGCTATTATCAACAACTTCGTGGTTAGCATCGATTCATAGCACATCTCTCCTTAACCGCTTTCCGACCCGGCCTTGTATGATAGATTGAACACTTGTCCATTTATTAAAACAGAAAGAAATTAAGCAGACACTATACTTTCCACGTCACACTCTTGTCTACATTGTTGGTTGCAAAGCGAACGCTATCCACATCGGCACACTAAAAGTCTCGTCAAACTTTTTTTATCTATTTTCTTTTTAAACAGATTAATACCCAATGAGAGCAAATCTATGAGTTTATTGCAGTTACACATGGATACAAAATACACACATACACACACACACACACCTATCGAACAGCTTTTAGTGATCTGTCTCAATTATAAACTCTGCTGAAATAAATTGGTTAACAAGTTTCTTTCCAACTATTCTACATATTGCACACATCTCATTCTTCGGCGCTAAAACCTTCACAGTTTCTTGTCACCGGTTGATGACGTAATAGGAATTGAGTCTCGTTCGCGAAGAGTATAATTAAATCATAGGGAAATCAACAGATAATTGTAGCAATCAATAATAAGCGATTTCGAAATGGTAATTATAAACCCCAACACACTTGATTACGTTGTCAGGCTATTTCAAGAGCTTTGGGGTTCAATTTCATCTCAATTTCAAATGTGAATTCGTTTTGTTTGAATCAATAATGCCACCTTACTGCCACTGGCAAAAGTGAGCCGAAACGCCGCGAAAGTTGCGCGATGCCTAATTAAGTGTGATCATCTGCCCGGCACAATGGCCAGAGAGAAAAGAGAACTAAGCTGTTGTCTGTATATAGCGAGCGGAGGTTGTCTGTGAAATCGATACTACAACATGTCGCTCCGCCGATCGCATCTTTTGGTTCAGTGTAAGTGGTTGTAATAATGGCGGCCCTTTTGAACTCGTCTAAGGTATACTGTAATAAACGTGTCTTTTGGCGGCAGTCCTTCCCCTCTCTCCGCTGAATAATACATTATCATTATCTCCGCTAAGCAGGCAGTAATACCATCAGCCTAATTTCCTGTATAGAGCCGCTTCAAACGGGGTGAGTACAATAGAAACCGCTCGTCCGCTTCTGTTTCTTCGGACGGGCCTATAGTCTGCGCCCTACAGATCGCGGCAAACATGAAAGGAGCTTTGCAACGCCAATCACACGCGTCCTGCTTTTCTCTTCAAGATGTCGGGGAAGGAGAGAAAAAAATTGTTAGAAGAGGATTCTTCGATCCTCACGGCAGGAAAACATCAGAATCATCGGGAGCACTTGAATCTTTACACGAGAAATCCATGCTCCTTTGCCGATGAGACACGTACACACGTGTTCCTATATTTCCCCCAGAGTTTTCCACCGCTATGTCGACGATGCTCGTTGCCTATAGTTCTGGGTCGATGATACTACAGCTTTTCGTTATTATTCAGGCTAATTGAGCTGGCAGATGGCGCACAACTCACGCGGCAATGGACTACAGGACGCGTTGGACTATTGGGCGGAATCTCGCCAAGGCAACCCGAAATAATATCTTATCGCCTGCCTGATACATATTCACGATCTAGCGTTGTTTGTTGTTCTTTTTTTCTCAGACAAGTAAAACAAATGGTGCCCAGGAGAGTGTGAAGCATTTTCTCATGCAAAGAGTGATCAATCATGCAATTTTGATTAAGCAGTCACTTATAATATACACAGTTAACCCAGCAGCTGAAAACGATATTTTCTTATCTTCTTTTACAGTCCTTTACAATAAAATGCCGCTGATGTATAATCATTCGTTATACCATACGACATCCAAAACATTGCCGGTAATTGGCGGTATGGGGTGAATAAATCGGGCTTCTTGAATTATTGCACCCAGTTATGCCATTTCAAAGAGATCTCCGAATTCCGTTGTAAAAGAAACTTCTTTATGATTACAAGATTACAATTATATCTGATGATTCGTTACATAGATGCATTATTAATCATCGTTAAACACATGAGCGCTTAATTAACATTACTCTGCCTGCATGCCTGTACACTGCACGTGCCTAAAATGTGTTCGTACACTATTGCATAAAAGAAGATAATGTTTATACACGTTTATGAAACAAGGAAAGACTGTGTGTGTGTAATTGTGTGTGTGTGTGTGTGTGTATTTGCTATGTACTTTTTGTATATCAATTTTATTCTTTTACCAGTGGAATGTAAGTTACATGTTTACACATTCAAGTGGAATTATGATTTCATAATTATGTCATATTCATGTGGAATTATGATAAATGCATGTATTCAAAGGAAATAAATACATATCAAAGTATTGTTTCGTTAGTTGATTCGACTTTAGTTGATTTGTTATCATTATCGGTATTAAAGTGAGAGACTATGACAGCAAAACACTGCAAAATGATGTTGATTTTGTCTTCAACTGTATGTTTTACTTTGTATCTAGAACAGATTGCTTATTAAATGCATGCATGACTTGAATGAAATCAGTAAAGATCAAGGGGAAAAAGTAAGGAGGATGGGGCTAAAGGGGCGTTATGGAATACGGTTGTGATAAAAAAAAATAGGTAAACATCGAGAAACAACAGGGAAAAATCATCAAAAAATCATCGGTCGGTAATCTGCAGAGTGAAACGCGCAGACGGCAGCTGTTTGTCTGGAAAGTATTTGCCTTCTTGCACGACAACAAGGCCTACTTCAACTGCACTTTGATTAGGGAGCTAGGGAGAGACAAGGGTTACAAGTCTCATTCAGTGCTAAAATAAAACGAACATCGAACAGTTATATGTATTTGGTTCAGTTCATTGATTTGATTCATTTTCTCAAACCGACAAAAAAATTACTTTGCTGAGAATGCACATTTAGAAAGTCATATCGGGAACATATAGATTCTGCAATATTTTATTTTTCATATTATCACAAATCACAATGTCAACACAGAGAATCGGTGGTTTGTGGGTGTTTTGTTGATATTTTTTTTGTATTTTCAAACACTTTTTACATATAGGAGAATACATTTAAAACTCTCATATCATTCAGTTGTGGTAAATATAGGCATCACTATACACTGGGTGACATTCATCCTTATTTCTATTCGTTAGTTGTTGTTGTTGGGTTTTTTTTTTTGGTACAGTAAGGAGGAACAATATAAAAGAAATATTTCACCATCTTATATTGAAAGGGTTGAATGTGAATATCGGTGAGTATCCCCAATCAGATTGATAACCCTGGTATATCAACAGAGAACGTGCTTCTTCCTCAACGTTCCATGAAAACTACAAAATAGTCATTATGATGTCTTCCTTTCATACTATACTATATAGTCCTTACAGGTTGCCATGGTTACGAACGATGTCTGGTTAGGGAGATGGGGTGAAAGAGGAGGTGACTTGGCTAGGAGGGAGGAGAAGGGTGGGGTCGGTGGTTTGAGTCTGACTGAAGCTACTATCATGGAATGGCGGTTACAATTCGTTATTCCGAAGGTTTGTTATTCAAAAGGTTCGTTAACCCGAAGATGACATAAGGTTTGTTATACCGAAAGTTTGTTTCTCCGAGGGTTCGTCAATCCGAAGATGAGGAAAAAAAAGAAAGTTCGTTATTCCGAAGGTTCGTTCATTCAAAACGGAATATAAGGTTCGTTTGTACCCATCTTCTTTTCAGATTAACGAACCTTATTTATTTTCGTATTGACGAACCATTGGAATAACGAACCTTCAGAATAACGCCACAAATTGATGTTTGAATTACCGAAACCTGTCTAATTTTCGGATCAAATAAGGTATACATTTTGTATAGGGAATTTGTGTGTTTCGGAATAATGAACCTTGTTTCAATTTCTGATAAACGAACAGCACCCGAAATGACAGGTAACGTCTAGGTGTAATCAATGGTAAATAAAGGGCGACATTATTAGGAGGAAACCATTGTCATCTTTATACAGTGTTCATGAAGGAGTTTAACAATAGGTCATGTAGGTTGTGATGGAAGCGAATGAGCCCCGAGAAACCTCTTCAATGCCCGCTTTGTATCCCCTCACCCACAGCTATAGTTTTCCTTTTATCATTGCCCGCTATAACGCTTCAGTGCATACGTGCATTGTGAGAGATAATCGTCAATAAAATCAAACTTGATGAGGGATGCTCGAAGAAGGGAGAAGACGACACTTGAGGAAGGAAATGAATAATAATAAAAAAAAAAGAATTGTATAGGCTACTCTCCTGCTCACATAAACTACCATGAGGGAAAGAAAGCTGATGAGAGTATATAGTCAGTATTGGAAAAGTGGTATGAGGAGGGGGAGGAACAGCTCCAAAGGAAGAGGGGGAGAAGGTGTGTGTTTGTGTGAATGCGGGGGGGAGGGAGCCAGAAGAGTATATATATATATATATATATATATATATATATACATATATACACACATAAATATATATATATATATCATGGATTCTTTTGACAGGGCAATATTTGGTGTGTGATAGAAAAGAGAAAGTGTGGGGGGGGGGGTGGAGGGGGAGAAGTGGGTATGCAGTGAGGTGCCCCGACCGAAGCAAAAAGACTGATATATACCATAAAAGAATAAGGAGAGGAAGGAAAAATACATACGTGTATGTATATGATAGTATATATATATATATATATATATATATATATATATATATATATGTGTGTGTGTGTGTGTGTGTGTGTGAGTGTGTGTGTGTTTGGTCGATGAGAGATATCGAGACAGACAGAGAGAGAGAGAGAGAGAGAGAGGGGGGGGGGTAGGTAGATGGAGTGGAAGATGATAATGAGATAAAGTGCTCGATTACTTTGGCCATCGACTAAAGACTTTCTCTAGATCAGCGAATCGCGCCGACTGGGTAGTAAAACTCAGCCAATAATTACATTGCACATGCAGTCTCACTGCTCGAATGCGACGGCATACGACACCTGGCTTTAGACGGACGATGATCATTTTATGTCTCGTGCTCTGCCTCTTTGTTCTCAAACGTCCACTGTGAAAGCTCGTTTTATAGTGTCTCCATGCGTCGGCAGAACAATATCACACACACACACACACACACATACATACACACACACACACACACACACACATACACAGGCACGCACACACAGACAGACACACACACACGCACACAAAAATCACAGTCTAAATCGATCAAACACTACAGGATGTCTATCCCATCTATCTATATACATCCACGTGGATCGGCCCAAAAAGACCAAATAATTATAAAAGTCGTAATCATATCTCTCCTTTTATTTCAAGTTTAAATTACATGTAAAATAATTTGCTGTTGTCAAAAAGTTTTGATCGGTATATCTAAATAAATTTAAGTGGATTAAAGTAAATTTATTTGCTGTTGTCACAAAATTTTGATTGGTAAATTAAAAAAAATATATATAGGCTAAGGTAAAAGTGCAACATCTCAGTGTTGTTCGATATAGTACGAATTATGCCAGATAAAAATAATTATTGTCTTTAGAAAGAAAACATTTTATCAATTTCAATTCATTACTGCAACTTCTGTTTGATTATACTGTAAAAGAATACAATCAATATTGATATATGTTTAAAAATGATTACTAAATAACATCACTATTTGCGTTTCTGTTATAGTTGTCAATACTACACCGAGTGTCATTATTGTTTTTCATGGATTCTTGTCGTAAGAATATTCATCTATCATCATCCATTTTATTGTCTTCTAATTTCTTAAAAATGCTTTAAACATTCAATGTCGTTTCTCATGTATTGTTTTTCAGTTTAAAAAGCAAAGATTCGGGTTTTGTTTTTCGTTTGCTCGCTTGTTGTGCTTGTTGTGTTTCCGAGGTTTTGGTTTTGTCAATATTTTTGGAGGTTAAAGGGATGGCACAGTGTTGGTGGAGATGAGGATTTGGCTTTTAACTTTTTGCGAGATACCAAGAAACCACTTATGAAATAGTACCAGAGCATACCATTCTAAGAGGAATTCAAAGTTTATTTGATGAAAATCGGTTTTGATATGGCTAAGACATCAAAAAACAAAGTAAAACAAAGCAATTGTAACAAAAGGTGGGTCCCACCTTTTATCATGATTGGTTTTGGTATCTTAGCCATTTCAAAACCAATTTTCATCAAATAAACATTGGATTCTTCTTGGAATTACATGCTCTTTCATATTCACAAGAGGTTTCTCATTATCTCACCAAAAAATGTTAAAAACCTGAAGTTTGGTCTCAACAAAAACTATACTTTCCCTTTAACAAATCGTGAATAATACACAATACATAGCTACACACACACACACACACACACACACACACATTATATATATATATATATATATATATATTTATATATAATACGATATATATAATATATATAGACATAATATATATATATATATATAAATTATATATATATATATATATATATATATATATACGTACGTAAATATATAAATATATAAATATATTTTTAGAGAGAGATCGGCAACTGGAAACGCTTGTACCTTTCGAAATAGTAAGTATGAGAGAAGAGAAGCAACATTTACAGAAGATTGGGTAAGGTTCTATAGGCCCTGCTGTTAATAACTTGAACAACTCTGATATACCCCCCCCCCCCCCCTCCCCCGCCCGCTCTTAAAAGTGGCTAATCTTCCTTCATTAATAACGACGCTGAGGCGCGAATGAACGTTTTCGGCAGAATGTCGACTTGTGAAGAGCGTAAGAAAGAGGGACGAAAATAACCGAATGCATTCGTCCACCCCACTTCTCTGTATATCTCTCTCTCTTTCTTCATATTTACACTTTATTTCCAATTTACGTCTTTTCTTTCAAGTAGTTTATCTCAACAATACTCGACGGTTAAAACATTCAATATCGTTCCTCATATATTACTAGCCATCATGTAAAAGAATCGGCCTCGTTTATTTCACATCAATAACGGATCATGATAGCGTACATTATTATTACGACCGAACTGTTTAAGCGGGTATTAAGCCACAGTTCGGACGCTCGCAAAACATTTTCAATTCCCCCTTTATCTCCTTCCTCTCTTTTTATTTTTCCCCCTTTCTTCATCATCCTTGCGAGGCTGTTCCAATTACGCGAATTAACGTAAAATGCTCGAACTGACGTCGGTCCGTCGTTTGATCTCGCCCAACTCGCCGAGGTCTGAGAGGGCGGCGAAGAGAGAGTAAATCAAAGAAGGTAGATTAGACCTATCAATAATATATCTCTTTACAGGACATAAACAGGGGGCCAGCAGGTGCTTCGACATTGTGCGGGTAGATTTTTAGAGAGTGGCCGGTGTCGGAGCATCTTCTCAAGGTCTTCCGATGCCCGGTGAAATACGGAGGGAAGGAGAACTATAGTATAGATAGAAAGATAGATAGGTATAGATAAGTAGATAGATAGATAGATAGATAGAAGGATAGATAGGTAGATAAGTAGATAGATAGGTAGGTAGATAGATATATACACGGATAGATAAATAAATATAAATGCAAATACTCAGTATATATATACATATATATATATATATATATATACATATATATATATATATATTCATACATATATGTATGTACACGTATATATATACTTCAATTTCAATTTGAATTTATTCTCATATTTCTCGATGAAAAAATACATCAAATATTAGAAAATTAACTCATATATGATATCAACCTAGGATACATAATATCACGAAATGAAATAATACATGATATCCAGCTGGGAGGCATAATAGAGTATTGCAAACAGAACATAGCGGTCGATCTATGAAAGTTGGAATCTGAGAATGAATGCTAAAGAAATAATACGATGGAACCTACTTAGAAGCAAGATTGCCAAGCGTAGGTCCCACTTTATATGTGTTTATATATGATACATAATTTTATGTGTGTGTGTGTGTGTGTGTGTGTGTGTGTGTGTGTGTGTGTGTGTATTACCCTAATCGCTCTGTCAGACAATGAACATCCCTAAAAAGCGCGCGGATACACACACACACAAACATACCCACACATCTAATTCCATGTGCCCTTTCTTTTCATTCAATACTGCTCCTGTTAACCGAGCTAACCGAGATATAAAGTCGTTTTATTGGTTTCGGGCGGCGCCATTGTATAGGTGTCACATTTTTTCTCTTCTTCCTCTGATTGTATGGTATAATAACTTCCTTTTATATTACGACAGTTTGATTCCTAGCTGATCCAATCCCCTTTAGATTCTTGCCCCAGACTTCGATAGTTTGCAGGAAAATGGACGAAATCGAGACATGAGATAGCCCGGTCTTACCAAAGCACTCATAAAACCGAAATCGCGGCAGTAAAGTCGTATTGGTTTGTTAAATCAACAGGAAGGAAAAGAAACGAAAACTGTCTCGCCTTGAGTCAGAAAGGAACAGAGCGGAATGTCGCTATAAAAGAGCGAATTGTTATTTACTTCGCAGCTAATTTTGATTTCGTAATCGCGAAGCTGCGCGCTGTGCCAGGCGCGGAACAGTCGTTAGCCTATGGTCCCGGCGCCTCCCGCTCACCAGCTCCAGTCCAATTATTTCATTTTAATTGATGATTACATAACATCGTCACAATTAGTGGGGACGATGTCCCCTCCGAGTCGCAAACAGGACAACAATCCGAGAATTTCACAAACGCGTTATGCACACAGTTTGGGTATCCCAGTCACCTAGCTAGCCTTGGTTAAAGGAGGCTTCACTTCTTTTGAATTAAAAAAAAAATCTATAAAACCAACCAACCAACCAGTTCATTATTTTGTTTATGCTACATGATAATATTAATGCTATCATCTGTCAGAAGTAAAATGAATCGAAAAGGGATTTGATTTCTCGTGGTTCCTCCAACAACTCAAGATACATGCTATGCGCTAACCTTGTATAGTCACCAGCGTTAAACAATCTATATCACATCATAATTACAGGGGCTTGACCGGAGAATAACTGAATTTTAGGGTTTGTAGAGTTTGACAAATACCATGAAAGTCAATGGTAGGACAGGTTCATCATCTGACAGAGACGAGCCAAATTATCGATCACTGCACAAAAAGGAGAATCTATTGCCGGTGACCGGACTGTATCGAATAGCAAAGGGGAAATAACAACAATAACAACAGGGGCATGATGAGACAATCGCAGTAAAGACCGACCTTACCTCACGATGAATAATGGTTAGAGTTGTTATATGATTTTGAGGCAGTCGTGGAAAAAAAAAAGATGACATGTGTGAGGCTGCCATCTTCAAATCCCCCTCCCAGAGCATTAATCTGTATACATTCTATTATGATTATAATGGTTTACCTTTGTACTATTATTTTGTGCATACCCTTATAATAAAGACGTTTTGGAACACTACATGTTCCGATGATTACCTTACATAGCAACAACTTAAGCAGGCAAACTCTACTCGAGCTATGACACGCATATAACAGAGATGGTCGAATTGAATTGAACTGAATGTAGTTCTTCGCAAGATCCTTTTAGGAGTAAGAAACGACATATCAAATCCGTTTCGTTCAACATGTTCACGCTGTTTCAAACGCAATATTGTAAACCCTATTTTGTGTGTCAGAGAGTCGACTTTTTCTTCATCTGTTGGACAGACGATGATTTTACCTGCGTTCAAGTCTTCACCAACTCGCGAAATGTGAATTCGTTATTCCGAAGATTCGTCATTTCGAAGTTTCGTAATTGTGAAAATGAACTAAGATTCGTTGTTCCGAGGGTTCGTTAATAATAAATAACACACGGTTCCTTATTTCGAAGGTTCATAATTTTGGAAATTGAATAAGCTCGTCACTTCGAAGGTTTGTTATTACGAAGGTTCGTAAATCTGAAAACAAAACGAGGTTCGTAATTCCGAATGTTCGTCATTGTAATTTTACGCACTTCTTTTTTGTATTAATCTTCAGGATAACAAACCTCATTTCAATTCCGGACCAACGAACCTTCGGAATAATGCCACAAATGTCCGGAATAACGAACCCTATTTTGTTTTCTGATTAAGGAAAATCAAGATACACGGAATTTGTGTGTTTTTGAGTAACGAAACTTAACGAACATAAGGAACATAAGGAACATTCCCGAAAAAAGTATGTGGAGTCTTTCATGGTAGTTAAATCTATTAATTGATTTATAAGTTACAAATCCAAAGCATGGATGAAGTGAATGATTTTATTGCACCATCACTCTTGCGAGGAAAGTGCTTTGCAACTATAAACGATTAATTGGACATGTACATCGCATTGGAAAATTAGTTTCTTAAACCAGATTTTAATTTCCGTACACACTTTTCGGGAGCTTATATTGGCGAACCTGACTTTGCGTTAAAAAAAATGAAAGAAACTAAATCTTTGTGATGGAAGTAGAACCTAGATAAAAAGAAGAAAAAAAAATCAACCGACTATGCCTTCTGTACGAAACTTTAACAGTGATTATACAATTACCAAATGTGTCAGAATCAGATTAATATCTAGTCACTCGTATGAGGCCCAGTGTAAACAAAAACAGCACAATTAAGAGGTGCGCCGCTCCCGATTGAGCAAATTATTCTCTAAATGAAACACGGTGGCGGCGGCAATATTGACTGAATTTCCAAGCTGTTTGGTTTGCACGTAGGCTGCAGCTTGGTAACGCTTATAGTTCGTAGGGATTACAGTACTTGATCACCAGGTTAATGACCTCGTGAGTAGGTCACATGACCCAGTGAGCAGGTCACATGACCGCGAAAGCAACGCACTAGTCCAGATCAAGTGACTTGTCTTCGGTTTTGTTTTGTTTTTTGTTTGTTTTGTTTTGTTTTTGGTACGGAACAAATCAAATGGCATTCCAGATGCTGCGGATGCCTGCTCATGTATACAAGACCTACGAAATCTTGCCGTCTCTAAACCAGTCTCCAAAATGTACCCCGTATGAACAGATGTTTCTGGCGCAAATGTCTCTTGGTAGGCCTATAGGTCTATATAATCATATTCAGTTGCTTCTTTCAAGTCAGTTCTTGCAATTTCGTTGAATTTGCGAATTTGAAGTTGTATCAATGGTATAAAGAATGAGATGGGGAAGGAGGGGGGGGGGGAGGATCACGCGGGAAAGAAGAATGATGGTAGCTTTAATTTGCATAAGTGATCACTCAAAAAGATGTCCTTGCTAAAAAACAAAAACCCTGAAGAAAAAACAACTGTATGTGTGTGTGTGCGTGCGTGCGAGTGTGTTGTATTTTTTTCCTCTTTTTTTCTCATTCCAGATATAAAGCTCTTGAATATTACAATCACCATTTCTGATGACTTTTTATTGAAATTGTCATATTTTTGTTTTTATGACTATTTTGGTATATTATCATTATTGTTATCACTATTAGTATTATCATAATTATTATCATTATTATTACTATTATTATTAATTGTGTTGGGCCTAATACTCCGAGTGTATAATATAGTCGCTGTAGAGGCACATTTCATTTTGAAAACAAGGCAAGTGCCAAATTGTGTCTCGCCCATTCACATACAAGAAATACATATTTTTCTAACTCCCAGAAGTTCATTGACCCGCCTATGACCTTTGACCTTGTGGTGACCTTCAACTCCCCAAGGGACATTTACCATCCAAGTTTGGTCACAAACGGACAAAGGGATCAAAAGTTCTGAGCCATAATCGAAACGCGCCATAAAAACTTAACAATGGGCCCTAAAAATTTGTTGATCCCTTCGGTGACCTTTGACCTTGTCATGACCTTTAATTCCCCAAGGGACATCTACCGTCCAAGTGTGGTCACAAACGGACATATTGATCAAAAGTTATGAGCCACAATCGAAATGCGCCCTAAAAACTTAACATTGGACCCTAAAAGTTTGTTGACCCCTGTCTGTAACTTTTGACCTTGTGATGACCTTCACCTTCCCAAGGGACATCTACCATCCAAGTTTGGTCACAAACGGACAAAGGGATCAAAAGTTATGAGCCATAATCAAAACGCGCCATAAAAACTTAACATTGGGCCCTAAAAGTTCGTTGACCCCTGTATGTGACCTTTGACCTTGTGATGACCTTCACCTCTCCAAGGGACATCTACCATCCAAGTTTGGTCACAAACGGACAAAGGGATCAAAAGTTCTGAGCCATAATCGAAACGCGCCATAAAAACTTTATGGGCCCTAAAAATTTGTTGATCCCTTTCTGTGACCATTGACCTTGTCATGACCTTTAATTCCCCAAGGGACATCTACCGTCCAAGTGTGGTCACAAACGGACATATTCATCAAAAGTTATGAGCCACAATCGAAACGTGCCCTAAAAACTTAACATTTGGCCCTAAAAGTTTGTTGACCCCTGTCTGTGACCTTTAACCTTGTGATGACCTTCACCTCCCCAAGGGACATCTACCATCCAAGTTTGGTCACAAACGGACAAAGGGATCAAGTTATGAGCCATAATCAAAATGTGCCATAAAAACTTAACATTGGGCCCTAAAAGTTCGTTGACCCCTGAATGTGACCTTTGACCTTGTGATGACCTTCACCTCCCCAAGGGACATCTAACATCCAAGTTTGGTCACAAACAGACAAAGGGATCAAAAGTTATGAGCCATAATCAAAATGCGCCATAAAAACTTAACATTGGGCCCTAAAAGTTCATTGACCCCTGTCTGTGACCTTTGACCTTGTGGTAACCTTCAACTTCCCAAGGGACATCTACCATCTAAGTTTGGTCACAAACAGACAGATACATCAAAAGTTACGAGCCAAAAACGAAACGCGCCCTAAAAACTTAACATTGGGCCCTAAAGGTCATTGACCTCTGCCTGTGACCTTTGACCTTGAGGTGCCCTTCATGTTTGGTAAAATGTGTAACTTTGTATAACCACTCTTCCCTCCACGTTTGATTGAAATTGAAATCCTCAGTAGATAGTTATTCAAGTTTTTGTAGCGTTACGGACAGACGACGGACGGACGGACGACGGACGGACGGACGGACGGACGACGGACGGACAGACGCCGCAGACGATCTCTTAGTCTCCCCACACCTCCGGTGGGCTCCACAAAAACTGTTTTAACAGGCGACACTTATATTAGATCGCATGCATACAATATACAGCATTACCATTTTTATTTCGGTTTATTTCATATTTACCATTATCATTTTTTTTTTTTCAGATTACACTTGGCGTTTTGTGAGATACAACTGCTTGGTGCGTAAATTGGCAGAACGCTGGCATAGACATACTTTGTTCAGTGCAGATTATTGTTGAATATACGGATTTTGCAATGCTTCTAACTATCATGTACCTAAATTTGAACTTGAACTTAAATCTGTTTTTATTCTTTTATTCTGTTTCATTAAAAAAAAAAACATAACATATTGTACATAAACAGAAAACAGAGAATGAGTATACAAACATGCAATTATGTTGCAATAAGAAAGTTGCTTATTTAAAGCTGATTTTCCAATCGTTATTACATTGTATTTTGAGGTGCGTCTCACATTATCCATCCTATCATGATGAGATTCTTGTCTTCTTTCTTTCACTCTCTTAGCACCTTGTTTCCTCTCAAAAATTAAATAAGCCTACAATATTGAAGTTAGAGACTACATGAATGACTTTGAATGACTGCTGTTTGGATACTAATTGTACGAAATTTATCAAGAGCAATCCAAACATCGAACAAACAAGAGTTGCTTCCTTGCGATACCTCATCCCCCTCCTCCCCTCCTCCTCCTCCTCCTTTTCTTCCTCCTCCCCCTCATTCTGTCCTCTACGCAAGCGCCTTTTCTTTCGCCTAATCCCGAAGATGTGTACGGGATTACATAATGGGATAGGCAGTCTCGGTTTCGCGAACGGATGACAACGAAATCCATTTCCCGCAGCAGGTGGATTATAACGCTCACTCCTTTCATGTACGCCGCCCGACAATAATCGCCCATAAATGGCAACATATACCCTCTTCCATAACGCAATTTCATTTTGCAATGTATTTCATTTTTGTAGTTTTTTTTTTTCCCCTGGCCGTTGTGTTTAAAGATGGCGCATGCAGTACTTGGTTAAAAGCGGTTCAATGCCCTGTGATTTAAATAATCCATTTGTGTGCGCATTAACCACGACAACTCGAGCCGGATGCTAAGCCTGATATATTTGGCATGTCTAAGTTGAATGATGGCATGTATTATCTTCTTTTTCTTTTCATCCTCAGGTGTTTTCGTAAGTGCTTGTTCGTCGATATAGCCTGAAGGCAAAAACGGGGGGGGGGGGGGCTTGCCTCTTCCTGTAAGAAGACTGTAGTTTCAATACCAAGATTGCAAAAAGAAGGATATTGTCAAAAAGAGTCCTGTGGTTTCACAATCTGTGATAAGCTCGTTGGATTGCGGGGCAAATTTGGCTCACATATACATGTATATCTCAACGGTTTTAAGCCATGTTCATAGATTGCAAGAATATTACACACACCCTAATGGCTATCAAATGTATTTATAGGAAAAAGCAGATCCATGACAGATCAAGAAATGAAAAAGAAAAAAAAAGAAGAAGAAATGATGGCGACAACGCTCATAACAATTTAGAGGTAGAAATGATAATGACGATATAATTACGAGAATTATATTGCTCTGAAAGGGCGCCCGGTGAGCATGATACATGTAATTCAAACTATGAACATGAATTATAAGTTGAAAGGGCGAGCTATGGATTTCTACTTGAGGGCGTCTTGAAATGTAGCCTAACTTACTTTTGCTGTCGAGACGAAGTTAAAGGGAACCCTAACCCAAAGAACAATGTGGACAAACATTCATTTTTCATGAAAATTACACATTCCATCAACTTGATACTGACATAGGGGTTAGGGGTAGCAATTATTCCCCCTGATTTCTCAAAGAGGTTAGTCAAGTGCTCTGTCATTATGCTAGAAAAGTGATTTTGTGTGTGTGTGTGTGTGTGTGTGTGTGTGTGTGTGTGTGTGGAATTTTCTTGATATTTTCTTTATATTGTCCACTTAATACGTCATAGTCATACGTCATAGTAGTCTCCTCATCCAGCGGTTCCAATACCAAAACTGTACAAATTCATAACTTTTGCATCGATTGTCCGATTTTCGTCAAACTCTTACTGATGTGTTCTACTATTGTTGCTGCTTTCACTCAATCCACATTGCTCTTTGGGTTTGGGTTCCCTTTAAGATGTTGGATTTTCTCCGATCCTTTGTGTTCCGACTTCCGTCGGGTTGACTGATACGTACTCTCGTTTCCAATAATGTACACGGTTGTATGTGTCTTCTCCTACCGTTGCTCGAAACATGTCCGAAGTAGTCCGATGTTTTCTTGATATTCTTCTCTTCTCATACATCATAGGCTCTACGTGTACTATCTAAACCAGGGTGTTAACAACGAGCATCAAATTTCATCGTGATTTTATATCTTTTTTTTCGTTCAATCTCTTGCATATTTGATAATGCAAGCTCTTTTACCATTTCATTTGCAAGCTTCAACAAAGAAATCAATAAACAATGCATTTGTTTTGAAGGGATCTTTAATCTGTAAAGCATCAATAAATATATTTACATGTATAAATATACACAGGTCTGTACAAATAGCAAAAGAAAAAAAATCGAAAACTATATTTACACATTTATACATTGCAGTTGTAAAAAAAAACAAACAATGTACGAAGAGGAATTCTTCTCTTTTTTTAATGCATGTATAACATCACCACGAACACAGGAATGTTAGATATAGTACAACAACAGCCTGTCTGCCCTTTGAAAATGTTATCAAATAGAAAAAGAAGCCACTTCATTGGAAGATCATGAAACATCAACAGCAATATCTCACCACTTAACCATAGTAAAATACAAACACCTCTTGGGTTTTCTCTTTCATCATTATATATTTTTTTTCAAATGCATTTCTTCACCATAAAAGAACCACGAGGTGTTTCTGATCCACGACATGTACAAATTTGCTTCTGAATATTCTGTGTATAGCTGATTGCAAAATGGTTTTATTGCAAAGCAAAGTATCAAAAGCAGTAGCGCTCATCTCCAAATCTTCCCACTCACAAGAAATTTCATGCGGCAATGGGCTTTGCTCCGTACAACAGAGGTGAGTAAAAAAAAAAAAAAAATCTGTTATGCCAGTTATTCTTTTGCTATGATTTCTGTGGGATATCTATCACTAGGAATGCAATAAAATGACGTCATCAATGAGGTGAATATTACATTTTGTTAGTAGGAGAACGTTAAGATAGGTATATGGCAAAACGAACATTCTTTTAAGGCACACTACTTTCAAGGTACAATACTCTCATGGAAATGTATCTTTGGCATTTACGGCGGCAATTCAGGGAAACTTTTTTTTTGTCATTGTTCCTTGTAGAACCACTCAATCTTATCCACAGTCTGGTGCAGATATCGCAGACACCCTTTTGCAATCTGCAGACAAATTTCTGCATCAAGATTGTATTGCGATTGTATTATTCGTACAATTTCTTGTCTACGAGTTCTGCAATAACTTATACAAAGGCCTACCAGAGATAAGGCACATCACAGAGGCAGATCCAGAGGGGGCGCACCGGGCATGCGCCCCCTCTTTATTTATTTTTTTTAAAAACAAAAGAAATAAAAAGAAAAAATGGGGGTGGGGAGGCTCTTGCGCCCCCTTTAATTTGTAAAGGCACCTCCCCTTTAAAGAAAATCCTGGATCCGCCCCTGCATCAACACGCATAAGATTCGGACAACTAAAGTAGTCACTTCTCGAATGCGGTTCTGTACAGCGAGCACACTACCCTCTCTAGAGAAGCGATGAGTAACAATTTAGTTGTTTTTTTTTCCCCTCGATGTGGCACTGAATGGAATGTTTCGACATACATGTAACACTATTACACCTGCTACTGACGAATTGCAAACAAACAAATACCGGTATGCAAGCGTTTTGTAACAATCTATACACGTAGTAACTTTGAAAATTCTGCTCAGGAAGCGCAGAAATTGACTTCTTTAAGCAAACTTTATCTTTGTCAGAATTATTTCATAGGCCTACTCATGTACTGGGGAGGTGGTGGCACCCTATTCACGTACTGTATATGAGACTCTTCTGGGCCTCTGACTTGTGCCAAGACCGATTCGAGCAAGACTGATTGCATTTTCACTTCAAATTCATTCATATTCATGCAGCATCTGCCAATCTTATGGAAGCTTACACACGACCAGCGTGAAGAGTAAAGGCTTTTTAAAATGAAAATGGGGTAATTCGATTGAAACATACACACATGCACACACACACACATACACACACAAAGGGGAAAAATGCATATGAATGCAGAAGCACACTCGCTTTACAAAGAGTCTTTTTATACACAGATAATACTTCATGCCACATTGTCATGACTATTCTCTCCATTCGCTGGAATATAGCAAAAGAAATGTCATCTTCGTTGGGCCTTTTTTAATGTCTTGAAAGAAGACTTTACTTTAAATCAATGATGCATGCATGTAAATGTATCAGTAAGCAGGCACAATGCTCATGATCGCCGATCCTCACATCTTTCCATAATTCATATGAATGAAATGCCTTGCAGTGATGAAGAAATGAGATCTTAGTCTGTGACATCTTGACTTTTGACCTCACGACCCAATGCCTGGTGACTTCAGTCTCACATGAGAGTACACATGCATGCCACGTTTTCATTACTGTATCAAAGTTATTCTCAAACGATGGGAATAGTTTATGCATGAACAAACAGACAGACAGCCAGATGGACAGACAAACAGACAGACAGACAGACAGACAGGAAGAGGAACAGACAGCCCCTAAAACAATGTCTCAAACCACTTTAGGGCCGAGGTA
The DNA here is from genome assembly GCF_040938485.1 of Diadema antillarum. Classification (NCBI taxonomy): domain Eukaryota; kingdom Metazoa; phylum Echinodermata; class Echinoidea; order Diadematoida; family Diadematidae; genus Diadema; species Diadema antillarum. The sequence continues at coordinate 1,334,652 of NW_027271755.1, read as the reverse complement.
TGAAAGGGAACAGCAACAAACACAACAAGATGGAGAGATGTCTATGCAGCCTGATCACACGACACGCTGTAACCATAATCTGACCTGAAAGTGCATACTGCAGTAAGCCTACAGCGGTGTCGTTTGTTTGTGTTTTATCGTGTCTGGAGATGGATTTTAATTGCCCATCCGCCTGCACATCTTTGCAGATGGCACCATCCACCACGACTTCATAATATTTGACCGCCCCATCACCCCTAATGTAGCCTCCCTGGCTTGTCCTCCTCCTCCTACCTTAGAATAACGCGAGCCCCATTTCATAAAAAGTTGATTTGATAGCAACTCTTGTTGGAATGGCAATTGTCATGGTAATGACAAGAATCCAGCTTCCTGATTGGCTGTTGCTATGGGAAGTTGCCATTCCCACAAGAGTTGCTATCCTAACATCTTTTACAAAATGAGCCCTGCTGTTCACTCTGTAGTGCACTCCCCAGCCCCTGGATGCAACTTAATGTAAGGCTGGGTGAGGGAAAGGGGAGGAGGAGGGGGGGGGGGGGGGGGGGGGTCGCCTCAAACTATAGAAATAGTCGAGTGAGACTGAAGTTTGTGTCGACATGTTACGCAAGTGGATTAAAGACAGTCTTCAACAAGTCACAAAGAGTGTGTGTGTGTGTGTGGGGGGGGGGGGGACTGAATGTCATCTGCAGTGTTGGTATACGATGGTAAGGAGGGAGGGGGGGTGGAGGGATAAGATGTTTAGGTGGGGCTCAGGCTTGGGTTGAAATTGAATTTGGAGGGCATAGCATTTTTGTGGGGTTTGGGTGGGTTGAAGGCTATGAGAGGGTTGGGTTTAGGGTGGGGCTGGAGTTTGGACTGGATAGGGTGTGCGTGGGTTTCAAGCTTTGGTAGGACAGAGAGTTAGGTGTGGCTGGGGTATGGGTGGGGTTACATTTTTGGGACCTGGGTGGGGCTGGAGCTTGGGCTGGGTTGGATTGTAGTGGCTCCTGTGTTTCAGTGGAGCTGGGATTGGAGTGAGGCTGGGATTTGGGTTGGGCTGGGTTATGGTGGGGATAAGTTTGTGATGGGGAATAAATTGGGATGGAGGTATGGGCGGGGTCAAGGTGTGGGCGGGGCTTGGAGTAGCAAATGTGGCATGGATGTCCGTGCTTAGTTCCTTGATGGGGAGAACCTTGAGATGTGCTTGTTCCTCATGTCAATCTCCTCCTGCAGAACCAGAACTCTCTGCTGGAGGGTGGTCACCTGAGACTTCAGGGAGGTAATGGTGGCCTCTAACTCCTGGACACAGCATACAAAAACAAAGAGAGAAACAAATACATGTACAAGTCACAGGAAATAAACAGTAATTAAAACAACACAAACATTGATTTTTCTGTCATTTGAAATCATTCTCCAAACAGATAGAGCTTTATAATCATCTAAGCAGCAAAAAAACCCAACAAAAACAAAACAAAACAAAACAAAAAACAACACCAAAAACTCTGGTTAAAGGCATAATTTACCATTTGCAGATGAACTAAAAACCCAGCATTAGTGCTTGAAAATAGTTCTAAATTGTGAGTTAGGGATAGAAACAACCAATGTAAAAATCTGTATGAGTATAATTGATGTTAAGTATTGTAAAATATACAAAATGTGAACAATAATTATAATAAAAATGTTTTCAGACTTAACGATCTACTGTACAGTTATGGTTTAATAAGAAAAATAGTGATATCTACATAAATATTTTAGGCTTTATTACAGAAATTTTACATGGTTGGATATTTTGTGATAGAACTGACCTACACATACGCATCAAAAGTGATATCTCGAACATTTCTTAAAATCACTGCTCCCAAAGGTAAACAGGACCTTTTAAGTTATGATATGTAACAAAACAACAACAACAACAAAGATAACATAGGAAATGGCAATTTTTAAAATCAAAATTGACAAGCCAAAACTACACTTCAATTCTATATAGTTTGACTAGCTTTGGCAAAGGCCAAAGGCATTTGAACAGCGCCCTCACCTGTTGGATTGATGCTGGAAGAAGACCTCTGCTCTTTGCCTCATACTCGTGTTGAACCTGCAAGATCTAGATAATGATACCAGAGATAGAAATGCAATTTTTATTGTTTGTTTAGTGCTGATTATATGTAGGGAAAACTATACACCTCATATTGGTTTTCCATGGTCCCTCCTTAACCCGTTGAGGATGGTTTGATGTTGTTACAACACGCATTTCCCATAGACACCTGCCCGGGCATACTCGGGACTCATCCTCAACGGGTTAAAAGGATGGTATACTTTTAGTCCAGACGGGAGATTCAGATTTTAACTTTTTATGTGAGATAATTAGAAACCACTTGTGAAACATTAAAGAGCATACAATAATAAGAGGAATTCAAAGTTTATTTGATGGAAATTGGTTTTTAAAGGCATAATTTACCATTTGTAGAAGAATAAAAAATCCAGCATTAGTGCTTTAAAATAGTTCTAAAATGTGAGTTAGGGATAGAAACAACCACTGTAATAATTTGAATCCGTATAATAGATGTTAAGTATTGTTAAATACACAAAACATGAACAATAGTTATAATAAAAATGTTTCCAGACTAAACCGTATACAGTTATGGGTTAATAAGAAAAATACTGATATAAATATATATAAATTCCACAAAAAATATAGGAATTCCACAAAAATTCATTTTTCACAAAAATTACACATTCCATCAACTTGATATGGACAAATGTTAAGGGTAGCAATTATTCGCCCTGTTTTCTGAAAGCAGTTAGTCAAGTGCTCTTTCATAATGCTACTAAAGTGAAATTTTGTGGAATTTTCTTTATATCTTCTTCATATTGTTGTCCACACACGTCATAACCTCTAGTAGTCTCCTCATCCAGCGGTTCCAACACTAAAACTTTAAAAATTCATAACTTTTGCATCGATTGTCCAATTTTCCTCAAACTTTCACTGATGTGTTCTACTAATTTTACTACTTTCACTCAATCCACATTGCTCTTTGGTTTTGGGTTCCCTTTAATACACACAAGTATTACCACTTTGTAAATTGCAGCCACTATACCATGTGACTAAGAAAGGTTTCTTTAAAAAGAAAAACAAAACAAAAAGAGAAAAGAAGAAAAGAAACTGAACCTTCTCTTGGTGGTCTAATTCCTGCTGTTGTAGTCTCCTCTCCAGCTGTTTGATTCTTTGTCTCTGATCGTCCAGCTCCCTCTGCACAGCCTGAACAAGGCATGGGAAGAAAGAGTACAAGAAAATGAGAGATACTGTAGACTGATAGATAGGCACAGATAAATGGGGGATAGATACACAAATAGATAGATACTGAGATACAAAGACAAACAGACAGATAGATAGATGGAGAGATAGATAGATAGATAGATAGATAAATAGATAGATAGATAGATAGATGGATAGATAGATAGATGGATTGATAGATAGATGGATGGATGGATAGATAGATGGATTGATAGGTAGATAGAAAGATTATATAAATAGATAGACATAGATAGATAGATAAATAGATAGACAGATTATATAAATAGATATAGATAGATATATAGATAGATAGACAGACAGAATTAACGACAATAGATGGAGATAGATATAAAGGTAGCCAGATAGATAGATAGATAGATAGATGGATAGATAGATAGATAGATGGATGGATGGATAGATATATAGATAGATAGATAGATAGATAGATAGGTAAATAGATCGATTATATAAATAGATAGATATAGATAGATAAATAGATTATATAAATAGACAGATAGATATAGATAGATAGATAGACAGACAGAAATAATGACAATAGATGGAGATAGATATAAAGATAGACAGATAGATGGATAGATAGATAGAAAGATAGATAGGTAGATAAATTGATAGATGCATAGATGAATAGATAAATTTCATATGTAACAGTGAGAGATAGAAAACAAAGGTGAGCGGAAGATAGACAGACAGATAGACAAATGACTGCAAAGAAAGAAAAAAAAGACAGACAAACGAATAGACAAAGAGAGAGAGAGAGCACTTGCGAGTTAAATAGAAAGACATATAGACAAATATATGGATGCATACATTTGTACACATAGCAAATTAGAGTAATGTAGAAAACAACAGGGAGATAGACACAGATATACATTTTACACAGAAAGAGAAAGACAGTGCATGAGAGTTAGATGTATAGATAAACAGATATATAAGCTGATCAATATCAAATTGGAGACAAATAAAAAAGTGATATTATATCTATGACTTTGTGACTTGTCTAAACCATTTGGCCCGGATGTGTAAAAAGCTATATCTGCACTTAAAAAAATTATCTAGGCAAGAGGGCACTGCACTAAATTAATAAAACGTCATTCACAGAAATGCTCTGGATGCCTTGACATCAACTGATAAGCTTTTTCATATCACAAAACTATAAATAAACAAATAAATGAATGACTGAATATATATATATATATATATATATATATATATATATATATATATATATATATATATATATATATATATATATATATATATATATATATATATATATATATATATGCATACAAATCGGCATGGGTTGTTAAATCATGGGGTCAACTTCTATGAATACTTCAGTTTTATTTAGCTATTGTATGATGAGTCTGGTTCAAGGTTATTAATTTAATGAGAAATGCAAAAGTACAAAGGCTATTTTTCTTTCTGGTATCAGCTTACTTCTCACTCTCTCTCGCTCTCTCTTCCCATGTGTATCCTTGAACCCAGCTCAATCAAATAATCCCAAAGCCATATCATTTACCCACTGAGGATGGACTGATTTTGTTATTAAATGCATTTCCCACAGACACCTGCCCAAGTATTCTCAGGACTCGTCTTCAACAGGTTAATACACCCATCTCAGAACTGACCCATCTTCATATGTATTTACATCAAGATGATCTCACACGTCCTGTACTATGAAAGTACTTCTTCCTTCGTATGAAAGAGGCTGGCTCAGAGAATGGAAAGATTGTGACGTGATTGTGGCGTGTGTAATCTTTTATAGAACAAGAGTACAATGCAAGACACTATACTATAGTTCTCAGTGTGGGTGGGAGATTCAATGTACATGTATAGATATTATTGTATGCATTCTGGTAGGACAACGAATATGACATGATACTGAATTCTACATCATAGAATCGGTTTATTCCTTTGAAATTTTGCTGACATTCAGCTGGACATGCGATAAAAATCTGCATACCTTGTTGTAGGCCTCGTGTTGCCTTCTCAACAACTCTTTTTCATCTTCCAGCTTGGACACCGTCTCACTCAGTTGAAGCTCCATGTTACTCTTGGCTCTGTAAGAGTTAGGAAAAACAATGCCCTTGAGAACGGCGAGAACATGCTTGCTGAAACATCGGGACTGGGTAGGTCCTTTCCAGGGCCACACACATTACCTAGAAAGAATACGTGGTGCACCGTTAAGCCTTCTACCACCAAACATTCTCCCGCCACAATGAGCGTCTAAATAGGAGATCTGCAATATTTTTGAGGTGTCCTAATCCAAAGAGACAATAAAACCGACCAATCAACCAACCAACCAATCAATCAACCAACCAGCTAGCCAACCAATCAACCAACCAACCAACCAACCAACCAACCAACCAACCAACCAACCAACCAACCAACCAACCCCAAAACCAATCAACCACCCACCCAACCACCCAACCAACCAACCAACCAACCAACCAACCAACCAACCAACCAACCAACCAACCAACCAACCAACCAACCAACCAACCAACCAACCAACCAACCAACCAACCAACCAACCAACCAACCAACCAACCAACCAACCAACCAACCAACCAACCAACCAACCAACCAACCAACCAACCAACCAACCAACCCACCCAAAAACCCAAAAACCCAAAACCCCCAAAACCAAGCCAACAACCACACACATCCCAAGGGTGACTGACAGCATCTCATATAATGCATACCTGTCCTTTCAAATACAAAAGGCGCTCACTTTCAAATTTCTGATCACAACAATTATCGAGGTCATAACGTGTCATGGCTTTTGAGAATACAAATGAAACAAATTCAGTCAGCAACTTACACTTGCGATTCTTCCCTCAGTCTTTCAATTGTGAGCTGGTGTTCCTTGATCGTCTGTTGAATGGAGACAGAGAACGAAAATACGTGGCACTGAGATAGATTGAAATACTAACGAACGATCAATGACGAACAACAGTAACAAACAAAAAACAGTACAGAATGGGGCAAACACTACATATAAATGTCAGCAGGCTGTCATTTTTATGTCAGTACTTGAAATGAGACTACAGTGTATGCCTGTTATAACGGAAACGGTTGAAAACGAAACTCTCTTTGAAACAAAGCAAAAATTCAGGTCCAAAATGTAATAATAATAATAATAATAATAATTGCATTTATATGGCGCTTCATACTGACGTTTCTAAGCGCACTTTGCTACTCATACAAATAGATTAGAAAACACAATAACATTAACAAAATCAGCATTAACAGTCCAAAAGAAGAAGAAAGAAAAGAAAAGAAAAAAAAATACATGTGATACAATGGTACAATAATTGATAACTGTGTGCGCCTCCAGGAGAAAAAAAAAAAAAAAAAAAAATTACAACTGATTAAACAGGTGAGTTTTAAGAAGAATTTTAAATGATTCGACAGATGAGGCATTCTGAATATACAGAGGGAGTTAATTCCAAAGAGTGGGAGCAATGGAAGAGAAGGCTCGGTCACCATAACGGGTTTTTGTACGTGGGCCATGAAGTAATTGGAGAGAGGAAGATGAACGGAGGGGTCTGGCAGAAGAGGAGGAGCGGAGAGAGACTAGGTTTTGAAGATATATGGGTGCAAGATTACGTGTGATTTTGTACGTCAGAAGTAGGATTTTGAAAGTAATACGGGAATGGACTGGAAGCCAATGTAGTGAGCGGAGAACAGGAGATATATGGTCATGTCTCCTACTAAGGGAGACTAATCTAGCGGCTGAATTTTGGATACGTTGGAGAGGGGATATGTGAGAAAGAGGGAGGCCGGCAAGGAGGGAGTTGCAGTAGTCCAGATAGGAGGAGACGAAGGCATGGACGAGCCGCTCAGCTGATGATTGATCAAGCAGACGCCTGATCTTCCCTATTTTGAAAATACCCCATGATGCAGACTTACAAATGTTTGTGATATGGTGTTTAAGAGTTAAGTGTTGTCCAAAGTAAAGCCAAGGTCTCTAACACAGTCAGAGACCTTAATAATCCCATCCCGAGTAGTTAGATCTGGTAGAGGAACTGTGCTCCTAAACTGTGATGAGAAATGGATGAGTTCAGACTTGTCTTCGTTCAGACGGAGTCTGTTGGCAGTGGACCAGGCTTTGATGTCGTTGAGACATTCTCTCAGTGAATTAACAGCAGCAATCCTATCGCCAGGTGACATAATTATGTAAATTTGAGTGTCGTCAGCATACATAGCATAGTTGACTCCATGATGACAATTGATGATTCTGGTGAGTGGACCTGTATAGAGGAGAAAAAGAAGGGGGCCGGCAACGGATCCTTGCGGAACTCCGCAGCTGATAGGACTAGGACGTGAACACATCCCATTAATTATCACCCTCTGTGTGCGATCTTGAAGATATGACTTGATCCATTGGATGGCAGTGCCTGTGATGGAGTAGTCATTACTAAGTCGTTTTAGTAACAACGTGTGGTCGAGCGTGTCAAACGCAGCCGAATAGTCAAGAAGAAGAAGAGCAGCCTCATTGCCCTTGTCGACAGCAAGAAGGAGATCGTTGAGCACTTTCAACAAGGCAGTTTCTGTTGAGTGGAGGTTGCGGTATGCTGACTGGTTTGTAGGAAGCAGATGATTACTGTCAACATAAGACATTAACTGTGTAGACACAATCCTTTCAAGAAGCTTACTCACAAATGGCAGATTGGCAATTGGTCGGTAATTGCTCAGGACATCGGGATCTAGGTTCGGTTTCTTCAACAGAGGGGAAACAAGAGATGTCTTGAAAGGTATTGGAACTATACCCGATGACAATGATGTGTTAATGATGTTTTTAAGAACCGGAAGCAGCTCATCAAGGCACTCTTTGAGCAGCCAAGTTGGAAGAGGGTCCAGAGTGCAAGATTTTGGTGGAGATAGCATGATGAGACGTTCATCAGTGACCGGATTAAACTCGCTCAGGTTGCAGTTCAAAGAGTTCTCAGGAGCCTGGACGGATAACTCCAAATGGTTCACGTCAGATACAAAGGAAGACACAATATCATCGATTTTCTTCATGAAGAACATACTGAACCTGTGCGCCAGTTCTGAATCAGATGAGTGTTCAGGATAAATAGAAGAGTCAGAAGGGGTGGACAGTTTCTTCACGAAGTTGAATAGTCGTTTAGAGTCAGCATTCGCGATCTCTTTGTATCGCCTATATAACTTTATATACTTCATTGTTCAGCTACAAAGAAATTTTGATATAACGAAAGAAAAGTGCCCATCCGTAGGACTTCGTTTTAATGGGAGCCACCTGCACACAGCATTCCATATTTTGTGTGCTTTACATTTGTACATGAGAACCACAAATTGAGCTGAATGAATTGGAAATAATACCTTTGCTTCCTAACATTAACTAGACCCAGCATTCATCCCTCTGACTTTTAAGACAACACACACACACCCACCCACATACACACAAACACACACTCACATATACATACAAACACAGACATCATATTCATGTCCTACTGAAAAGCACAGCTACAATCTTAAGGCCGTGTCACACCAGCCTTGCGTGCGACTTGCAAAGAACATTTTTGACTACCCTGAGGTCCCCGTAGATGATCCGCACATGACAGTACCTAGCATGTATCTCAAAAGTAGTCGCCCGGAGGTGCGCACGCATATTTTTTTACCCGCAACCGCCTTTAGGCCCTGTCACACCTTTCCGGGCAAGCTACTCGGGCTTGTTACGTGTAGGGATTTACTAGCATACCGGACATTCCTGAGGGCGGAAAAGGATTTGAGCGAGTCAGCGCATGTGTTTTACTTGCTGGACGTGTTATACTTGTGAGTATACTGTGTGACCTTTGTACCAGTCGCGTGGGGGCTGACAACTCAGTGAAGAAATTCCTCTAATGGAATGGCTGAAATCCCACAGAATTTCATTATCTTGGCTGCATACGGGACTGCGAATTACCTGCGTGGGAATTGCCTGGGAAGTACTGCCGCTAAGGGTCTCCTACTGGCGTTCTGCGTGGACCTCTACGGGCATTCCCGCGACTCACCCGGAAAAAGTTTTGGACATGCTCAAAACTTGGCTGCGGTTAAATCAGACTTGCGTGAGCACCTCCGGGCAACTACGCGCTAGATACTGTCAGGTGCGGACCAACTGCGGAGAGCTCCGGGGAGTAAATTTGTTTCCCCGCAAGTCAAGCCGCAGAAGTTCCCCCGTATGGTATGACAAGGCATGAATGAAAATTGCAAACATTCTTGTTCGCCCGCTGAAAATCTTCTGCGTGCTGGAAACTACCTCCTCGCCACAAGCCCGCGTAGTGGTGTGACACGGCCTTAAAGATGACCACATCAATGATGAGAATTCTACAACACTGGGTTCAGTAACATGTTGTTCACAATAGATGGCACACAAGAAATACTGGATTGCCAGACAGCAGCCTAAGGGAGAATTCTTGTAATTTGGTAAAAATGGTGATGGGCAAATTTAGGCGCTTTTGGTAGGGAAGAGTCTGCCTACAGTGCAATATTGTCTAAACATAAGCTGGAAACAAGAGAATCTCCATGCATTTTGATCTGCAACAGACCTAAACAACCACACTATACATATTGGAAAAATTCACAAAGGTGGTTTCACCCTAGTCCATGGACTATGACAATTCAAAATGCACAAATTTTCTGTGACACATCATGTATGCACATCATGTATGCAATGATTTGTTTCAGTATATGGACGAAACACAAACCAAAGACTTGATTGAAACTATCCTTTCTGAATTTGGATGATTGAGACTATGTGATGTGAATCCAACTTACCCCCGAAGCTTGGTCAAGCCTGTTTGAATAGTCCCTCTCAATGTCTTTCAAGCGGTCGTTTGTCTGAAAAAAAAAAAAAAGATCGGAGAATCATTATTGGAATGCTATTCTGTAATGTCTCCAAAAATGCCGACACACAACATTCCTACATGCATGCGTACATACTGTACATGTATACACGTAGAACACCTATCTATCATATACTACATGGTTTCTACACTGGACAATATGATAAGTCAGCAATAGATTTAGAGATTCAAAAACAAATCAGAATATTTGATCTGCTTATATAAACAAATCAATATCACCTTTTGCTACAGACATGTATATCACATTCATCGGTCATCATGTGAAACATAGGCTTTTAGAGTTCATTTTCCCCCTGAGACACATTACACCCTCATAATTTTTTTTATTAGTAAATTAAACTTGTCCACTCTTTAAGGCACAACATGAACGATTCACATTCAAAATACTAGCAGATCAAGAGCTGCTCCTCAATATTACAGCAGATTAAATCATGAAGTATGAACAGTGCTACCTCTCAAGTGTTAGCATAAGCATGTCATACAGTCAGACGAAACACCCCCACAGAGTTCAGTTCACACACACCCGCAATGCTCACCTGCTTTAATGCTTGATCCATCTGAACGCTGTGCTCTTTCTGCAGAGATATCCTGTACTGGTCCATCTCCGATCTCAGCTGCCTTACCTACATGGTATACGGAAAAAAAAAATACCCACAAAACATAAAGACTGCCCTGAATACCACCTACTTGGAACAGCTTTCTCCATTCTTCATAACCACACTGAAAGTGACCGTAATAAAAAAACCAAACCAACAACAGCAGATATAACAGGTACTTTCTCATTCCACAGTAAGATGATGTGATGAGACACATTCAGTTATCATTTGTTTTTTTCATTAATATATTATGGTATGGTATGGTATGGTTTATTAAATGAAATGTTCTCGCAGCCAAAAGGCTGAATTGCAACATTTGTTCACACAATACATGGTTGATTGAAAAAAGAAAGTATTTACAATTTTCAAATCATTCATCACTATTTAAAAAATAACAATTAACATCATTTACAACATTATTCATTATAAAATATATTACATTCACTACATTCAACACACTGTACGTGACGAATAAACATAAACTGATCAAAAGGGACCCATGCGGTTACTTCCTTTTCTTACATTGTATTCACATCTTTCCCCTCCCTCTCTCTCACAAACACACACGCACGCGCAAACACAGGTACACTCATAAACACATACACACAATCATCTCTTCATCACATCCAATAAGTGACTCTCACACACATAAACACATACAGACACTACAAATTCTCATTCTCCCACCACACGGCATTACTGATTATATGTGTACATTCGTCACACTTAAACTGTGTTTTGATCACACAATGTTTACAAACAGTCAAATGTACAATGTAATGAATGTCTACAAATATTGATGAAAGGACAACAAAATTATAGATTCTGCATCATAAGATAATCTGATGCAGTGTGATATCATAAAATATGCCTAATATACAATGTACTCTCATATACTCTCATAATATATCTCCGGGAATTAAAAACAGTATCAAATGAACAACTTCAAATTATCAACAGTTACCACTGAAAAAAAAAATGGCTGCGCAAACCTGTTGAAAGGTTGTATGTTCTCCAAGTAAGGTAATATTGGTTGGATATTACTTAGCACAAAGAAAATTGTGGCTGGCGGGGTAAGTGAAAAGGAAAAGAAGAAAACATTACCAATAAAAATGTATACGTATATTATAAAATTACAAAAATAGTAATATATTGGTCATTCTCAACATAACAAGAATATTGCACTGCTGTAAATCTTCCAAGTATTGTAAGTATTCTCTATCAAAGAGTCTCACAATGTTACAGGCGGTACAGAAAGAGAGGAGGGGAGAGGGGTGGGAAAGCAAGAAAGAGAGATGGGGAGAGAAATAAAGAGAAAGAGGAAGAGACAGAGTTGTGTGTTTTCCAAGTAAACTGATATTCGTAGAATATTGCTATAAAAAAAAAAAATTGTGGCTGCCAGGGGAAGTAAAAAGAGAGGAAAAAAAAAACATTTTCAGTAAAAATGTATACATATACTGTAAAATTACAAAAATAATTATATATTAGTCATTCTCAACATATCAAAAATATTGCATTGGTATAAATCTTCCAGGTAATGTAAGTATATAATTCTCTATCAAAGAGTCTCACAATGTTGCAGGCGGTAGAGAAGGAGAGGAGGGGAGAGGGGTGGGAAAGCAAGAAAGAGAGAGGGGGAAAGAGAAGGAAGGAGAAAGAGGAAGAGATAGGGGTGAGGGGGGGGGGGGAGAGAGATAGAGAGAGATGGAAAGGAAGAGTACACCGCAATACTTTGTGTGTAGTGCTTATAAGAGAAAATACATGAACGTTAAACTGTTGACCTTGCCGGACCGCACCCATATTCAACATTATTCAAACTTATCCGGCATCATATCTGGTATGAGTTTGATGATCATGATAACCTTTGTTATTGATTCACATAAATCGTGCATTGATCATTCTCACAAAGTAAGGCATCGCACTGTTTTTCAGTCTTTCAGTTCTACATCTGTATTCCCTCAATCTCTCACTGCGCCTAAGGCGTCTTTTAGAGCTCTGCATCTCAGGAAACCAGTCTCTGAAGTGTTTGAAGAGAGGCAGAGCGAAATTCAAGCATAGATCCTCACGTCGTTGGTACAGGGTTGTGAGTCCGCTTTGCTGCAGAGCAGAATCATAGTTCAGGTATCTATCTCCCAGGATGATTCGGAGTGCTCTTTTCTGTACCCGCTCAAGTTCTGCACTCTGCTGGGCGGTGATGGAAGAATGCCAGACAGGTACACAGTACTCCAACAAGGGGCGAACATAGCATGTGTAGATGGTCATGAGATCCTCGGTGGAGGCACGGAAACGTTTTAGCGTGCGGATGACGTAGAACTTTCGAGAGGCTCTCTTGGTGATGTCTTGGATGTGACTCTGCCATCGGAGGTCCCTCTGAAGTATCACACCAAGTTGCTTAAGCTCCTCGACCTCTTCCAGAGTGGCATCGTTCAGCTTAAACTCCGATGGTGTTGGTGGTAGCACGTCTCGTGTAAATGAGATACGCATTGCTTTACACTAATAGATGGGTTTACACTGAGGCTATTAACAGAACACCAATCTTGGAACTCGTTCAGGACACCCTGCATGGCGCTTTCCTCGTTCACGCGAAGGCTCTCAACAAATGTCAGGTCGTCGACGTATTTCCACCTACCGACAGACGGGGTAGACAAGAGAGCGTCGTTGATGATAGCGAGGAAGATGAGCGGCCCTAGTCTTGTCCCTTGCGGTACACCTCCAGAAGGAGTCAATGGTGCGGATAGGGCACCATTGTATCTGGTCATCTGCCGTCTTCCGTCAAGGAAACTGCTAATCCAAGGGATGAGTGATGGACGGGCACCCATGACGTACAGTTTGTTTAATGCGATGTTATGATTGATGAGGTCGAACGCTTTCGAAAAGTCTGTAACTACCAAGGTGGAGATAGTTTTCAGTTTATCCGCATGACTGTACAGCTGATGTAGGAGGTGCACTAGATAGTGATATTACATATATGTATACATCATTTTTCATGACTACTTTGAGCTATCCTCATAGTTCCGGTATGAGCGACACTACTGTCATTGCATATCTCATCACATCAACCTTGTTCTACAAATATTGCTGCATTCATGCAATCCACACATATGGTAAGGTGAACTTGTCTATTAAATCATGCACCTGGCAGCTAACACGTTTCTCTGAGCATCTTGTCTCTGTTCAACTCTTCATCCCTCCATAAGAACCCCCTTCCATCTCATTTTCTTCCACCAAAGACTGACCTCCGTCTCATGTTCCCTCTGTACCTTCTATCTCTCCCATCTCCACTCTATTCTCTCTCACTCTATCACTCTTACATGACTCACAATACAATCCCTACAAATCCCCTTCACCTCATTTTCTTCCACCAAAGACTGACCTCCATCTTATGTTCCCTCTGTACCTCCTGTCTGTTCTGGTTCCATGACATTTGTTCCTGCAATAAATGCTCCCATGAAATATCTGCATGCTAAGTCAAACATAAACCTAACCATAATCCTCACATGAAACTAAACCTAAGACCCTGTCACAATCCTAACCCTACGTCCTCGGGAAAATAAGACTGTAGCAACTGTTGCACAAGCAAATGTTGAGTCACCCTCTCTACTATCGCCACTTTATTCTCCATCTTTCTCTAATAGAATCCATACAAGCCCCCCTCCACCTCATTTTCTTCCACCAAAGACTGACCTCCATCCAATGATTCCTCTGTACCTTCTGTCTCTCTTATATCTCACATAAAATAATCTTTAGTGAAAATTGAGCAAAGAAAATGGGATGCCATTAGGATGGAATCCCATTTTCTTTGCTCAATTTTCCACTAATAAATCATATTCATTTCTGGTCAGTTTTTCTGTTTGCATTTGTGTAATGCAATCTGTACGGATCTCCTTCCACCCCATTTTCATCCACCAAAGACTGACCTCTGTCTCGTGCTCCCTTTGCACCTTCTGTCTCTCCTCCTCCCGGAGTAGACCCAGTTCTACCAGCTGCTGCTTCCTCAGCGAGTCTCCCTGCAGAATCTCCTCCTTCACCTCCCTCAGCTGACGCTCCAGCTCAGAGATGGTCTGATGGTGGGGGGAGGAATATCAAAGGGTAATGCTACGTTTACGCCATGTTCCCGGCGGCCACGGCAATCACGTTTCAGGCCAACGGGGACAAAATGGGATGGATACCAGACAACGCATGGGGACGGGATGTGCAAACATGACAAAAAGTGATTGCTGTGGATGCCATGTCAGACTTCTAGACTGACAAAAATTTGTCACGGCAGTCACAGTGCTAGTGAGAAACCCTGCAGGCCCATTGTAAAAAAGGGAAAATGGAACATGTAAATTAGATTTTTTTTTTCTGTCAAGCACACATTCCCCGACTTGTTGCTGACGTAAAAGAACGGGCATGTTAGGGGTAATATTATTTCCCTGCTTTCTTAAAGAGGTAAATCAAGTGGTCTTTCAGTATGCTAGGAAAGTGAAAATATGTTGAATTTTTCTTTGTAGCATTGTCCATATGTGATGTCACAAAGGGTTGTAGTCTTCTCATTAAGCGATGGCTGCACCAAAGCTTTAAAAATTGATAAATTTTTAGTGGATTGTCAAATTTTCCTCACACTTTGCTGATGTGTTCTGCTAATATTCCTGCATTTCCTAAATTCACATATACAGTTAACAACAAAATTATTCATACCCCTGAGAAATTATTAGTTTTGAGCAGATTTCTTACAAGTGAAGGATGGAGTGATGGTGATTGGGTGTTAACTTTTTATACTTATTTGTCCTCTATAAATTGACATTAATTCCAGTTTCACCTCATTTGCATAACAATAGAAATGTTGAGATATAACACCCAATCACCATCGCTCCATCCTTTACTTGCAAAAAATCTGCTCTAAACTAAAATTTTCCCAGGGGTATGAATAATTTTGTTGTTAACTGTATGTAAGAGGGTTGCATTCTCCTTTAATGTTCTGTAACCCAAGAATGTGGTCAGGGGTGTAAAGACGCCCTCCCCACCACACCAAACACCCCCTTCCTCCTCACCCCAGCATCCCTCTTCTGCTGCTCCTGGGCGCGCCCCTCCACCAGCTGCAGCCGCTGCTCCAGGCCCTCCCTGGTGGACACCAGGAGGGCCTCCTGCTCCTCCCCCACCCGCTCCTTCTCCTCCTGGCACTGCTCCAGCAGGCTCGCCCGCTCCCGCTGGTGGCTCAGCTCCAGCTCAGAGATCTGCATCGGACGACAATGTGGCACATTTTGTTGGACTACTGAGGTGAGGATCTTCGCATCCTTGATCTGCAGCATTGATACCCACAAGACATTTCCTTTCTATTTTTTCCTCACTGCAGTTCAAAATATAGGGTGAAAATACCATATTGCCGCAATACTGCATTATTCGTACTAGGACGCCCACTAATCAAGTGTAATTCAGCACTTGGGGAAACATTGCGCAGGGCACTTTGTAGAGTAAATCACACTCCCGCCCCCAAACTCGGAGTATGATATGCTCTAATGCAAGAGTTTAGCCATATCCAGTTATTTTGTGTACACAGTTTACTAGTTTCACTCTCTGCAATATTGCAATATTTTTCAGAGGGTGTAATCCACGCCAAAGGCACAAAATGCCACAAAACAGGATGAAGCAAATATTACATTAATTGGGTGACAGCTGTTCATTTATGCTGTTATCACAGGAACATGTTTGCAAAACTGCCCCAAATGTTGCACTTTTTTTTGGTGGATACTCGCTGTGCATGCACAGAGTTTATGAAATTCATTTATTATTCTTATTCGCCCCTATGCAGTTCTCTGTGTCTTATATTGTAATGAAAGTTTGTCTTTCTCTTTGTTTTTTTTTTAATCATATGGTCTACATAGATATCCACGCTTCATATTTCCTCCCTACACATGATTTTTTTCGGCAACCTATGACTAAACAAGCTTGCTTTTACAAAGACCCCATCATATTTCTTGTACTTTGAATATAGTCCAATACTAGTTTTAAACAGACTTTTGTGTACATTTCCATATTGAGCCAGTTGCACATTCATGTGATGGTTTCCCCTAATTTGTACGTTATTATTTTTGTATTGTATACCATGGTACTTGTATTTTTTTATGTGTCACTTTCTTCAAAAATATGAAAACAAGATTTGCAACGGACAGCCCTACCGCCCGACCGACCACATGCTGATTCCTATATATCCCCTTATACGCTTTGTGTATGCGGGGGAATAATAAATTGAAATTGAAAGAAAACAATCCAACCTGTCGCTGGTGGGCCCTGCGCTCCTCTTCTCTTTGCTTGGTAAACTCTTCCAACTGCCTCTCTCTCAGCTCCTTGGAGGTCGCTAGGTCAGCTTCCACCTTGGCCATCTTATGAGACACATGAGAGAAGGAGAACACTTCACTTTAGCAGAGCTATCGTTGTCACAGAACTTACATTACGGAGCTTTAGATTTGCGGCGAGGACGTTTGAGACAACGCTTGAGCTGGACGTTCTCCTCTTCCCTGCGTCGTGTTGAAAAGTAGCTTTAGATTACGCTGAGACACAACCTATAAAAAAAATAAAATGCCGCCCCCATATGATTGGTGCATGAAGTAGCTCTCTATGTCATGCATCGAGTGGACGTAAAAGTAGCACAGAACGCATAGCAAAAAAACCCAGACGACGCAAGCTATGAATAGATCGACTTGATGCGCGTTTTAGCGCATGCTCAGAATAGGTATTTTTTCCCTCTGAACGTCTCCGTCGCGAAAATCTACAGCTCCCTATTGTATGCGAACAGAGCATTTACTGTGACAGAACTGTCAATGAGTCCAGAACCTTCTATTTAGAAGAATTTCCATTGAAATGGCCGTAGACACTTCCTTCAAAGACAGCTTTCACTGCAACCAGATTTTCATAACGGAACTTTCTCAAAAATAGAACTATCATCATAATTCAAGACTTTTAATGTAACAGAACTTTCAATGTAACAGACCTGTGACTGTAACAAAACTTTAATTGTGACAAGGCATACACTGAAAAAAGAACTGTCCTAATTCTTTCTCAACTCTCATCAATACAAACAAGTTGGTAAAAAGATGATTCAAGAACCCTACTGTCTCTGCCATAGCACAGAAAATTATTAAACAGATGGTTTTTACCTTTTTCTTCCTTACCGCAGAGTCATCTCAATTTTGGGGAAAGAAGGTTAGAGGCTATTATTTCTCCCTTTTCAGAATGTCAAAATTTGGTAGTAAATGCCAAGTGCTCCGGGGACAAGTCTCATTCCCACAGAGGCACGGAGATGGCAGGCACACACCTACCTGGGTCTTCATCTCATCAAACATCCTGCCAGAGTTGTGCTCCACCTGGGTCTTGAACTCCTCCAGCGCCCTTTCAGCCTGCTGGGCCTGCAACCTCTGGACCTCCTTCAGTCTCTTCAGCTGTTCCTCTTTGTCTCTTCATGGTGAGAGAAACAAGATTGTTGTTGTTGTTTTTTTATCAGATGCAACATCAAAATGACATCTCACCAATGTATCAACAATTCAAAGTCCCTTAATCATGCATACTCTACTACTAACATTTAGAGTACCTCAGTTTATATAAACATACACACATTTACACAAACAATAGATTAATACAGTGGCTACAATCATACATACACACACACATACAAACATACAGACATACAACATATATGCATACATACATACATACATATACCTATATATACCTACATATATCAATGCAAAATAATATACTTTATTCATTAGTGAAAAAGAAAGATGGATCTGTATGCACAAAGAAATAGTGTAATGCTAGTAGTAGGCGCAATCATATACAGGACAGCAATCTAGATTCAAGTGTACAAAAATTCCAGCTCAGAAAAGCAGAGCTATAAAACAAAAGCAAACATCAGAATTTGTTCTTTGTGTGGAGTGTGCAAATTCAAGCAGCACTTAATTGGAAGAACCAATATGCTGAGCCAGAATCAAACCTGGTGACTTTCTGCTTACCCCGCTGAGGACATGCTAATTTTGCTATAATATGCATTTCCCATAGACACCTGCCAGAGTGTATGTGGGACTAGCCTTCAAGGGGTTAAGAGTCTACAATCTCCACCACCACAACCACCACAACCACCACCACCATCACCCTCACCATCACCCTCACCATCATGATCGCCACCGCCACCACCATCACCACTTGCACTACCACCATCATCACCACCACTAATACCACTACTACCACCACCACCACCCTCACCACCCTCACCATCGACAGCACTATCACCAACAACACCACCACTACTACCATCACCACCATCAGCACCACTACCACCACCATTACCACTATCACCACCATCTCCACCACCACCACCACCTCCACCATCACCACCATCATCACCACCACCACAACCACAGTGCCAGACTGGTCCCTGCCCGCGACTCACTGGTTGGCGTTCTGGGCCTGACGGAGCTGCCTCTCCAAGTCTTCCTTCTCCAGCTCTAGCTGCGACCTCAGCCCCTGCAGCCTCCTCTCACTCAGCTGCTCCTGGTGGAGACACTCCTGCTTGTGCTCACTCTCAAGCTCCTGTGGGAGGAAATGAAGAAGGCATACACTCAGCTTCTAGCTCTCTCTGCAGATTAATTATCCACGTGATGATAATGATGAAAATGAAAACACAAATTATTACAATTAGGATGCAATAGTGATATTAACAACCCTTCACAATGCCATCCACATGATCATCATGATGACCATCATCACTATTACAACCATTATCATCACCACCACCATCATTATTATTGTCATTACCATCACCATCTTTATCATCTTCACCACCATCACCATTATCATCATCACAACCACCATTATCATCACCATCACCATCATCATCACCATCACCACCACCATTATCATCATCATCATCATCAACTTCATCATCAACATCATCATCAACATCATCATCAACATCATAACACAATCTCAGTTACCCAGAGTAACCACTAAAAATATATCGAGCAATGTAAAAGTGGAAATTTCACTGTTTCCATTAATAAATTATATTCATTTCTGGTCAGTTTCCTTCTGTTTGCATTTGCTACAACAAAAAACTTGCGACCAAAAAACTTGGGCATAAATAAAAACACACATTTTTTTTTTCTTTTGTGCTTGTTCTGTGTTCCAAGTATGTCTATGCCATGTTATGTTTTGATTTTGAAGAATTCAAAATAGCCAATATTCATCTATAGTCAAGGCGCTAATTCCTGTAGGAGGCTTAATTAAGGAATTCGTTCAACCCACCCCGCAGAAAAGGTTTGACCAGACAGGGTAGTAAATGGGACCTCCATGAACATCCCAAGGTAGTATGTGGTTCCAAATTGTGGTGTCAGTAGAATTTTACTGGCCATTTTTCATCATAATTTGTTGGAACAAATGCAAAGGGATCTGCGCACGCCAAGACTATTACACTCACCACTAGCACTGCTACATGCGCCAGTGCAGTGGTGCGTGTAGTAGTCTTAGCGCACGCATACTTTTTCTTCGACAAACAAGGGTTTTGCCTGCAAACTAACTTTTCACACCAAGCTGGGGGTCGGTATAGTGTAGTTTCTAGACGTTTTTATTTCGTCTTTATTTCTCCGAGTTGAAGTAAGCAGAGTGAGAGCGCATACCCAGTGATTGCGACGCCCGAATCGCAATCACTGGGTATGTGCCCTCACCCGGCTTAGCGCAATACAGCGGGCTTCTGCCCAATACACAAGTTGCAACTCAGAGAAATAAAGACGAAATAAAAACGACTAGAAATAAAGACTAGGGTCGGTAACGCTTGTCGCTATTGGGGCACTGAAAATACCAAACTTATCACAGTTTTTGCATTTATTTCATGAAGAATTCATCGAACCTGCATAAAACTTCATACGTACACGTTGCTAGAGATGTCGGCAATACAGTAGGATTCAATGTAAGTTATAATATTGTACATAGTTACCATGGTTACCGGATGCCTACAGGTGATTGGTAACCCCCAAAATGCTTCCTACTGCTGCAAACTATGATTTTTTTTTAATTTTATAGATGCAATTAAAAAAAAAACCTTTTTATTGACTATTGTAAAAAAAAAAAAATCTTCTGCTGCCAAGGCAACTAGTATTATCCAATCATGATTCAGCTGTTAATAACTCAAAAACTAAAGCCCATAATTTCAAAAAGCTGAATGAGCATGTCCTTCCTTTTGCATATTTTGTGTACAACTCATGTGAAGAATATACTGAAGCATTCTCAAGTTACAGCAATATTTGTAAACAAAGGCATAATAAACAGCCATTGAAAGAAAGATATCATTTTCGAATAGTAAAATGCATGAAAAAGTTGCATCCGTCGTACTTCCAACACAAATTTGACTTCAAAGTACATAGGCAAATGTAGTTTTTAGTAATGTATGGACACAAATTTCCCTTAAAAATATAGGTGAATACAGAGAGCAAAGCCAATTATATTCTAATGTTAGCTCTTTTGAGCATTAACAGAGCGATGGTTATGCAAAACAATCCTGGAAGAGAGCAGAGGAAAGCAATAATTGTTCATGTTCGTAAAAGAAGTTTATTCAAGAATGCAGATACATTTCTTTGTAAAGAAGGAATACACACATGCGCTGGATTATCCACCAAAGAATTAAACGTACTTTTGTGTTTGTTAGCTTTTGTATATATATATATATATATATATATATATATATATATATATATATATATATATATATATAATAAAATGAAAAATTCATGATATGTAAATTTGTATCAAAACGTGCAGTAATGAATTAATGCTAAGGAGACAATGAGGGAAAACTCTTGGGCGTCTTTTCCCTTTTATCCAGGCTAATTTAACAGTGTTGAGGTAGGTCTACAATGGGTGATGTGCACGAAAGGCAGAAGAAACAAATCTGTCTACATTCCAGATATATATAATGTATAGTATATATATATATATATATATTTTTTTTTTTTTGGGGGGGGGGTTACCAATCACCTGTAGGCATCCTGTTACCATGGTTACCATGCACAATATTATAACTTACAATGAATCCCACTGTTTTGCTGACATCTCTAGCAACGCGTACATATATAGTTTTATGCAGTTTTGATGAATTTTTCATGAAATAAGTGCAAGAACTGTGATAAGTTTGTCATTTTCAGTGCCCCAATAGCAACAAGCATTACTGACCCTAGTCTTAATTTCTAGCCGCTTTTATTTCGTCTTTATTTCTCTGAGTTGCAGCTTGTGTATTGTGCAGAAGCCCGCTGTATTGCGCTAAGCCAAGTGAGGGTGCATACCCAGTGATTGCGACAAAAAACGGTTGTGGCGTCGCAATCACTGGGTATGTGCTCTCACTCTTCTTACTTCAACTCGGAGAAATAAACACGAAATAAAAACGTCTAGAAACTACACTACACCGACCCCAGCTTGGCGTGAAATGTTAGTTTGCAGGCAAAAACCCTCATTTGTGACCTAAAAAGTCTGTATCCGCTAAGACTACTACACGCACCACTGGCATTGGCGCCTGTAGCAGAGCTAGTGGTACGTGTAGTGGTCTTAGCGTGCGCAGACTCTTTCTCGAAGAATAAGGTCTTGTCGCAACTTAAGTGGCCGGTAAAATTTCATGGATACCACAATTTGGAGTCACATACTACCTAGGGGTGTTCCAGAGGGTCCAACCGACCACCCCATGAAGTCAAACCTTTTCTGAGGGGTGGGTTGAACGAAGTCATTTTTTCTGGGTCCCTGCACCTTGACTACTAATCAACCGAGTGCAAATTACCCATGGAAAAACTTCTGCTCTTGCAGTAGCACAATATCCTTCTCTGCAAGACACTCACCCTAGTTTGTCTCTGTCTGCTGAGCTCACTGTCTTGTAATGCTTGCCTCAGTTCATGGACTCTGTCTTCTAAATCTTTGTTGCTTTCAGTCAGCTGTTGATGCAGGAGGAATATAGAGCGTAAACACAAAAAGATATTTTAGCCATCTACTGTATGCGCTATATATTTCGCGGGGTTTTATTTTCGCGAATTTCGCGAGTCGGGAGCTATTCGCGAAATTAACAACACGCGAAAATATTACCTTCCAAAATGAATCCCTTGCCTTGATGATACGAACACTTCAGTACTAGTATACCATGTCACGGCTAATACCGAACAGACCATACTGGCTAAGCTTGTTTACGCACGTCCACGTCTACGTACGAATACTGTAGAGAGCCAATCCATTATTGCAAGGGGACCACCCGTCAGAAATCTAGCGCGATGGATTTAACCACTTCAAAAATGTTGAATTCTAACTTACTAGTTCGCAGAGTTTGGTAAGCTTTTTTCATGCAGTGTATAACTAGTATCATTCTTATTTGCTAGTAAGTTGAAAATTCACACTTTCTTTGCCACTTCATATTTTCTCTGGTCCCCCAATCGCGAATCTAACCACTCGCAAAAATGTGTGACAGCAGCAATTAGCGAAAATTTATGTACGCGAAAATTATAGCGTATACAGTACTTCATCATCAAATACTTGACAACTACTTTGAGTTGAAACTCAAATGAATATCAATTTCAGAATTCAGAGAAATTACCCCCATGAATATTGCAGAGTTCCACTGTTAATTCAAATTTTGCCATGTATGGGACATTTTATACATGTCATAGCAGAAGTGATGTGTTGGGCAACTGCTAATTACATTCCAAGCTTCATAAATCAAATAATTTCAATATTTCTATAGGATAACACAAAAAATATTTCTAAATACTTTGTCTTACTTATCCATATGACAAACTACACTGCCTTTCACAGCAAGTTAGTGTTACTTTTCAACTGCTTGTGACAGATGTATACTAAACCCTGAAAATGTATGGATCTATGTTCAATATGTAATTATCAATCCAAAGCAAAGTTTATATAGTAATTTTCTTAACATATCTTATCACTTAAACTACTGTATACGCCAAATATTTTGTGAAGTTTTTATTTTTGCGAATTTCGCAAGTCAGGTGCTATTCGCGAAATTAAAGACATGTGAAAATATTGACTCTGATCTAGATATGAAGGTGACGTACACATAATATACAGTGTACACTTCTCCATTTACTACATGACTCCATGATTGCGAATTTAACCACTCGCGAAATCGTCAGGAAGTCCCGATTTGCGGAAATTTTGACTCGCTAAATATATGGCATAAACAGTACATTTAGTCCATTTATTTTCATTCTGTGTGTGTTGGTTTAGTGCACGACATGAAATGTGGAAACAGACACATATGCAACAGTCATATAAACGTAAGATATATGCAACGCTGCTGACGTTTACAATTAGATGGTTGATGACGTAGTTTAGTTAGGGAGGTAGCTGCTGCAGTGTACTAACCCTTTCTGTGCCCCTGACTTTGACCAGTGTGTATAACGTTAAGGGGTTTTCTGTGCCAATGGACACTAAATGCAAACATCAAAGGCTAAAGTGAAAACATAGTTCTCATGTGGCTGCAGAACTGTTGTTTTTTGCTATAAGATATTCACAAATGCATAAGAAATGTGTGCAATAATGCTGTAATAACACAATTTCACTTGCGTAATGATGAAAATGCGAAATATTAGCCAAAAAGCTTCACTGGAAGTACTACAATCTCGCAGCCTACCTGATCGGGGTTGTTGCATGATTTTTCATATTCGATTACATCAATTACAATATACTGTAAAACACAATATATTCGCGGCATGAAATTTTCGCGAATTGGAGCAGACGGCCTTTTTTCAGCATGAAATTTTTGCAAATTGCCACTGGCATTCAATGCATATAGTGTAGACGAGAACTTTCGCGTGCCTTTTAATTTCGCGAATCTTGGCGCTCGCGAAATTTGCAAAATTAAAATGCACACGAACATTCCTCGTTTTACAGTTAATCAACCACAGAGGAATCTACTACGGGCGAGAGTGAATAGCCTGCAGCTTGTTTTTGCACACGATTCAATATTACTGCTTGGACATGATTCGATCATCACATACACAAGTGCTCTGCATACTCACTACTGAGCGGGGACAGGGCTTCAGGAATAAAAGTTGGTACACCAAATTTTATAATTTCACACATTTGATCTCAAAATACTACGAAAAATAGCTCATTATCCAGCAAATTGCATGAGCCAGGCAAGTTTCTAGGTAGAAGTTTCTGATATATTGCTAGCAAATTTGATTTGGTGAAATGAATTTTGAGCCCTTACAAGAACTGTGTTCTAGCTTTAATTGGTCTTCTAGGAGACCTCAGTTGGGGGGCTCCCCATACCTTGGTAAAGGCAGAGCTGTGTTCCTCCTTCAAGAACTCCACCCTGGCCTCTGCCTTCCCTCTCAGGTGCATCACCTCCCTCTCGTGGTCATCTCTCCTCGTCTCGTATTGCTTCTCCAGCTCAACGTAGCTGTAGTCAAAAGGCGATACCAAGACGTCTTTCCACTTCACAAATATCATCCTCCATCATTCTCATTCTCCATATACATAATTGCAATCAGCAAACAAAATATCAAATATCCACCCATTCTGATACACATCAGGCAAGCAAATAATTAATTCCACCATTTTCTCTTTGGACAAACAGCATTGGAGATGTTTGTTTGTTTGTTTGTTTCTTTTAATTAGCAAGATAATATCAGCCCTTAGGTGTCATCCACTAAGTATGACTTGAATACTTCCCATATGGATATAACTTGCTGTTTGCAAAATCTTGATATTTTCTATTCTGTCTGTCTAGGATCTGTATATGTTTGACCTTAACAAAAAAATAAAATAAAATACAGTACTTAGAAGAAGTCCTGGAGTCAGGTTAGACACAATGATCTCAAACTCTAATCAATTTAGAATCATGTTTTTCTTCACCAGCCTCTGGTTCATTCATATACCATCAAGGGTCTTCAGGAAGAAGCAGAAACGATGCTAACAGCAGCTCAAAGTGGTATTTTTATGATATGTATGTATTGCAACAATCAATTCACGATCAAATGTCTTATTCACTAGAGAGATTTTGACTATATACACAGTCATCAGCATAAAAGAGGCTAAAAACACTTAGAAAGTGCAAAGCTCCACCAAATTTACAGCCTCATTAGGGCCAACATCCCTTATACCCCCGTCACACTTATTCGGAATCAGCACGAATCAAGCAGAACCAGCCGGAATTAAAGATTTTCCAAATTCGTGCCACATTCGGGAGAAAAATTCAAATTCTAACAGTTTGGTAGGGAATGCAGTTCGAATACTTGGAATGGACTTCGAATCCTTCTCTAATCCTTCTTGCACATTCCGAATGAATTAGCTCTCGAATGCTGCTCGAATGTACTTGGAACGCTGTAGGAATATTCAGAATACTGTTAGAATGGGGTCAGAATCTTTAGAAAGCACTATGAATGCCGCACGAGCGCAGTTCGATTGCTGCCCGAAGTTTGATGGTCGGAAAACGTCTCGCATGCAGTACAAACTCATTTTGAATGCTGTCAGAACGTTCCAGGAATGGCTACCAAATATACTTTGAATGTTCACGAATTCAAACAGAATGCAGCCCGAAAATTTGTAATACACTTAGAATGTACTTAGAATGCAACACAAATATCCCGTGTGTGTCAAGAATTCCGCCGGAATGGTCTCCGATAGCGTATAAAATGGTGATTTTCACCAGTCTCCACCCAATCATCCTTGGACCATATTGCTTTACTACAGATTGCTGTCCTACAGCAAGACCTTCTTGAAAGAGAGTGTCTAGGCTAGTTACCCCCTGGGCAATTATCCAAGACTCTTCCCGTGACCCTAACCCTACTCCTAATCCTTAACCTAATCCCAACCCTAACCCAAACTCTACCTCTAAAGATTACCCTAATCGTAATCTTTACTCTAACCTTTTCACTAACCAGTATTTAACTGGGGGTAATTGTATAAGCATTTGAGCATTTGAGATATTTTGGCAGAATTTGAGGTGCAACACCGTTCCGATTCTCCCTCAATTGAGATCAGATTGTTTCAAATGCTGTTAGAATGCCGTCAGAATATTTAGAATGCCGTAGGAATATTTAGAATGCAATCAGAGTCCAGTTAGAAACCTTTTGAATAAAAATCGATATTTCTCCACTTCGAATGCTCCTCGAATGTTTTAAGCATGCTTAAAACATTCGAGCTGGCCACAAGAATGGGCCAGAATGTTTGGAACGCATTCAGACTGTCGTCTGAATTTTTAGAATGCACTTCGAATATGCAGGAAGGCAGGAAGAATTTTCATTCCAACAGCATTCCCGCTCATTCTGCCTCTAGTGTGACGGGGGTATTAAGAAATCCTGGATCTGGATCCTAATTTGAATCACCAACAAACACTAATTAACTGTTCCATTTATCACAACAGAACTACCCTGAAAGTTTCATTAAAATCCATTTACAACTTTTGAAAGTAATATTGCAAACAGACAGACAAACAAACAACAAACAAACAAATGCTGGCCAAAACATAATCTCCACGGCAGAGGCAAAAAAAAAAGAAGAAGAAAAAAAGAACACATTTGAAAAGTCTTTTCATCTATCACTACTACACTGGCAAGCAGTTTTGAGATAACTTTATTTTGTAATATTCTGTTCATGTGGTGGAAATTCTGGGTATCGCCAATATCTAAGTGCGCAGAGCAGCGTTTTAGATGCATTATTGGACAGCTTAGGGGACAAACTTGCCCCGGTTTTGACTGCATATGCTCTCAGATCACGTTCTGTCTTTATCCAGGGGTATTTTTTGTTGAAGATTTCTTTGCTTTCCATCATGTGACCAGCACAGTGAAGCCTTGCAGTAGTGTACAATTACTCCAGTGACCGCAAATCAGTAAAATTTAGAAACTTTCAACTCTTTTAAAGTTGAATTATAGCCAAGAAAAAAGGAGTAACAACGTAAAAGCAGACAAATAACTCCATTGAATCATATGGGAACTGCGACGCGCGCGAGACAACCGGAAGCGACGATGGCACCGAGGAATCCCACAGTACATCTGTGACAGGGCTCTTCAGCATGCGCAGAAGTTTTCTGTGCATTGGTGGTACCAAGAATTGGGCAACTCTTAGAAGGGAAGACTACTCCCTTTCGATGCAAGAAAATTGATGTTAATAGAAAGGTGAAAGTTTTGGCATCCCACCGTTTGGTGATGTTCTCCAGCTCCACGTTTAGCATCTTTACTCGTCTCTCCGTCTCTGTCTTGTCCTCTGAGAGCCGGGTTTGTGCTGCGTTCTGATCGGCGGACTCCTTCGTGAGCTGGTGAACTTTGGCCTCTAGGTCGTGGATCACATTTGCCTTGAAAGTGAATATCATAAGGGATAGCGATTTACCAAGAAAATTTGCAGAATTTGACACTTAAGTGCATCGAAGTTACAGCAAGCCATGTACTAGCTGTGTGAACAGGTGTAATGATCATATAGGCCCTACTGTGACCTTGTTTACCAGTACACTCTTGGTCACAAGTGAAAAAAAAGGCCTCAAGACACATACAGCAGACAGGAGTTGACAAATCTCTGCAAAAACCTGATCAAGACAATAAGAACAAGACAGTCGAGAGTGATTGCTCATATTTTCAACTACTCTACAATTTAGTATATTGCACCCATCCCCCCTCCCCCTTCCCTACTTTTTCACTAAGCACAAGTAAAAACCTTTTGGCTAAAATGAGTAAAAGTGGTAGACATACGATCTTCACGCATCCTGACTGCTTTTAGACTGAAACATGAACATTCAAAAATGCAAGAAGGTACATTAAATTCAATGGTGTGGTTCTGTACTTTGTGGGTTTGCGGGGGGGGGGGGGGGGGGGGGGGGGGGGGGGGGGGGGAATAAGTGAAAAAAAAAACCGGGCAAGCATTTGTTATCATTGTTCAAAAACACTTGCCCGAATTTGATTTTCACTTGCCCTGGGCAATTGGGCAAGCACTTATGTAGCACCCTGCCTTCAGTCACTCACATGGCTGTCAACCTGGGCATTGTACTCAGCCTCCATCTTGGCCAGCTTGGTGTTAGTGTCCTCCAGGATGTCTTGGATGGCACTGGTCTGCTTCTTCTGCATCTCAAACTTCTCCTGCTCCAGGTCGGCCACCGCCTCATGCAGCTGGAGGTGGGGGAGGGGGTGGGACGGAAGAGGAAACACAAAGTACCTATTAACTTGACTTACATCATAAAGGACCTGATTTTTCTCTGATGAGACCGAGTTTCAATTCCTCTCTGAATTGTATGCTCTTTAATATTTCAAAGATGGTTTCTGACTATTTTGCAGAAAGTTCAAAGCTAAATCCCCATCTCAACCAAAACTATACCATCCCTTTAAAGTGAGTTCAATGATGCATGACCTGGATACAGTTTATATAATAATAAACTCTGGCAATCTGGCAATCTACCCACCCTCTTCTCATAGTCATTCAGGGTAGTCTGGCTGGTGCGTTCCACCATCTTCCTCAGCTCGGTGATCTGCTTGTCGCGACTCTCCTTGGCAACTCCATACTCCTTGGTGAGAGTTTGCACTGGTGGGAACAGAAGGAGGATGATTCCATCATTATAAAAAAGGGGTGGTCAGCATTATTGGAACTGAAAACTACCTTTGTTACTGAACATCTAGCAGCTTACAGTTGACAGCTCAAGCTGTACACAGGTACAACTGAAAGCCTAAGGCTTGGAAAATGGCATCTCTTTTATGTTACACACACACTTTTAAAGCAACAAACTGTATAAAAGACACTGCAAACAAAAATGTTGTCCCTTGTATTGTTCTGTATATCATCTCCAGAATGCTAGCCTTCAGCTGATGGACAGTCAGTCTAGAAGGAATCTATGCCCATAACTACTTACACTTTCTGTCGAGTTTGCGGTTAGTCTCCTCCAAGTCTGTCACTTTATTTCTGTAATGTGTCTTGATCTCGTCCATTTCTGCATTCTTCCGATCAAGTATCTGACAAGGTAAAGACGAATCAAGAGATGCCGTTATTGAAATGTTGGTGAACTTTGTCAAACGTTATTTGAGAAAGACCAACAATACAAGCCTATAAGATCCCTCAAGAAATATAATTTTATATTGCTACACATGCAAACTTAAGATGTCTTTACCTATGTGTTTTACAAAGCAATTTCTAGGGCAGGCAAATCCCCCTTTCTGGGCATAAGTGCAAAACATCAGAGATTTCTGTATGCAACTATATGAGCAGTATCTCATTCCCACAATTCACATTACTATAAATTAAGTCAAACCTTCCTATACCACATATGGACTTTGTTCAACTCTCGAATGCTCTTGAAAAAGCCAAATGAACTGTCTCATAATAACCTGTCACAACAAATCCAAACATCCCATCTTGCTCAAAAGGAGATTGATGAGCATAAAGGCTAAAGAAAAGGAGAAAAAGAAGTCAAAAAGCACATAGGAACAAAAGGAAACCTTCTGGATTGCCTCATCGTGTCTCTGCTGAATACTGAGCTTCTCCTCATGAAACTTGGCCTCGAGCAGTTTGGTCCGCATCTCAAGATGCTGCTCCTCCTGCCGCCTGGTCTCCATGGCAACGTCCTCCATGGCCAGGGATGATGCCAGCCTGCCCTCCCCTCCCCTCAATCCCAATGGTAGCGACGGTGCTGCACCCGCCCTTCTGGTGGATGCAGAGCTTGGCTCGAATGCGGCCCAGTCGAGCCCAGTGAGTGCCCCTCTGTCCGATGGAATCTGCATCCGGTGTGAATGAGGATCAAAGGTCATGTCTATAATTTGCAAATACTCATTAACGTCAGGGGCGGATCCAGGAATTCCGTAAAGGGGAGGTGCCTTTATAAAAAATAAAGGGGGCGCATGCCCCCATTATTTTCTATTTATGTCTTTTGTTTTTAACAAAAAAAGAAAGAGGGGGTGCGCGCCCGGTGCGCCCCCCTCTGGATCCGCCATAGAATGTGATCTTTCGTGAGACAAATATGGTGCATATGTATCCTTAAATGCACTGTTTATCCAACCTACAGTATGTCTTTATTCAACATTAGTGTGATCCTTTTGCAGGTGCAGAGTAATGTGCACCATTGGTACCATACAGTCTGTACACTTATCTGCATATTCTCTTCCATTAGTCACCCAAAATGTAGTCTAAATGAGACATTCTCTACCTTTTTTTTTAAAACATAATGAATGAAATTTTAGAGACAATTTGCATTTCTTACCTTGCTGGCTGATGATCTGGGGTCCGTTTCATGAAGCTATCACATAAAAGCTATCACATAAATCTTAGAATGGCCAAGCCGCTCCTAAGCTAGGAGAGACTTTCACGGAGAAGTGAAAACCATTTCACGAAGTCTCTCCTAGGCTAGGAGAGACTTTAATTATTTCAATCATCATGTTCGAGGGTAATACTAATTAACATATCATTAGCATATCATCTCCCTATTGTGTTACATACGGTGAGCACTCGCTACATAGACATAGCACGTATGCACACAGGGTATACACACTATACAGCGCAGTGGCAACAAATCTACGACGGAGGCAAGATCCCAAAGGCCAAGTTGCATTATACACCGCTACTAGTACATATTTCAATTAGTGAGTATGTTTAAAGCTGTCTGCAATTGAAAAGTAATGCATGAGGATTCATAATGTTATATTATGTGGATATATTATTGTTCGAATCTTCTACAATTCTCCAAGGGCTAGCTAGATGTAGATCTAGTCGTACCGGTAGTAGCGTTATCACAATAGTCCCACGTAGGCACATCGCCGTTTGTTTGAAAGACTAAATAGCCAGCTGAGTTTATGGAGCTAAATAGGTAAAACGTTAGTAATTAGCATGGTAAATTAGTAATAGTGAAATGTTTGTGGGTTGATTTTTATGATATATTTAGCGTGCAGATATTTCATGAGAGCAACTGCCCGATTTGTTCATGTATGGCTGAATTGCAGGTAACTTTTAAAGGCCTGAATAGTGTAGGGGATCGAAGAAGAAACCGGAAATTTCATAAGAATTGGTTTGCATTTATTTTTAATTTTTATTGTTATTATATTTTTGAAGACGTGTCTAACAAATAACATTAAATAATTACACTGTCACTAGCTGTTTTGCCTGTGTGGATAGTATTCAGAAGTGATACAAATTTTCCGTTTTGTGTCAAATCGACAGGAAAGATCTGTTTGTTTTTTTCAGTCTAGAAAATCTAGGTTATTTTGTCCCACAGAATTATGGGCCTAGCCTAGGCCTAATGTTTTTAAGTCCTAACGTGAACTGTATAGCAGTAGCGTTAGCATTTACGGAGAACCGGCTGTAGGACCTAGTGTAACATTACCTGTGTCATTGTTACGTTTACAAGTCCTAATGTTACTGTCTAACGTTACTATAGGTCTACAACCAAAATTTGTAAAGTACCGTACTGGGGTTTTAGGGGTTATAACTGCAACCAGCCCGAACACGAAGCACTGTGTACAACTAACAGGGAGTGCCCCGGGGTTCTATCTAGAGAGTCAGACAGTGGTTAGACTAACTAGATCTAGTAGTAGTAGGAGGGCCTAGTAGTAGTACGTAGATCCAGGTCTACACAGAATATAAATTGGAAACCATGGTTCGATCAGATCTTGGTTCAGACTTGAAAGCTATCTTCAACAATTCTAAGTGCATACAGCACTGTAATCGCAATGCATATGTCACAATAAGATAGAGAATGATGTTTACCTAAATTCATTGGCATGGAACCTCTAGAATTCTACTGCTATACTATCAGATGTCTATAGATCTAGAATCCGGAGGTATAGTGATCCTGAGTAGCACCTACTGACCTAGATACTACTTAACCAGTGTATACCAAAAGTATAACCAGACTAGACCCTTAGCCTTGGTATTCCTAGATCTAATTAAACACATTATCACTAACATAAGTAGGCCTATCACTCATCAGTAAGGAAGTTAATGGGTCTTCTAAATAGTGCTATCTATCAAGGCAATTAGTAGATTCTATAGGTCCATACTCCGATGCAAGTACCACTTACACAACTTCTTTTAGCAATTTAATTCATGATAACATGACAACAGTCGATGATCAGAGTCAGACTGTGGCTGCATCTCAGGCTGTAACTGCGACCAACCCTAAATGTGAAACCACAGTACAGCTGGTCCTACCAAATCTTAGGTAGATGTAGACCTTGCCACATGGATGTCTATTGACAAGATCTAGAACCTCAAGTCATAATACCCCAAACTATAGGCTTGCACATGTTGAATTGAGACAACTCAAATACTAGAAGTGTGTCTTTTAATCATCCCCCCCCAAAAAAAAAAAATAATAATAATATAAGGTCCTTTACATATTTAAACTGCAAAAACATGTGAACTGATTTCAAATTTCATGCATATTCAAGATATTGGGTGTAAAATCTTGTATAATCAAACAACAGTTTGAAAACACACTTTCTATTTTGTATTCACATTTTCAATTATAGTGTTAGATATGGAACATCAGTCAGACTGCTACAATCAGACTACTGCATCTCACAAAGCCCAGAGTCAGTTGCTGAACTTCACTGAACACAGAACCAAGCTGCTGAACTTCCATCTTCTCCACAGCTATACTGCTACTGAACTTCGTTGAGACTTAGCTACCGGCATGGTCACCTTCAACAGAATGCAAGTATTTTAGCTAATACTATTTTAGCAGACAACATATCTGTATAATATATTTTCAAATACTACAATTGCAACATTATTTTCATTTGGACATCAAATTGTCTCTGGATTTTTAGTTGAATAGTGTTAGACAGGAAATATTGAAACGATGTTTGCTGTACTGTCCAACCTGGTAATTGAAAACACACATTCTTATCCAATGAATAGTGACCCTTCTAGAAACAACTGTTCTGTGCGTTTTTTATTTGTTTCACTATCTGTAGAATATGACATACTGATCCAATTGAAAAGAGATAATTCATGGAAAGGGGGAGGGGTACCTGCATGTCTACATGTATCAAGCTCCTGGAACAAACTTTAGCAGTCACGTTATTTTAATAATGTAGGTCCTACTATGATTGTTTAATATTACCCTCTCCCTTTTCTAGTATCAAAACAACCTCATGCTCTTGCAATGTTTGAAACAAGAATATTCGACATAGCTTATCATTTTAAACTGTGAAAAGTCCTATTTACAGCTTATCAGTAGATACTAGTGAATTCAGTCTTTCAAAATCAATGGCAGGGCTTTACAATTTGATTGCTATAGCCTGTTATAGCAACGGCTAAGCACCCATCTCTAACATACTTTCTAATGTCCCATGTCCTGCACTTTTGTTTGTAAGATATTAACTGTTCTTGTATATTGAATAAACTCCAAACAGCCAAGGACCAGACAACAGGTGAACTTCATCCAGTTCAGAGTTAAGGACTGGGGGCAAGATGCAAATGGAAAAGTCAAGTGACAGTGTCATGGATATTCCACCATCTTCATTTGGTATGTTAAATAATTATTTTTAGCTATTGAAGCAAGTTGAGAAATCATATGTTATCTTGATCATCTACAGTTGGCTGCAAAATTATTCAACCCCTCTCTTGCATTTTGGACACTCTGGCATAATGAATTACATTATAACTGAGATTATTTCTAAATCATACAAGTGATGATCAGATAGTTTGCTACAAGTAAATAACAGATCAATAGCCTTTGATTTGCATATAGTTACAAACTTTAATCATTCATGGATAAAGAGATATGGTCCAGTGATCACATTTATGGTCATTTTTAGTCCTTTCAGTGATCACTGAAACACTTCGTTGAATATGGTTTGTTCACTCAATGTTTTGATAGGTGACACAATATGATGGGATTTGATGTAGGATTCTTAATATTTCAGTTGGCAGTTTTCATTGCACAAAAATATCTAAATGAACTAATTTCTAGTGAAAGTTGCCACCATAGAGTTTGTACAGAGGTTTAGCCATGATATCAATAATTCAAAGTTTAAGTCATGTCAAAATGAATATAACCCAATGAAATGCTAAGAGTTGTGTATAGAATGGCAAGATACTAATAAAATTCCATAAAAACAAAAGAAATTAATTGTTATCATCAGACCATAACACGTCACACTTCAGTGATCACAGAAAGGTCTGAAATGACCACAATGTGCTCACAGGACCTTATCTCTTCATGCATGAATGATCAAAGTTTCTAACTTTATGCAAATCAAAGACTATTGATCAGGTAAGCATTTGTCATAAACTATCTGTTCACCACTTGTATCTGATTTAGTAATTGTAATGTTATTTCATTTGCCATAGTGTCCATAATGCAATGGGGTTGAATAATTCTGCTGCCAACTGAATAAAGTGAATGCTTGTTATTAATTTCCCCTCTCATTTATTACTAAAAATTCTTACAATTTCCTAACAGGGGCTCATTACATAGTGATTCAAACTTTGAAAACTGGCAATTGCAAGTTGTTGTATACATGATATATCTGACAAAATTGATAATAATTAATGAACATTTTGTTGTTATTGCTTGTTTTAATAAAGATGTACACTCATCTTAAATATTTTACAAATATCCCATTTGTGCATGCGATGTTTCTGTTTGTATGGCATTTAACTGTTCTTATATTTGCAAACCCAAAGGCCTGAAGAGAGCTGAACCTCACCAAGCCTTGGGACAGACAGCTGCAGCTTAACTTCACCCAGGTCAGAGTCAGACTGCAATTGGACTACGAACTGTATAGCTGCATCTTATCTATGACAGAACACAGGTATGCTTTCTCAAATTAAACCGGAAAGTATAAAGAGTTTACAAAATAAACAACTTGAATAACAGTTGAAAAAAGGCAGCCTCTGTTGATGACATATCAGTTACAGGTAATTTGGTCTTTCTTATTTTAGCAATTATTGTAGACTTGGTGGACAAACAATGTCACCTCTGTATCTGAACTGTTCCACACGAGAAATTAAGAAATTAGTGCATTTATATACCCCAGTTGGGAGTTGATTCAATGTTTATGTCTATATCAGCCACAATAGTTGATTAATGCACTGACATGGCAATGCAGCTGACTTGTTGCATAACCCATTAATTCATCTTTTTGTTTATTTTTGAACTCCCAGCTTGCCTGATATGATTTGCAATCCTTTCTAAAAAAGTCAAATAAGTCTTAACTGACATGAATGAATAACATTATGTCAGATGAGTGTTTGAAGTCACAGGCACGTTTTCATTTTGAGTCTGTGTCACACCTTTTTTGTTATCAGGAAGAATCTGATACACTAATTCTTGTGTATGACAACCCAGACAATTTTTTTTTTTTTTTTTTTTTGCCCTTGATGCTGTTAAACTGTCGCTAATATACATGTATTGTATATGAAATTGCTGACAAGCAGCTCTGTGTAATGATATGTGTGGTAGTCGTGTGTGTATTCATTCAACTGTACACCCACATGTTACCACTCTGTATAATGTCAGGGAGATGGGATGTGATTTGCATGTCGCAAAATTTCAGTATGTAACCAGTATTGTTTATTTTTTCCATATTCTATTTCTTTTGTCCTTTCTTTCTTTTTCTTTCATATAGATTCTCAAGGCATGGAGCTTGCCAAAGGTGATGCAGACAGGTTGAATATAACATACATGTATCTTGGTTTTGACCGCTGTGGATTAAATCCTTCAAAATTTAATGATATACAATATATACAAAAAAAAAAATTTCTGGGGGAGGGGAGGGTGGCTGCATTAGATGTGAGGATCTGATGTGTACCTGCAGCACTGTGATGAAAGTCATGAATGCGAATTTCATGGTGATTTTGTAATATATCCTTATGACAAAAGCTTCTAGCACAACAAAAATTCCTAAAATGGAGTGTGAATATTATGTCTTTCAGGACATCATTTGGAAAATAAGAATAGGTCTATTGTTGCTAGACCTACACACATGATAAATTTTCAAATTTCATGCACTTGCTGCAAATGACATGAGTAATATTACAGAACCTAACAACATCTGGACTGTTTTCTGTCTGCTTTTCTATTTTGTGTTCACAGAATTGGCATGCTCAATTTCAACTTAATCTGATAATCCCTTCATTATTGTTGCTCTAGAGTTTTGTATCCTAGTTTTTGTCCCATTCATTGCACCGAACATAGCTAGGTAAGATTAAGAGCTTAAGATAGACAGTATAATTCAGAACCTATTTGCTAGCTATGCTTTTGCAGAGTGTGTGCTTTCTTTCTAATATTCAAATAGGTTAGGAGAGTCCATCTGAATTCAGTTGTACATCATTTTAAAACTTAGAGTGTGCTCTTTCAGAAACATGATTGGCCTTTTTTTCTGCAGGATACTAAGAAACCACTATTGAAGTGCTACAGAGCATTAATTCAAAGAAGAGTTCAATGTTTATTTGACAAAAATTGGTTTTGAAATGGCTGAGATATCCAAAATAAAGGATTCTAATAAAAAATGGAACCAACCTTTTACTAGAATCGCTTTGTTTTACTCTGCTTTTGGATATCTCAATCATTTCAAAACTAATTTTTGTCAAATAAACATTGAATTCTTCTTTGAATTAATGGTCTTTCATATTTCATAAGAGGTTTTTATTATATCACCCCCCCCCCCCAAAAAAAAAAAGAAGAAGAAATGTTAAAAATCTGAAACCAGGTCTCAACCAAAACTTTACCAGCCCTTTAACCAGAAATCCATGTTTGGTGACTTTCTGTTGATTTTGTGATACAGAGTCACAATTGCAGTGTTAGATATGAAGCTACAATCAGACTATTGCAGTCTGACTGCTGAACTTCACTGAGTTTTGTCATAGACGAGTCCACATAGTCCACATGGCATAAGTGCTTTGCCAGGTACATGTACTAACCAAACCAGAAATGAGAGAAATCCCCCTTCAAAAGAAAAAGCAAAAAAATTACAATACAAAACAGAACAGAAAAATTAAGTGTGCAAACAATTCAATGAAAAGCAAATGGGTGAATTGAAGCACTCTGAAAAAAAAAAGATTTATATAAGTAAAGTGTAAGAAAGCATTTTAAAACAGATAAATGCAAATTCTGATTTCTGATCTTTGATGATTAAAAGCTGTTGTGCAGTAGACAAGGTCATTATTATTAGTATTAATATCATAAGTAATATTCTGATATAGGGAACCTTAGAGTGCAAAGAAGGTGGATTGCAACACATATTATCATATGCTTACAAAATATTTGCAATGATAGCATTGTGTGAAGTTCAGCTGTTTTCATATTTTGATTAATAAACCATGAAAACATTTCAAATGATTATGAAAGATCTGTTGATGTATAAGCGATGCAAACATAAATACATCAGTGAACGTTGCAGTGCATTGTTTTTGCTATTATTTCCAGGCTTGTGACGGCAATATTTATGTAACCCAGTTAGAAATTATGTCTATGCGGGCAATTATTATTTGATTAGAAAGATAGAATTAGGCATAGCTTATAATGTAGAAGTGAAGTAGAATGTAATACTAGAAAATACTGTGAGTGATAATATTTTCACAATGACTCTTACCAGTATCACGAATGTGGTTGTGATAATTGTGCTGTGATTATGGTGACATTGAATAATGAAATAATGTTTTTTAAGATCAGATTTTCTAATGAAATAATGTTTTTTAAGATAAGATTTTCTAATGAAACAGGCAACGAGAATAAAATGTATGAAATTTTGACAGCAACAGCTGTTCCAATAGTTTTTGCAGTTACATAATCACTCACATGACATGTAGTTAAATTGTGAGGAATTGATATTAATGAGTATGAAATTGATAGCAGTGAATGAATTAAATAATTTAATCATTGTCGGCATATGTCCTCCTGCCTCTTTCAATGAAATGTGTTCCCATTGTGGCAATTGATAAGTGAAATCAAATCCAAGTACGAAACAAAGAATACCTGCAGAAATTAGAACTATCATTGTGATTATTACCCCCACCTACAACTGAGGGAGTTTGTTCAACCAGCGCTAACTTTATATGGTTTTATTAAAAAAAAAAAAAAAGCTGTACCATGGCAATGCGTTGTTCAACATTGAATAAAGTTGTGTTTGGTTAATTCAATAAATCTGTTTGTCACGTGTGTCTATATGTATCGCAAGTCAAGTGCTCAAAAACTGATTGAATTAGATGAATAAACTGGAAAGTCCTATGATTTTTCACAAATGATGTTACCATGGCAACACACTGTTCAGTACAGTAGTAACGAAAGATGAATATACACAAGTACATAGTATAAATTTCACATGTTTCAAATTTCTAGTCAAATGCTCAAAAGCTTAGGAAGTTAGCTGAATCCAAAATATTTTTGAATGATTTTCATTCAAAATAATCTGTTACCATGGCAACACGTGTGAAAAAGAACAAAGAAGAAATTTGCACATCAGTCTATGTACTTATAAGCAGTCTTATGTGCCAGATTTCAAGTAGAATGCTCAAATACTGAAGGAGTGAACTGAATCTACACCTTTTTTTTATTATATTCATTGAAAATGCTGTTACCATGGCAACACAATGTTCTATATCTGTGAAAGATAAAGTTTACACAACTTCATATCATGGTGGTCACATGTACCAAATTTCAAGCAAAATGCTCAAAAGCTGAGAGATAGCAGAATCCACAAGTTTTGTATGATTTTCATTCAAAGTCTGCTGTTACCATGGCAACGCATTGTTCAACAATGGCGAAAGATGAAGTTTCCACATCTACGCACTATGCTGGTCACATGTGTGCCAAATTTCAAGTCATATGCACAAAAATTAACAAATTTAGCAAATTCACAATTTTTGTATGCTTTTAAGTGAAAAAAATGTTGTTACCATGGCAACGCATTGTTCAACAACAACCAAAGATTAGTTTTGCACATCTACATACTGTAATGGTCACGTGCCAAATTTTTGGTCAAATGTTAAAAGAAATTAAGGAAGTTAGGTCAATTCACATATTTCTTTGTGTGATTGGTATATAGAAAAACTTGTTGTCATGGCAACAGATTTTTTTTTCACACCACACATGAAAAAAAAAGTGTTTTGCACAACTACACATTACATTTATCTAATTCTATGCTGAATTTCAACTGCATTGCTTTAAAACTGAGGGCAGTAGTTCAATCCACAACAATTTGTATTATTTTTGTGAAAATTTGCCGTTGCCATGACAACGTATTATGCGATATTAATGAAAAAGATATCTTGCACATCTACCTTTGACAGTGGTCACATATGCCAAATTTAGGGTCAATTAGGCCTACTCCAAAAATGAGACAAAATTTTGATACAATGGCTCTCTCAAAAAGCTATCACATAAACTTAGGAGTGCTCCTGACCACTCCTAGATTTATGTGATAGCTTTGCCAAGTTAGGAGAGACTTTATGTGCTAGCTTTGTTCATGAAATGGTTTCTAGAAAAAGTCTCTCCTAAGTCTGAATTTATGTGATAGCTTTATGCGATAGCTTTTTCATGAAACGGTTTTTAGCAAAGTCTCTCCTAAGTAGGACTTAGGAGAAAGAAAGTCTCTCCTAAGACTTTCATGAAACGGACCCCTGGCTTCCTTCTTTCTCGGATTGGGATCGTCATCTTCATCAGAAGAGTATGAAAATGACACCTTGTGTCTGTTCCTTATCTCAGCCTAAAATTGTTTCATGAAAAAAAAAAAATGAATTGCAATGAATGACTACCAAAATGATTTACATTAGCCTCTATGAACCATTCCCTGGCCAGTTTACCCGATTATCATTGACCCCCTCCAAAAACAAACAAACAAACAAACAAACACAAAAACCACAAAGGTCTTTTGTTTTTTGCCTGATGATAAAAAATGGGTATTGTCTTGTGTAGGTATTGGTACATGCATAGGTATCTGGAATTAACACACTGTCAGTAGGAAGGCTGTTGAATTTACAGAGATCAACATTTATGCTATTGAATTTGGCTGACTATCCAGTAGAACATTATAAACCTCACAAGAAACAAGAATAGAACAATAGTACAGCCCGAGGCCATTACAGGCTGCCTATCCCAAGAGGAAGAGAATCATACTGTAATACTATAGGGAATAATAAATGAAGATAAATGTATAGTCTTTGCATGATGATGCATGTGCACCAACATAATCTAACCTTTGAAGATCTGTAGAAAGTGAGTATCATTGGTCATTTTCATGTGGATGCTGCACATTGAGTGGGGGGTAAACCAAACCCCTCCTCTTCCCAGCTCCAATAAAAGAGAGCTAACAGAGAGTTAACTAAGAGAGATCAAGAAACCACTCACTCTCGCCACGTTGAGATGAGTTTGGTAGCTGTCAGGTAGTCCATTACTCCTTATATCTCCCTCCCCGCTGTCTCTCAGCCCCTTTGGTCTAGTATCAAGAATACAAGTGAAGTGAAGTTACTGTAAAGCGAGGAATGTTCGCGTGCATTTTAATTTCGCGAATTTCGCGAGCGCCAAGATTCGCTAAATTAAAATGCACGCGAAAATTCTTGTCTACACTATATGCATTGAATGCCAGTGGCATTTCGCGAAAATTTCATGCCGCAAAAAAAAAGCCGTCGGCTCCAATTCGCGAAAAATTCATGCCGCGAATATATCATATTTTACAGTAATCCACAAATCAACTAGCAAATGAATGAATGGTAATTGACTTCATTCTACTACCAATTAATGACTAATTTCATTGCAACTGAGTCACAGGCATGGGTGTGATAGTGTAACTAACCTCTCAGTGAATAATGAGAGAAAAAACATATTTATGTTAAATCACTGCAAATATTATATCGACAATAAAACCACCTGCCTGATGAAATCAGCTGAGCCTCGTGCCTTCACAATGGATATTAAGTTCATTTATTTCACAAATCAAAATATCACACTGTAATTTAAAAATTGTAAAGTATATATACAGTTTTTCATAAAAGACATTGAATAAATGCAAGAATAACAGTTGCAACTACAGCATTCCAAGGTATATCATTTGAACCTCATTAAATAAATATCAAAAGAAAATTCAACTGACAAATTAGAATATCAAACAGTGACTGGAATTTTACGGTGTATGTTCACTCTTTCACTAAACCTCTGTCTACAAAAACAACAACAATAACAAATAAACATGAGACCTCTAAATGAAAAACAAACAACAAAACAAAACAGAGGAGCTAATGGCTGAACAACATACGCTCATGAGAAATTTCTTTGACCTGGTTTCGACATTCATTTGGCGCTCCTGGAGAATGCTGGTTGCCTTGACCTTCGACCTGACCGACGACCTGAGCTCCGCACTCTCCTGGCCTGACCACAGTTCTCCGCTGACCCAGTCCGGTAAGATGTGGCCTTGCTCGCCCCTCCGGAGAGCCCTGGTCTGGGTGGGCTCATCGAAATAGATGGACTGGCAGCCAAAGAGAAGAAAATAGGGGTCTAGGGTAATTACCCCCTGTGCAATTACCCTGGACCCTTCCTCTGGCCCTAGCTCTAATCCTAATCCTAATCCTGAACCTAATCCGAACCCTAACCCTAAATCTAACCCTAACCCTAATCTTTACTCTAACCTTACCACTAACCAGTATTTAGCCGGGGGGGGGGGGGGGGGGGGGGGGGGGGTAATTGCCCTCTGGGGGTAATTGCTCGGATACGG
This sequence comes from Diadema antillarum, assembly GCF_040938485.1. Lineage (NCBI taxonomy): Eukaryota > Metazoa > Echinodermata > Echinoidea > Diadematoida > Diadematidae > Diadema > Diadema antillarum. Next base: position 1,292,237 of record NW_027271755.1, on the reverse strand, counting down.
AAAATAGCAACCCTCTTTTTTACATGACACAGGTGGATTTGCCACAGATTCAAACATCCAAATACCAGGGCAATATTTCATAAACCTCTTTCCAACAAATTGAGGGATTGCAATAATTGCGGTTTTTGTGGCAGCATTCGTGCAGCAACCATTCAGATGTGAGTCCAAGATTTATTACCATGGTAACTGCAATTACAGCAACTGTCAGTCTTTACAGACCCCTCTTATATGAAATCAGTCCCCGGTAGTGATTTCCTTCCTTATTGCTGACAATGGAGAAACAGCTTAATAAACTGAGGCTACACTCTATTATCAAAATGAAAGCATCACAGTCTGTGAGAAAAATGACTGCTAATGGAGATGACATTTTTTTTTTTTCACTCCTTTGGTTTCTTTACATGTATTCGTTAACGCTCACCTGTATAAGCCTCTCAGCTGGAAGTCAATATGGAAGAGAACTATAGTGATAATCCGAATCGGATTATCAAAGACTAAAATTGGAAAACGACAAGTACAATGTTCACTTTATGATCACTCAGTAAACTCACTTGGATTAATATGGCTCCTAATGCATTAATAATCAGAGAGAACAGTGGTGTATTCAAATATGTTTCACTGTCCACCACTGAACAATTTCAGAACATTTTCAGCCAATATTTGAGTACATGTACTCTGGTGTCTTAAAGTTCATCTTCCTATCAAAGTTGACGGAATTTGTGAAAGCTTGGACTGGGAGGGATACTATTCCCAGTTACATGGGTACGTCCATACTCACCGTGTATGCGGGAAGCGTAGGCAAAGGGCCTGGGTCTGGCCTGCTGCTAAATGGGCCCTCCAGCATACCTTTCTTAAGCATGTGGATCAGTAGCTTAGTGTACATGTTCCTGTTTTTCCTGAAAGTACCACAGAATATGGCAATGTTTATATATTTTACTGACTAGTCTTTCTGACAGAGAAACAAAAATAGGGTAGATCATACAAAGCAAAAATACATTTATAACAATTGGCTTAAATTAAAGTATATATTAGGTATTAGATCTAGTATATGCCTTTTTAATTGAAAGAGACATAGTATTACATTAGACTTAACTGTACATACATTGTAAGGTTCTACAGTCAACCTTGCCATAGTCTACTTCGCATAAGTCGAATAATCGCCTAAGTCAAAGGTCTTTTCAAGTCCTCTTCTCTTCATACTTTATTGATTTTAATCCCTCATAAGTCAAATTTCCTCCAAGTCGAAGCTATTTCTTCTGTTCACATAGATTTGCCTTAGGCGAGGTTGACTGTATGAATATCTCTTATCACAAGTCAGCAAAATCCCTGACATGGGAATTCACACTTAGCATGGGTAATTATATATATATATGTGACTGGTTAATTTCACTGTCACAGTGCAAAGAAGAACAAATGTCTATTCTTCAACAATCAAAAAAACAAAAACAAAAACAAAACAAGAACATATTGTTAAATGGTTACTGTACTTGACTGCAAGCACCAGACACACTATTTGCAAGGCCAGGTCACCACCACACAGAATCGCAGCTGGTTACACAACAAGAGCAACCTCTCTCACCTGCCAACTGTTCCATGTCCAGGGGCCTCGCACAACTTTTTGATCCACAGTGCGCAACGCTGCCTCTCTGGGAAAGCAGACAGAAAAAGGATGTGATCTGAAAGAAGCAACTACAAGACAACACAATGTCTGTAATGCAATGGTAAGCAATACAGAGGAAATGTTGCAAGCGACCAATATTCAGGAATGACCCCAAGAACTGCCACAAGAGAATTTCAGAGCTTGACTCAGTTATCACTAAAATTCCTAACAATACTACAGTTAACCACCTCCTCATATATATATATCATGTACTTACTGTGTGGAGACATATATGACAGATGAACTATGTCAATTATGAAGAGTATCCCCGACAGATACCATTGGTCAGAATCTGTAGATCTCTGCTGTACAGGTAGATTTCGCTGTATCGCTTCTTTAGTCCCACAGCCTAAAAATGATTGCCTGCTGTCTTTGAAGTAAATCCCCCCCCCCCCCCCCCTCCCTCCACCTTTTCTCCAGAAAAGATGTTTCATACTTGTGGTACTTACCTGATGCATGAGGTAATTTCAGGACATGTGGCTTCATCTCCGCAAGAAACTTGTCAAACTCATCGTCCAGTTCTGGACTGTCCTCTGCCATTATGCAGACCTATGGATGCAGTTGAATGAAAATATTTGATACCATTAGTAGAACATGTATTGCGACCATATTTAAAATCATATTGTATGTATGTTTGTCATTATAATATATGACTGTGATGTTAACTTTTTCAATGATTCCTATTTAGATTCTACATCTCTTGGATACAGGTATTTTCATCTAACCTGCTGTTCTCCATGCTCAAGAAAAAGAAAGAAAGAAAGAAAAGTTTTACATTAAAGCACCTAACCCTGAAAGATTAATCACAGTAAAAACAACAACTTACGGCAACTACCCAAGTGCTAGGGAACTTATAGCATAAAAAAATAAAGATCAAGCCAGTGTCGCATCATAGGATTGTCCTTATCTTTCATAGCAATCAGTTTTTGAATCATATGCACTTAGCTTGTGACTAAAGTGAGATTTAATAGCTTTGCTTGACCAGTTCCATCTGGTGCGTTACCTCCTGTTGAGCAGGAAATTCAAAGATAGTGTCTACTGCTAATTACTGTGAGCTGTAGTGTAGGTCAAGAACCCTAGCTAGTTATTGATAGAATCCATACTTTAATAACTTTCCTTCTAGACCCATCTATAATTTTGATACAGTGGACTCCCATTATAACGAAGTCCTCGGGACCACACAGTTTTCTTTTCTCATAATCGAAATTTCGTTATAACCGAACAAATAAACAATAAAAATACACAGAGTGGATAATGTGGAATGAATTTTTACTTAGTTGTAACCAGAATTTCGTTATAACGGGAGTGAGCTGTAACTAGAATACTGAATAGTACTTGGTCTCGGAGAGTGCAGACCTCTGCCAAGCAGCTCATTTCCAGCCATACGTTATGTATGCTGAAAATAGCCAAATTTCCCAATTGATGATAACCAGCTAAACAAGCCTTGCGTTTACCCTTGTGTTCACCATATCAGCTTCCTGCATGCTGCACAGCATCTCGCACTGAGCATGCACTTCTGTAAGTGTGCATACAATGCAAACCTACAATTGGCACAGCTTGAACTTCATTGTTGTTGAAGTTCATTGTCACTTTGACTGTTATAGTATTGACCTTATTGGCCAAAAGATTTTTTTTTAAGTCTGGCAAAATCGTGAAATAGGCCCCACCGCACTGCGCGTGCACCCGTGCGTTAGCAAGCAAAGTTAGTTAGGTGAGGGTTTAATAGGTAGGGTTAGGTAGCGTTGTATTCATGGTTAAATTGGCCATTAAATTAGTTGAGGGACATTAGGGAGTCCTTCCGTCTCCGAGAATAAAAAGTTGAAGACCAAAGAAAAAATGGGAGAAAGGGAGGACGAAAGATGCTATGCTGTGGAAATCAGCCCCACCGCTGTATCAATTTCGCATAAACGCCGTTTGGTGGGGCCGCATTCACGAGTATTATACTGTGGCAGAAAGACCCACCGCCGTGCTGATCTACCGAGGAATGTCACACGGAGGGGCTGAATTCACAAGTATAAACTGGCGAGCCACCGTACTATCTATGTACGGACACGCAGTGTGGTGGGGCCTATTTCACGAGTATGCCAAAAATCCTTCATAAATTTACTACCAGAATTTAATCATCGACCCTTGTCATTATCAAATTTTCCTTTAAAGTTTCAGTCAAATCCGTTTACAACTTTTTGAGTTACTAATTAAAATACTACAGTAGTACAGTGCAAAGAGGCAGACAAACATGTGATTATTTCAACAAGTGATTATTTCGACACGGGATTATTTCAACAAGTAACAAGTTACAAACAAACTCTGACAATAACATAACCTCCTACTCTAACCAGTTAGGCGGAGGTACATCGTCATTGTTATTTGTAGAAGGGTAACACTAATAGTGTAGGCTAGTAAACACTAAAACAGTTGGGGTTTCCTCACTCACAACAAACATAACACCATAACCAACGTTTGGGACTGGCGCAGTTTGTGAAGAGAAAAAATCTAACGTTCCAATTTAAATTAACGGACAATACATATCGCCAACTTCAATGTATTTGGTACTAGTAATTCAATACTATTTGGACCTTCGAGAACTCACGATAGTTTGTTCCCCCCGGCCAGCAGAACAGGAGAAAGAACCTAGACCGAAGTCCTGTATCGATCGTTATCAACCGTCATCCAATAATAGCTGCCGTTGTCTAGTTTGCAGGCGCTAGCATCCAGTATGTACAGTATAATAGCACACAAACCCTTATTCGTCGTAAAGGAGTCTGCGCCAAGACTACTACATGCACACTGGCACAGTGCTAAGTTGTCCCACTACTACTGTGGACCTACAGTTCATGCTAGGATCAAGAGATTTACCGAGAGGAGAAAATCTCTTTGGCTAGGATTAAGATTTCGAACAAGAGTGGAATTTTTATCTAAATAACTCACGTAGCTGTACAACTTATAGGATATGTAAGGATGAGTTGTGTTATGGAAAATATTTGAACATTTTTGTCCCCAAACCTAATAGAGATAGATGTTGTTTCTGGCAGTTAAAAGTATGAACATAATACCCCTTGAAGTTGAACTGAGAACTTGTGTAAAATGCAAGTAAAATATTGTATAGGAGATGAATTTCATTACATTCTCGAATGTGATGCCTATGAAGAAAAGAGAGATTGTTGATTAAAACGTATTATTTTGAATATCCACCCACCTAGTTTTTCAAGCAAAAGGTAAAGAATTGATTAATTTACAGCGCAGATTTAAAGGGATCGTATAGTCTTGGTTGAGACCTAATCTTTGGTTTCTAACATTTTTCAGTGAGATAATGAGAAACCTCTTATGAAATATGAAAGAACATGTAATTCCATGTGGAATTCAACATTTATTTGATGAAAATTAGTTTTGAAATGGCTGAGATATCCAAATACAGAGCGATTTTAATAAAGTGTGGGACCCACCTTTTATTACGATCGTTTTGTTTTACTTTTTTTTTGGATGTTTCAGTCATTCCAAACCCGATTTTCATCAAATAAACTTTGAATTCCTCTTAAAATGGTGTGCTCTGTAGGCCTATTAAAGTACTATTTCATAGGTGTTTTCTTGGTATCTCGCAAAAAGTTAAAATCCCAATTCTCATCTCCACCAATAGTGTACCATCCCTTTAAATACTATATGTATCTAGGAATGTATAGATTCATCTTCCTGTAACAAACAGGGCATATTTATTTTCCCCCTTTTCATTATTCTTAGTACTTGTTGTTGGTCGTTGTAGACTCACCGTGGACATACAATGATCACCACATTAACACATTCTTGTCTATTTTATTCAGTGATTTCTCTCACAATTATGACAGTTTGGGTCCACACGCTTACTTTTGGTAAGAATTGACTCGACAAGTCAAGGTATTCCTTATAAACCAAGCAAAGCAGGTACTCTTTCCCTGCTCTCGCTCCGCTCCCCTCCTTCAGTTTTTGCTCCTCCTCCCATCCTCATAATAATGATACACTAAATTTCACTCTGTATTCACCACTTTACCGATCAGTTCCGTTTACACTAGCACATTTTGTGGGCTCTCGTACTCCGACATATTAACTGTAATTATATGACTTAAAATCATTTCCTTGGTGTAACTAAGGTACAAAACTTCCGGAATAATATCTCAACCACATCAGGCAATAGAGATTTATACAATCTCAAATGGCAGAACTCAGTAGCAGACCATTATTTTGTTTTGAAAAAGTCATAAGATTGTTGTCCTTCTCCTGATATTCGTATTGCAGTGAACGCGCCAGAATAAATGGCGTTTGGCCCTATGGTGTAAGTGAAAAAAGGAGCACCACTCATTTCTTGGTCACAAAATGTTTAATATTTATCATATTATTTGTTTGTAAATTTTAAGTTTCGACATGGAAAAAATATAAATATATTTTTATTTTATTTTATATAACTTTATTTCTTCTGTTACTGTCAAATTATACGTCATTTTGTTTTATTCTTGTTCCAATTTCTGCATGATTTTGATTTACTGTTGAGATGGACGCGATGCTAATGATGCCAGCGCTAGGATAATACTAGTAGCTCGCGAGCTAGAGTAAGTATACACGTACGTACACACTGCGCTCGGGCTCGCTCGGCTAGCTTAACACACAACTAACTGTAAGTTAGCCAGATTAGCCATGAACATCGAGCGCAGCAAATTTGAGCTCTGTAGCTGTCACTTACGAGTGGAAAACAATGAAGGTAAACACGTTCTTTTTTGTCTTATATACAGGGATGTAGTTTTGCAGTTTTATATGGCACTGCAAATGCCAGGTGGTGGTATCCTAAAACACTAGAGCGTGAGTGAGAAACACATTCGCATTCTCGGCTCGGGTTGCGGGTCCGGTCCAAGAGCGCAGCGGGGACGATGCGAAACGAATGTCGCCTGGATGGCCATGGCTCGGCCTCTCGTCGGCGTCGGGCGGTAGGCCCTAGATGAGGATTGTCCCCTGTGTGTATGCACTGCCACTGTGCACTGTGCTTTTGGATGTGTCTCCGTCCCTTACACGGATGTGCTAACTGCGGCAGGGAGCTCTGAATACCCCGGAATGAGGGGACGGGATGTTGCATTTTTATACATTTGAGCATGTGTATTGTGGTGGGATGAATCATGTCAAGAATGTCTCCCAGCTAACGACTTAACGTTAGTACCTATTATGTGACTATTCATTCATCAAAGTAACCTTGTTTGTGACTATTCATTATGTGACATAGACCTCACATTTTAGACAACTCTGCAACTTTAGCAGTTTTCCTGACTGGAGGAATTCAAGCAAAGAAGAAGGAAGTATGAGACACCTCCATTGCTAACGTAACTGTCTGCATAACTATACACAGCCCAGTCGCTGTACATGGTATGTCGCGACAGGCTGTATTCGCACAGCGTAATTACAGCGTCTGCTCGGGCTACTGTCTGCACTAACTGCGACGTACCAGCAGCCCCAAAACGCGTAGCGTAATGGGGCTGCGCACTGTAGCATTCAGGATCATGACAGGGCCAGGGGTAGTATCGCGAATAAATATCAACTTAAAATCAAAAAATTTCTTCAATTTGAAGACTTATACCGGTGAAGTTGAAGTGTTGTACTGTTGACAACAGGTAACGTGCAACGTTTGGTTCTGCCAATAGTCCCTTTCTGTTCGAATTGATGACTTTAATAATGTGACTCGGTCGAGAAAAACCTGGGAGAGCTACACTGAAATGACAGCCAGCGCATGCACACACAGACATCTTATCCGGTCAATGGATTTGAAATTTGTGCGCATGTGATGTGCATATGTGTGTGCATGCGCTGGCCGTCAATTCAGTGTAGCTCTCCCAGGTTCCTCACATTAAGTCATCAATTCGAACAGAAAGGGACTATTGGCAGAACCAAACGCTGCACGTTACCTGTTGTCAACACTTCAACTTCCCAGGTCTGTAAGTCTTCAAATTGAAGAAATTTTTCGATTTTAAGTTGATGTATCCGCGATATACTACCCCTGTCATGATCCTGAATGCTACAGTGCGCAGCCCCATTACGCTACGCGTTTTGGGGTTGCTGGTCGCAGTTACTGTCTGCACATGCGTCTGAGTAGAACCCTAGTCAATTTCTGTTTGATTTGTCACACCTTCAAAATTTCAGGATTTGTTCACTTTTTGCTGAACTGTTCCTCGCATTTTGCTGTTTTCATTCAAACAAATGTGTTTTTAGGGACTTCCCTTTAAAGCATGGTCAGGCAGCTTCGCAGCAGGCATGTAATCTAATATGAATGACTAAATGGCAAAAGCAGCAGTTTTCACTGTCTGCATGAAACTTGGGAATTTCGTGAGGTGGTAAGATTTGTTTGAGGACGATAGCTGTAAATTTCTGGTATCGATCAGTGAACTTGTGGTTCTACTGGAATCTTCAGCATTTTTCCTGTATGTGAGTGGGATTTCATAGAAATTCAGTGACGAAATATTCAAATGTACATATTAACTATGATGAGGTGCGGGTCTCTCATACGCAACTATACTATGACTTTGCTAACTGTCTGCACATGCTACATGAAACTGAGTAGACTCTAGTCAATTTCTGTTCATTTGTCACACCTTCAAAATTTCAGAATTTGGTCAATTTTCACTGAACTGTTCGTCGCATTTTGCTGTTCTCATTCAAACAAATATGTTTTTAGGGACTTCCCCTTACAAGCATGGTCAGGCAGGAGTGAATTCATGACTAAATGGCAAAACCAGCAGTTTTCACCATCTGCATGAAACTTTTTGGAATTTTGTGAGGCTGTAAGATTTGTGAAAGTATGATGCACGCAAAATTGTTTTTTTCTACACAATGATTTGAGTGTCAGAAGCAATTTACGAAAGTTCCATGCTGTGAAAACGGCTGTAGGCTCCAATTCGCAAAAGTTTTATGAGGGCACTGTTGTGAATGTTTCTGGTTATACTTTTGTATCTTTCAGATGTGTGATTGATGTGTTCACTGCTCAGAGAGAGTTTTGACAATGACTACAAGAAAGAAATCTTCAGCGTAAGTAAAAGTAGCATGCTGGCTTTTGAAAAAGCATGAAATTTTTTTTTTCCTTCTTTTTTTAGCGAGTTGCAAACATGAAAGATGAGATAATAGGAATGATTCAAAATTTGATATCTTAAAGATACCAACTTGCTGGAAATATTATTATGCTGAATGGTAATATTGAAAATATTGGTAGGGGTATAACATTAAGAATATTGATGTTAGTAATTACATTGTTTTTTCCTTTTTTTATCATTTAAACAAACCAAACATACAAAGAAAGTGAGAAGGTTGTGATGTGGATTATATCTGGTACTAGTGACAGCAACTCTATTCTGTATGTTTGTTCATTTGTTTGTTTGTTCATTTTCCATCTGAGAGTATGTGGATTCTTACACCTTTCTTTTTTTGCTCCAAATTTTTGCACTTTGTTGCTCCCATAGACCAGCCAAAGATGAGGACTTCTATAGTTCCCTGGCTGCCGACATCAATGCGAGTGAAGAGGTCAGTAGAAATTAAAGGTAGTGGGGTTTACCTCTTGTCCTCCCCCTCCCCCCATGCCATTTACATATATGCATTTACGTAAATGATTTACGTAAATGATTACCGTACTGTGTGGATCATTATTTGATTTTAAGTGATTGTGTTATGAGTTGATTGGCACTTATGCTATCATGTTATGATTTGATAATCATACTTTTTTTTTTTTTAATTCAGATTTTTGGGGATGGTATAGGAGTCAAAGTATCTATTTTCTCTCCAAAATTCTTTCAAATTAGGAAAATAAATTGGTCATGCTCATATGTTGTCTATTTTTTGTCATTAATTTGCACAAAATTCTCACTAACCATGACTTTCTGCATGATCGTTGTGAGAGTGGTTCACAATGTATATCACAATTTAAGAAATCAAATGCAGATTTCCGTCAAAGTAAATAAAGTTTATGCATAGATGAGATATACTCAGAAAAGAAGGGTAATTGTTTTTTTTAGAAATCTCATTATTGATATTATAGTTTTTTAAAGAGACTTATAATTTCATAGATTGCATCTGTTGATACAATTCGTGGCTACATTCAACTATTTGAATGTGTATTCTGTAGTTTATACTAATGGATTTCAATTGTTTGTATTTCAGGACTCCAGTGTATCAGATGCCGATGTCGCAGCCCTCACAAAGGCATTGGCTGTAAGTGTGGAAATAGTCTTATCGTACATACTTGTAGCTTACTTTAAAAACGATGTGTTTGGGCTAAATATGTCCAGCCAAATCATGATCATCATCTACTCCTTCTTGTCCTTCCCTTTCTTCCTCTTCTTTTCTTTACTCACTCTCAATAGGAATCGATCTGTCCGTCCATCTTTTAATAGATTGATCTATTTATCTTTAAATTCATCTGCACGTATGTTTCTCTTCTGTTGATATATGTGACCGTGCATCACAAAATGAACAAAAAGTCGCATGCAGTGAATTTGTGTGAGGACTGAAAATAGGTGAAATTGGTCAATCTAGCCAATCTTAAGTTTTTCATATTTTCTGAAAGAGCAAGTCTTCTTCTACATTATGTTAAAGTTTGGGATCATAAAACAAACAGGAAACTGTGTTTTTAGCAGTTTTTCTCAAGCGCTTTATTGTAGAACAGTGTGATTAGATGTTTCTAATAGAGTCCCCTTTTCATTTCTTACAAACCCTGTATACGCTCATCATTTTCAACTCTAATAACTTTTGAAAGGATAATGCTACTGCTTTCAAAGTTGTCATTAATCATGAACAACATGTGTTAATAAGGCATGCCTAATTTCAGCTTAATCTGATAATCCCTTCATTATCATTGCTCCTGTGGTTAACACCCTGTTTTTTTATTTGTCTGTGTTTAATTCACGCCCTTGCCAGGATATGGATGACATGGATGATGCTCTGTTTAGCTCCTCCCTGAAGCCCAAGAAGAGTTCTGCTTCCACCAAGAAGGATAACCCCAAGAGGGATCCCTCGCCTCTCTCGAGGACCACGCCCAGCCCTGCTGGTCTTGGTAGGAGGGATACTTTCACTATAGACAGTGGCTTGGAGGAGGACGACATCTTCAAGACCCATGACTTGGGGAAAAGGGATGGCAAAGGTACAAGTCTCCACCATCTGTATCCTTATTTTTTATTTATTTGTGTGTGTGTGTGTGTGTGTGTGTGTGTGTGTGTGTGTGTGTGTGTGTGTTTGTGTGTATACATGATGTGTATTTATCTACTTGTACATCAATTTTCTTATGACATGCTTGTTTACTTTATTGCAAGTCTTAGAACATTTGCAGCATTGTGAATATTTCATTCACAAGAATGGAAAACTGTTCATTGTGCCTGAATTCGGTGCTCTACAATAGATGGTTCAAACAGCTAAGCAATTTTTAAGTTAAGGTCTTTATGACAGATACTTGTTTGGCATTGTTTCAATTGATTTAATACCAGTGACTTAAGGCATATTAGAATTCTGTGTTTTGTTTTTGTTTTTGTTTTTGTTTTTGTTTTTTACATGCACTGCAAGTATGCTGGAATGATTCTGCGAATGGACTCAAGTTTTTGTACTTGTTTTTCCACCACACAAATTTCAAATTGGTTAACACGACTTGTTTAAAGGGGGAAATAAAAGACTTGATATCATTTTTGTTGCGACCAGCAGCCCCATACGCATAGCGACCAGCAGCCCCATACGCATAGCGTAATCGGGCTTCGCATTGTAGCATTCAGGATCATGACAGATTTAGTATCGCAGGATAAATGTCAACTTAAAATCCCAAAAATTCTTCAATTTGAAGACTTACCAATTAAGGTGAAGTATTGAAAACAGGCTTCGGGCAACGTTTGGTTCTGCCTGTAGTCCCTTTCTGTTCGAATTGATGACTGAATGTGACTCGGTCGAGAGGACCTTGGGAGAGCTACCATACACTGAATACTACAGCCAGTGCATGCGAACACATCACATGTGCACAAAGTTCAAATCCATCAACGGATAAGATGTTTGTGTGCGCATGTGCTGGCCGTAGTAGTCAGTGTAGTAGCTCTCCCAAGGTCCTCTCGACTGAGTCACATTCAGTCATCAATTCGAAAAATAAGGGACTATTTGCAGAACCAAACGTTGTTCGAAGCCTGTTTTCAATACTTCAACTTAATTGGTAAGTCTTCAAATCGAAGAAATTTTTGGATTTTAAGTTGCCATTTACCCGCGATACTAATTCTGTCATGATCCTGAATGCTACAATGCGAAGCCCCATTACGCTATGCGTATGGGGCTGCTGGTCGCAGTTAGCTATGCGTACAATGGGCTGCATGCTGCTGGTCGCAGTCAGTGGTTTCGTACAATATTTATCGACGCCGTACGGCGACGGCTCTGGTACGAAACCATTATTGCATGATTACTAAGACATGAGAGCACTTTGGGGCGAGTAATTCTCACAGACAATGTACTGTAACGTGAAACACAAACCAAGACAAGGAAATTCAGGGAAACTTTTGAGGTACCAAAACTTTTTATTATCTTTAAATACTGTGTGTCTTTCTTCTCTCCAGGAAATTTACCAGAGGCTTCAAAGAGAGATGAAGGCGAGAAACCATCTTCGTTGTCTAAAACCGCCCCTGTCAGGTCTAAGCCTCAGTCGAAGGCATTTGACTTTGGAGGTAGGTGAATGCATCTCAATTCCTATGGCATTATCATTAATGTGTCATTTATTGCCCATGGTCATTGGTGCATATTAAAGTATGAATGAGCATAGCTGTATGTGTGTCTGTATGTTTGTATTTCTTTTTGAACGTGTATGATTGTGCCAGTGTAATTTCTAAATGCACTGTTGTACATATACTCTTCAAAATATTAAATAGCTTTGCAGCCCTCAGTGAGTGAATCCCTCCCAAAGTTTGTCAGAGTTGAATCTGTAGCCAGACTTTGACATTAACTTGTCTTTGGTAGGAGTCATTACAAAGCACAGAGAGTTATGTTTAGTTTAACTTCAAGAAAGATTTGCAGATGATTTGACAATTTTATAAAAAATTCATTTGTGGGGTTATTCCGCTAACTTAAAAACGAAACGAAAAGAAAGGGTTTACCTTCGTCTCATTACTACTTTGTTATTCTTGAGGTGTAGCATCCTTGATTAATTCTCTTCTTTTCAAATATTTCTTTGCGAAATCTTTTCAAATATTTCACAAATAGCAGAATGTCTGGGCTGAAATATCATACAGTAAACATATACGAAGCATGTACAATGTAATTAAGATACAAGGTATATGTAATAGCTATGGTATGTTATTGTATGTTGTTGTCACATGCTCAATGAAGATGTGGTAAATGATAATAAAGAATGGAGAAGATAATTAAGTGGACCACGTAAGCACCATTCTGACTCTCTCTCCCAAAATGGTAGAATTTGATGAGGATGACCCCCTGGCTGGCCTGCTGTCTGATGAGGATGAGCCCAAGCCCAAGAAGAAAACAAGCAAGATATCAATGAAGGCTGGGGCTCAGAAACTGAGCACTGATGCTGGAGGTGAGAGCCAGAAAGCTCAAAGTTCAGGGAATACATAATTTTTTTTTTTTTTTTTTTTTTTTTTTTTGGGGGGGGGGGTCTTTTTTTGGTTTGTAGAAGCTAGAATGTGACAACTGTGTATTTGATCTGTTGTTTTGTAGCAATATGAAAACACGTTATGAGAAATTTGCAAGTCATTATTTCTGTAAGGCAGCTTGAAATTAGAATAAGAAATATTGACAGCTGTTGATGAAAAATGAAATCTAGATATGGTGTGTGTTGCACTGCATTCCTGCTCTTCAGAAATTCTAAAAATGTTATCACTCTTAACCCAATGAAGATGGACTGATTTCGCTATAACACGTATTTCCCATTCACCCCAGCCCAAGAAAACTCGGGACTAGTCTTCAACATTTGAGATGATTTTTTTTTTTCCCCATAGCGCTTGACCTACTATTAGAAGGCTGCATGTCTTGCATGCAGGACTGATGTTTTTAATCACAATCTATTTCCATGTGTCTTTATTCCAAAAGCTTCAGATCCCACTCCATCGGTCACCCAGAAGGGGAGTACTGGTGCCAGTCCAGGTGGGGACAGCATCCCGGAGGACACAGGACCGGAGAGTACCCCAAGGGGTACGTTAATGCCCATGCTGAATCCACAGGCATCCTGCCTCCCGCGCTGTAGCTTTTATTGCATATACAGTTTACTGTGCAGTGTGTTTATTCGTTTGCGAACTTTGCAAGTTGACCAACATTTGGAAGCTAACAGCTTGTGAAAAATTTTGCCGGCAGTAACACAAATGCATTGTATATTGTCTCCAAAGTGGAGAATCAATGTTTCTCCTAAAAAGGATGATAATTATTTCTCAGTTGGTTACTGGTTCTTCATCACAACTTCAAGTACGTGCAGAATTGTTTTTCAAGTCCCAGTTTGCAATATATTCACTGGAAGTAGATGGCATATTCAGCAAAATATGTGCTTACTTGTATCATGCATGTGTAATAAAGACAAAAGGAATACATATGCACTTAGCTTGGTTAGAAGTAGAGAGTTTTTAACCTTCTTGCAGAGTTTTCCTGTTCCCCACAAAAACTTTCTGAGATGTATGCTGATGCTGTGATTGTTTTTTGTCGAGCCCACCGGAGGTGAGGGGAGACTAAGGGATCGCCTGCGGCGTCTGTCCGTCCGTCGTCCCGTCCGTCCGTCGTCTGCCTGTAATGCTATAAAAACTTCAATAACTCTGTACTCTGGGCTTCAATTTGAATCAAACTTAGAGGGAAGAGTGGTCATACAAAGTTTTACCTTTTACTAAGTATGAAGGTCACCTCAAGGTTAAAGGTCACAGGCAGGGGTCAATGAACTTTTAGGGCCCAATGTCAAGTTTTTAGGGCGCTTTTCGATTATGTGCCTCACATTTCGTATTGCTCACATCTGCAGAAAAGGGAGCCAAGGGAGCAGGAAAGCAAACCGCCAAACAGAGCAGCAAGAAGACCGACGACATCGACTTCGGTGATGACGATGATCTCCTTGGCGGGCTCGGCTTTGATGAGACACCGAGGGGTGAGTGACTTGGCCATTTACATGATTCCTTTTCCAGATGATGCCTTAGGCATGTGGCGTACAAATTTGTAGCAAACTTGAACCGAACACTCTGTCTCAATAATCAGTTTTCTTCTATCTTACATTTTCGTATTCATTCCTTCATTTTTCATTCATTTATCAAGAATGATGAAAACATTGACAAGAAACACAACAAGGCTTGACATTAGTGGTGTCCTGATGGCCTACACCCATTTAAGATTGGTGTTGGGCCACCAAATCTATCTTTTAGGTGGCCTGATCGGATAATGGATTGTTACTTTTGCTATTATTCTGGGTCACTGCATGTCTCTTTTTTTTTTTGGCCACCAAAATTTCAGATTTAAACATTTGTTGCTTATTTTTGTGTGTGTGTGTGTTTGATCAGTACCAATGCTTGGAGCTTTGTTACATCACGGCGCAGTAGAGCATATTTATATAGTAAATGTGCTATAATATAAATTTGTCTAATTATTATTATGATTTTAGTGGCCCAAAAGGGCCACCAGACAAGAAATAAACTGTCAATCCCTGACATACATGGTAACCTAAACATAGGGCAGAAAATGATTCTGCAGCTCTGTGCTGTTTTTGTGTCCTGCGTTACATGTAACAGAGAATACTTAGGATTTAGCAGTGTCACCCTGCTACCGCTATGTGATTAATACCCCCGCCTAACAGCACTAGTGAAAGACAAGAAATGAAACATCACACACATTCTCACAAAGCATCAATATTCACATAAATTAACTAATGTATTGATTCATTGCTTCTCACCTTTGATGTTAGTATGGCATATTGCTTTGCCATGGTGACAGCACATTTTCATGAATATCATACCAAAATGTTATGGAACAAACTACTCTCTCAGGTTTTAAGCAATTAAGCTAAAATTCAACTTATAAATGTGATTGATGTAATGTGTGGTTGTGCAAGACACTTTTCTTGTTGTGCTGCAGTATCAAATACTAATTTGCTATGGTAACAGCAAATTTTTGTAGAAGTGATTCCACGAAGGTATACATCATATGTATTCTTATTTCTCACAAAGAATCAATATTCACATGGATTAAGTGATGTATTGACCCATTGCTTCTCAATGCAAGAAGTTATATACAAATAAGATGATAATCATGCCTAATGCATGTTGGCCGATTAATTTTGTGCATGAACAGAAAAAAAGTGCTAATAATAATATGAATATGAATATAAATATAAATATAAATAATATAAATATCATAAAATCATTTAAAAAAATGGTTTTAAATAGTCACTATGATGTAGTTTATACAGGGTACCAGTAATAAGGTAGCTATTTTTAACCAACGGCCAGTGGACACTGAAGTAATGATAGCTGATGCCAACTACTAACTAACTTACTACTAGTTTATCATTGGATCATATGTGAGGAATGTGTCTCTTTTAGCGAAAAAGAAAGGATTACTCTCCAACCCAAAACGTTCTTGGGATGAAATTTTTGTGAATTAGGCCAGACGATCTTTTTCACAGCATGAATGGCCACTAGCATTCTATGTATTGTGCAGAAAAAAAGGAAAAAAAACAACAAACTTTTGTGTCCATTTTACTTTTGTGAATCTTGGCTCCTCCCAAAATTCACGTAAGTTTCATCCCAGGTAAAAAATTTATGGTGTACAGTATATGCACAATTTTAACGAATGCTCTGTAAAAACAAGTTAACTGGTCATGTATTTCGGAACAAAAAGAAAATGAATAAACAAAATAAAGAAAACCTATTAGGTACACTTGTGAGCTAAAAAAAAAATGCTGTCACTTACGTGGAGATATACACATTGAGTAGATTCCTATTTCTATGGTGATAACCTCTCAAACATTACATTGTTACTCAGTGATTAACCAGTGGCAAAATATGTAGCGGTATCATTAACTTACAAGGAGTTTTGAGCCGTGTCCGTCATCTCAAGTTCAAACAGGATTCATCTGCTTCTGCCTGTTCACTCGTGGTCATTTCTCACTACATCTGACATGCTAGTCTTCAGATTGCTTGCTGTTACAGTCCTGTATTTGCCTTTCCTCGGACCAATACTCATGCTATCATACAGTTCTTTGGCTTCTGATCTATACTGTGAAAAAGAAAATATGTAGTCTGTATTCCTAGCAAATCTTTGGTCACAATTGAGCAGTCTTGCCTGGCAGTATTAAGAGACAACCGCTTGTGTCTCTTGTGGGAAAATCCAAGCGACCTTTGGGAAACAGTTGTGGAAAGCTCAGATCCTCTGCATCTGGTATCTAAGTACATGTTTTGAGGTTTCTTCCCTTCACCTGGTGCAACATTAAGAATCTTGTTATTGTAGTCCTTTTCCTGAATGCAAGAATCCAGTGGCATGCCACTGAACTTCAATCTCTCATCTTCTTCCATAGCTTGTTTGTGATTGTCTGGATGTTCTTTATCTTTCTGGTTGTTGTCTCTTTCATGGTTCTGTGTATCTCGCAGCCCATCCCGTGTGATTTCCTGAGCTTACTGGCGTTGTTCGTCATATTGCACATTAGCCTGTTTCCCATCATCTTCACCTATAGACTCCCACAGGTCTTTGTCATATTGAAAACTGTCTTCTCTCCAATTTTCATTAGTTATGACATCATCATAGAGAGGATTCTGCAAGTCATATTTCAAAGTGTGAAGACCATTCCTCACCTTTCTGGGTCAAACTGTCTGAATGTAAACATGACCTCTGTAAGCCAGTTTCCTCTTCACCTTGACTGTGACAAAAGTGTCTGAAATTGCAACACATGGCAAGATTGATGCCAGCTGTTCAGGTTCAATTGGTACATTTACGACACATCCATGTACAAGCTTTCTGCTTTCCTCTTGGCAGAGCTAGAATCTTCATAAATGGTATTATGCGCTATATAAGAATGGTAATAATAGTGATAATAATAGTAATGATAATAATAATGATGATGATGATAATATTAATAAAAATAATGATAATAATAATAATAATAATAATAATAATAATAATAATAATAATAATAATAATAATGGTAATAATGATGGTAATAATAATGGTAATAATAATAATAATAATAATAATAATAATAATAATAATAATAATGATAATGATAATTCTTGCAATAAACAAAGCTTCAAGAGAATTTAACTCTGCAATCTGCTGAGGAACACTATCCAGTTCTAAACCATTGGCTACTGCTAGAAGAGGAACTGTATTTCCTTTCATATGTCTACGACAAGACAAGCAAATGTATTCAAAGCCATCGACTGACATTTTAGCAGTTCTGTATTGGAAATGTGTATATTCATGGATATCAAACAGTTTGACTGTTGTCCTAGAAGTCGGTTGCAGGATGTGCAGATGTGTGTCGGACCATTTTTTAATTCTTGTTTGAATTGAATTAGTGCATTTTGGAAGGCGACCTTTTTCAACTTTCGTACTGCTTGTTGCCTTTGGTTTCTTGCTTTCCTTATTATGGCTAATTTCTTCCTTCTCTGTGTTGCTGGCCCTTCTGTTTTGTTCCTTTCTTTCTTAGCTTCTGCTGTCTTCCTTATCTTTCTTTTCCAATCCTGCTCCAGCTTATTCCTTGCCAGCCGTACCTGTTTGAACGCTCTCCTCCTATTCTGAGCAAGTTGTTCCTCTTTTTCCTAGTATCATATGTCAGGAGATACCATATTTTTGTTATAATATGATTGATGGTTGTCTAGTTGTGCACAACTCATTTGCTTCAAGCAGCCTCTTCTCACAAAAAAATAAAAGAAATAAAAATAATAAGAGGAACTATTGCTCATGGGGCTCTCGATCACCTCCCTGTCCTGCACAGAAAAGTCGACCAGACGCAGCAGAGTCGATGAGGAGCAGCTCGCGGCCAAGGCCAAGGTCAACGAACTGTTTGGGAAGACCAGCATCCTGGACAAGCCGCCGGCCAGCAAGGCTCGGACCAGGGAGTTCCAACTGGACGGCAAGTACAAGAAACCTCAAACAGGTGCACAGAAGGATTTTATTCACCAGTGAATTCCAAAGTGGTACCAAAGTGAAGATTCATAGGCTTAGTGAGACCAAGGATACCCTTTTACTGCAGATTTCACAGAGTCTGTCCACTGAAGACCTTGCAAGAAAAAAGCCCAGAACCGAAATCCAACAGTCATCATGATTTTAAGTGGAAAACTGTACTATACAATTTATGGTCTCTATATGATTGTATGATATACATGGTATATTGACTATGTGCAGAGTGTTCCATGTATGGGTGGTAGTAGCTCAGAACATTCTCAGAACCTGTGCCTGTCAATTTGTATTTTATCAACGCTTATTGTAATGTGGAATTGTTCTCGAGGGAGGAAAGATATTATTGAATCGAGTATTCTGTAAGTTCTTGTCACAAGTCATCCCAGAATGAATACTCAGACAGGTCCTTGTAAGGACTGCCGCTTTCAATGCACCATGAACATCTGCAATTTATCCCAGCAAATATCATAGTGATTGTGCCATTTTCATATACATGTAGGCACACGAACAGAGTTGTAATTTCTCGTCAATTAACCTCAACTGACCTGAGATGACTCCAGTTGACCCCCAATGTGAACTTTAACCAAAGAGGCAATATGCCAGTCGGTAATAAAGTGCTAATGCGCAATGTGCACTGTACAGTAATATTGTTACTTTGAGTGCGCACAGGGAGGTCCGCCATTGGTTTGAAGTGCACAAGTATGGTTTTGCCCTTAGCAGTGACAGTCAACGCTCCGCGGTAGCACCGCAGCAGCCAAAGAGTGCAGACTTGGGGTACACCTTGCACAATTGTTCTGTGTCTCTTTGTGATCACAGACATCCTATGTACATGTAGTTCGCCCTCTATAGGCAATTAGTATGTAATCTCTTGGACTTAACCCCCTAGCTCCTGCCTCCAAAGAGCCCAAAGAGGAGGACTTCACTTTTGGGGGTTACACTCCATCAGCGGTGGTCTCTACCAGACCAGACTCGGCTCCTCCAGGCAGGAGGTCTGTTAGGTAAGGAGTGCCCTCACCCAGGATCTTTTGCTGGTTTTCATCTTATTTTTCCCCCCCGCAAGTAATGAGTTCTGTTGGTCGTCGTCTTCTAATGACTTCATAAATTTCCTCCTCCTTTATAGTGTGCAAGCTGAAATTTTTGTGAATTTTGAGATTCACCTTTGAGCTGCAATGATGATAATGTTCAAAATCAAAATGGGGGAAAACCACAACCCATGAAAGTATATGTGACCCGCTACGACAAAATGATCCGAAAGTCGGGGGAGGACAATTTTCTGAAAATGGCGTGACATTATTCCCTTACTCTTCTACATTGATTTCATATATACAACCCTGTAGCACAACTCATAAAAGTACTTGGTTGCGGAGATATCGATGATTTTATTAGCGCATGTCAAGTGGTTGAGAAAATCAGAGTTTCGAGAAAAACACCTTCAAAGTTTTCATTCAGACGCTATCATGATCAAGGGGAGACGAGACAGTTTTCACCGCTTGACAATAGAAGGCATGCTCCTAGCGACCTCTGCGATGTATGTTCATTCAAGCTTAGCGCCAGTGGTCTGCGCACGACCAATCAGTAATCAGGATGCCACGCACTGACCAATACGATCACTCCGTTGTTGCTAGGGGCGGAGTCTACAGTGTAGCTGCGGCGCTAAATCCAAATCTTCGGACAAGTTTCTCTTACGTTGAGAGTCGGAAAATCATGGCCCAGAAAAATGCTGATTTCTTGCCTTTCCTTTGATCATTTAGCTTCAAAATTTCGGCAAATGATAGACAAAACATTAGACTACAAAATCATGCCGAAAACAGAAATCCAATTGTTTTGACCAGTTTTGATGGTGCGACTTCAAACTCGATTTTCTCGCCTCAGCCGTCAGCGACTTTAGGATCCTTTTGTTGTAGCGGGTCACATATTGTTTCAAGCCATACTGTCAGTGCTGCATGGATTGTGGGCAACTGGTACTACTGTATGTATGGTCTCGTCTAGTATGCTGCCTGTTGCATTTGACACATACCAATTTGTGAAAGTATCTGTGACAATTTTACTATGTACAGCAGTTAGGAAATAAATATACTACAATGAATTTTATTTTCATTGTACAGTTGAACCTCTCTTATCCGGCCTCCCTTTATCCGGATCTCTCTATTATACGGATGCAATCTCGCAATGATTTTTTTAAAAATAATTATGGGAGGAAAGGGGGATTCCCAACTCCTTGAGAACTCCTACACAAACACACATGAATTACATATTATTTCCAACATGATAACATACATTACATCAAATTTCCTTCCAAATTGCTTACCTTCAGACATTTTAACATCCCCAAACATCCCCAAATGTGACAATGAAAAGGTTGCAGTATACACATTACTACATGTGATACTACAATGGGCTACATCAGTACATGTGTATGTATATGTACATGTATAAAGCATTGAGTCTCCCTTATCCGGCCAAATCCCTTATCCGGATGAGCCCCGGTCCCGACTTGTCCGGATACGAGAGGTTCAACTGTACTTGTCAAATTCTAACTACTATCACATTTCCTTTGCCTTTTCCTCTCTACTTGATAGCAAAATAAGGATGATCAATTCTAGTAGAAAATGAGAAGTGCATTCAAACACAATGGCTGGAATATATTTTACAATGCAGATCTAGCCCTGGGTTTATGAAAAAAAATGCGCTTCACACATTGTGTAGACAGACAGATTTCCAATGATGAATGCATGCTGTCATGCACATGTGCCATGTGTGCTTAGTTCACGCTTGTTTTAGTCTGTGGACTAAATCGTCGCTGAGAATGAGGAGGGTGTTAAGGTGCCTCGAACACTATGGCTGTAGTGGCAACTTAAAGGGATCGTACAGTTTTGGTTGAGACCTAATTTCAGGTTTCTAACATTTTTTGGTGAGATAATGAGAAACCTCTTATGAAATATGAAAGAGCATGTAATTCTACGAGGGATTCAACGTTTATTTGATGAAAATTGGTTTTGAAATGGCTGAGATATCAAAAAAGAGCGATTCTGATAAAGTGTGGGACCCACACTTTATTACGATCGCTTTGTTTTACTTTGTTTTTGGATGTTTCATTCATCCCAAACCCGATTTTCATCAAATAAACTTTGAATTCCTCTTAAAATGGTATGCTCTGTACTATATCATAAGTGTTTTCTTGGTATCTCGCAAAAAGTTAAAAGCCCAATTCTCATCTCCACCAATACTGTACTATCCCTTTAAGGCCCTTATCATTCTCAGCCGACAAAATGTAAACCATGGACTTCATTGATATTGCCTTCAAAAATTGATGCAAGTAACGTAGAAATGTAAACTCAAGGGCAATTTTGTGTTCGAAATGATTGAATGTTGAGCACAAGAGAAGAAGGAAAGAAAGAAAGAGAGAGGTACAGTGTAGGAAGAGAGAGACATATCCCACATGAACTGGTGGTAGGTAAATATGGGTGATGCTGTCAAATTCGTAAATTTAAATCCACCAGATTTGCTGAAAACAAAGAGGATGATGATGACATCTTTGGTAGCTCCACCATGGATCACCCCCGGAGACCCGGTGGCAACACCAGACTCTCATCCGCAACATCCAGCCCTTCCAAGTCCGCCAAGATGGAGGAGGGTAACGATGATGATTGGCTGAGTGAGGCCGCTGGACTCGGGTCGACGTTTTCTTTGACCTCGAAGCAGAAAGCAACGACGGCTAGCAAGAAGCAACCTTCCAAGTCTGATGTAAGTGACAGGCCCTAGTGTAATATCATCACGTTCCAAAATGAAGACAGTTAATTTCCCGCTTTCAATACATGGCAACTAGCCTTTCTGTGTCGTACATGAACTTACGGCATTTGGGGCAACATGGGAAGTGCTGTTACATAACCAAAAATGAAAAAAGAAAATGAAGAAAAAAAAAAAGGAACAAGCAAATTCTGGTTCAAAATAAGTCATCAGTTAAAACAAGATCCAAAGCTCAGCATAATGTAGCACAGTTTTCAAAGTTTTGTTTCTGTCGTATTTTCTTTTTCCCTCATGCTCAGGGGGAGTTATCATTCATTTTCTTTCATTTGATAGCAAGTGTTTGAAGTGTTTAACTTTTCATCTCATTGATAAGGATGGCTAAATCAAAATACACATTGCTCTTGATTTTCACCACTTTTTTTTGGTCAAATATCCTGCTATGGTCTATCACTGGACACATTTTTGCCCAGTGCTGATAATTTTTATATCAATAATCTAACTTATCAAAATTCATCTTCTGCATTTCAAACAAACAGTGTATATACTTGGCTGGTGGTTTGTTGAGTTAGAAAACAAATCTGTGGAATTGATTTTCTGTCTCTCCATGTTGATGATATGCAGGTAGATATAGACAAAGTGCCAGAAAAGTATGCCGCCCAAGGTGGGCAGAAAGTGGCAGGGAAGAAGGAGGAATCAAGCAAACCCATCCCCACCAAAGACACCACCAGGGCAGGAGGAGGGGTTGCTATGGAGACACCCAAGAGACCCGCATCAGCGGCGGACTATCTCGGCCTTGGTGGTGATGAGATTGATATTGATTCCATTGCACCGTGAGTTCCATGTGTTATTCTTTTTTCGTATAGAGGAAAAAGGAAGTCAGATCGTCTTACAATGGAGATATCTAAATGTCCACTACGTTGTGTTTATTCATCTTTCTAGTCAGGCGAATTGTGACACCATGCTTTAAATTTTATGTTCACCAGACACAACCTGATTGCAGAAATGCATGGAAAGAATTATCAGATACCTGCTGGCTAATACCATACAAAGATCTTCATTTTACTCTGTTGGAGTTGCCAATTCTGTCCAATTCTGCAGCAGCCTTTCCTGATAACTTGAAATACTGCTTTAAATTATATGCAAAATATATAAGCCTCCCTGATTTGGTAAATTTCTGTGGCCATTGAGATGCCTGTTACACACCACTATCTGCCTGGGCACTGTTTCATGAAAGTAGTCAGCCCTGACAAGTTGGCAGTCTCTGACAATCACCATAGTAACAGTCAGAGACTGAAGCCTCTTAGCCAATCAAAACCAAGGATTTTGCTGACATTGTCAGAGACTGACAACTTGTCAGGGCTGACAACTTTCCATGAAACGGTGCCCTCGTTGCTTTTTGATCTTTGATGCTCTATGATCCCATCAGGCAACAAACTCGTCCATTCCTGCAGTGTCTCATGTGAGCATGCATATACATGAAGTGTGACTGGTTTGCACTCGCCGCAATGTGTATCATGCATTCAGCATACGTGTGCGCGCTTTGGACACCGCAGTAATGGCAAATCTTCTGCCAGATCGAATCGGTCTGTAGTACATCCAAGTCGTATTTCAAGCAATTTTTCTTCACACAAAAAATCACTTGTATGCAAACAGATTAAAAAAACAGGAATGAATTCCTTCACAGCCTGGGAAAGTATGTGCTTTATTTCTTGGGAATGTAAACACCTTACTTTCTCCTCTGCCTAGACAAAAGCAAGTGACGCCTCGAAGCGAAACCGGTAGTCCAAAGAGAGGTCGACTGGATGACATGTTCACTGTGCCAGCCAAGAGAGATACCACGTAAGTTTGACTTCCTCAAAAAATTCCATTCAGATGTCACTATGGCGTTTAACCCGTGGAAAATGGATTGATTTTGCTACAGCATGCATTTCTCATAGACACCCGCCTGAGTATACTCGGGACTCGTCCTCAACGGGTTAAGGTAGCTCTTCCTCAGTAATGACATCTTGAGGTCTACATGATGACATTTAGCAAACAATGTATCATTGTATCATTATCTTCTTTTTTTCTTTTTTTTTTTGGGGGGGGGGGGGTGAATGAGGTCCCAGCTCTAGTGAGAATAAGATTTGGGGGGGGGGGGGGGTGGGGGCAAGGTGGCTCTATTGGTAGCAAGTCTGTGGTAGCAATCTAGAGTCCCAGGTTCGAGTCCAGCTTCGCAGTGCTGTGTATTATTGTGCCGCCGTCACCTCCCCTCTCTAGTAAGACCCACTCTGTCCCGCAAATTGGACTTAAGATGGAAGCCTGTTGTGTATCAGAGTGAATAAAGGATGTCAACCTGGTAATGTGGTTCATCCCACATTCACCAGGGAGCTTGGCAACTGATATTGACCTCCGTTGGTCCATCCCAGGTGATGAGCAGTTGTCAGGTGACTAGGAGTTGTCAGGTGACGAGCAGTAGTCATGTGAATGGCAACAGTCAGGTGACTCATGATAGTCTGATCTCTGATGACTAGCAGTAGCCAGCAAACCGTATCAACCAGACACATCATGGCTTATAAATGACCGCAATGCGAAGAATAGGGCAGAAGTGTCTTTAACTCATATAGACGTATACTGTAAAAGTGGATATTTTCGTGCGATTAATTTTGCGCGCTTGGCCAGGTAAGATGTGTTTCACATGTTTTTAATTCTGCAAAATCAAGACATCAATTACTGGAACATATGGCAAACAAAAATATTCCTGTGCTTTTTTTTTTGCGGTAGTTTCTGTTGCGCGAAATGTGCAAAAATCACAACACCATGAAAATCTCCACTCTTACAATACCATGGATTTTATATCGCCAATTTTATTTAAGATTTTTATGTTTATTTTTTCCCCCCTGCCCGTTAGTTCTCCTTTCCCCTGGGACAGTGATGGTGTGGGAGGGGCCAGAAAGAAAC
Source organism: Diadema antillarum (assembly GCF_040938485.1). Classification (NCBI taxonomy): domain Eukaryota; kingdom Metazoa; phylum Echinodermata; class Echinoidea; order Diadematoida; family Diadematidae; genus Diadema; species Diadema antillarum. The sequence continues at coordinate 1,266,787 of NW_027271755.1, read as the reverse complement.
CGGGAGATCTTAGCTCCACTGGCGATCTAGGCAGTACTTTTGACTCCACAAATTTTGGTAAGTGGCATGTAACGTGGTCTCTGTCTGTGGTGATATAACCTTAAGAGTGGCTTTGTTACTGATTGACCAAACATGTGTACATATTTGTGGATATGTTTGAGTTTATGTACATTATATGCTTGTAAGCACACTAGAGCTACATTGTAAATGAGGAAGAAAGCTGTGTTGGCTAAATTATGTGCCATCTGAAATAAATAAATTAAATTACATTGTGGCCAATATGTATTCTCTGAATTCCGTGATTACTCCTTCCAAGACGATGATGACGACGACGATCCCCTGGGCGAGAGTGACCCGATGAGGGCCAGCCTCATCGCCCAGCAGCTGAAGCAGCTGGCTGCCCTGGAGCGGAACGAGCCGCTGCCGACACCCGAAAAAACAGCCCCACCCTCCTCCACCTCCTCTGCCACACCCGCAGCCTCCGGGGGTCCTCCTGCAGCCATCAGACAGCAGTCGGCTCCACCCTCTTCACAAGCTCCTCCCCCCAGCAAGGTAATGATAAAATGATAATACAGACATTTATAATGGGCAACATATCCACTCAAAGATGCTCAAGGCATTCACAATTAATGTTTATAACCAAATACACAATCTGACAGTATGAGAGAGAGAGCAAATGGGATGCAGGGTTGGCAAATGGAGTGTAGCATTTAAGCTTTTCTTATTCTTACTTTTTTGAGCCTGCCACCAGAAACTCTGCAAGATCTGTACTGTCACGTCTTACTCATATCGTCACTGGGGTGACAAAACCTTGTGTGTTAAATTTGGTGGAGATGACTGTTTTGGATTAATGGTCGGATAATCAGTTAAAGTGATGTCCTGTCCAAATCCTTAATGTCTTACCCAAGAAATGAAGCCACCACGGCATGTCAAAGGTAAGGTTATCCCATTTGATATATTGCTTTGACTGCCATGTCCTTTTGTTTTTGTTTTTTTTTTTTTTTTGCTCTCCCGAACATTTGACATTTGGTAGATACGAGGTATTGTTTCCCAGCAACGATATGCTCTTAATTTCACACTGACACAGTTTTGTGTGTTTGTACGATATTGACTTCGAGGCAAGAAATCACACACAACTGCCCTGACCAGCTGTCAGGCAGCAAATGGTTTATTCACATATCGAGTTATTTCGAAAATAGCACTCACATACAATAAGGTCTAATTATGAGGTGAACTTGGGAGGACCTTGAGGATTGAGATGTTGAGGGGAGTCGTTTTGTACCATACTGTAGTGATGATGATGCTTTGGGAATAGGAGTAGCAGAAGGACCAACAGAGTGGTCACATCTCACCTGTAGTAATGTGCTGTTGAATGAAATCTTGCAACACATATTTCTACAAGTTGTACAAATTGTAGCGTAATATATGAACTGCACAACCGCAGTCCACAGTGACAGGTTATGCGTGACACCATTAAAGTCTTCGGCCAGAATTCATCCATATTCCCACAGCAGAGCCTAGCACATTTTTGATCGAAACACTCATGAGCTACAAAATATCCATTTCGCTTATATCAGTCAATCAAATTTGAAGATCACAGTTCTTTTCCATCCCATGCATTTGTGTGCTCTTGCTTTGAAAGAAACTGCCTTATGTATGGAAAAACAAAACAAAACTGTAGTAGTTCTGAAGAGAAATAATTGGTCACAATACACATGTGTGTTACAGCTGTATTTTTCTATAACCATTACGTGTCCTTGTACTTCCTTGCTTTCCAACTCCAGATGGAACCAGGACGTGGCATGTCAGCCACCGCCCCCCTCCAGAGGCAATCTTCATCAAGCACCCTCCCGACCACTGATCCCAAACCGTCACCCAGCCAAGGACAGCCCACTGCAGGTAAAAGATTGTAGCCATAGCCTACGGTTAGTCCCTTCTAAATGAAATCAGAATTCTGATAAGAGACTTTAAAGGGATGGTACAGTATTGGTGGAGATGAGAATTGGGCTTTTAACATTTTGTGAGAAACCAAGAAAAAACTTACGATATAGCACAGAACATACCATTTTAAGAGGAATTCAAAGTTTAAATGATGAAAATCGGGTTTGGGATGAGTGAAACATCCAAAAACAAAGTAAAACAAAGCAATCGTAATAAAGTGTGGGTCCCACACTTTATGAGAATCGCTCTTTTTTGGATATCTCAGCAATTTTAAAACCAATGTTCATCAAATAAACGTTGAATTCCTCATAGAATTATATGCTCTTTCATATTTCATAAGAGGTTCCTCATTATCTCATCAAAAAATGTTAGAAACCTGAAATTAGGTCTCAACCAAAACTATACGATCCCTTTAACGCCAGAGAGACGTGCTGCCTGAGAAGGAATGAGTCATGTGACCACAGAGCCTAGTATGCTAAAGATTCTTACTCTTTCATAGTCATATCTCCTTGTCAATTAACTCTTTCAAATTTTCTGTGTGATTTTCACAGTGTTGGCCAGAATACATGATGAATGCAGATGCCTGTGTCATTAAATGTGCAGGTTTATTACAAATTACTATCAGAGAGAAAGAGAGAGAGAGAGAGAGAGGAAAAAAAACCACACAAAACAACAGCATTGATATAGGAGCAAGTTAATGACATAAAGGTTAACATTCTTGTGGTAATGATAATATTACTAGTTTTCGTATAGTACCTTTCACACTTTTTAAGTATCTCAATGCACTTTACAAACTATTATTGCCTCGGCCGTTGGATATATTATTTCCAACCAGCCATGACAGTGCTCACTCTCCACTCTCTGGGGAGCATTCCAGCCACTCGCAGCCATTTACAGGCGCACACATGCTGATCAACTAACATAAATGTCCTCATCGTACCAGGTACCCATTTATACTCCTCGGTGGAGAACAGCAATGTGGACAAAGTGCCTTTGCTGAAGCAGAAGGGCAAATGTGTCGGGCATCACATGGGCTTCAAACCCACAGACCCAAACCATGCTCATGTCATTTGAAGGTGAGCGCTCTTATCCTCTCACCCACGACACCTCCATACGGTAGACATTCACACACATTTTACACCCACTTCTAGGGAGACGGGAACCCAGGTGGAGACAAGAGATGCATCAGCGGCAACAACAACAACAACAACAAGCACAGGGTGGCACACCTGCAACCCCACCGCAACTGCCGACCAGAGAGGCAACGTCTACAATGCCAGCAACAGCAGCAACGAGTGGTATGCCACTCCAGAGTCCAGCAGCACCACCTGCTCAATCCACAAGTGTTAGCTCGAGGATGTTGCCGGGGACAACTGGTTTCGGAGTGGATTCAGCTCTCCTGGCTGGTAATCAACAGCTGGAGAAACAGAGACAAGCCATGCTGGACTTTGAGGATACTCTGAAGCAGCAACAGGTGTGTTGGTGTTTGTAAGAAGGGTACCGGTGTACTAAGAGGTGTGCTAGTGTTACAAGGAAGGTGTTGGTGTAGTAAGAGGTGTGTTGGTGTTTTAAGAGGTAAGTTGGTGTTGCAAGAGGTGTGTTGGTGTTGCAGGAAAGGTGTTGGTGTAGTAAGAGCTGTGTTGGTGTTTTAAGAGGTACATTGTAAGTTGGTGTTGTAAGAGGTGTGTTGGTGTTGCAGGAAAGGTGTTGGGTGTAATAGCGATGGTTTATGTTTTAAGCGGTAAGTTGGTGTTGTAAGAGGTGTATTTGTTTTTAAGAGGTAAGTTGTTGTTGTAAGAGGTGTGTTGGTGTTGCAAAAAAAAAAAGCATTGGTGGTTTTAAGTGGTGTGTTGGTGTTTGCAAGAGGTGAGCAGGTGTTGTGAGATGCATTGGTGTTGAAATATGTGTTGGTGTAATAAACCTCATCAGTAGGATTTGTAGTGCTGCATGTTGGCCCCCACCTTCCAGTCAGTTTTATCCTACATTGATCATTTAAAGAGAGAATGAATACAGTTGAAGGAAACCTTTGAGCAGTTCGTCATGCAATTATTGTCAATATTTAGCAAATTTCAGTCATCTCAGGATGATTTAGCCACTCTTTGGCATGGCATTTATTGTGTCTATGTGTTAATTTGTTGCTGTTATTACCTTCAGTAGCAAATCTGTGCCATCGTGCTGAGAACATGAACATCGACATGTGAAGGTAGTCATATGAGATATAAGAAGTTTGATATCTCTCACATGAAAAATTTGTCAGGCCATATTAAGCGTTGCCCTGTTTGCATGAGAACGTAGAAAAAAAAACAAAAAACAAAACAAAACTGATGTATATGCCAGGGTTAGCTGATTCAGGGTGTGTTTTGAGGATTTACATTCACCATCATTTTTAGTTGGATGTCATGCAAAATGAAGAAGACATTCTAAGAAACTATCTCAATAAAGTGGGAAATGAGAAGATAGGAAGCAGGTGGGAGAAAATAAAAATAAAAAATGTGGATGTCTTCTAGAACTTTGAAGGCGCATAGACCCGGTAGTTGCGGGGGCGCTGTTGGATGATAGTGCTGATCACCGTTAGCATTGATATGAAGATCGCTGAAGTTGAGCTGTCATCAAGAGCAAAGCGCGTAGGTGTTGCTAGGTATCGTTGCCTTCGTTGTCTTCTCTCTGCATCACGCAGTCTGTAGTGATGCTAGGGTGCGTGTTTATGTGCTTCTTAGTATGACATCACAAAAGAAGTTTGCTAAAGCTGTCATCCCCCTCGGTCGAATCATAAGCCGAACTGTGATCGGACCACTGACTACAGTGGATTGGATTCCTTCGGACTCATGGAAATGGGTCATAGCGTAAAGTGCTAAAGAGGAGTCGATAGCATAGGTCTCTGTGGGAAACTTGCGCCCGCGTACGCATTCGACTAAACCACCGGGTCCATGTGTTTTTAAAAATAGCTTTAGAAGAATTGCCAAGTGGAAAAAGTTCTTATTGATGGTGAATGCAAAGAAATCGGGGAAGTGCATCTAAGGCAATGATCATGTGAAAAGGGGGAGAGTAATCAAAGGGCATCTCATTTTCTCCCCCTGGACTGGTAGGCTCAGATGGCAGCAGAGCATGAGAAGCAGATGAGAGCTATACAGGAGCAGCAGCAGAAGGCACTGTTGCAGCAACAGCAACAAGTCCTGCAACGGCAGCAGCAACAGCAACAGCAAGCCATTCAGCAGCAGCAGCAGCAGCAGCAACTTCTGATGCAGCAGCAGATGTTGCAGAGCACTCCCTCCACTCCCGGTGTTGCCGGGCTGGGTCTCGCTGGTGTTGGTGGTGGTGGTGGTAGTGGGCTCTCCACATTGGGATTTGGAGCTGGTGTTGGAACAATGGGCGTTGCATCGCAGACCCCATGGCTTGAGAATAAGGTATGTTAACGCCAATTTGGATATTGCATGTGCGTCTTCATTTTCAGTCTCCCAAAATTTTCCAGCACTTCTACAGTGTACTTTGAATAGTAAAACCACTTTTGAGCTTCCACTTTGAAAATGAAGTAGGCTCTGGAATGAGAATTTTGATGAATGTTTCTTCTGTCTTAATATTTCTTTCCTCCGTGGTTCATCTGACTGTTAAGATGAGCTGATGCTACAACAGAGCACCACTGTTAATGTGTGTGCCATGCATACTGCATTGTGGACAGGAGCTTCGCTGATTTTACCTGAACATTAGTACTGCTTCAGGTTGAAGATAAAATAATCACATTAGATTTTGTTATGGGAATATGCACTGCAGAGAAACGTGCCTCTCTTTTAAGGTACTGTAATGTTGGAATTCTAGCCCCGTTGTAGAAAAGCTATGATTGATTCAATGGTGATACAGTGTAGCATCACACTCTTGTAGTGTGTATAATCTGGATTTATGCTGCTGAGAACATGGAACTTGCAGTGTATATCAAGGCTAATTTAAAGCTTATCTCATGCTTTCTTCCTCAATGATTAGCTCCGGCAGCTGGAGGCGGAGAAATCCCAGTTGGAGGCGTCGGCCCAGCTCACCGAGAAGCATCACCGGCAGCAGGTGGAGACGCTGGAGGCGGGCCACAGGGACTACGTGGCCCTCCTGGAGGAGAATGCCCGGAGACGGGAGACCCGAATCCAACGCGAGGCAGAGGAGGCCTCGGGCCGGTCCGAGGAGCGGCTGAAGGCGGTCATCGCCGAGCGGACCACCTTGGTCAGTGAGCACCAGGCCAGGATGGACCAGGTGTACCAAGAGCACAGCCGAGAATTGGAACAGCTCAAGCAGGTCAGTTGGATCTTTATCTGTGACTTGTGGTCTTGATATTAAGCGTAGTGATGATGATAATGGTGATGACAATGCTTCTACTGCTACTTATGTATTAGTGTTATAACAATCCTAATAAGTAATAATTGTCGTCAATGTAGCTGTAATTATCATTATTGCCAGCTATCATTATTTGTATTTTCTTCATATTATTATCGTCATCGCTATCATCATCATCATCACCATCATCATTATTATCCTTAACGGCTAGTTGTAGTAGCAGTAGTAGTGTCATCATCTTTGTCGTCGTGATCCTCCTCATCAATGTTATCATTTTGCATGAAGCACCGCTCCACACTTTATGGTTCTCGAACAACAGTCAGCAGCATGTCAGTACTCTTCAGGCATCGGACTCAAACCGACACATACAGCACACTCATCTCATATTCTTTGGGAGCTCTGAGTCTCTCTTCACCTCCAAGGCTGCCACTTCCTGGCACGTGCCTTGTAAATTTGCCCACAGTAATGTTCAACTTTGTACCAGGCACCCATTTATACACCTAATGGAAAGATAGCACTGTAGATGAGAATGTCACACTATAGGACACTAGAGCAAGTGTGATTGGGGCTTATTCTGTGAATTTGCAATTAGCATGGACATTTTCGTTTCTTTTTTTTTTTTAAATCAAAGTCGTCATCATACATCAAATGTGAATTTGTAAACCACTTACTGAAGAATCCTGCTAGTTTGATCCTTGAGTTGAAGAAATCTATGCCCCGTCAAAGCAACTTACCATGCAAAATTCTTTGCAGATGCATCGGCAAGAGCTGGAAGCCCTCCGTATCCAATGGAAACGGGAGGTTGAGGATACCAGGAGGACGATGCAGCAGCATCTTGACTCCATGAAGGACAGCACGGGCCACACCCAATCCCTGAAGGCTGTCGTGGAGCGCGTAGGAGCCGTCGGGGAGCAGGTTAACTCGCTGCAGGTACGCGATGCGCACTTTACCCGGCCCTGTGTACCTTGGTCTTAAGTTCTGACAAGAATTGTGGTTGTAGATGTAGAGGCAAACACTTGAGGAGGCCTGTGTATGTATGAAACGATTGCTTGAGTGTGTGATATGCATGAATTGTGTTTTTGTTGCTCATTTGAGGGAGTCTTACAGCATAGTTAGATCCATGTACCCTATAAACAAAGTTTTATATTGCTGGCATGTGCAATGCGTGGACTAAATACATGAACTTTATATGAAATTAGCACCTATTATATTACCTATAATGTACACCATTGAGAGAAAGCATTTACAAAGACCAAACAGATTGTACTAGCATCAAAATCAGCCCTTTACAGAGTAATCTTGTGTCCTGCACCTAACTCAAAGCACCCTGTGAAGAAAAATAGAGTATATCACGCAGGATATAACTAAAGAAATTCCCTCACTTATCCAAAGGAACATTCTGGGGCAAACATAATGAATGGGCACTTGGGTCTTTCCCCAAAGGGACTTTTGGGCAAAGGCCGAAGTGCCCATTCATTATGCTTGCCCCAGGGTGACTTTTGTTGCCCCAGGCATGTTGGCAAATAACACCCTGTCGTGATATGAAACATAAAATTCATTTACCCCTCCAGGACAGAATGTCGGAGCAGCACCGGTCCCAGCTCGACAACCGTCTCCAGGACGTGCGGGAGAAGGAGGAGGAGACGAAGAGGATGCGGAAGAGACTGGAGGAGCAGGAGGCGGAGATGAGTCTGGAGAGAGAGCGGTTGCAGGCCACTGTCTCGCGTCTAGAGGCCCACATCAAGGAGCAGAACCTCCAGCTAGATGAGGTAGGTCACCACTCTCGTGTACAAAGAAACAGGAAGTACATGTTGCAGTCAGAGGAGAGATACTCAAAAGGGATGAAGTGTAATGAATTTGCATCATTTCTCATTTTGATAGAGGTGGAGGCCATAGAAAAAATTCCATGGATGTAACGGCATCAAAAAACCCACCATTTGCAGATGCCACAGCATCCATCATATAGTGTGTTTTGGTTTCAGTATTTTGTATAATGTCTTTTCACAGGAGCGTTGGAGGCTCATTGAATAGAGTTGCCTCTAGCTTTCGCCTCAGTGTGAGATCTTGTACCACCGCACTCGTGTCTCTTCACTATTCGTATAATGTCATTTCCCCAGGAGCGTTGGAGGCTGCGTCAGGAGCAGAACAAGCTCTCCAGCCTGCAGAGGATGGTGGAGGAGGAGAGGAAGGTGATGTCTGAACAGCTGGCATCGCAGCAGACCTCTCTTCAACAGGCTAAGGTGTGAACACACTCTCCATTCAATGTATAGCATTCCCTTTCTCTCTCTCCCTCTCTTTATCTGGATCTGTCTGTCATATCTCTCTCTATCTATCTTTCTCTATCTCTTTCTGTCTCTTGTCTCTCTTTTTCTTATATCTCTCTCCCACTATCTACCTTTTCTCTCTCTCTCTCTATCTCTATTTGTCTCTGTAAGTTTATCTCCATTAATCTCTTACATTTGTATCTCTGTCTCTCTTGATATATACATATATCTGTCTTTATCTCTATCTGTCTCTGTAGTTTTTTCTTCTCCTGTCTATTATCTCTATCTCTCTTATATATATCGTCGCTGGGGCGATAAGACCTCATATCTACAAAATGTCAAATGTTCAGGAGAGCCAAAAAACATGGCGGCCCAAGCACTGTGGCGAATGGGATAGCCTTTCCTTTGACATGCTGTGGTGGCTTCATTTTTGGAGTAAGACAGATGGGATTTGGACAGGCCATCACTTAACCCATTATTTGACCGTTAATCAAAAAAACTCATTTTCACCAAAATTGCAGATACAAGGTCTTATCACCCCAGCGATGATATATCTCTCTTTATGTCTATCTGTCTCTGTTAATCTCCTCCTGTTTATTATCTCTGTCTATCTATCTATCTATCTATCTATCTTTCTATCTATCGCTTTCTTTTTGACTGCTCTGTGGGATCAATAATTGCAATTTTTATACATTTTAGCAAGACAAAAATTAGGTTAGTCAGCCATTAATACTTATTTTAAACGTTATTTCCTTAACCGAAGTTTGCATTTTTTAAATAATTTTAATGAATGTTAGAAGCCTCAGAGATGCAATGTCATGTTCTCAACTCAGCTGAGGATATTGGAAAAAACGGTCGCCTTAAAGTGTGAAACTCTCAGTCATTGGTACAGTACGTTTATGAGAAAAATTGGGGTGTCATCTGCACGATTTACCATTTAAGAGTACAGTATATTTTGTAAAAAATAATGTTGATTTCTGGACATCTTCCATTTCTACCAGCAAATGCCAGTTATTCCTTTTCTTCTTTTTATCAAGTTGTGACATTTCAAAAGTCTGCTTTTCTGTCTTTCACTTGAAATTTCAACAACACTTGTGTGAAATTGTGGATAAAAATTATCTTCTCTGATGTGGAACTGACAATTAAGTGTGATTTTAACCTTTGCTGATGCTGTTTTGCAGAATGCCGTACTGGCAGAGCAGCAAAGCATCATGGGACAGTGCCTGGAGGAGCGCAAATCGCTGGCGGCCGAGAGGGCTCAGATGGCTGCTGCCCGCCGAGAGTGGGAGGCGACCATGCAGGAGGGGCTCACCAAGGCTTCCCAGGTTGGTATCTTTCCTTGGTAGCTGTCTAGCTAGCTTCTCGATTTGCTCTCATTCAATCCTCCCCCTCCCCCCACCATCCCACAAACCTTTAGCTGCACTGGTTTATATGCAAGGAACTGATCATTATTCATATTTTTTAGCTCAGGGGTAATGAAAATCCGGCATTCCCTTTCCCATTTTAACATACTTATCTATCTGATTGGCCTTAATGAATTCACTTCGTAACTACAGAGATGCCAACTGGTTCTTCTTTGTAGCATTTTGTACTTTGTTTTGCCAAAAACACAGCAGGTTTTCTGAAAAAAAAAAACCACCCAAATATTATAACTTACACATGTTTATTGGAGGAAAAATGAAAGTACTTTTTTTTTTAAACGGAAATATGCCTTTTCTGCCCTCGGAATACTGCAATGTAATACAAAGTTGACACCCCTGTACTAGACAGTACTCCTACATGATGAAATTTGTGTGTTGATATCTGATGTACTCTTGATACCTACCTTCTCTATGATGAAAAATGGTTTAATGATGTCAAGCAATGTACTCCTCCTTATCTCTTTCCCCATCTCGTTATTGCTCTAGGAACAGGCCAGCCGCGAGGGAGCCCTCCAAAGCCTGTCAGAGGAGCGCAGCAGGCTCGCCGCGGCCCGCGAGGCGCTCCAGCGGGACTCAGCCGACCTGGACCGCCGGGGGCGGGAGCTGGAGCGGCAGGAGGCGGCGATGCGGGAGGAGCGAGGCCGGCTGCAGAGGCTGGGGGAGACCCTCCAGGCACGCTCCTCCGAGTTCCAGGGAATGGTCAGCGATGCGGTCTCGGTGCGGGAGGAGGGGGAGGCAGCACTAGTCAAGGCCCGCAAGGTGGAAGGAGAACAGCTGTCCAGACAGAAGGTCAATCCATGCTCAATGATGTCAACTTATTTTATTATTGTTTTTTTTTTTGCAGTATTTTATACTGTGTATATGGCAGGTTTTGTGTAAAATATTGTTTTTCCAAGTGTTATTGCTAGACATGTCTATTGCAGGAAAGGTAAAAATACTGTTTTCCACCAAAAATAGGCCTTTTCAGCCCTCAGAATGGTGCAATGTTGTTTACATGGTTGGCATCCTGGTGTGAAAAAAATCCTGGCATGTTACTACTTTCACTTTTGCAAATGCTCCCGATATTCATATCGACTCGGATGTATCAGTGACATTTTCTCCTGGGATGTATTAGTGACATTTTCTCCTGAATATCTTCATTACGATATTTTCTCCAATAGCTCATATTGTGTATATGTTTCTGCTTTTGCAAATTTAACATCTAGGCTCCTGATTTCATTGAGGTCTCTAATTTGTTCCTGTGACTTTCAAATTAAGTGTTTTTCATGGCAACTGAGCTCTGTGTGTTTCTCACTTCGTACTGTGCTTCAAAGAGGACAATAAGTATGAAACACTCTTTTACAGTAAGAGTAATTTTTCCCACTTGGCGAGGTGATATGAATTTCACTCGTTTTTAATTCTACTGAATCAAGACATTGAGTAGAGGTACATAACAGCAAGCAAAAATGTTTGTGTGCTTTTATTTTTACAGTACAAAATTTCTGCACTGAAAATTTCTGCCTTTACAGTAGTTGAAGAAGTATTAGATGCATTGTGGAACTAACATGTTAACTCTCACTCTTGCTATTGCTTTGGTGACAAAAGTCCCTTGAGCTTCACCTGGACGAGCTGCGGGCCACTGAGAGGAGGATCGCTGAAGACAGGCTCCAGTTGGCTGAGGAGCAAAGGTCGCTGGAGAGGTCACTGGGGTCAATTCTGTGCCAGCAGTGTGGGCTGTCACTGTCCATGCAAGGGTTTCGAGGTATGCCGCGAAGGACATCTCGGAAGTTTGATCTGGAGCACTTGCCATAATTTGCCGAGAGATGTAGATTTTAGATACGGGTATCAAAGTTCAGAAGGTAAATTAAAAGACATTGCATAAGTGTACAAGGAGAAAATAATCTCCCTTTGGTCATGTAATGTTCTTAATTCATGCAATTTGTTATTGTTGTTGTTGTTTAAATTGAATTCCTACTTCAATTGTACACTGCTTCATATTTCATAGAAGTGGTTTCTAGTTATCTCGCAAAATGTTAAAACCCGAATTTCCACCTCAACCAGGGCTATACTATCCCTCCTTTAAGAAAAGAATGAGATGAGATTTATTATCTCTCACAGAATCCAACCCCCTGGCCATCTCTTCCTCCACCACTCTACCTCCGAGGGGGAGGTATGACAATCACGAGGGCGGGGTGATGGGCCTGCTCCCCACCCCGGGCGGAGATCCCATGCCGACGGAGGTAGTGGATAGACTCCTGGCTCAGGCTGAGCTGGACCACACGCGCAATATCTGGAAATTGGCAGCGGAAAAGGTAGGTGGTCGCTGGTGTTTTTGAGAGAACTCATTGCTGTAAACTGAGACTAACCAGAATATGGAAAAGAACGGATTGATTTCCCACTCAATTCATTTCAATTCAATTCAATTTTATTTCCACATAATCATTAAAAGGATACAAAGAATACATAAGATGTGACATAATGAACATCAATTGGAATGTACAGAGTAAGAGAACAATACACATAACATACCATATTCACCAAGAAGGTGTTTCAACAAACACAAAGTGAATTTACAAAGAAAGGGAAATAATGACATGATGGATGATTTGTGGAGGGGTCATGAGAAGTTTTTATGGAGATTCCATAAGACTTAAAGGTATGATCTCAGATTAAAATCTCATTACAGATACAGAAAGCTTTACAGGTTCTGTGAAATACTCACTCGAAATGATTATGATGTTTGTATTCACAGGTGTTTGCCCAAAGAATTCTTTCATTGGTTTTCAATGATATATTATCACAATATATACACGTCACAAAATGCTTGTAAATCTTATTTGTTTCTGTTATGCTCATGATGAGTTGAGCTGTGTCAGGAGTGATTTGCAATAACTGTATGATTATATTTTTGAGTAGCTGCATTTGACATAGTGTCTATGATGTGCCTGTATGAGGCTGACTCAAATACTGCTTTTGATTTTTTATTTCTGCATTGTCTCATGTTTGTATTACCATAATTTACATCAATATAATGTACTGTAAAAGTGAAAATTCTTGCGTGAGTTATTTTTCACACTCTGCCAGGTAAGATGAATTTCACATGTTTTGAATTCCACAGAATCAAAATCTAAAATTGTATCACCTGTAACAAGCGAAATATATGTGTGCTATTATTTTTGCTCTGGTTTCATGTTGTGCAAAAATTGTTTTTTTTTTATAGTAGTCTTAAAAATGTAGACATACAGAAGAAAAGAAGAAGAAAAAATTCAGTGTACAGACTTTTAAGAAAATGCATGATATGAATACTGCAGTCAAGTTGATTTCTGTTGGAATTTACACTGATGCAGAATCCATGACTATGGTAATTAATGCTCCACAGGATTTGTAAATAAGCAACATGCCATCTTGTAAAAGAAATTGTACGGAGTGTGATTACCGTGTTCATGCCAGTGGCAGTAGTTTGGTCGAACAGCTTACCTTACGACCTGCTGACACGTGATGCAATATTTGGTACACTGGGGTACCAAATGAAAATTCACCATTTTGATGAATTATTTTTTTTTTTTTCAGCGCTGTACCATTGGTTACCAAAAAATGTGTACAAATAATCTTTAGTATCATTATGCACAAAAATGTTTTCTTCTTTGTAATTATGCAACATAATCGGCATTGGGATCATTAGCGTCGCGCCGATTTATGCCAGCGCTGATGATGAGAATATGGTCGCCATGACAACATTGCACAACTGTATTATAATGGACACAAGATGGCGCTACACAACGCCATGCCCCGGGGTACAGCGTGCCGAATCACATGTAGAGAATACTCCCTCGGTGGTAACCTCATTCTCTGCCTTCTTTATTCGCAGGACAAGGAATTCCTCGAGGAGGAGACCTCCTTTCTGGAGTCGCTCAATGGGTCCTTCCGCCTGGGTCCCCCTGCGGTGACATAGCGATTTCTCATCTTCCCAAGAATGAGCCTGTTTCTTGCCGTAAAAAAAACAGCATTCCTGCCCAGCTTTCAACACATCACAAGCAGAACAGCAAAAAAGGCATTTCCTTTGGTTTATTGTGCATTAAAGAGCACAACGTGATCTCTGTAGTTTTTTTTTTTTTCTTATACGCCATTGGTCGTGAAGATAAAGAGCATATTCCTTCCAAATCAGAATACCCCAAATTTCTGGCTGTTGTGACTTTGAGCCTTAGCTCGATGAAGGGATTTTGTTTGTTGGTTCTGTTTCTTTCTTTCTCTCTTTTATCTTTTATTGTTATTTGGATGACATCATTAGCAAAATGATTTACTCAAGAGAGAGCACTGCTCAGGTTGAATTTGGGTTTAATAAGTTTGTGCTATTTGACAAATTTTTTGCCGAATGTCAGCTGTGGACTATTTGCATCAAATATGTCTTTCACTTACAGTGTATGTCTTCCAGAATGACAGTATATGATCGAAATGTTCTTGAGAACTAGCTGCCGTTGTGAACAAAATATTAAGCTGCCCCCATGTGCAAACATGTGCTTTCATGTGTGTAATGCTGCAATATGACAATAAATGCATTTGTTCTAATGTGTCGTGCTGATGGGTCTCATTCACGTCATATATCAGCAAGAGCAAGTGCAAAAAATATGATTTTTTTTTTTTTCTCTGGGTCATTTGCCGGAATTAGGGTACAAGCAATATCTGTACTTGCTGATGATAAAGAATAAAACGAATGCACTGTGCATTGAGAGGATCTTGTTAAAGTATGGATTCCAAGAAACAAACTGCATTTTTACACCTCATTAGGTCCCTTTCTATCTGTATTCATATGTATGTAATGTATTTACTTCTATGATAAATGCAATCAAAAGGAGACTGACCAGAAATGCATGTAATATGAATGAAAAATTGAGCAAAGAAAATGGGATTTTATTGGAATTTGAACGGGAGACCTCCGGTGTGCTAGACCGGTGCTCTGCCAAGTGAGCTATAGAAAACCCTCGAGCAGAGTTCATACGTGTATCTCAGAAACCTCTCTATACTGTCAGTGCTTGTGTGGTCAGAAGCTATTACAGTGTGTATGTGTGTGTGTTTGTGTGACAAACACACACACATTAACTTGAATAATGGAAATCGACATGTGGATGAAATGTGAGGGATCACTGAAGTGATGCAGCTCTGTGAATATTGTTATTATTAGATATATTTTTGAATAAATGCAAACAAAGGGAAACGGAACAGAAATGCATATATATATACTGTTTGAAAATAAACAGAATTTCTTCTTTTTTCCGACCCCTATTGAAGGAATTAAGGTGATACAAAAGAAGTATAGAGAAATATTGGAGTCAGGAAGAGAAGTGGAGAAAAGAGCTGGGATAAGATAGGAGTGAAGAGTCATGAGGTGGAGAAGGAGTTAACCCGTTGAGGAAGAGTCCCGAGTAAGTGTCAATAGGAAATGTGTGTTGTAGCAAAATCAGCTTGTCCTCGTGAGTTAAGAGAACAAGCTAGAATATAATAAGAACTGCAAGTAATTTCTGAAGAAACATGTTAGACTCTAGTCTGTCTTGAAACCATGATCTATGAATATAACCTGTTGATCCAATTCTTTTTGGAACTGATTTGGCATAAGTACTGTATCTGTCATGTCAGAGTGCTGAATTAATTTCCCATGAGAAAAATACTTAATGATACGCCTTTCTACAACAGAGACAAGTATAGTACCCTCAGCTTTGCTTCCTTCCTCTGGGTTCTCTAGTTGCTCGGCTTCCTCATCATCGTCGTAATCTGAGTCGTCGTTGTCCTCTTCTTCCCTTTCTAGGGATTGCATTAACATGGACAGAGGCTTTCCGGTCAGTCTTGGGGGTGATGGTGACGGAGTCGGGGATGTGTAGAGGGAGACCATTGGGCTTCCCGAACACAGAGGTCGTATCGGGGTTGGTGACTAGTCGAACAGATCCAGGCTGATTTTCATCGGGGAGTGACGGCTCTACCAAAATGTTGGATGGGGGTTGCGCAGGTTCTACAGGTCTATCGTTCGTGGACGCCTTAGATAGGTGGGTTGTTGATGCAGGTGCTTAAGTAATTTTGGAAGTTATCGGCTTGATTGGTGGGGGAGGGGGCTGGGATGTTGAGTCCTATAGTGTCGGGCCAGATTTGAAGAGCGACTGCTGGATCAGATGTAGTTGCACTGTCTGCGTGCGTACATGTGTTAAAGTCTACTTGCTTCCTTCCTATGGGTTCTCTAGTTGCTCTGCTTCCTCATCGTCGTCATTATGTGAGTCGTCGTTGTCCTCTTCTTCTTTTCCTAGGGATTGCATTAACATGGACAGGGGCTTTCCAGTCAGTCTTGGGGGTGATGGTGACGGAGTCGGGGATCCGTAGAGGGAGACCATTGGGCTTCCTGAACACGGTAGTGGTATTGGGCTTGGTGACTGGTCGAACAGGTCCAGGCTGATTTTCATCGGGGGGTGATAGCTCTACCAAAATGTTGGATGGAGGTTGCACAGGTTCTACAGGTCTGTCGTTAGTGGACGCCATAGATAGGTGGGTTGTTGCAGGCGCTTCCATAATTGTGGAGGTTATCGGCCTGCTTGATGGGGAAGGGAGCTGGGATGTTGAGTCCTATAGTGTCGAGCTAGACAGATTTGACTAGCGACTGCTGAATATAGTTGCACCGTCTGCGTGCGTAAGTCCGCTGCCGACGTCCATCTTGAATATGGCACTGGAAATCAGTGTTATTCACACATCTCCGCCCACAGTTCCGGCATTAATACACAGTATCCCGTCCAGGCCTCGGCATCGTGTCGGGCCAGATTTGACGAGGGACTGCTGATGCAGTTGCATCGCCTGCATGCGAAAGTCCACTGCCGATGTCTGTCTTGAGAATGGTGCTGGAGATCCGTGTTACTGTATTCACACATCTCTACCCACAGTCCTGGCATAACACTCAGTATCCCATCCAGGTCTCCTCATCGTGTCGGACCAGATTTGACGAGTGACTGCTGAATGTAGTTGCACCGTCTGCATGCGAAAGTCCATTGCCGATGTCCATCTTGAGTATGGTGCTGGAGATCCCACTTACTGTATTCACACATCTCCCCGCCCACAGTCCTGGCAATACACAGTATCCCGTCCAGGCCTCCGCATTGTGTCTGTGAACAGAGAGGATGTTGCAATAGCATTTGAGATATTAATCAGGATGTTGGCCTAGATATGTGGGGCGTTTTCTGGTGCATGTGGGATACCTTTCTCAGTGTTCCAGCATTGTCTTCTAAGGAGCTGTTTGTTTGGGACTCAGGGAAGGAGGCTGGAATTTGAGCTTGTTTCTGGCTTGGAGGTGGTGGGTTGCTATCAACTGGGGACCTGTCCTCTCTAGGAGGTTCCTGAATGTGGCTTTCTAGGACTTCCTCATTTGTATTGGTTTTGTCATTCAAGGGATCCAAGAAGACAATCCCTTCTGGTTGTTTTTTTCCATGTCCAGAGGGGGTAAGGGCTCTCCACAATTTGGCTTCAGCCTGTCGCAGTGTACTACCATGGGTTTTGGTTTGGGAGAACTCTGAATACAAACTGTGATGTCGGAGAGTTTCGTAACGATTAGAAAGGGACTCTTCCATCAAAGCTGAAAATTTGGTGAAACTCCCATCTTCTTTGCAGCCTCATGAAGCCACATGAAGCCATTCTCCCGTAATCTCACCTTCTGGGTGTCGATACTACTCGGTTTTCTCATGTCTAGCTGTTTTTTTTCTAGGCATTGTTGGGCAAGATGGTGAGCAGCCTGTATGCGACACTGGAGCTGTTGGGCAAAGTCACCTTCCACTTCTCCGTGGTCTTCATCAGCCAACGCTGATGGCATTTCCAGGTCGATGGGGAAGCTTAATTCTCTTCCCAACATCATATTGGGTGACTGGCTGGTTGATTCCTGTGGGCTTGCCAGCTTCTCATCCCAACTCCTAGTGTTTTCTTCCTCCATCATCATGGAGATGATATTTATCAACATTTTATCGCTTTACTAATCCATCGGACTTTGGGTTATATCCTGTTTCTCTAGTTTTCCTGATGTTGCAGATGTTACACACCTCTTTGAAAAGACTGAATTAAAACTTGGCAAATTAGTTTATCCACCAATTTCCTTGCAACAGTCTCAGCCCTAGCGTCCGGAAGTCCATGTGCTTTCATCCAGCGAGTATTATACTCACCAACCACCAATGTCCACTGGTTTCCTGAGTCACTTTTAGGGAATGGGCCCATTAGGTCTATTGCTACCCGTTCCATGGTCCCTCCTACTCTGTATTGTTAGAGTGGTGCCCTCCGTTTCGTGGATGGGGATTTTCCCCTTTCACAAAGGTTACGCATTCAGAGATGTGATTGCTCGTCAGCAGCTTTCTTCGACCAAAAGACACTTGCCTTCACTTTGGCCAGGGTTTTCCTCAACCCTTAATGACCACCCAAGGGTCCCCTGTGAGTGCCTGTTTTGATGTCTTTTCTCAATTTCCCTGGCAATACCAGTTGCCTTGTGACTGACTTCCCGTCGTCAGCCTCCCAAAGCCTATACAGCGCACCATCATGGACTTCTACTTGGTTCCATTGGGACCAGTATGTCTTCATTGCTGCTGACTCGTGTGTTATACTTCCCCACTCAGGTCATGGATCCTACTTCTCTTTTGCAGTGATAATCCATCCAGTTTTATCATCTGCTAGTTGCATGTCCTACAGTTGTGTGTGTATCAAAGTAGATTGGGCCCCTATACCTCTGATGTGGACTGTAGACTCATCCTTAGACAACTCTTCCTCATCAGTCTTACTGGTAGCTATTGGAGCTTCATCTCTCCTCCCACACTCTTTGCACTGTTGACATGACAGACCATCAGCATTTGCATGTTTTCGTCCAGGCCGATGTTTGATATTCATGTCATATTCATAGCTCAAGTTGTTCCTCTGGATCTTTGAAGTTTAACAGCCACTTCAGTGACGCGTGGTCGGTTCTCAATTTTACTGCACGGCCATACAAGTACTGAACCTCTTACTAGAGTACATGTAGGCCAAGACTTTTTTCTTCCCCCATTTTGCATTTTGGAAGGTACTGCCCCTGTTGCATCTGCACTATTGTCAGTGTTGAGCATAAAGGCGTTGTTTTGAGTTGAGAATGTCAATGTGGGCATTGTCTGAAGACATTGTTTGAAGTTGTTGAAAGCTTCCTTGCACTTGTCATCCCAATAAAATTTGGCTGACTTAGCACTAAGTGCAAGAAGTGGAGATGCAATTTCTGCAAAGCCTTGGACAAACCTCCGGTAATAAGATGCCAGTCCAAGAAAACTCCTGACATCCTTCTTGCAGATTGGTCTTGGCCACTCTTTTATGGATTTCACCTTGTCTGGGTCTCAGTAGACACTCCTTCTAATGAGACAGTGTGTCCCAAGTACAGGACAGATTTCTGGAAGAGCTGGCATTTACTTGGCTTAAGCTGTAGGTTTGCGCCTCTTAGCCATGAGAAGGTGAGGGAGAGTCGTTTGATTTCCTCCTCGATCGTCCTTCCAAAGACAATGACATCATCAAGGTAGATGAGTAAAATTTCAAACTGAAGGATCCCTCATTGTCTTCTCCATAAGCCATTTGAATGATGAAGGCGCATTTGTTAGCCCAAATGGCATAACTTTCAACTTTTAGAGGCCGTTGCATGCAATGAAAGAGGATTTTTCTTGCGCATCTTCATCAAGTGCGACATGCCCATATCCGGCAGAAAGATCAAGTTTTGAAAACCATTTTGTGGAGCCTAAAGCTTCCAGGGTTTCATTAATCCTGGGCATTGGTTATGCATCTTTGATGCTTACCTAGTTGAGGTCCGGATAGTCTAAGCACAGTCTTCTAGATCCGTCTTTCTTTTTGACTGGGATGATATTAGATGCTCAGGGGCTGTCTGATGGTTCTATTACCCCTCTTTCAGGTCTTGTACCTGCTTGTCAATCTCTTGTCAGTGAGAAACGATGTCATCTTGCTTTTTGCTTTATAGGGCGTGCGTCTCCAGTTTTGATGCTATGCTTGACTATGTCAGTGCGATCCGACATCTAGGGAAGAAGGGTTGAAAATACGCCTGCATACTCTATCAAAACTGCCTCAGAGTATCGTGGTGTTTTGGTTCTAGGTTCAACATGCTTCTGGCATAAAAGTCTTTTAAATGTTGTGGGAGATTGTGAGTTTGAGTTTTCTCCTTGGATGCATCATTTTGTATTTTGGCAGAGGTTATTGTCCCTGCTGTCATCCCTGCTGGAATTTCCAGTTCTTTGTCATGAGAGTTTAGGACTCTCATTGGAACAACATCTGTTCCAGCATCAACAAGTGTCCTGCCAAGCACCAGTCCTTTTGATGCCAGCTCTCCTCCCCCCTCTGCTGGCTCAATTCAAAGTTTATTTCATTTTTTGACAAAACATATATGTTTCACTTGTATGCCTTTTTGCATGTCACGATGTGGTTTCTAAGTATCTTGCAAAGAAATAGCTCAAATCTCACCTCAATCAATACTATACCGTCCCTTTGACTTGTGGGGTCAGGGGAGTTGACACATCATGCAGTATGTTTTGGGTAGAGTGTGTGGTTGGATTTACCAGCTCCTTGGGTTGTTCTGCTTGGGTAGAGCCAGTTTCACTGTTTGCATTTGGTGACCAAAATATTTTGAAATCTACTTCAGAATCCACTTCATGGAAAGACTCTGGTTTTTCTGTGTTAGGAGAAGTATTATGGCTTTTTCCTGGTTGAGGATTTGCTGCATT
Organism: Diadema antillarum; assembly: GCF_040938485.1. Taxonomy (NCBI): domain Eukaryota; kingdom Metazoa; phylum Echinodermata; class Echinoidea; order Diadematoida; family Diadematidae; genus Diadema; species Diadema antillarum. Next base: position 1,246,123 of record NW_027271755.1, on the reverse strand, counting down.
TCCCTTCCTTTCTTTTTTGGGGGCTTCAGATTAGGACCTTTCCTATTCTATCAATTCGATCTCCATCCTAGAATGGTGCAATGCTTCCCTCAACCAAGATCGCGCTTTCTCCATCTCTATGACTTATTCTCCGGAATGTTCCATATTCCCTCTTCTTTCTTTTACACAGTAGAGTCAAAACAATTCAGGCAAACTTACTCTATACTTGCCACCCAACTGCTAACATTCCAATAACTAACTGATTGATTATACATTAGATGCAGAACTCTCATGTGACTGATATGACACACTCGGGCGTGAGCAACAATTGCTCTTGAGTGCTCACAAGTTCACTTTGCTTGTGAATGCTCGTGAGTTCACTTTGCTTCTGATTCACTTTGCTCATGAGTGTTCACAAGTTCTCTTTGCTCATGAGTGCTCACGAGTACGCTTTGCTCATGAGTGCTCATGAGTTCACTTTGCTCATGAGTGCTCATGAGTTCACTTTGCTCATGAGTGCTCACGAGTACGCTTTGCTCGTGAGTGCTCATGAGTTCACTTTGCTCATGAGTGCTCGTGAGTTCACTTTGCTCATGAGTGCTCACGAGTTCTCTTTGCTCATGAGTGCTTGTGAGTTCACTTTGCTTGTGAGTGCTCATGAGTTCACTTTGCTTGTAAATTCACTTTGCTCGTGAGTTCACTTTGCTCTTGAGTTCACTTTGCTCTTGAGTTCACTTTGCTCATGAGTTCACTTTGCTCTTGAGTTCACTTTGCTCATGAGTTCACTTTGCTCATGAGTTCACTTTGCTCTTGAGTTCACTTTGCTCTTGAGTTCACTTTGCTCTTGAGTTCACTTTGCTCATGAGTTCACTTTGCTCATGAGTTCACTTTGCTCTTGAGTTCACTTTGCTCTTGAGTTCACTTTGCTCTTGAGTTCACTTTGCTCTTGAGTTCACTTTGCTCATGAGTTCACTTTGCTCTTGAGTTCACTTTGCTCTTGAGTTCACTTTGCTCTTGAGTTCACTTTGCTCATGAGTTCACTTTGCTCATGATTGCTCATGAATTCACTTTGCTTGGAGTGCTTGTGAGTTCACTTTGCTCTTGAGCGCTCATGAGCTCTGCCTTGGCCTTCCAAGTTTACTCAATGACAATTTATCCAATAGAGTTCTTAGCTTCCTTAATACTCCTATACCCTTTGTCATCATATCCTGAGGAATACTTGCGTCAGTTACCAAGACAGCATATTGTGGAGCTGTGAATAATCAGGCTTTTATTTTTTGATATTGCACAAGCATGAGCATACACAAATTGCATAGTGATGCATTCATAATCGCTGATCATGAATGCTCATGAGAATTCTTCAGGGCTTACGAGTCAAAACCCTTTCTGATATAATTCAAGAGAGTGTATTTGAAAATGGGGAAATATAAATACGAGGGACTATTTTCAGCCAAATTAGGTATCAGTCCTCCATTTCTTCAGGTATGAGCAAGTGTTTGTATCATTTCTGAGTTTGAATAGTATACTACTATAGCGTAACGTAATTACGGTGCATATGTTGCACTGAAGATGCTGATGAGATTTAAAACAATGCAAAATTAATCGATCTCACCTGCTGCCACCATTTGTAACATATTTTAGTGTTCTGAATGAGTTGTGCCTAAATGCTTCACGCCAACAAGCACACTGTCCAGATCAAACATGATGTAAAATCTGCCTGGGTTGCTTGCCTAAGTATATGGCACGAGAGGCACTTCTTTTGTTTTAACTCGCACGGCAAATTCATGACAATCATGGCACTCACACATGTACCAGTACTCAAATCATCATCACCAGTATCCAAGTCTTAGAGGAGGAGACATAGTTAATGAAATATGTTGCAAGACAAGAACATGCTGTTCTGAAGCATCCTTTATAGCAACAGGAATCTGAAGCAGCACACATTGTATTCCATGTTATGATTTTGTGTTTGCAAGGAGCTTCAAACTTTTGTTGTTCCTCCCACAGAAGCTTTGCAGATGACCCTTCTGGGAAGTCGGCATTGTGGGCTTGAAAAATATCCTTGAATGACTTGCTCGCTTTCTTATCAATGGTTTCCCCTTCATTTTGGATCATCTTGTACAAGGACTTGCGTAGCCGCACTAAGTTCTCCCCCATGGTCTTCCTTTTCTTACTCATTTTTTCCAAGCGATTACGCATCTCAGTTTCTGATAAGTGAGCATGTGGCTTGACGCTTGACATATTGGCTGTTTCATTTTCCTTCCTAAACCTTTTGCGAAGAATGCCCAGATTCGTCCTGTAGATGGTACAGGTACGGCACCGTTCAACATCACCTTTGAGGATGGGGCAACTGTTGTGTCTCAATGACACATTTAGCGAGTCATATTTACTTGGATGATGATATATTGGACGTTTCATAACATCTTCTGGGCTAATATCACCATAGTCTTCATTGCCTGGGCAGACCTATGATTTCGTGATTGCTTCTAAAAACTTTAGAATCGGCGATGGCGACAACTTGGGTGGAAAATATTTGAGAATGTCAATTCCCGGATCTACAACCTTGCTATAGTGGTGAACCCTCCAACTTCTGTCACATGTAATGATGCAGCATTTCTCTGACATCCCTTCATCATCCAACTCAACAATAATCACCTTCCCTTCTCTATGATTAAACACCATCTTTCCTTGGAGTACATCCTGCGCATTCCTCACTGCATGTAGAATGCCACCATCTTTCTCTTCATGTGAAACACAATATTTGCAGTCCGGTGTGTGAGGCTCAAAATCAGGAACAACAATGCTGACACTTGTAGTTTGCCTCTTGCGTTGCTTTTCACGCCATCTCGATTACTTCTTCGAGCAAAGCCCACAAACCGAAGGATGATGAACATCCTCAATGTCGACAGAAACATCGATATGTCAAGAGCCCTTTTAATAACAGTGGACCATGTTGACTTCGCTTGGTGTCTCTTATTTGGCAATGTGATACCATGGCTACCACACAATCTACAGATGTCCTTAAGTTTTTCCCTGTGTCTGTCCATTGCGGTCTGAAAACAAGTAGATGAATATAATAATTAATTATAATAATAACAATAACAACAGTAATAATAATAATAATAGTAATAATGACAATAATAATAAACAATAATTCTATAAATGATTAGGTGATACTTAATTACATCAGTATTCTAAAGCTCTATGAAGCTGAATACACAACAAAATCACACATATTTCTTTAAAAAAAAATCTTTTAACGTGTCATGTGTTTTTAGTATAATTCACATGAAAAAGAAAACCTAAAGGAAGAAAAAATAACTGTAGGAACTGAACATATAAAATTTCACATTCATACTTTGATCACTATTCAATTATTTTTCAATAATCTAAAGGAAAATGAAGGAAAACAAACAACAAAATATTGGTTCATGTGAAACATGATGTAGCTCACAGGATATTGACTGAAATTATGCATGTGATCAGCGCGCGGGATAGCCATATTACAGCTTCGACAGCCGAACGTCGGTTCGGGTAAACATGCAGTCATTTGTACATCCACCAAGAAGATTAAGATCGAGAACCTTGTCGGATTTCAGTACGCCTGCTTGTACTTTGTTTTTAATGTTCTGAATGGTAGCCATGAACATGTAAATTCCAGACCATGCACTGCATAGGCAGGCTGGAGGATTCAACTACCGATGTCATCTCAGTGATAGTGAAGATTGTTTACCACTTTTGTACAGTCCCATATACAAGAGTTTGAGTGCGTTGGTGATAAAGAAAGCTACTTTTAAATAGACGCGACGTAAACATCACACCAAAATTACTCACAACGATTATTTTCAATTACAACAACATAAAACATGAAAAAAATGTATGACCTACGGATAATTTTCCATAACTTGAGGAATACGAAACGCACGAGTGGAAAAAAAAAGCTGAAAATCTCGGCCAACAAGCATTCGAAACTCAGCTTTTCTGAAGTTGGCCGCTGCTGGCCGCAGTGCAGATGAAAGCGTTTGTAAAGACGAGACTTCGATCTTCAAATTCATATATTGCACATCATGGGGATATTTGCGGAATTTTACTTGTCATAAGCAATGAAAGCGTTTGTAAAGAGATGAGACTTCGATCTTCAAATTCATATATTGCACATCATGGGGATATTTGCGGAATTTTACTTATCATAATCATAACTTAGCTAATTGAATATTCATAAAAACACATAATCACATCATAACTCACCCATCTTTTGTCCGATTTTCGTGATTTTTTTTGGAGAACAAAGAGAAAAGCCAGCAGAATCGATTGAACATAAATGCGCATGTGCATGGGATACCCCTACATACTGTGCAAGCATCGACATGCTACAGCTCCCCAGCCCACGCCATGCTCACACGGTCGAGTGAGCAAACACTACAGCACAGAGCGGCATCACACCTCTCGGATAAAGGGAGGGGAAATGGGACCATTAGGACCCAGGGGACGGTGTTATCAGTGAAATATCTGTACTTTCTCCTTGTGCACTAATCCGCTGGCATGCTGTGCATTTTTTCCTGCTCCGGCGTTGTATCTCCTTCTGTTTGAAGCTCCTTGATTCAGCATTCAGGTTTCTTTGGAATGTGTGTACAATATGTATATAATTTATGTATTTATGCATATTAATGTTTATATTTTCTAATAAATTTGTATCAAAATACCAAAGTCAGTGTCACCGTCTCTCTCTTTCCATTACATTAGTGGACTTGATATATATGTAAAAAACTATTGCTGAAATTTTGTGTGTATTTTGATATACCAAGTACATGTACAGTCATTCACGTCACATTGTTTTTCAAAACATTTGTCCCTGCTCATTGCTGAAAAGTAATGGCTTACTGATTAAAAGGAAATTGAAGCCAACAATGAGACTAAAAACGAAACCATAATACATTGTATTGTATGTGCAACTGGTAGGATGTAGACAGAGGTTTTTGTTGTCACTATGACTGTGCATTGTGATGTAGGGAGATGTTGGGTCTGTTGGCATTCTGTTCATACACTGTACAGTACATATTTGTACAGAGCTTGTAACTTCCAACAGTTTTCAAGATTTGCTTCCTCTTATGTCTGTATCTGAACTCTAGGTCCAGCAGCAATGACATGAATTCACTGTTAAAGGAATGATATAGTTATGGTTGAGATGGGGCTTCAGGTTTCCAACTTTTTGTGTTTGTGAGATAACGAGAAACCTCTTATGAAATGTGAAAGAGCATACAGGTCTAAAAGTGAAAGTTTATTTTGAAGATCTTTAAAATTCAAAGTTTATTTGATGAAAATTGGTTTAGAGATGGCTGGGATGCAAACTGTACCTAAGAACAAAGAGGTCCTAGTAAAAGGCGGGACCCACCTTTTACTAAGATCGCTTTGTTTTACTTTGTTTTTTGATACAGTATCTCAGCCATTATTATAACTGATTTTCATCAAATAAACTTTGAATTCCTCGTAGAATTGTATGCTCTGTAACATTTCATATTAAAGTGGTTTCTTAGTATCTTGCAAAAAGTCAAAAGCTCAATCCTCATCTCAACCAAATACTATACCATCCCTTTAAAGACCCATCATGTGAGGACACCAGTCAACTCAATTAGCTAGGAAATCTAGTTTAGGAGCTGCTGTGTAGCCCCCATGGTTCTGCGTCCTGTTTCTCTTTCCCCCTTTTTTTTTCTCTTCCTAATATTGCTCCTGTCCATCTCTCTTTCCTTCTCTCTCTCTCTCTTTCTCCCTCTCCTCATGTTATCAAAAACACAACTGAATATCACGTTTCAGACAATACTCTTTACCTGCAAATGATCGTAAGTTTATTTGCTCAATATTCCATTGTATACAAATGAGTCATCTTTTCTCTCCTGCACTCCAGTTTGGGGAGGACACAAAATGACGAAATGCTTCATAAGCAGCTTCATTAACCTGGCCAGAAGCAAGTAGCAAAAGTTCTTGACCAAGGTTGTGTTGGAGCCAACTTTTAGATGTACACTGTACGCTGTAGTTTACAGTTTGTGTGTTGCTATGGCGTTTTTGTCTAAATGAACATTGTATGAATGTACATTAAACCTTAAACATCAGTGAAAAATAATTTTGTTCCAAACGGCCCATAGCAAATGATATTCTGCTTGCATAGATCATGATTATGACATCTCTTTTCAATAGTGGACCAATGTGACCTATGACCAATCAATGATTCTAAAGAGACTTCAAAACAGGCCTGGCAAGTCAGGTCTTCCCTACAGGGCTTTTAATACAAAGTCAGGTCTTCCCTACAGGGCTCCCTACAGGGCTTCTAATACATTCCATTTTGATAGTTTTTCCTACACACAAAGTGTATCATAAAGGCATCACAAACAGAAGAAAGTTCTCTTCAGTTGCCTGTCTGGTTTCCTGTTTGTTTTTCTTTGTTTTTAATTCAAAGTTCATCAACCTTTCCAACTTCCACAATGTCCTAACACCAAAACTACATATCCTAAAGTTGGTTGATTTGTTTGTCCTTTTCCTCGTCATAATATTCTCACTTTTTTTTTTTAAATGACTAGTAAAACTGTTTCTGGCCTAGCTTTCAGTTCATAAAGCTCCAAGGACACCCAAAACCAAACCCACACATTATTACAGCATGAAGGTCCCCCACATAGCATTCAATACAGTTTCCCATGGCACAATCACTGCGAACTGCATCACTTTGGACCGTAGTGGAATGTAAACTGTCATGAGACAATGCAAGGTGATATTGGTGTCAACAATTTACTGTCACGTAGACTGCACAGGGACTGTGATGCATGTCTCAATATTTAAGTGACAGTGGTGGAAGTGAAAAATTGAACCACTCATGACAAGTGTGAGCGAACATGCACAAAATGTCTACCGGTATTTCACGGCCGTTTCAATGTCGGCAAATCATCACGAGTACAAACTGGACATTGATGACTTCGTACAGAATGAAATCATTCTGCAATTGACGATGCATTTGCAATATTTGCATATTATTTGCAATAAGTGATGCAATATTACAACACTTTTGTTCTGGAAAGTGAGAAAATATTGAAGTAACTTTTCATTGATAAAGCAAATGGGTGCCTTTTTTACATCATCGATGGGGTTACCAACCATGACTTTCTCCGCCTACTCGGTAGATGCCTTGCCAAGTGATTTGTTGAGAATCAAACAGCCTATTCACTTCTGTGAGACACGTACAATAGGATTATACAAAAAACTTGCACTGACTATACTTCACTGCTGGTACAAAGAGTACTTTGGCCCTTAGTAGTATAAGGCTTTGCATCGGGTATAAACATCGTGGCCATGTACAATTATCGGTATCAGATCATTGCATGGACGGCAGAAAAGCTTTGCAAACAGCTTGAATTTCAGATAAGAAATTGATCTCATCTCCAAACTGATGCCCGTTGCAGGTCTTGTGTATAATATCATCTTCAAGAGTGGACAGAACAGCATACAAAATAATGAGTTTCCAGAGTGATCATGATGTCATACTGTAAAAGTAGAAAATTTCACGCATTTCGCGCAACCAGAAGCTAGCATGAAAATAAAAGCACACAAACATTTTTGCATGCCATAAATATGTTCCATTACATAATGATCTGATTCTGTGGGATTAAAGACATGGCAGATCTTACCCAGCCGAGCTGAAAAGATTATGCGAGTATATCCACTTTTATGGTATCTATGGTAAAATACGAGGTTGGGACAGGACAGCCGGGTCAACAATGTGAAACATTATCCCTCGGCTGGCTCCAAGAAGGTGAAAAAAATGTATTGCGTGTATGATCTATATGTTGAGTGAAATTGGACAGCATGCTGCCGTCATTTACTGTGCCTCATATCCTGTTAAAGTTTATCTGCACCCAAACTTGTCCTTTTCTTATCAGTGAGTGTGATGTACTGCGGTTGTCCATTGCATTCAAAGAAAAGGGTTCACCTACAAGTAGTGGTGAAAGGTTCACACAGAAAAGTTTCTGAAAAAAATAACAAAACAAATAAACTGAAATTAATGGGTCTGATAAGATACTATATGCACAACATGTTAACTGGTCATTCCCATTATTTGCATGTGTCCCTGCTCACAACAAAACTCAGGAAACGGGGACAACTTGGAGAAAATAATGGAAAATTTGGATTAGCAATAGGAAATTTCACCTGTCATCAATACATCACTTATGAACAGGTTTTGACAAACTAGGAATACAAGGTCAAATAAAGCTTCTTCTTTCCTAAGAAGTAGGAATGTTCCTATGACAGTCAAACCTGTCTATAGTGACCACCTGCCACATATGACCACTTTTACTTTTTTCATCTCTCTTTGGTGGCCATTAAAGACAGGCCTGACTGTATACTGTAACAGTTGGCAGGTATGTACATAGTGTATTTTCAGTATGGAATGTAAGCAATGAGAACAGGCTTGACTTAGTCTGCTCTTCAGACCCATCTTTTTTCTTTTCTTCTCAGTATCATACAAAGTGGTAATTAAATGGATGAATGAACAATGCATCTGGCGACACTTCGTGGCGGAGGCATAAAAAAAAGCCATGACAAGAAACTATAAGGAGAAATTTAAAAAAGGCACAGATATTCTTTAAGCAGGATCAGCACAGTACCTCCTCAGACAAACAATGTGTAAATTCCACTCCGATCATGTAGAATACATTGTACTAGCATCAAGCCATCGCTCGATTATTTCATAATTCACAATATCACATTGACTTTCAGACCACTCTGATGATAATTATACCAGTATTATATGTCATAATCATTATCAGTCATATTTTAAACTCCATTCTTTTTAATTGGCATTCAAGTATATTTTTTTTCACGCCATATATATATAAATGTCATTGATTCACATACAAAAATATTACTCAAACATTTTAATATTCCAGTCTCATTTGTACACATGCTGTTTGACATATTTCCATAGATGATGAGAAAAAAAAAGCTTTTTTGTTTTTAATATTTCACTTTAAAACATTTCACCGTAAAACACCTAACCCACACTGCTTCTTGAACCTGCTCATTTTTCATATCTGAAAATATATATATGACACTGAAGTTTGATAAATCCATTAACGCGTTGAAGACGAGCTAATTTTTGCTATTACACACGTTTCCCAAAGACAAGTCTCACATGAGTGGGGTAACTCGGGACTAGTCTACAACGGTTTAAGAGGAAACTATACATATGTAACTGAATGACAAGCAAAACTGATGGTATGTCCATAGACTGTTTATTTCACACTATAATTTCTTTTAAAGCATTCTACAGAATTACACATACCCTGATATAGTATATTGAAAGTCCTATACCAACACATCCGTTGTCCTTACGTACGAAGTCTGCAGGTCCATTCTTCACAAGAATTAACAAATTACTTCCAACACACAGCAAAACAAACACCTACTGTGAGACAGAGGTTTAAGTTTGGTTACAATCACAACATGTTGACAACTAAATAATGTTAGATTCCTCATCATTTCAATGATGATAAGCTTTTTACACAAATAAAGCACACAATTTCTCGATCACATACGTTATATGCAATCAAACTCACATCAAATAAAACCCAGTAATGTTTCACTGTGTGAATCACAAACAATAACATTGCTGAAAGCAACTCTACCAAATTCACTGAATCAATTTTTTCAAATAAATAAACGTATTGCCTCCTGATACATAAAATACATTAAATATATTTTGATTCAAAATTATATATGAATGTAGGAGTATGAAAACATGATACACATACCTTTAAAGTCAATGCACGTACAGCAACTGGCATTTGTTAAAAAATACATCAGTAACATATTATGAACACTTGCATGTTAGTACATGTATTGACGAATCTCTCACGTTAGAAGATATGGAAAAAAAATGAGCTAAATGTGCAACATGTCACATAAATGATATTGCACCCATCAGAGACATTAAACATCACAGCATTTGCAAAACTCTTTGGAAAGATCGCCAGAGTACGCCTTACTATCGTCATGGAATACACGTACCACTTTGGTGTCTGCGTACATTGTAGGATGCTACAGTGTAACTACGATTTTACAATGTTCCAATTTTCCTTAAAAAGGAAAGAGACAAAACCACAACGGGAGGAGCATTCTGAGGCCATGATATTGTCACTTGGACTAATTTGCTTATGTGCTGCCAACCAATATTACTATTTGGGGAATTTTTTCTTATTTCAATTCATTTTTATCGAGCCCATCGAAGGTGCGGGGAGACTAAAGGGATCGCCTGCGGCGTCTGTCCGTCCGTCGTCCCTCTGAAACGTTAAAAAAAACTTGAATAACTCTCTAGTGAGGACTTTAATTTCAATCAAACTTTAGGGAAGAGTGTGCATACAAAATTTACACATTTTACCAAACATGAAGGTCACCTCAAGGTCAAATGTCACAGGCAGGGGTCAATGAACTTCAGGGCCCAATTTTAAGTTTTTATGGCGCGTTTCAATTATGGCTCGTAACTTTTGATGTATATGTCCGTTTGTTACCAAACTTGGATGGTAAATGTCCCTTGGGGAGTTGAAGGTCACCGCAAGGTCAACGGTCACAGACAGGGGTTAACAAACTTTAAGGGCCCAATGTTAAGTTTTTTACGGCGCGTTTCAATCATGGCTCATAACTTTTGATCCATATGTCTGTTTGTGACCAAACTTGACTGGTAAATGTCCCTTGAAGTTGGGGAGTTGAAGGTCACCACAAGGTCAAAGGTCATAGGTGGGGTCAATGAACTTCTGGGATTAAAAAAAACATTAATTTCTTCTGTGCGAATGGGCGAGACACATTTTGGCACTTGCCTTGTTGTATTCTCCATCAAATCTTAACGACTTAAATCTTAACGACTTGGTAGCGTAGGGATTCATGGGTGGCCTGTTGCTGGAGTACATTCGAAAATCACAAATAGTGCCTGTCAGCTGATACGTGCATCATAGCATATGCTTACCGGCAATGGTCGATTCCAGTCAAGATTCTTCAGCTCTAGAGATCAGTGATAAACGTGTAGAAAATGCAATATCGGGACTCTCTGATATATCCAAGCCAGGCCAGTCTCCCCACTCCATGGTATTCCCACATTACCGGGTCATACGTAACTTTTACCAGTCCGTCTATTTGATTTCAATTTTTGGCTGCATTCTAGTCAACCTGGACATTAAAGGGGAAATCCAGTCCAAATATAAGTTAGCCTGAGAAGAAAGAGTAAAATATTACGAGTTCAACGGTAAAACTTTGATTGAAATCGGGTGAAAAATAAGGAAGTTATGACATTTTGAAGTTTCGCTAATTTTTTAGGAAACAGTTTTTGAACAGTCAATATGAATATGCAAATGAAAAAGTGAGCATGTCATCCCCTCGCAACTTGCAATATAGTTTGTACACAAAAATTTGACATTTCCATTTTTTTTTCAATCAAATGCAATTATGCCTGATGCTCAAATCCTGATATATCTCACTAATCACTATTCTGAAGCTATTCAACCAGGAATAACATCATGTTTTAGACTTCAATAACAGAAACATTTAATTTTCGTCATTTTTTTTTTGTACATAATCATGGAAAGTTGTGAGGTTATGACATGGTTAGCTCACTCATTTGCATATTCATGCCCACTGTACAAGAACTGTTTTGCAGAAATTAGCAAATTTTCAAAATCAGACTAAACTTATTTTTGGACTGGATTTCCCCTTTAAAACAAATTGTCAAATCAACACCAAAGCAGATGTAGCAGATATTTTGACACACCATTAGCCGTCTTACAGTGAGCCGCACAGGGTTCAAAGTAATGTTAATATGGTGATAACATCATCACAGTAAGCATTATTTGGGCACCCGTCCCGCTTCATCATGAATATTGATTATCTACATGTGTCCGTAATACCGTGGAAATACATGATTTTTACATTTCCCCGCAGGGTTTTTACATTTTCCGGCAAATCTGAACATTTTTCCATCTCCCGGCGAGACGTTTTACTATCCCCCGTTGATGCAATTTTTCGAGGTTTTTATATTTCCCGGCGATAGGTTTTTATATTTCCCGGCGATACGTTTTTACATTCTATGGCACGTATCCAGCGTTCTGCCATTTACTAGTACAGTATCTTACTGCCTGATGAATATTCATGATGAAGCAAGACGGGTGCCCAAATAGTGCTTACCCCCTCACGTTGCAGACAGCAAGATTTGGCTCCTCAAGCATAAGCTGTCATGGATGCAGATAAAATGCCCCTTTGAAATGGCATTGTTTGGTCGATTGTTTAAAAAAAAAAAATCTACATTGTCCAATCTAATCTGAACTATATCTTTAAACTTATGCTATAACTATGTACATGTACACGTACAGGTGTATATGTTTGAATACGATTCCTCTGCATCTACTAGAATCTGTGCGTAGTAAAAAAGAAGTCCCACAAAATCAAATTTATCATAATCTGGCAGACAGCAAGATTTGGCTCCTCAAGCATAAGCTGTCATGGATGCAGATAAAATGCCCCTTTGAAATGGCATTGTTTGGTCGATTGTTTTAAAAAAAAAATCTACAATGTCCAATCTAATCTGAACTAAATCTTTAAACTTATGCTATAACTATGTACATGTACACGTACAGGTGTATATGTTTGAATACGATTCCTCTGCATCTACTAGAATCTGTGCGTAGTAAAAAAGAAGTCCCACAAAATCAAATTTATCATAATAGAAAGACAGTAGAATTGATTAATAAGTTACAAATAGATGTTAGAATATGATTTTCTAATAAATCTTACTTTCTTCACACAATTTGATAGGAAAATACCTTCAAATAGATCAAAATTTCAGAAAAAAAAAGGTGTATCATACATTTTCTCCTTATTGTAATTAAATGCGTTATATGGTAATTCAGTTTAAAATCCTGGAGAGCCAGAGCACATTCTCTGACCAACATGGACACAATGTGAAAAATCAACACACAGGAAAGCGAAAAGAAACCTTGATGAGCTGCAATGCTACAGCGGCAGAGACTCCAATTCCCTCGCTTTCGGCGGGAGGTCTACCGCTTTGAGGTGATTTTCTAAAAATCTCCTCGCTCTCCCACTTGAGTTTGAATTTCTCCTACTCTGGCTGTGTGTCTGCTGAGCTTAAGACATATTTTCTCTCGCTTATGATACGGCTTTGTCCTGCCCTTACTACCGGTATGTGCTTGTCATTATGTGAAAAAAAAACCTAGGATACTGTAAAGCACAAAATTTTTGCAGCATGAGATTTTCCAAATTACCACTGGCATTCAATGTATGTAGCGTAAACAAGGACTTTTGCATGCATTTAAATTTTGCAAATCTTGGCTGTAACAAAATTCAGGTAATTCAAATGCACACAAAAATTTCTGGTTTTACTGTAGTACCAGAAAGAATTGCAGAGCTTCCAGGGCCCTCCAGCGGGCCGTGGGCCACGTCCACAAGGAGTGCTGTGCTTGTGCTCATGATGATTGTGTGCATGTTTGCACAACCATCGTTTCCCGTTCCCTAGTGGGTCTGGGCGGGAGAAACTCCCATTTTACAGACGCGTGGAGTTGGAGTCTCTGCGGCAGTGACAGTCATGGATAAATGAACGCAAACTTTCAATGATAAAAACAAGCTTTGCCTATTCAAATTACTGCACCATCAATAACATTAACCCGCTGAGGACGGGCTGATTTTGCTACAACACGAATTTCCCATAAACACTTGCTGAGTATACTCTGGACTCGTCCTCAACGGGGTAAATTGGCATTTGTAGTATTCGGTACACATCATTTCATGAAATGTAATAATAAATTCCTGTAAAAGACAGTATAAAAAGAGTACAGAACACAATGATGACAAAAATGTTAATATACATCTTTAGAAAAAGAAATAATAAAAGAGCTCCTTGGGTCTCTGAAACTAAGCAATGCCCACACAGAAGAATTCTTCTAATATCAATGTAGAGCAATTATATGTAAGAGAGATTTTTTTTAAAAATGCACACATCAGTAAATTGAATGTTAATGTTGCTGGCACAGACAGTGGAATGTTATCAAAACAATAACAGTTCAATGAACAGAGTGAGCAAAAATTTCTCTGGTTGAATTCAACATGATACCCTGTTGGCTAAATTCAATGTCCATTTCAACCCTGTTGAATGATTGATGTTCAGAATACCCAGTGTTTCTGGAAGCAGTATTAGACACCCTTTCCATTACACTTCTACATAATGCAGAGGAAAGCATTAGGCAGATTCACCATTTATCTCTCCATTCCTTAATCCTCCATAAGGTAGTGGCACTTGCCACAATGTATTTGTATCTTTTCTAAAGAATTACAAACCATGATTCATCACATAAGATCATAAAAATAACCCTGTGCTTGCTCATCTAAAATTAAATAATGGATAGAATTCTCATTAATTAATACAAAAGTAATATCTAACCACACATTTCCAGTATTCTTTGTTTTTTCTTCAAATGAATTTTGACATCCACAAGGAAATGATTAAGTTCACTTACCATAAGCATATCATTTGACATAATTATTCTGATTTCAGCTCGCATACTAATTTTAATGTGTGTCAGCTCTATCTCTCTCTGACCATCAAATTTTCAGGCCAGGGGTCCGTTTCATGAAGTGATCACATAAAAGTCTTTATGGAAATCTCATAATGGCCAAAGTCACTCATATGTAGACCTTACGAAAGACTTTTGAAGTGAAGTAAAATCTCTATTTCACTAAGTCTCTCATTACTGTGTCTTATGAGCGAAAAGTCTCATAAGATTTTCATGAAACGGACCTCAGGATGTGCACAGTTGTGCACAACAATCCTAAATATGGCAGTAGGACCTCACAGTACTGACGCCTTGATTAGCTTAGACTCTATTCCATCCTTTCTATCCTGCCATTCTGGCCACAACACTTTTTCGAGGTCATTGACCACGTCAAAGTAACAGTGACTATGGCAGTACAACTTCCTAGAAGTAACCAACCTCTCCCACCTTCCTTTTGCAGGGTCATACCCTGACATCTGCTACAATCTACATGATGCAGTAACATTTCTGGGAGCTCACAGCCCCCTGGATTGGTCCATACTCGCATCGCTCCCCGTCCACCGTCAGAATGCCGTTGCAGTTGAGCGGCTCGAGCCGGAATGCCCGGACCACCCGCGTCTTGATGACGTCGTAACGCAGGTAGTCGCCGGTCTTGAATTTTTCCATGGAGCTGAGGAGGTCGCGGCGGCCAACAGTGGAGTCAATGTACTGGACGAGGATGATCCCCTCGTCCATGGGCCGACCCGGGTGGCAGACAAAGTCATTGGAGATGTGGGAGATGTAGACGATCAGGATCCCGACAAATTCGCCCTCCAGGACCGTCCAATTTGACGGCACAGGCTCACTCAATTCAGGGAGCTCCACCTCTTCCCTTGCCCCATTTCCCCCTGGGACCTCTACTCCTACGTGCCCTGCTTCAGTGCAGGCATTTGAGTTCTGGTTGCCTCCGTGCGACCCAGGATGCGAGGCTGGTGGAGGCGACTTCTGAAACAGGTGATTGTACCTAGATGGGTCCTCCACTTCCAGAAAGGACAATCTGCCAGCGGGCTTCCGCAGGAACCCAATCCGGATGATAGAGCCTATGGTGAAGCGGGTCTCGCCGAGGAAGCGGAACCGCTCACTCTCGATGTCGATATCGGCGATGATGCCCCATGCGATGGACAGGAAGGAAAAGGCATTCATGGTCTGCGATCTGACATTGACCAGATCCTTCAGGTGTGGCTTGCCTTTGATGATACGCATCACAGCATGGACTGCTATATTCTTGTGGCACTGCTCTCTGTGAAATAAAATGGCAATAGAAGAAAACGATGAAAACATTTTTTGCTTTTTCTTTCTCCTGCCTGCATTCAGTATCAAAAGCAAGGAAAGAATACATTTCTGCATATGCAGGACCATCTCCTTAAAGATGCAATCGTTCTGAAGTGAATTAAGTGTTGGCGTATCCGAAAGCATTTCAATTCTAGTATCTAGTGTTCATGACATTTTGGTGCGCAATATTTTAAGAGTGCATCATTGTCATGCCCAACACTCTTTATCCCCTGCACAAAATATATTATCTATCTTCAATAAAAAAAAAACAACAATAGGCAAATCAACTTACTGTACTTTAACTTGCTTTCATGATACCTGATTTGATCATCTTTAATAGTATTAAAATATTTGTCAAATCTTCCTGTGCATGCTGTTCTCATTTCCGGTGAAAGGATCCGGAGGAATTACCTCTTCCTGCTACGTACCTAGAATTTAGCTAGAATTGTGATCACTACAATTTGGTCTGTGTCTGAGGGATTGCCCTGTGATTTCTGGTGGTCTTGAAAAAAAAATTACCTCATACTTCCTACTAGCCAAACGAAAAAAAGGTATGGTGAGATAAGCGGGACAATCACAGGCCGGACAAAGTCTGCCCAAGGGAGTGATAAACAGCCAGGGTCACAACAGGACAATTAACAGGTAAGTGACATGGCTTGCGCTACTCAGCATGATTAATACTCACACAGCTCAGCATTTACATTTCTTTCTTCTTCTTTTTTTTTGCTTTGTTTTTCAGCAAATTGTCTGCTTGTGTGTCTATGGAACACCTGACCAATGCAATAATTTCAGAATAAACCCTAGCAAGGAAACCATGAACTATTGTCAGTCTAACCAAGTTCAACAATACATAAAAAGCAAAACCAAACCAAACAAAGCAAAACAAAACAAAACAAAACAAAACAAAACAAAACAAAACAAAACATATCCAGTGTTAATTTTACAATTTTATTTTGTTTATAATGCACATAAATTCAAGCTCTGCATTCTATCTACTGCATAATGTGTACACTATATGCTACATTTGCATGTTCATTTCTAGGATTTGATACCGTGTACCACTTGATTGGTTGAAATGAACTTGAATAACACTAATTCAGTTGGCTCAAATAATCCAAAGCGCTGATAGAGCTTTTGTAATTAATTGGCTAACTGGCCATGTGCATGTACTCTGGCTGTGATGGGCTACTATCATTAGGCAGGCAGTAGTACGATGCAGGTTGCCCAGTCCGACCCAGCTAATTTTGTGTATGCGTCAAGGGGTCTTTAAACTCACCCTCTACTAGATAGCACAGCTGCACACAGTGCATTCCCTGACCCACCGGGGACCATGCCAAAGGGAACCTTGAATGCTTTCTCCCTGTCCTCTCGCTCCCGGAAACCATTGATGAACTGTGGCGGGAGAAAAATAGACAGTGACAAGAATTATGTTTGTAGCCATGTCATAAAGGGTATGTACTGTATACTGTAAAAGTGGTTTCTTTCGCGGTGGTTTTATTTTCGCGCTTTGAGGTTGAACCACGAATTTAACATCAGGCGAAAATGTTTTGAACTCGTCGCTTGTTACAACGCTATCATTACCGACTGCGAATTTAAACACACGCGAAAAAGTCGGCACCGATGGAAACCGCGAAAGTTTCTGTACGCAAAAGAAACCACTTTTACAGTACGCTGAATATTTTGCAAGGTTTTCATTTTTGCAAAGTTTGCAAATCGGGTGCTATTTGTGACTTTAGAGACATGCAAAAATATTGACTCTGATCCCGATATGAATGTGAGTTGCACCTAAACATTTCTCCCTTCAGTACTGCACGCAATGATTGCAAATTTAACCACTCACGAAATTGTCAAGAAGTCCCGATACACAAAAATTTAGACTCGCTGAATATACGGCGTATACAGTATTCACAAATCCCTGCAGTGATTTCATTTGTAATATCAGCTGTGAACAACGCTCAGCAGCATGCTGTCTAAACCATGAGAATGCTCCCTACCACAATGTATTTTATGCATTTAGTAGTTTATCAATACATGGTAGTATGTTCTCTCCCCGAGGATCAAGTTTAACGCTCGCTGTTCATATTCCGCCATTCCTGTCTGAACACACGTATTTAAAACTTTGAGTCAACTTTCTGTGTGTTTTCAAATTACATGCACACTTCTTTCAAATGGTTGCTCTTGGCAATGCTAAGACTCGCCAGAAAGCCATAATCGAACTTAATAGCAGCAACCTTGGCATGAAAAACAAATTCCCAGAAAGAAATTGGAATTAAAAAACAACAGTTGCAACGAGGAAAGCTCAGCACTGGCAATAGACTGACCTTGACCTGCCTGAAAAATAAAGGCAAACATTCAAAACAAAAGACTGATCCTAAAAAACAATAAAGTTTATCTGAGGTTTCCACTTTCTTAACATTCTTGCTACTCAATGCTTGATAGAAAAAGATACTAGTCATACTGCTAATACTATAGGAAGTTCTGGCTATTAAAGAAGAATAGATGCACACAACATACTGTAAAACGAGGAATTTTCGCGTGCATTTTAATTTCGCGAATTTCGTGAATTTCGCTAGCGCAAAGATTCACGAAATTAAAATGCACACGAAAGTTCTTGTCTACACTATATGCATTGAATGCCAGTGGCAGTTCGCGAAAATTTCATGCCGCAAAAAAGGCCGTCGGCTCCAATTCGCGAAAAATTCCTGCCGCAAATATATCATGTTTTACAGTATTTGGGCACGAGGCACTGTGCCAAACCTACAGCATGATTTACCTGATGGCATAGCAGTGAGGCTATAAAATGAATGAAATTGCTACGTATCTTCATATGAAAATACAGCTTGTTTGGTAAGATTATTAAAAAAGAAAAAGAAAAGAAAGACTGGAAATGTGTATTAACTCACAAAAAGGCACAAGTACATTACATACTCATACGAATGGAGGAATAGATCAACTGATCAATATCACACATTGTACATAAATGCCAAACATATTCATACAGTACAACTTTTAATACATTGTAACCTCTACAGAAAACTGCTTTCCTTAATCGACTAAATCAGACAGTGGGTCACATGAGGGCTGAGTGGATTGCATAGCTCATGTCTTACTCTTTTTGAGGAACTAATTAGCAATCAAAGACGGAGCCCATTATAGACTGCTATGATGATACACTGTGTACATATCAATACTGGAAAAAAAAGGCTATTTGCATTAATATTTACCACACTCTCCACAGACCATTTGCGTTAATATTTACCACACTCTCAGCTGATATGGATGTAATACTTCACCACTACAAATAACCTAACTGCATCTATGAAGAAAACATTATCAGCGAGCAAATTTGTCCCAGTGTAAATAGTTCTAATAGCTCCTCTTATCACCACAAATCTCTAAGTGTAGCTGCAGTGGCTGTCAAACTGATAGATTTTAATAGTGCCAGCTTGACAAAATAATGACAACCTTTATGGCACTCCGCTCTCTCACTCAACTGGCAACATGCTAGTGCATGCATACAGACTAATTAATGGGTAGAATTTTGACTGGATCCAACAATAAGTGCTGGGCTGACAAGTCTCATCATTTCTCATGCTTGGGTGCTGCTCATCTCTGATTTTAATCTCTTTCTTAAATAACAAAAAAAAAGGAAAAGAAAAACAACAACAAAAAGAAAAACCCCAGATATATTACCTATGGTTGTAAATGTATCCCTAATCGGAATCAGACCATTCTACAATTACAAGTTTGGAAGGGGTACACTTAAATAATTACTCTGGAAAATAATTGGATGAATTCCATTTATGGCAAGAATGAGTCTTACTCTTCAAGTTAAGATTTGCAAATGATGATCATTATGTCATGTTGCGTGATACTACTACAGCTATATACTACTCACTGTTTCTACTTCAATTACACATATTTCTACTATAGTTCTGATGATGATGATGATGACGGTGATATGACATCATATATCAAAACGTACAAAAAAAATGTCAGAATTTGCACGCATTTTTCCTCAAGAATTTGGGCATGGACAGAACATTGTGTACACCATCCACATTTCACTCCTTACCTCAAATAGTAACCCATCTCCTGAAACAATGATGATGCCACTGAACTCCTCGAGATCCATTGTCTTGGCCAACTCACGAGCATGGCCTTTCCTTTCTGCATGGGACACATGTGGAGTTAGGATAAAAGTAGAATGTGGTGGATGCAGGCATGAGATACTTGGAAAATCACCTCCAGTATCAGTACATGTGTGTGATGAGAATTTAAGTGGGATAATGATCAACAACTTTAACAATTACAATTATCCTACTTCTAGTCTGGCACAAGCTGTCGTTCATTCCTTCCCAAATGGCTGTGCAGAATGATGTAGTGCACTGATGCTGTAAGGTCACTAACCTCTAAACCAAGGCCTTTGAAGTGATAGGGTTCACTTTTATTCACAAGCCTTCTTCCCCGATAACTGCAGAACTATCACAGCTTAAATACTAGAAATATCACTTAAGGTGATTAATACCCCCGTCCCGTGATGACAGTCTTACCCAAGGAATGATCTTTCCTTGATCTTCTGCCATTTAAATGCCGTTACCACGGCAACGCAGCTTCCGACACGTCCGAAAAATATGTCTTGCACATCTTCCCACCAAGACTATTGTGTGTGCCACATTTCATAAGCTTTTGTCAAAAACTGAGGAAGTAGTTCAATCCACAAGATCTTTCCTTGATCTTCCACCATTAATATGCTGTTACCATGGCAACGCAGCTTCCGACACATCCAAAAAATATGTCTTGCACATCTTCCCACCAAGACCAATGTGTGTGCCACATTTCATGAGCTTCAGTCGAATACAGAGGAAGTAGTTCAATCCGCAAGATCTTTCCTTGATCTTCTGCCATTTATATGCCATTACCATGGCAACGCAGCTTCCGACACGTCCGAAAAATATGTCTTCCACATCTTCCCACCAAGATCAAGGTGTGTGCCACATTTCATAAGCTTTGGTCAAAAAACTGAGGAAGTAGTTAAATCCGCAAGATCTTTCCTTGATCTTCTGCCATTAATATGCCGTTACCATGGCAACGTAATTTTGGGTACTGTCAAAAAATGCGTCTTGCACATCTACAACCAAAGGCACACATCTGTACCAAGTTTCATGGAAATTGGGCAAAAACTGAGGAAGTAGTTTGCAATACAAAATTTTTCATCATTTTGGCTCATAATATGTGAGCTGTTACCATGGCAACATACTTTTTGTCACTGTCAAGAAATGTGTCATGCTGACCTATATCCTAAGACAAACATTCAATATGAATTCCATGAGAATTGGAAGAACACTGATGAAGCAGTTTTGCCATGAAGCATTTTGCCCTATATTTTACCAATAACATGCCGTTACCATGGCAACGCACTTTTTGCCACTGCGGAAATATGTGTCTTGCACATTAACATATTCAGACGAACATCTGTACCTAATTTCATAAAAATTTATCAAAAACTGTGGGAGGAGTTCGCGACGCAAGATTTGTACCCATTTTTGCCCATAATATGCCGTTACCATGGCAACGTACTTTTGGGTACTGTCAAAAAATACGTCTTGCACATCTACAGCCCAAGGCACACATCTGTGCCAAGTTTTATGGGAATCGGTGGAAAACTGAGGAAGTAGTTCGCGACGCAAGATTTGCAACGGACCGACCGCCCGACTGACCGACCGACCGACCGCCCGACCGCCCGACCGACCGTCCGCTGATTCCTATATACCCCCTTCAAACTTCGTTTGGTGGGGGTATAATAAGGGAACACTGGAGTGAAATGTTTACCTGTCAAGTGGGGTCTGTATACAGTACCTGTTATGACTTTCTTGTACGTGATTCCCGCCTCGTCGAACATGCGTTTGACCTTGTGTTCAAAGATTTGGGGGGCTTTCCCCTTGCCGCTGAATGGATTGATGCAGACTAGGTAGTGGGGCGGGGTGGGGAGGTCATCCTCTTTCAGATCTGAAACAAATGAGCGAAAAAAAGATCAACAACATAACACAACACAGATGTCAATGATTGCACAAGTGTTTTATCATTTACTTCATGTCCACACATTTTAATTGCACAGAAAATGACTAGCACCCACTGTGGACTTCAAAGTAACAAGGAAAAGTAGAAATTACGCGGTGCGTAATATATGTCCCCGCCGGAAGTAGCATTTAGTAGCAAAATGTACAATATAGGTAAAAAGATCAAGGTCAAAGGTCAAAGAAGTCAAAGGTCAAAATTTTGAAGCCCTCACCTAGTGCCATCACATAAAGCAAACGGAATTGAAATCGGGTTAGAAATGGGGAAGGAGTAGCATTTTGTAGCCAATGTACAATGTAGGTAAAAACTCAAGGTCAAAGGTCAAAGAAGTCAAAGGTCAAAATTCTGTGTAGAAGTTTTGAAGCCCTCACCTAGTGCCATCACATAAAGCAAACGGAATCGAAATCGGGTTAGAAATGGCGAAGGAGTAGCATTTGGTAGTAATATGTACAATACAGGTCAAAAATCAAGGTCAGAGGTCAAAGAAGTCAAAGGTCAAAATTCTGTGTAGAAGTTTTGAAGCCCTCACCTAGTGCCATCACTTAAAGCAAACGGAATTGAAATCGGGTTACAAATGGCGAAGGAGTAGCATTTTGAAGCAAAATGTACAATATAGGTCAAAGGTCAAGGTCAAA
Organism: Diadema antillarum; assembly: GCF_040938485.1. Classification (NCBI taxonomy): domain Eukaryota; kingdom Metazoa; phylum Echinodermata; class Echinoidea; order Diadematoida; family Diadematidae; genus Diadema; species Diadema antillarum. The sequence goes on along the minus strand of NW_027271755.1, from coordinate 1,223,529 downwards.
GGTCACATCTGAAATTCTGTATAAAAGTTTCAAAGCTCTCATGTAGTGCTATCATATAAAGCAAACAGAATCAAAATTGGGTTAGAAATGGCGAAGGAGTAGCATTTTGAACATTTTGATCACACACGGACGCACGGACGGACACACGGACACACGGACACACAGACACACACACGTACGGAGCCCGTTTCATAGTCCCCTGCTCGAACTCGTTCGGCGGGGATAAAAAGATGACATAGTGACTAAAAAAGAATGTATTCACTGTATGTAGTTTGTAGCACCAAGGGCATGCAGAATTATAACTGCAACGACTGGTAGATACTAAACATGTATTGTGCTTTAAAATATTACAACACGAGTCTTCTATTAAAGACATATTCAGAGTGACTAATGTAAACTAAAGGCCCACGCCCCTTTTTTTTTATTTCTATCATATTATTTTGTTATTTGATCACAGAAAACCACAAAATAAGATGGGGGAACAATTGTGTCTTATTAATGTAGAATGTTCAAAGTTTGTACATTGTACTTCTACAGCAGTCATTTTGCAGAAATAATGCGCTAGTTAGTAAAATATCCAACTGTTTATGAATACTGGATGAGTGCCAAACATCCTCAGGTAGAATTCAAACTGCTTTCAGCTACATTGTATACTTGAGTCTCTGAGTCTTGCTTGTGCACCTTACTATAAATGCAGAAATTTTTCATAATACATTCATTTTCACCTATTTTGTGCTAGTTTTGGGTAGCATAATACACACACTCCCACCAAAAAAAGTCATTTCTTCATAATTTTCTCTGCACAATTTGAACATCTCGACAATTTGCAGCACAAAGTGAAGAACCCACAAATATATTTTTTATCCGCTAAAAATCGTTCGCATGAAAATATTTAAAATTAACAGTCTAAATTACTAAGGTGAGACACCAGGAAGGAAAATTTTACGACACATACTTGTAATAGTACTATTGTAATCCACAACGTAGGCTATACAGTGTATGTCATACTGTACAAACTGTATGTTTTACATACCATGGAGCTTATTGTTGCTCTACACTTATACCACACACAGATGAGCATCAATATTTGAGGTAATCAAGCATTACAAAAAAGCAGAATATTCCAAAGAAAAGGAAATATGCCTATGAGACAATCCCAATGAATATGTGACTATACCAATGTGGGGGTTTATTTGCATGTGTGTGTTTGTGGATCGGGACAGTTAGCTCAACTTACAGGTTTCTCTTCCTTTTGTTTTCCTCTGCACCAACTGAGTGAACTTTCTGTTTACAATTTAGTGTACAAGCGCAACTATGGGTGGTTGATCACGAGCTGCAACGTAGTCTCAAGGTCATTGTGGCTAGAGAAGCTTAAGTGTAATGAGGTGTATAATCATAATTTGCTATCAGAGTGACTGACCTACATTACTACAGGAGTTTGTCATTCCCTAAACTAGAGCGGATGACTGTCCTGAAATACAGTACATCTAACTGATATTATAACTCAACCTTGCCTCACTAACAATCATTCTATCCACAGCCAAGATGCTGTAAAAACCTTTTCGTGACAGGCTCTAGATCTTGACTTGACAAGAAAGCCAAATGTCCAACTGCATATTACAGCCTTCTGTTGTTATAAAAATGCAACATGACCACAATAAGTCTGTAAGATTAATATTGTCTGAATAAATTGATAAAAAATCAGCTGTCAAACAAGTGGCATACATTTTTTTATAAGACGGAAGGATTAATGATTTCAGTGGATGATAATGGCCAAGCACAGCTCCTGCTAAAACTAGATAGCATCGAAAATAAAAACAAACAAAAGACCCTATAATTGTGCTGATTGATTTTGCAGTGATGTGTATCCACAGCTGGTGAAAATCTTAATTATCTTGCTTGAAACACAAGCATCTAGATGCTTTTAATTACACAGGGTGATTAAAAACTGTCAGTCATTAATGATGACCACAACGAATCTCTCATAACAACTCACTTCAAAACAAAACAAACAGTATATGACCCTGTATTGCGCTGAATGATGACAGTTTACACAGCAATGACACACATTTCAACAGCTTGTAGAATATTAATCTTGCATTATTTTATTCAAGTGGCATACTGTATAAACACTAAGAGTGATTACAGATTTCAATCAGTAATGATGATGAAACATATCTCTCATCAGAACTAGAAAGCCCAGCATCTATTTTCCATAACAATCATAACATGACAAACAGAAGACACCTTATTGCGCTAAATGACACAGTGATACATTTCAATAAGATGAAGTACCATCATGGCTGTAGAATATTAATCCTACATCATGTAGACTACCATTTGACAGTCTCCTACTCATATCAAAAGACCTCAGACAGCATAATTTGGCAAAGAAAGATCTACATTGATTTAATTGTGGGAAGATTTCAGTGGCAGGTCTACTGTGCATGATATCATATGATCATCTATGGCACTAAAACACCTGTGCATCTGAGTATTGAGATGTGCCTATGCTTGCCAATTTTATCTGCCATATATTGCCAAGATGACAAAACTCCTGTAGGTCTATAAGAAACAAAATGTACCTATTTAAATAGATCTCCTTTGATGCTGGGATACAATACATTCTACAATTTTTGTGCATTCTTACTGTGTAGTTTCTCAACATTAATTTTTGCAGGATTTTAAAATTTTTTAAAAATCTTTTATTTATTTTTACAGCTGTATTTTAAGGCAAAGCCCAAACGATGCAAGAGGCAATGATACAAAGAGGGAGTGTGCGTACAGGAGTTGTTCCGAGACAGCGTGACCAATGTGAATGCATTATTACGCGACTGTTAATGGCGTTACACCTGGGCAATGTCTCGGTGCAACACCGGAACATTTTTTTTTTTTTTTCAGGCAATGTGAATGCGGTATTGGTTATTAAATGGCTCTCAGTATTATAATAATCTGATTTGTACTGTAATGTGCTACCCGGGTATTCTGTCCACCCTATACACACTATTCTCTGTGAGCTACAAATTGTACCCCCTATATCTCTTCATGATAAACTATTGTTTGATAAAGTCCCGTATCCAAACAGTGATTCAGATCAGCACCTAAAACTATTTAAACACTTGTTAATCGGCCTATACCTGACCTTTTCTCAAAATGTACACTTGTGCATAATACAATGTATGTATTGCTCAAGGTGGTTAACAAGACAAACAGACAGACACACAGTCCACAAACAGACAGATGTGAAAACATTCACACTCGTACACCTCCTCCAATAGCAAATTATGTAAATTGTTATACACGTATAGAGCAAACACATACCTTGTACAGCCTTGATGTGTATTACTTACTGTATTGAGCTGAAATTTTTGCGGTGGTTTTATTTTCGCGAATTTCGCGAATCGCCTTTGAACCGCGAAAATAACAACACGCGAAAATAACAATGCATGAAAAAGTAAGTTCAGTTAGACCCTCGCAACCGCGAAATTAACAACACACCAAAATGTCCTCCAAGTAGCAATTCGCGAAAATATCTGTACGCGAAAATTTCAGCTCGTACAGTATAAAGTTGTGCACAGCATTTTTCACATGTGTCTGTAGTCCACAGTTCACTAGAAATCATTAAATAGCATGCATACTAGAGGCAGGTAGCACATGTCATACTCTGTGTACAGCTATAAAAATAATCTAAAGTTTAGGGTCCACAGACATCTTCTACACACATGTAGTGTAGGATTTTTCAATATACGAAAGGAGAGACGAGGAATATATTGAATTTTGTTCAGGACTTCCAAGTGCCCATGAGCTGAGTCATGGACTTTGTGGTAAAACTAACCCAGATACAAGGTTTTTCTAAAAGAGTTTTACTTTCAATTTCTCTATAAAACTGATGGGGATTAATCAGACAGTTTCATTATTCACTGCAATATTAAACACTGATATTTATGCTTTTGGTTTGATCTACATTTCTATACAAATGTGGTTGCCTACCCTAACAGATCAGAAGAATATTTCTTTAGCTAGGTAAATTTCTCACAACTGAGAACATTTTCTTGCCTTGGACATCAAAAGTGCTCTTGACCTGTTTGTACAGCATAGCTCCTCGAGAAGGCATGTGCTAGCTGGTAGTGTTTTTCCTTTGACATACATTGTACATTCATTGTATGTACAGTAGCTCAGTAACAGATCGTACGGAATGTGCACATACAAAACAAGGCATGGTGTACTTGTTGAAAAAAAGATCTATGAACTTCATGACTTATGAAATTCATCTTGAATATTGTCTATACCGTGAACCGTTCAATTCTCATGACATCACAAATTAGTTTTTAAGTTCCCACATAGACAAGCCAACACATGGAAGTACATGTAATCAAAAAACTTGAAAGTTCAAAATGTTTAGCATCTTTTGAACTGTCAAGTTCCCACAGCCAGGTGGAGCGTACCTTTTTCAAAAGCACTTGATAAAGTTTATTACATATGGTATATGACATCTGATAATCAACGAATCAATTGGTTGGACTCATGTTACAATGTACACTACAAAATTACGTTGTACAGTCTGTACATACGTACATGTCAAGAAGGTACATATCACACCTCCTTGGCTACATGTACCGCGGTAGTTACTCAGATAACAAACTCTTGCCCTCCGGTTGTTTTGGTTTGTTTATTAGTGTGAGATTTTTTTTTCTTTGAAGTATTGATTTGGGGGCTGGTAGTGCTCCATTGTACAATGTATCTTGCTTGGTATGTGCTATATAATGGATTTGTTGCTTTCACGGTTTTAAATACTCCGTCAAAAATGAAAATATTATTAAAACAACTTCTCAAAGAAAAAAAAAAAAACTTGTTCCATATTTCCGGATAAAAGTGAGAAGTACCATTAAAGAACACACTAATTTCTCTATAAGGGTCACTGATACTGACAAAAAAAGAAAAATCCTCAACGATTACTGGGCTTTTCTTGTTAAATCATACATGATTCCTGTGCGAGCAGGCAATGTATTATATTTGACATTCTAATTTACTAAAATGTGCTGTGGAGATATGCACTGAGATTGCTCACAGGCAAACAGGCAAACAAACAAACAAACAAACAAACAAACAAACAAACAAACAAACAAACAAACAAACAAACAAACAAACAAACAAACAAAATATCCCCTCATAACTTCCACTGGATGATTACTGGCCATGCCATACTAAACATTGTGAAAGCAACCTGTGTACAGTGTATGTGTGCAGCCGCTAATTCTGTGCACTGTACAGAAGAACATAGGCTATGTTACGTACAAATGTAGGTACCGTAACAAGATGTTCACAAACTGTGCAACTCCAAAGCTCTGGAATTCTCTTTAATCGGTTACAAGAGGAGTTATTGAACTTTGGTGGATATAGTTTTGGTCAAATTTGAAAGTCATATTCGCAGAGATGCCAAGTTCAAAAAACTTTTATGAGTGAGATTTTCATGACTCGGCGTTTCGGCGCTCGCGCGCAAGGTAGGGAGCTTTTTTTAGTTATTAGCTCTTAAAGATGCGATCTGGTGCATACTTAAGTGACTATTTTTTACTAATTTTGAAAGACAAAAGGGCAATATACCTTCAATTGCAACTATCACTTGAATCCTTTGAGCTATGCTCCTTATTTTTGGCACAAATTGCAGACTTCACCCGATGCGTGAGAAAAATGGGTGCCCTGTGTGAGATTGTGAGACAGGCCCTAAATGCTTGAGTCTCACGCAGAATGCGTGAGACTTGGTACAGTACATGTAGCTCTGTATTCGTTCCTTCATCCCTAATTCTGTTGTGCTGAAGTACACTACAATGTTGTATACAATGTACAAATTGCATTGTAAGCTACACAATGGGTGATTTTGATCAAGTTCGGTGCCAGTGCTAGTAGTGCTGTCTCCCAAAAAACTCAGTTCAGCACGCAACATTGAACACCAAACCCAACACCAACTACATGTACCTGAAATATGGCACAATGTGGAGGTCAACCTCCAAACACAGATTGATTTCAAGTTTGGTTATACACTAATGGTGCTAGTGTTCAGATAGCACAACAGTAGCACTAGCACTCCCACTGAACTTGAAATAATCCATTATACTGATGACTGTGCCTCTCTTTCTTTATGCTTTTCTGTAAATATCCTCTTCAGAAAGTTCCCCTACATTTACCACCACCACTATCTACTATGCTAGTAGCCCGAGTAGACGCTGAACGAGGTGTACAGCGACTGAGCTGTGTACCACTGTTTGTATGGTTTTAGGCAGTTAGCCTAAATTCATTCAGTGAGTGCATACATTCATTCCTTTTGTCAGTCCTCACATCAATTCCAATGATGAATATTCTTCTCCCTATAATTGAAAAACAAGAGGAAAGACTTTCCTGTACAATGTAACATTTTCCACTAAAAGTAGAATTGATCTTACCAAGTATCTGAGACTCACTTACAAAGTGTTCTGGAATAATAATGAATTGCTATAACTCTTATGAGATCTTCCACAAACATCAAATAATGTCTTGATGACAATCTATTAATCAATCTATGATTATAAATTGTCAACACATGTACACACAGAGCAGCATTATGAGTCCATGAGTCATACCTTCAATTTATCACTGCGCAACATTTTACTATCACAAATTATGAATACCAAGAATTGTTTTTCATCAATTCTTTCACCATATCCGCTTGCGGTCGCTCACCAAGAATAGTTTTACGACCGCTCTGGTCCACTGCGTCGTGAATACTCGTGCATCTCGAATTCTTCGCGAACAACGTAATGTCACCCCCAGTCACCACAGCAACACGAGGTGGACATTGATTTCGACCAATCTCCTTCTTCCTACACTCCACATCTCAAAGAAGTTTCACACACCTGATACAACTTTTTAAGAACATTCAACCACAGAATTCAACGATTCACACTCACTACACTTCTTGACCACCTTTCAATTTGAAAGCACAGAAACATCACTTTGCAAACTCACCCAGCCTCATCAAACATCAGACTTGTAGTTGTGAACTTCTCTCACTTTCTCTATATATCCCAACGTTTCTAAACTGCACCTTTCTACTTCTTCCCCTTCTTGTGGAATACAACTTAGGCCTACTCACTGAATCATTCATAATTTTGCCATTTCTACCTTGTGGGGATTATCAATTGTGTCGCACTATAAAGTTCATACCTACATGGGAGAAGTGTAATACCTGAACTTTAAATCGGAGGACCATTTCCTACAACATTGTCATTGACTCCAAACGCAGCCCTGAAGTACCTGACCTGACATAGTATTTTTGTTGTGTGTTTAATAGAAACAACTGAAATAACATACCTTGGAAGTGGGCGTAAAGTAAAACCAAACTTTTGCCCCAATTTTTAATGGTGAGTGGAAGGATAAATTATCTACGATTTATTCGCCAGTCAATATCCTGCTACAAAACTCCTTCACAATATTGCACTAATTATAGCATAGACTGGATGTAATGTAAACTTCAAAAAAGTTAAAAAATCAAATAGGGTTATCTATTCAAAATTTCACACTCCTGAAACTGTTGATATCAGTAGGGAAACCTGCTCATGAGGACCGTTCCCGCGTACGAGGACTGCCCCGCCTCATGAGGACCACCCCCACGCCTCATGAGGACCGCCCCCACGCCTCATGAGGACCGCCCCCACGCCTCATGAGGCCCCCTATTCACTTCTATTCATTTCACATCTGACGTATAAATTGTCGCAACTTTGCACGGTGATTTTTTGTTACACACACATGTCCACTATCCATGATGAAAAGAAGAAAAAAATCCTATCTGTTTTTTTTTTTCAATAATCGAGTTTTAATCAACCGATGCAGAGCGCCCATCAAAACACGGGCGCCAGCGTGTTCGCACAATGCAAGACTGCCGCACCTAGCGGCCTGATCCGATCGGATCTTGCATTGTGCGAACACGCTGGCGCCCGTGTTTTGATGGGCGCTCTGCATCGGTTTGATTAAAAACTCGATTATTGAAAAAAAAAAAAACAGATAGGATTTTTTCTTCTTTTCATCATGGATAGTGGGACATGTGTGTGTAACAAAAAATCACTGTGCAAAGTTGCGACAATTTATACGTCAGATGTGAGATGAATAAGAAGTGAATGGGGGGGCCTCATGAGGTGTTCCCCCCCCCCCCCCCCCCCCCCCCCCCCCCCCCCCCCCGGGTCTCATGAGGCGGGGCAGTCCTCGTACGCGGGAGCGGTCCTCATGAGCGGGTTTCCCGGACTGATATGTTGTGTGATGAAAGTATCATAGTTCAATGTTGGATTGGCTCATATGAATTATTTTATGCAAAATCGTTTGAGGATACTAAAATTGGCAACATTTAGAATTAATTAGATCAGTAAATTGGTTGCAAATTGGCAACTGGTTTGAATGAAAATTGTGATAAAGATATATATGTTTTTATTTTGCTTAAATGAAATATGGTGAAAGTACACCTGAAATTGTTTCCCACCCAGCCTGTTGCCAATTTGACCCTTGTACAGAGTGACATATTGTATGTAGTAGCACATTCTTAGACAATGCACCTGACATAGCACCATGCATATGTGTATGCACAGCTAAATGTACAGCTGCTACAAACACACATGCACACACGGTAGAAGCCAGTATGGACCTGGACCACATGTAGGTTGTAGTGAGCAACATGGATCCTCTTTCTGCCGGAATACTGAAGAATTGGATCCAAAGTACCTCGCAAAAAGCAGGCAAAGAGGTTAGTTTTTGCTTTCTTAAAGTAAAACCATGATTTGTTGAAGCATAAAGTTAGAAACAGTTAATAAGATTTAAACTTAGAAAAAATATATTGTTGATGTGAGTGTAATGTACACTGCAGTTGCTGTGTAGTAGGGCATGTATATCTGTACACACCCATAAAACTTCTGAAAAGTTATGTTGTTATTTGCATTTATGTATATATGTATGTATATACATTTAATATTGAATTTAGAATTTAAAATTACAAACCAAAAATAAATAAGTAAGAAAATATTGATAATTATTTCAATTGAAGGTTGGACAGTTCAAGTAAGAATTCATTTTTGATCGTGAATGTTCTTAGATTTGAGTCAGTTCATCTACATGTGCATCATTATGTTTAAATGAGGTAGTAGAATTGAGATGCCTATATGGTATTGGTCTGCATTTTCATTTGTAAATTCATACGTAATTTTGATTGCTAAAATGTTATAGTGAAGTGAATAGACTAAGTCTATAAAGGTATTCATTAGATTTTTCATCTGAGAAACTCTGTTTATATAATTATGAATCTGATAATTGGTTTGATGTACATGTACTTATGATTCTTTATTATACATTATTACTCAACAGTTTTCAAGGAATTATGCACGGAATTATGCAAGAAATCATGAATGGAACTAAGAACGGAGTTACACATATGGAAATAATTCTGGAATCAAGTAAAACGAAAATGCGAAACTTCGAATAAAACATGATTCCCGTAGAAACCTTTGTTGGTGTTTTTTGTACTGTCGACCACTACAGCCACATGTTGTGTTTATTACATGACTTTTTATCAAAATAGTCTGAATCGAGTCTGATAGTGCTTGGCATTAATCGTCTTTTCATGTAAACATACAAGACTGATTGTAGTGGTACTGCATGTTTTTTAGGCTGCTTTCATAGCAGACATACAAACCTTCTACTTTCTGGAACTGGACTTCGTTGATGAGGGCTAAGATGACTAATCTCCATCGATTCACGAGGGCGAGGTTGTCCTTTGCTTCGACTCCGACCTTATCTGCCACAAAAAGCAACTCCAGCCTACACCGGACACCACCGTGCTCCTGACATTTATTGTACTGGTATGCAAAAAATCTTAAGAAAGGCAGCATTTTCGCTAAACTCGGGCTTGGAACTGGAGGCTGTCTTCTTTCCAGCCTTCACACCCGACGAACTTCCACGCGGCTTACTATCTTCGCTAGCTTCGTTTCCCCCGAAACTCCTGCATCCAATAATGTCAGCAACCGCTATATCGCCCAGCTTGATTTTACCTGCATTGATGGCTCGACACTCGATTTTTTTCCCGGTGGAGAAAGAGTTTCACGTGGCTAGAGTGTTTCCCAAGTACGAGAAACGTTTTCTGGCTCTAACAGGCAATCACTGGCAGTGTTTGGATCAATTTCTCTGGAAGACATGGTTCTGGCTGTTTATCGGCTCGCACCATCATCGTTCCTCAACGTGCAGCTGCTCAGCGAGCTATCGTTTGTAGTGACAGTGGTGTGTATATTTAGCCGCCGTATAACGTAGCTGTATTCAGTTCAGTCATGGACCTAACAAGTCCATGGTTCAGTGCACGATCTACTAGTGTGCGCAGCTAGCTGGCCTAGCGGCAGAGTCTTCTGTGGTACGAGGCCAATAATCCGATGCGATTGCTGCAGTGTGAACTCGTGTGATGTCAGATCCACACGGTATGCACACAACAGCGCAATTCAAGGTGGACATGACATACTTTTTGATGACACTCATTGAAAGAAAATGATTCTCACTCTCCCTACGAAACAAAAATGAGGTTTGAAACATTTTTGCTGAGAATTTCAACTTCAATAGTCTGGATGAACTGCATGTATTTTGCAGTCACCAATGGTGTAAAATGCTGCAAAAATTTTTGTTCTACTTCTTCTCCTGCTTTTTCCTTCTTGGTATATCATCAAAATCATTAGCACCATCGTTATTATGATCATTATCATTCATAACTAATGTCATTGTCATAATTGTTGGTTTCATAATATTTGCCAGTATTGTATCATCATTGTATGCATTCACGAGATTACTTCTATGTGGAGAAAAATGAATGTCTTTCTTCAAAATTAAGGCAGAAATATGAGCAAAGTCATTCCTTTATTTCTTTTTACTTAATTGTTTGAGAATTAAATCAAAGATGGAAGCACGCTGTTGACTTTATATGCGTCCGATTTGTTGTCATGACAAGATATATTAGAAAATCAATTCAAATTGACACAAAACCATGCAGAAACTTGTAAGGCATGGAACCAATTTTGTAAATGCAGAATTAATATTTCTGATATCAACATTATTTTCCAAATTCTTTCAATTAAAAAAAAAAGACAGCATTATGATTATGTTATTATTTTATCTGTTTTGCTTTATAATCTCTGTATATCTGTGCATAAATTCGACTTTTAGTCGCCGACTCAGATTTTATTTGAATAAAGACCTTTTAATCAATCAACAAATCAATCAATCAATCATATCATACATGCATACATTTACAGTGTATACATGCACGTAATGTATTCTATACCACACACAACAAACAGAAACATGTATGCTTATCAAAAACTAATTCAAACCCAAAGTCATCAAAAAACAAATCTAAGCACGAGTTCACGGCTATGTTCTTGACAAATTCATCTTTTATATTTCGATACATTTGTGTTGGGGGGAAAATCCAGACCCAGGAATTACATATGTATATCTTGTCATTGTATTTCTGTACTCATTTAAGAAAATAATAATGATAAAAAAAGAACTAAAAGCAAAAAAAAAAAAAAAAAAAAAAATAGATAACAGGCATTTGGAGCATATGGCACAGAATGGTCACTACAACTATACATAAAGAACGCACATGGTGTGCAGAGAAACTGATCATTTTCAGTCCAATATTGCGTGGCTATACTGTTCCTGTTTGATGGCATTTCCATTATATACCTGTCATCTCCATGAGCACACCAGAATCAATGTGTGGGACCAGTGATACAGAGCGAATGAGCAGCAGTGAAAAAGGAGGGGAGTACAATGGGGAGGAAATGGGGTGCAAACAGGATAAAAAGGCACTTCAGAAGAAAATGAATCGGTGTGTGGGGGGGGGGGGGGAGGGGGCGGGGGGCCATGGGGAAATTCCCGTGTTAAGATTCCATTCTCCTTTGTAGCACATGTACATTGCATACTTGCCAACTCTACCGCATTTGGCGGTAGACTACCGCTTTTGAAAGATTTCATTAGCACAAGCTAGTGCTGCTCGCATAGGCATCCTGGATTCTACCGCTTTCTCAAATGAAAGTGTTGGCAAGTATGACATTGTAATGAACCTATTAGTAGTTAAACAAAAATTGCATTTGCAGCGCAGGAGAGTTTGCAGACATAAAGAGTGTTTGAAAAGACATTTACATGTATCATTTATCTGAAAAAATGCTCTAATCCCCCCACCCATGTAATCTTTCGCTAAAGTTGCAAACTGATTTTGTTTCACTCTGTATACATCTTAATGGCCTCACAATACCTTCATGTGTGTGTGTGTTTCAGTAACTTTAGAGCAATAAAAGTTGAAGGTAACCAGAGTAGCTACATGTACTGTAAATTTTGCAACAAATGATCACTCAAACATGTCATTCTATGAAATCCCATTTTTTCAAGCCAAAGGGTATTTTAAGACTCCGGTCTTAGAGTTGTCGAAGCAGTGGTCGTACCCTATGCATGGCAAATCCATTACAGGTGCGGAAATACCACCTTTAATACCATTTCGCTACTTTGAGACCTTTGGATTTGTTTGTTTATTTTCTTTTCTGCCTTTTTGTTCGGGGTTTTATTTGCAAAGACGACATAACCATCTGTTTGTGCCTTAAAGAGATTGCAAATATCGTGATCAGAGGCGCAGATTCATGCAGGATGTCTTGGCATTGTTTCACAACTTCCATCAATCTTTTCAAGTAGCAGCCCTCTGGCACAACATAACGCAGTTAAGTGAGTGAATGATGACAGCCAGTTTGGGTACACATATTCCCGCTTGGATGCACCCAGAGGAATCTCATGCACATGCTGCACAATGCCACGTATTCAATTTTATTTACAGAAAACATGATGTATATAGCGAGCTACAAAAATCTTTCTTTTTTAAATGTCCAGTCATTATAATCCTTACACATGGTTTTGAGAAAAGGAAAAATATAAGGAAATAAACTTCATAAGAACTTCTGATAATACAGTGTAATCTCCAAGACAGCGGTGTCATTACTATGCTCAATGCCACCAATTTCATGTCCGTTTGTTGCGGATGCTAAATAATGAATGCCATGAGTGCGTGAAGCGTGACGAACACATCAGACCATGTTCCATTCTCAGCTCACTACAAGTCTCACTCTACATCATGCACAAGGTGAATTCATCGTAACTGTCTTTCAGTTAATCCTCACACCCATATCTGCCTGGGACATGAAAACATTCAGTGCCTACAGCGCAGGAACTCTATTTGGCTACATTCAGAAAATCATGATATATGGGTCTAGTCAATGGTGTGAAGCATATCATATATAAACATTCTTACAATTTTTATATCATTCCACAAATTTATGTACATATCAATAGAAAAAAAAAATCATTTGAATCTCACTGGTTTGTATTACACTGTCAATAGAGGAACAATATATATATAGTTTTATGCTACTTTCAATGTTCATATGATACAATTACTAAAAAAAAAGAAAAAGAAAAAAAGTTGTAGACACAGTTGCAAAATAAAGAAACGGCTGACACATCAATGGAATTAAATCCATCCAACTGGTCTTAGAAGAGGAAGAAAATTTGTTACTGATGAACAGCTTGAGATTCGTGACCTTATGCCAACATACAACCTTAAGAAAATATCATCATTATCATGATCATCATCATCAATACTTTGATCACAATTAGGTCTAAACTCCACATCCTAATAAACAACTTACTCTGTGCAGCTATAATTTGAGACTGATGATTTACTTTGGCCAACAATTCTGCAGCTTTCAAAAGCCACAGTCTTACTGCTAAAAAAACAAAACAAAACAAAACAAAACAAAACAAAACAAAACAAAACAAAACAAAACAAAGCAAAACTTAACAAAAATGCCGTAAAGTTTGGGTTTGTGAAGTTCAAGTTCTCAAAGTTTTGCCAGTTTGACTTCCGGAAAACTTCTTGCAAAAGTTCTCACTAAACCTAGAGAAATTTCCCAAACTCCTGCAAATCTTCTCGAAGTTTGTGCAGTCTCACTGCTACCAACTGAAACTATCCTATTAGTGCGTCACATGACCATTCCACTGCCTGTTTGCAGGCGATGTCTATGAAGCAACGCTGCCAGAGTTGGCTGACATTGCAGCATGTGGCATTATGCTAGGCATAATATGGCTATTAAATTCTGGCATAATTTCTACAGGAAGGAAATCTCACGGCAGTTTATGCACTGTGGTACCTCTTTTTGGTTGGTTTGTTAGTTTGCATGCTGCTTTTGGAAGAAAATGACACTAAAATGTTGTGAAGACATGTTTTTTGTTTGTTTGTTTGGGTTTTTTTTTGGTGATTGAGAGCCACAGTTCAGTTGGGAGAATAGAAGTTGAGGACTTTTTTTTTTTTGCTTGTCAGCTTATCGGGCACCACAATTGGTTGACATACATGTAATTTCATGGCTATTTAGCATAATTTTAGGCTGCTTCAAGCACAATCCTGTGTTTTTTGCTGGTCAATGAAGAGCGCATTCAGCTGGATGTACCTGTGTGAGTTGTCACTTCAAAATCATTGGCTGTCAGATGGTGTGCTTTCTTCTTCATCACACACGTGTATCAGTGACCACAACTTCAAGAACTGCAACTTTGAGAAGTCTGGCTTCCAGTGTGAACAGACGAGCAAAGTTCACAAAGAGTTCTCAAAGTTTAACTTCGAGAAGTTTTGCTGCAGAGACCGTGGCTAATGCTTACAGTCCTCTACTCTGCTATCAGAATCCAAAATACGGCAATCACTGGAAGCAGCTTTAGAAAATGATAACAAACAAACAAGCAAACAAACAACCCTCAGGACGTACACTGGAATGGCCAAAGTTAACAGGTATTCTCAATTAAGTAATGGTTTCAAAAATGAAGCAGTAGATCTGCATTATGCCATATTGTACCACGTGCAAATCTCTGGTTAAGCAGAATATACATCAACAAGGGCTGAGAAGAATGCGTAATTAGGCGTAGGCATTCTGGCATAGGAAAAAAACATGATCTACTCGTATCTATCAACTTCTTACAAACTTCAGGAACTCTGACATAGACTCATGATATCAGAATATATACAAGGGAACAGTGAAAATAAAATCTATTTGCTCTTGGCCACAGAAAAAATATCTGGTAAAGCATGCATACGTGAGTAATGCGTAAGCATTCTCTAATCTCAGTAATCACTGACATGTTGCTGCTGTTAAAAATCAGAACTCAATCTTTCAGTGCAAACCACACCTTATCACTGTCTAAAATACTGTAGAGAGTGGTGCCATGTTTTTTTCCATCAAATGTTGCATGATCCTTTTGTGTGTGCTACACAACACTGGACATTGAAGGACATATATATCAAAGGTTGCAGCAAAAATTTGCAATGTTTTTCTACAGGCACACCTTCAAAAACTGTGCAAATACCGGTATGTACTTCAGAATACAGGGGAGTCTATGTTTAAACCATGAACTAGTATTTGAAATGGTACATATCTTTAGTCGGACAACAATAAGACAACAATTTATTTTTTTCCCTCCAGCTTCCAGCCACTATTTTTGGTTAGCTGTGGCAACCACTGTTACCGTCTTGCAAACCCGGTCTGAATATCTGTTATCAGGCATACGTGGAATCACATGCCTTCATTCTGCAAAGAAAATACATTGTGATACTAGGATATGCCTGCTGGGGCATATTGTAGCAGGATTAACACTGGCAATGGGGGCAGACAACCCAAAGCAAAAACATACAGGAGAAAATCTTAGAAGAAACTATCAAACATAACATTGTTTCAGTACTTAACGTAAATACAAATCGGTCATTTTAGGTACATGAGTTGACTTAGAAAGAAAACAAAAGACATTACAATTGAATTATTCCTAATTAATCCAAAACTATAATTACAAAAAGGAAATACACATGTATAGACGCTTCTTGCATGTACATGTACATTCATTACACATGTTATTGGCACATCTTCATTCATGCCAAACTTTGATTAATATATCAAATTAATTTGCAATGAATACCCTATGCCTGACAAGGGGGGAAAGATCACATGAAGTTAATTACCGAAAATATATACGTATATCTACTGCTTAAGGCATTGCGGTCTTCAACATGATATTCGTATCTAACTTATTTCGATATTCAAATACATTTATGCATCGCTTGCATTATATATAGGTCTGCGACAAGAAAGCCCTTATACAATAATATACAAAGAGTAAGTAAAATGTGGATTATCACTCAATATTATTTAAAAAAAAAGAAACAAAGGATCTGTGACATGTGAACAATGTCAGTGCCTAAATTGCCACTAATACTCCAACTTTTAGAATCTGATAAGCAACGATTCTTCAGGAAGTGTGTTTAATGACTGCACATCGCCTTCTCCTCTACGACTGCAATCTATACCACTTGTTCTAAATATATTAGAATCTGAAATCGAATGATAATATTTGCATGAAACGGCTGAAAATTTATCATGTCTACCGCAAGTGTCTGGTATATTGTATGCAATATCATGCCTTACAAAATACATTTGTGATATATCCCTATAAGCATATGTCTTTCCTACATCTTATAAAAATGAACTTTTCTTTTTCTCTCATTTTCTGTGAATTGTTTGCATGCACGCATACATACATACATCCAGGGCCAAGTGGCTTAGATCTTAACTTGAAGAATCACTGAAATGCAACAGCCATCACCAAGAAGGTGATGGGAAACCAAATCCTCATTCGAGGGTGTCCCTACTGACAGGTGCAGTTGCTATGAGACAGAAGTCCTGTGAGAAAAGGATGAAAAAGAATTTTGAAAAAAAAAAAGAAAGGAAAAAAGATCTGCCCTCCAGGCATCCTCCGACCTATAATGCAAACATGTTGTTCTCCGTCTCGTTCATCTGCATCTGCCGGTTCTGGGAGCTGGAGGCGGGGGCCATGACGTTGCTATGGGTACCGACGTTGTCCGCCGCCCGGAGGGTGTCCGCGGCCTTGGCCCGCTCCTGGAGAAACTTGTCGAACTCTGCATGGTGGCGAGACCAAAGAGAGGATACATTGGTCATCCGTTGTGTTTTCACGACATAATCAAAATCAGTTTCACTTTGAGTTCCCCCTTCTGTAGTTTCCACTGTTTCCTTATCGTCCAAATACTGTGAAGTATTTATTTCATTTCTGATTAAACGCAGAACTATATTTCACAGATATATTGCGATAATTTTATTCTCAGTTACTTCATCTGTAAAAAATATTACAGAAGTATCAAGTCTACATGTGGTTTATCACAACACTGTGATCTAAAAGTAAAAAAATAAAAAAGTAAAGAAAGAGAGAGAGAGAGAGAGAGAGAAAAACACTTTTTTCTTTGGGAGACTTCACAAAGTATACAGTCATTGCCATTCGATATCGCTTCTATATAAAAACACAATTTAGCGCTGTTGGTGAAATCAAAACACTGTAAAACTTACTGCACCTGACTGAGGTGTATCATGATGATCACACACATGAAACAAACAAGGCAAGTGCCAAAATGTGTCTCGCCCATTCGTAACTCCTGAAAGTTCATTGACCCAACCTATGACTTTTGCCCTTGTGGTGACCTTCAACTCCCTAAGGGACATTTACCAGCTAAGTTTGGTCACAAACGGACTTATGGATCAAGAGTTACATGTATAAGCCATAATTGAAACGCGCCGTAAAAACATAACATTGGGCCCTAAAAGTTCCTTGACCCCTGTCTGTGAGCTTTGACCTTGTGGTGACCTTGAACTCCCCAAGGAACATCTACCATCCAAGTTTGGTCACAAACAGACATGTGGATCAAAAGTTTTGAGCCATAATCAAAACGTGATGTAAAAAACTTATCATTGGGCCCTAAGAGTTCATTGACCCCTGTCTGTGACCTTTGACCTTGGGGTGACCTTCAACTTCCCAAGGGACATTCACCATCCAAGTTTGGTCACAAACGGACATATATATCAAAAGTTATGAGCCATAACCGAAACGCGCCTTAAAAACTTAACATTGGGCCCTAAAGTTCATTGACCCCTGCCTGTGACCTTTGACCTTGAGGTGATCTTCGTGTTTGGTAAAATGTGTAACTTGGTATAACCACTCTTCCCTCCAAGTTTGATTGAAATTGAAGTCCTCAGTAGAGAGTTATTCAAGTTTTTGTAGCGTTACGGATGGAAGGACAGACGGATGACGGACGGACGGACAGATGACGCAGGCAATCCCTTAGTCTCCCCACACCTCCAGTGGGCTCAACAAAAACTCGAGATATTTCACATGGGAAACATTGTTAGATAATGCCTGTACTCGTTCCTTGTAACAGTTCTAAGAATAAAGGTTTGATCTATGGCAAGCCAAAAAGAAATGCATTCACTTAACAATAGCCATCCGGTTAGTGTACATGATGAAAAAAATGGATTTCTGGAAAAAGAATTTGTCCCCCGTTCTGTAAGACGGATGATGCACATATCTTTTCGTGCGTCAGTAGGAATAGCGTGCATGCGGTAACTATGGAATTTAGCCTAAACCCACCTGGCTTCACCTCGTGGGTTAAGCATTCCATAGTTGCCTTATGCACACAATTCTTACTGACACACTCAGGTCTGTGCATCATTTGGATACTGGTTTGTAGGCAATCTAGAGCTACCTACCTGAACTTGTTATTCCGCCATCCGCTGCATTTGTGTTAGCTGCTGCGTAGTCATCCTGTTCTTTGGACTGCAAAGAGTAAAAATAAAGCATAAGAAAGAGCATACTTACAGATTATTATGATAACAACTATATAACAATTATAATGACAATGGCAACAATCATAGTTATAATAATTGTCAAAAAAATTGCAAGAGCAAACAAAGTTTGGAAAAATATAAAAACATATTCCTTAATTTTTAATGCAAAGTATGCATTCCCTCAATTTTTTATTTTTTAGTTGGATATTACTATCAATGTCAATATCAATATAATTTCATATCTAATCTGTGTCTTCTGGTGGAGCAAGGTGCAGTGCTCCTTTTGTATCCAAGAAAATGCTTTTTACGTTTTTCTGTTTTATATTTTCTTAATATCATTGCACTGTTGTGACATCTATCATTGTTGTGATGCTCCCTGATCTAGACAGGGCAGTACATGAAATTACCTAAAACTGCATAAATTCAAGACTTTTGAAGTCATATCAAGATATCCCTCAAACTTCTACAGGGTGTTTCAATAAAACTGAGTCCACATAATATGTTTTGGGAATAATCCCCTATAGGAATTTCCATCAAATACTTACAGTGCCCTTTGTTTGACTTATATGTGCTCGTCAGAAAAATGCCTTCTGGGTCTACCTCAAATATGTTTTTGGATAGACGATACGTCTTCTGAACTGAGTTTGAACTTTTGTGGGCAAACACGTGAATGGGATTGAGAAGGGAAACCAATGAATAACAGATTAAGAAGCAGCTGACATGGCAGGCAGGGTCAATGCACTGTCAAGCATTTGGTTCTTGTTATTGTTGTTGTTGCTTCTACAATGTATGTCAATATCTCACCAGGTCGCTCGCTGTAAGCCACTGCTCGACATCATCTAGGCCGCTGCGTCCGGTCGTAGCAGCCGTCGGTGCAGCGGTGGGCTGCTGCTGTTTGGGAGGAGGAGACACTGGTTCAATTGGTTGGCATGGATTGAAAGATCGACATACACTGGGGAAACGGTCAAGAATGGATTTTACAGCTCATGGTTGACGATAAAATCTGTAAAACTGGGCACCACACTGACTGCAACAACATAATGATTATCCATGCAGAAAGTAAGTTGACACATTATCATCAAACATGAGGATAACTACTTTTTTCTTGGGGGAGGGGGAAGGGGGGATACGGCCACACTGCAAGACAATGGAAATATGAGTATTAGATAACGGAGCATGCCTGCTCATCTCTATCATTTTCATGTATATGAAACACTTGAATAAAAGAGCAAATCATACATATGCCTGGGGTCTTTTTTTTTTTTTTTTTACTTCTTTTTAAATGAGTAGGGTACTTGAAATTCTGAATATCTGAGCATGTTTTCTCCATATGTATAAAAACCTCAATATTTTTCTCTTAATTTCCCTCACAGAGGGAACTCCATCACGGGATATTACATGCAGACACTGTCATGTGACACTGTCATGTGACACTGTCATGTGATGCTGCCTTGTTATCCTTATCACCCTCACATGTCACTGGTATTGGGTGTCAGGAATATTTATGCAGGGTGAACCTAAAACAAACAAACACATAGCTGAGGAGAGAACGTGACCCATTTTAGTAATCTACACACGTAACTATATCTAATCAGATAGCTGAAGTTGGGTTGTATTGCACTACGTCTACAACTGTACAGGGTGCTACATAACTTTATTTTACCACTTGCCCAGCCGGGCATGCAGATTTTCAAATTTGCTTCAAAACACTTGCCTGAACATTGATTTTACTTGCGCGAAAAGAAAGGTCAAAATGTAAGAAAATAATGTAAAAAATCATGTGTTAGTCAAGGGCTTAATACAACACAATCATCTGAATAACAGCACATACTGATTCACATGCTTAAACACAATGGAGTAACAAACTTGGTCTGATCAAGTGTTGCTGTTGTATTGCATTGGGGCTTCTTCATTAAGTGTTGGAAAGTTGCTGTGTGTTGCATCACTAAACAGCTGTTATCTTTGGTCTTCTGTATGTAGTCCATGGGCCAGGCCAGATATTGGTACCACCTGAGGTGGCAATACCTTTTTGGTGTCATTTTGTTTGTTGGGAATAGATATGCTTATCAAGCTACTACTGTATGATAGCATTTCCAAATGAGTAGCTTAGTCATAATAAATGAATTTTAAACCAATTTGGTCTCGTTGTTATATCCCTATACTTCTAAATCGAGACCAACCGCTATACAAAGAAGAGCACTGTCTTCTGTATGTTCACAGGTGTTCTGTTGTAAATGCGGTGCGCTTAGTCTTTATTCAAGGCAGCGAAGGGAATATCCAAGGGTTATGATGTCCACAGCGCTTAGTCTGATATTCAAGACAGCGAAGGGAATATCCAAAGCTTATAACACAAAGTATATCCCTTTATCTAAAAACAACAACAACAAAAAAGCAATTCCTCGTGAATTTTACCGTATTTTTCAATTATTTATCATTTTCCGGTGAAAACGCTAATACCACGCCAATGTCGATTTATTTCCATCCAACAATGAAAGATAATGCAAAAACAATGTACCGGTACACTACAATATACAAATGATGCACAGGATAGAGTGCGTTAGTGTAGGCGTATAGTGCACTCGAGGGTATTTACAATTGTGAAACATGCACTGCACATTGTAAATACCCGAGAGTGAGCTATACGCCTACACTAATGCCACGAAATAATCCTGTGCATCATTTGTTTTATAAAATGGGTCGAAAATTCGAAAACTAACAGCATTTTTCAGTGTTTTTCATGCACCTTTGTGGGTCAAGACGTCCGAAGATGTTCGTCCCAAACATTTACGCACGTCGCACTCGGAACTCCCGCACATATAAGTATGATGGGGGGTTGGGTTTCCGGACACTTAAGTTCCCGCATGAAAACTTACTTATTTTACATAGAATATGCACCCTTTACCTTAAAGACTTGATATAGACTCCTCATATAGGCCTACTAGACAACATAACGTGTACTCTGAAAACGGCGTGAGAATTAACCTGCTAAATCGTTGGATTTGCCCTTCAAAGTGACTCCATGTACGCGTCCGGTCCCACAACGCTTGGTCTACTGTACACTGTACGTATGATACGTACGCCACACATGTTATGCACAAGGGAAGAAAGGCCGGCCGGCCGGCCGGCAGCCCGAACTAGAAGTTGTTTACAGGATTGACAGCGCGTATGTATGCAATTCAAAGGAGCCGCCGCGCGCACAGACGATCGGCAATAGGATTTAACACGCAGTGCAATGGGACTGAGTAACCAAAGCACATGTGACTCATTTCACCGCTTCCTATTGGCTACATTCTTGAACCCATTTTATAATACACTATAATAAATAATGTTGTAAATGAACAGAGTGATTTTTGTTTAAAACTGATGTATTTGTTGAGAGGGTGGTATAAAAACAGTATACCTTGGTAGATAATCCCTTTTATTAGGAACTTTAGATATGATAACGGTACATTGGTCTAGATAAAGACTAAGCGCACCGCATGACAGCTGGGGACATCATAACCCTTTGGATATTCCCTTCGCTGCCTTGAATAAAGACTAAGCGCACCGCGATTACAACAGAATACCTGTGGACATACAGAAGGCAGTGCTCTTCTTTGTATAGCTGTTTAGTTTCGATTCAGAAGTATAGGGATATAAAAACGAGACCAAATTGGTTAAAAATTCATTTATTATGACTAAGCTACTCATTTGGAAATGCTATCATAGCTTGATAAGCATATCTATGTCCGACAAACAAAATGACACCAAAAAGGTTTTGCCACCTCAGGTGGTACCCATAACCCATTTTTCGGGTCTTGGCCCATGGACTAATGGTTGACTTTGTGGGTTTGTTGGGGGGGGGGGGGGGAATAAGTGAAAAAAAAGTGGCTTCAGAACTTTCTACTTGCCCAATTCGGGCAAGCATTTGTTCTCATTGTTCATAAACACTTGCCCGAATTTGATTTTCACTTGCCCCGGGCAATCAGGCAAGTGCTTATGTCGCACCCTGCTGTAACTATAGCAGTAATGAAGGTGCTCAATTGAGACTGATTAAAGCAATGCCCACAATACACTACATACAGTACATGTACCACTAATAATCATACTACATAATGTATTTATCATGCATACATTAGGTATACTATTACATATTGAGCCTTTTCTAGTCAGCATTCACAGAAGCAACAATAAACCC
Organism: Diadema antillarum; assembly: GCF_040938485.1. NCBI lineage: Eukaryota > Metazoa > Echinodermata > Echinoidea > Diadematoida > Diadematidae > Diadema > Diadema antillarum. The sequence goes on along the minus strand of NW_027271755.1, from coordinate 1,200,588 downwards.
GACCAGCAAAGCTTCATCTAGCAATAAGATCTTTTAAACCAAATGAGTTTTCCTGCCTCAATTAGTGGATGACCACCAGTAAAATATTTCATTGATGTACTACACACACAGACAAGTTTCACATTCAGGCATTCCATCTGTCGGACTGTTGTGTCAAGAGCTCAGTGCATCACATGCTAATAATTGAATTTGAACACATTCAGGGAAATTCAGATTTTGGTACTAATGTACAGTACAACATGAAGTTGAACAAGAACATTTTTTTCTCGCTCTCTCTCTTAATGCTATGGTAACTGGCAGATGTCTTACGTATCTAACCCATATGAAGAAAAATTCAAGAGATTACTGTAAGAGCAGAAACTTTAACATTTAGAGCTGGGGTAAAATTCAGTGTTCATGATTTTGCAGATGACTGGTTGGTTTTTTTTGTGTGTAAATAGTTTAAATGCTCACAAAAAAGAAAGAAAAAGTCCTGCTCTGATCAGTACACTAGTTGAGTCGAACTCCTGCAAATTTTCAAACTATGATGAAATATTCCATACTGATACTACTTCTACTGATGGCAGAGAAATCCACTTGGATTTGGTAAGCGACTCTTGACCTCTACATCTGATCTTCAGACAACACTTGGTGGGAGGTTATGGGGCTTGCAAATGGGGACTCCCATGATCTACAGACCTGTGCATTTATCAATTCACTTCTGGCGTAGCATTAAGGTTTTGAAACAACTTTTAGAGAGACTTGGGCAGATGATAAACGTAAAGCTGTTTTGATTAGGGGGTTAGAAACGTCTTTCTGAAACACCAAAAAAGTGCAATCGCAAACGCATCTGAGGTAGAAACGTGTTTTTGTGGAGATTATAAGTGCGAAGTTGTTTTGAAATGCGTTTATACAGCTGTACGTGTAGCTCAGACCTGCCCACACCAACCACTGCCAGCTACTCATCTCTGGTCTTCAGGTCAAACAGCACAATGGAGCCGCGCAGTGACACGGCCTCCCTCTCAACTCACGACAGAGATGATAAACGCAACACCAGAGCTCCATGGATGCACTCACATATAGTCTACCAATGCTTAGAACTGCACACATTACAGTCATTATTTTGTGTTCAAACAGTGTACAAACTTTCACATTAACATGGGGGGGGGGGAGGAGTGGGAGGTCTATTGTCAAATGCAATATAAGTACTCCAATGTTCAATGCATCCACTGAGTAAATACAGCACAGTAAATAAACACACATAACATGGATCAGAAAGCTGAAAAGATTACGCAACACCAGAAGCACACTGAAAGGGGTCAGGGTACATCATTGCATTGTAGTAAGGTTTGGAAGAGAGTCTTTTAATATCAAATGCAAAATGATCTCAACTGCAAACATACTTTCACAGAAACAAGTGTGATGCAACAATAGTTGCGGCACGCTTTGCATGTGAAATAAAATGAGAATCGCATTTTTGCAATCGCATTTTGGAAAATCAACTTGACTAAATTGTGTTCTATGCGTACAGTCTCTTCAGCCATCTGAATACCAAGCCATACATAATAGCTCTGTACAAGACAAAGGGCTTTGTTTACATGCATGATTGCAAAAGAGGTGTTTTCCATTAAAGTTTCATCCGAAGCTGGGTTTGCACTGACTCGCTAAATGGCTTGACCTATCAAATACATTTGACGAAGAGAAGGGCAGCTTGCCTTTCACTTCACAAACACTTAGAAACCAGTATCAGGGCAATTAGCCCCCGAGGGCAATTACCCCCCCCCACACACACACACCAGCTAAATACTGGTTAGTAATAGAGTAAAGATTAGGGTTAGGGTTAGGTCTAGGGGTAGAGTTTGGCTTAGCATTAGGATTAGGTTCAGGATTAGGATTAGGGTTAGGGTCAAGGGAAGGATCTTTGGTAATTGTCCAAAGGGGTAATTCTCCATATCACATATAGCTATAAAAGAACCAACGTTGGCGGCGCACTAATTTAATCGGCGTATTTTGGAGCGATTTGCAGTTAACCCCACTTCCGGTTGCAGCTATCGCTCCGCGCGCTATTATGCATGCATGCACGCTGCGTGCAGCGGCGCGGCTAGCGTCCCACACACTTATTCATCGTCTACAATTTTGCCATAGGCTGCTTGTGTGGAGAACTTACACAAATCTGTATATGTGGGACTGTAATAGAGATCGTCACGTGCGATGAAAAGATCGTACACATGGGTCAATTTTCAACTATTTTATCTAAGTCAAAATAGTAAAATATGACGTGAAAACATTCAGATTAGGGATTTCAACATCTCTGAATTCTGTGAAGGGGTATAGTTTCAGTAATGTCGGCCTCATAAATGATCTGAAGAATAGATGAACACGGCACATTCAGTGCAACAGTTGTAACTGTGTACTCAGCACTAGCAGCAGTGCAATGGGCCTCTAGTTCGCCGGGGGCAGCGGGGCAGGTGTAGGGAGCAATAGTTCTTGAATCTTTCGTGATCATCCATGATTAATAGCTTTTAGACAGACACTCGCTGAAAAGGTAAAATTTGCGTGACCGACGTTGAGCAGACGCTACCGATGCAAGTGAAACTGTGCGTTGGCGTGCAGTGCATTGTGTACGTAACGTGTTGGCATGCAGTGCATTGCGTACGTAACGCGTTGGCGATAACCGAAAGTTAAGCTGACTGCATAAAAGCCAGGATGTTGATTGCGCAATGCATTCTGGGATGATATTTTGCTATATGCGATATGGAGAATTGTCCTAGAACCCTAGAAACTGTGTGCTGGTCATGATAAACCTGTACAATACATTGCATGCACGTGTACAGCATTCTAGCAAGCACGGTGTTGAGAGCTATTAAAATGCGTTGGCAGTTCACTGTTTCATGAGCTTCTGTGCCAGTTAAGAGTCTCTGTGTACAGCCTTCTCTGCCTGTTTATGTGGGCCACAGTTCTATAGATCAGGGTTCCCAGCATTTCAAGAAAACAAAATTCCCTGATTTTTCCCTGATGAAGTCTCAAAACTCCATGATAATTATTTCAACTCATTTCCAGTTTCACATAGCCAGCCATCCAATGGATGTTGTTTTGATAAACAAACAAAATATAACAGAGTCTGACAGACTACTTTTGAGTTTTGGGGCCAATCAAAGTTCCCTGATTTATCGCTGATTTGAGGCATTTTTATCAAACTCCCTGACTTTTCCCTGAAAGGAAAAAAAGTAAAATAATTTCCCTGATTTCCCTGATGGGTTGGGAACCCTGCTAAGATACAAAAGTAGAGGCTCATTTCAAGAGCACGATTACAAACGGGATCTTTTTACTATCTGAAGCCCCTTTTATCTTCCGTAATCTCTGGAAATTTCACCCACCTCTTCCTCCATGACACTCTCATACTGATGGCATGTGGTGAAATGTAACAGATTGTAATCATTACTACAAGAAAACTGCATACCAACTGACTCAACAATCATTTGCTAGACATTCCTCCCACCTCACTGAAGAAATGTAGATTATCACTGCAACAAGTCAAAATGAAGCTTTCTTGATTTTAAAACCAAAACATACTGCCTCCGGCACCCTTTGGGCGGAGGCATAAAAACCAAATTTAATATCTTCATAAGACAGTGTAAAATACCTTACACTGAAAGAACATTGAAGCTGATTTGATAATAATAATAATAATAATAATAATAATAATAATAATAATAATGATGATGATGATAATAATAATAATAATAATAATAATAATAATAATAATAATAATAATAATAATGATATTAATAAATTAAATGATAATGATGATAATAATAATAATAATAATGATATTAATAAATCAAATGATAATGATGATAATAATAATAATAATAATAATAATAATAATAATGATATTCATGAATTAAATGATAATGATAATAATAATAATAATAATCAGAAAAGATCGAGATGACTCTCAAATGTATGTAAAGTTTTAGAGAAAGAACAGGTAGCACTTTGATTAAAAACAAGAAAAGAAAATACAGAAATATTGGAGTTATGATACCTTGGCTGGATTTGTTAATGTGCAATTCATTCCATGTGACACTCATCACCTCATATGACTTGCATACACTGTATGTAGCTATGATCAATATCCACTGCTTTGTGAAAACATGCAAATTAACAATTTTCAAAACTTTATCATCATAAGTCCAACTTTGATGATTCTAATACTATTCTGTTGTCTGGTTTTAATCTAGCTAATGAAATTAATTTGATTATGGAGAGATGCTGTTTTTAATCTATCTATTAAATCAATTTGATTATGAGGAGAGACATTGGTTTAATCTATCTGTTAATTAAAATCAATTTGATCATGGAAAGACATCGGTTTTAATCTCTCTATTAAAATCAATTTGATCATGGAGAGACATCAATTTTAATCAATCTATTAAAATCAATTTGATCATGGAGAGACATCGGTTTTAGTCTATCTATTGAAATCAATTCAATCATATGGAGACATTGGTTTAATCTATTTATTAAAATCAATTTAATCATGGAGAAACATTGGTTTACATCTATTAAAATCAATTTGATCATGGAGAGACATCGGTTTTAGTCTATCTATTGAAATAAATTCAATCATATAGAGACATTGGTTTAAAATCAATTCAATCATGGTAAGAAATTGGTTTAAATCTACTGAAATCAATTTGATCATGAAGCGACATTGGTTTTAGTCTATATATCAAAATCAATATCATCATGGAGAGATATTGCACTTAAACATACAGGAGGAAGATACTTCATTATCTCAAGTGGCGATCTCGTCCAATTGAATTCTGCACTTTCAACATTACTTTCTCATGTGAATGCACAGAACTTTACTCCTTACTCTGTGGGCATTTTCTTGAGATTGTACCTTGAAACCTCTCATTCTCTATCTCTTGATTTCTCTGTCACTTTTATTCAGAACATTTCTGCAGAACTGAACCACCGACTCACCGTTGGAGGGGGGTACGGATTCGCCCTGTTCTGGACAAAGCCTGCCAGGGCTCCGCCAGCCTGGTCCACGTTTGTGTTGTCCTGGTATGTGCTGCCCCTGGAGGGAAGAGAATACATATGGAGTGGATATTACAGTCAGTATCGTATGATCCAGAGATATCAACTTTTTGACATAGAAAAACAGATGGAATGTAAAAAAAAAAAATTAGGTTTTTGAGAGGAAAATCAGATTTTCATGAAATCTTGACACCATCACTAGCCCGTTGGCTCTGGGCAAGTGAAATGTCAGAAAAACCATCAATAATTCATTCAATGTTTTTGCATTGGTTGATATTGGCTTCATTTTAAATTTTACTTGAAAGATGAAAAGTTGTACTTTCAGGGGACAATATCGTATTATCGTATTTCACACTGTTTATCGTACTAATAAAATCGTACTGGTTGGCATCTCTCATGATCGTATGTTTACCATGGCCACTGAGGAAGCCATGTATGCTGGTAAGCATGCAACCACAGGACCCAGGACTTAAAGTCCGCTCGAAAGGACATAGTAATGGAGATGAAGTTTATTGCTGTTGGGAAATAACTGATGCAGCCAGAGGACTTGAACCTGAGACCTTGTGATTGACAGTCTGTGGTGTTGTCCACTGCGCCTCTACAGCTCCTTCACGATGAGGCATGATATTCATGTGTCCGAAAAGTATAAAAACTGATACATTCCTTTTGTATAATTTCAGTTATAACAAGGGGCAGTTTGGAAATATAAGGATTTCTGAAGGCAATCGCAGAAAAAAAGAAGTGAATCTTGACAATTCCAAATGACTCTTAATACACAAATCCCCCCCCCCCTCGCCAAAATTATTAACGGCATAATTTACCATTTGAAGATGAAACAAAAAATTTAGCATTAGTGCTCTTAAAATACTTCTATACTGTGAGTTAGGGATAGAAACAACCAATGTAAAAATTTGAATCCATATAATCGATGTTAAGTATATCAAAATACACAAAATGTGTACAATAGTTATGATAGAAATGTTTCCAGACTAAATCGTCTACAATTATGGTTTCAAAGAAAAATACTGATATCTCCTTATATTTTAGGCTTTATTGAGAAAATTTTATATGGTAGGGTGTTTTGTGGTACAACAGACCTACACATGTACGTCAAATTGGATCTACAACTTGCTATTATCAGCAGTAGAAATGGTTGAAAGATCTACAATCTAACCCAAATCAATCATATTCAAATGTTGGCCTTGCAAAATTGAAGAAAGTACTGTCAAATGATGCATTGTCCTTTTTTTCTCCCATATATAGTGACATCCATACTGAAATTAAGCACTGTCTATTTTGGACAGTCCCACGTGCTATATATGGTGTGTGAATGTTATTCTCCCACCAAAAAAAAGATAAAATAATTATAACGAAGTGTGTGTTCGCAAAACTCTTAACATCAGTCGCATATCAGTAAACTTTTAAAGTCAGACGATCGTAACCACTAATGGTACGTTATTTCATAAACTCCCGAACGAACAAAGTTTGTGCATGCAATTGCGCAATGCCAGACTGCAGTGCTACATCCATAAACGTGTGGGACAATGCTGCCACTGAGACACGTGTGTGTGTGTGTGTGTGTGTGTGTACGCATGTTGTTATTGGTAATATTAATTTCATTGTTAATATGGACTTGATATTGAATGAAACTCAAATAAAGAATATCATTAAAAAAAATAAAAAATCATACACAAACATAGTGACCGCGAGCTGCGGTGATTGGAGGAGAGAGGCCAGAAGACGCGTGGCTCTTTTGGCCTCTCTTCATGCGCATGCGCACTGTGAGTGTGCGTCCATTCGGAAGCTCGCGTGGCTCGGACAGCCATTTTGGGTCACATGAATTTGAGACCCAGTGTTGTTCGCTGACCCATTGAGCCAACGCTATTCTCATTCGGTGTCACGACATTGATACAGAATGGGGGGAGGCAGCGTGTTGCGTTCGTCTCTGTGCCGCACAAACCACTCGCCACGATTGTAAGGCTTTAAAATACTGATATCAAATCTTACAGATTGGTAATTTCATCGGGACTACAAAAACAGAACTACACACTTGTATGAAATAAGGAGAACTTTGGAGACAGTGGAATTGCTTGTTTTGAAACAGGATTGATCAAAGTTTTTTGTTTCTTTATTAACAATTACTGTCAACTCTTTTTAAATGTCCAATGACTGAGACATTGGAATAAAAGTGGTATGTTCTTCAACTCACGATCTGCGGCTGTCTTGGTACGTGGTTTGTCTGCTCTGGGCGAACATGTCAAAATCATCCTCCGGCGGGGGTGGATTCACCGATGTCGGCACATTGCCGATTTGGCCCAGCGTGTTGCTGACACTCCCTCCAGTCATGCCTGGATGGGAAACAAAGTCAAATATTTCATAATTTTTCTGTATTTTTTTTTTTTTTTTTTTTGGGGGGGGAGGGGAATCATTGCCTTGAACATTCAAAGACCCATAATGACACCAGTTCTAGCATATCAAAACTTTAGAATTTGAGTACCTAGCACCTAAATTTTGTTTGAACACTTTCCTTCAAAAAAATGCCTGCTTGCTATCTTTGGTAATAATAACTTGTCACTTAGGACAAACCATTTGTAGTTGGCACTTTTTGCCTCTTGTCCAGAATGTACAAGGAACAGTCACTATCAGTCTCAATCACTACAAATTCTAATACTCTGTACCTGGTATGACCAATTTGTAGTTGTTCAATGTAAAAGTCTGAAAATCATCTGGAGGCCTCCTTTGATAATAAAAGGAGTAAAATTCATCACATAGAACTGGAGAGGCTTCACCAAATACATACCCAAAATATTTAAAGTTATGACAGTTACATGTTGTTATGAAGCAGAGATATCAGTTCTAAAGACAGAGTTTTTATGCAAATTAAATGGCAGTGATGATGTCTCAAGTGGAAGAATTAAAGACTTGTGCATTTGTTCTCCCCATGGTAAGCCACCTTCTGTACCCCGCATTCAACATTTGATACACCATATGTCCCCCTAAAAAATTACAACAGGACCTTCAGCAATGATAATTTTAAAAACAGTGAATCAATCAAAGTACAATTTCAGGGTATGAAACTATAACTCATTGCGCACATCTTACAGAAAACCCCATTCAATTTGCTTCAGTAGTCAAAGAGAAATGAGGAATTTTGTAGAGCATGTCAGAAATCTCTTCCCTCCAAGTTTTGTCTATTGTATTTTACACACAAGAGCATCCAAGTGCTAAACTTGGAAGAATCAGACTCATGACATGCTTTACAATAATCCACATTTCTCTGTGACCGCTTAACCAAACTGAATGGGGTTTTCTGCAAAATAGAGCTAAGATGTTATATTTCAAGATCCTGAAGTAGCATTTGAACAGTTTAATCCTATTGGGTGTTATCAATGCAAAAACCCGATAGTATTTTTTTTTTTTTTTTTTTTTTTTTTTTTTTTGGGAGGGAGGGACATACTGCACACTGAGCATGCTTACAAGACATCAGACACACCCCCATTACTATCATCCGGGTGCACACTTTGAGGTACGTATGATACTCACTGAGACCTGCTAGCTGATCTGCCAGTCCAGACGCAGGGGCAGGGGCGGGGTTGGGGCCAAGCTCTGGGTACGGGAGGCCATCGTAGGGCGGAGCTGGTGGCATCACGCCCCCCATAGGGGGTGCAGCGTGGACCGCTGGGGCAGCAACAGGTGCAACAGGCTCATCCACTCCAAAGTCTATCAGTGTTCCCGTGTTCTCCTCAGGGGGAGGACTTCGAGCATGCTAGAAGGTAAAGATGTAAAAGAGGTTGGTGAACAGTGGATCGTAGCACCGGACGCTTATTTTTTGTGGCTCTGAATTCCGTACTCAGAGGATGAAATTTCGGCCCAAATTAACACTAGTTATTCACAAAGTTCTAAAAATTACGAATTTTGCAAAACCGTGTAAATCATTCATCCCAATTTTTGGAAAATACACTTCAAGTATCTTTCAGCACGGTGTAAAATGGCATTAAAATTCCAGACACAATTTTTGTAATGGAATAATCAATGTTTTTCACATCTCTTTCTTGCACCAGAATCACAATTCATACCCACGATTCACCATACACATTCAAACTGAGTGCACGACAAGGAGAAAAGTGGCAAATGAGGCTCCAATTTGGGTGAAATGAATCGTGTACTGATATGTTTTTAATTTTGTGAAAGGTCACAACAATTGAGCAAGCAATTCAAACAGCTGACAAACATCCATGACTGTTAATGACTTTGGCAGCACACAATATAGTAAAAGCTAACTGGTCTGCATGACAACAGCAAATCCCTCATGCTACACAACGGGCAAACATGAAGAAAATTGCAAATAAAATTAGAGGTGGGCTATAGAGCAGAAACAGTATTAGCACTGGTTGCACAGTTACCATGCATCCTGAATGCACCAGCCACATACCGGTATCTGCATGACACATACATGTATAATGAAAGTTATTTGTATATTTCTTGTTGTATCATTGGTAGAAAAACCAGATTGATAACTAGAACTTGTTATTAAGAGCATGGTAGATAACATGACTTGAAAAAATGCAGAAAAAAAGTGAAAAAAATGGCAGTTGGGGTAGGGGTAAAGGACAAGGAAAATTTAACCCTAAATATGGGAAAAAGGTTAGTATCAAGTGGAAGATCTAGTTTTACGCTAAAATTATCATTATATTCCATTTCCTTGACCCCTAAAACATGGGGTTAGGTACCAAAACCATCACAATTGACCAAAATATAGCCGAGTTATAGCCAAAAATGTCTTTTTTAAGCCGAAACGGAGGCCATCTTGGATTTTTAACGATTTCGGCCGGGGCACCCTGGATTTCGCTTTTTTTTTTTGTTCTTTTTTTCAAAAATGGTGTCAGTAGGCACAAAGTCATCAGACTAGGGTGTGATGAGCATGTTCTGAAAATGTCACCCTCTATGGCCCACCTCTAATAAAATGACAATTATATACTTACCTTGAGATCAAAGATGTAAGATACATGTATAATATCATATAGTATATGCAGGGCTCGACACTAACGGTGGCCCGGTGGCCCGGGGCCACCAAAATTGAAAGTCGGGCCACCAAATTTCAAAAAAGGGCAAATTTGGTGGCCCGCTTCGGGCCACCAAATTTTTTTGAAAAGTACGTCAATTAATTCGTAACTTTTTGCGCCGGAAATTAGCAGTTACATTTGTTTAAAGGATGGATGAAAAGGACTGAATGAGTACCTGAGAGTGAGTGTTGCGAGTTTGTTGAGGTTTATTTATGAGTAGATGTATGTCCAACTTCCAATTCTTACTATAACTGGATAAAACTTAGATATTTGACTCATTAAAAAAAACAGGACTTTTAATGTTTTTTTATTGTTTTTTTTTTCGGGGCCACCAAATTTTTCTCTCGGGCCACCAAAAATTTGAAATTGAGGATTTTGGTGGCCCCATCGGGCCACCAAACAAAAAAGTTAGTGTCGAGCCCTGGTATATGACAGATGAAAGATATGCAAAAATTTATTTATGTGGTAGTTTTACATTGCTTGAAAGCTACCAAAATGTCCACACTGTGCAAGTTTCCATTTTTGCAGCAATACTTCTTTTACTCATTCTGGTATGATTATTCCCTATTATCTAATCCAATCACTTGCAAATTGTCCTAAAAGTCCTCCAGTACTTGGCACAGATGCTGTATAATAGCAATTCTTTTTTTTTTCTTATGTTGGAAGACATGTGCAATGCGTGCAGCACCATCTTAATTGCAATACCACTTCTACACACTTTTATACTGTTCAGTACATGCATCCTTCAAACAAGTCTATGGCAATGCACCACATAGGAGTACACATCTGGTTACATGTGGGACTAAGGACGAGTGGAGGCAATTAACTCACCACTGGCTGTGCTACAGGCATAGCAGGAGGCAGTGGCTGCGTCACGGCTGTGGGTTGGGGTGGCGGCACACCCTGGCTTTGTGATTGGGACGTGCGGTACCGCTCGTAGCGGTCGTAGCGAACAAACAGGTTGTTCAGATCGTCGTTAATTCTCAACAGCTCCCCTGAAGAATGAACAAACAAACACACAAATATCTTTGCCAAGGAATCAATACATTACATAGAGGAAGAGTTTGAAGAGTGTAAAATATCTGCACTGAGGTCTTACATGCAGAGGTCTGACAGTACTTGCAGAAAAAAGTCATTGCATTGGAATTCACAAAATACGTCTGAGAAGTGAGTTTTGGAAAGAAGGAAAATCTGAAATCAGATCACAGTCTGAACTCTCACATGCATGGTCACCTAAAAATAAATTCCTAAAGAGATATATGTTTACAAGAAATATATTACCACTACTATAGATTCATAAATGAGAGATTACATTTCTATCATATTTGGCATCCAAGGAAAACCTGCTTACTTCAGTCGAGTCTTTAAATTTTTCAAAAAAAAGGAGGGGAAGGGGGGTTCTGCTAAGACTCCAATCAGGGGTTTCGACTGGAAGATTAGCAACCTTTCACTCCAAACTCACACATGGTTTGTTTATCTACAATAAATGACATCCCTCTATTTACTATCTGAAAGAAAACATGTCACTGTCAATAAAACAGGCCAACTAATTACAAATCAAGTCACCTTTCCTTATTTCCAAAGATTTGTCATTACAATCTACTACATTACAGTATCTTTGGTCTGACAAGGTGGTAGGACCTGGAATGTTCCACTGCATTCCAAGGGGTGATGAGGGGCAGAGAAATATCACGGAACCTGTCACAGGTTCCGACTGACATGTTTTAAAAGCAACCTCGTTTGGTAATCTTACCTGTAACTTCTTCATGGCTGACCTCTGACAAGAGTTCAACGACCCTCTGCTGCATGACACGGCAGGTTTGGTTGAGTTCCTGGAATTCATGTTAAAAAAAACCAACAACACCACCAAATAAGGAGAAAAAACAAAACAAACTGAAGAGTGATTTGAATGACAGTTTATTGCGATCATGCCATTGCTTGCAAGCAGAAAGGAAGAAGACAGCTGGAGAATATGACCTACAATGATTTCAACTGCTTAACTTTATGACCAAACATCAAGGCTTGGTTTGAGTTTCTGGGAATTATAATACATAAAGACACATACACACAGACACACACACAGACACACACACACACACGCATGCACAGCAATAATGATATAAAAGCAATTATCAGAACAGGGATCAATGGCTTTTGTGAATGAAATATGTGAAAAAACACAGAAGAGTGTATAACACTTTCCCGCTCCGGATTATATATATATATATCTTTTTTTAATATCAAACAAATATACTCTGGATATCACATTGATTGAAATCCAGGAAGAAGAAGGCCAATTGGCTACTCAAAATACAGCTAAAGTTGTTACTTAGAAAAATTGTTGCTACATATTAAACACACATTCACTTGTTTTCCTCTTATTTCACCTCTGTCTATCTACTCATCTATCCATCCATCTATCAATCTATTGATCTATCTATCCATTCATTATGCCAACTGACCAGACACCTATCTATCTACCTATTCTATCTATCCATCCATCCATCCATCCATCCATCCATCCATCCTTCTATCTACCTACATGCATTTGCGGGTCTATATATATTCATCTACCCACCTATGTATATTAACTCTTTATGAGCCAAGTTCCTACATCCGACTCGGTTGATGGCACGCCAACTTCGCATATTCTGCTCAAACTCACAAACCCGCCTACACCGATCGATAAATTGTCAAATCCCGCAGCACAATGAAAGCGTTTCTCGTGATTCCATTCCTGTCACATGCAGCTTGCATTTTGTGTGATGCTTAACTATCAAGGGGTGTTCCTTACTGGAATTGCCAGTGCATTCTTAGTTTCTATTACTGTTTTGTGTGCAAAAGTCATGCCTCTTATACAATAATGTAGCTACTGGTCATTTGAAAGAACAGCAATCATACATTTGTCTTACAATTTCCATCAAAGTAAAGCTTGACTTTCTCGCTAACACTTTGTTCATTGTTTGTCAAGCGTAACAGAAATCTATAAAAGTTACATAGATTTTAAAAACAGAACGTTTTCCCAAAGCAGGACTACATTGCTGTCTCAGAATAATGTGGCACACAGCGGGTTAACACCATGGCGCAGAAAGAGTTAACTACTAGAGTAGTTAACTCTTTCTGCGCCATGGTGTTAATTATACTACCTCCTATTTTTATTTTATTTTGCTTGCTTTTTGTATGCTCATGGTTCCACATTTATCAGAAACAAGGCCAACCTGTAATAGCTCCAGATCATCTTGGCTCTCCTGGCCGGGCGTCATCTCCGTCAGCATCTCCGACATCACTCTGATGTTGCCTAGCACCAGGTCCAGGTCCCGCCTCAGTTTGGTCATCTGGTTGCCACCCATGCCCCCTGCGCTGGTGGGGGCTGCATTCTGGGGGGCCTGGGGTGGATACTGGCTTGGGGCCTGGGGCGGGTACTGGCCCGGGGCCTGGGGCGGGTACTGGCTTGGGGCCTGGGGTGGGTACTGGCCCGGGGCTTGGGGCGGGTACTGGCCCGGGGCTTGGGTTGGGTACTGGCCCGGAGCCATAGCTGGAGGAGCGGGCTGCGTTGGCTGGATGAAGAAAGAAGGGCGCAAAGAGTGTTGTTTCTCTCACACAATTTTACCATTGATACCATGGCTATGTCACAATTAAACAATGTACACATTCAGTTTACACAGAAGCGACATCTGGCAAACTTAAAAGTCTATTGAACATTAGGAAAAACACCCCCCCCCCCAAAAAAAAAAAAAAAAAAAAAAATCATCATATTTTTAGTTCATTGGCTTGTCTAAGTCAGTTATTATGCATGAAAAAGTCACAAGCGGTAAAATTTGGTGTGTTAAGCCATTTGAAAGTTATCTTGTTAAAGAAGGAAAAAAGTCACATTCTAATAACATCCATAAATATGAATTATATTTTAATTAAAATCTACAAAGAAGAACAAACATAAGTCTTGCACAAGAGCCCAAGTCTTGGCATTGATATTATTTCCTTCCAAATAGTCAGAGCAGAGGTTGATAATATTGTAGGGCGATTCAATGGAACAAGTCATGTATGCTATTAGATATTAGGACAGCAACTCTTGCTAGAATGGCAACTTCCTGAATCAACAGGCAATCAGGAAGCTGGATTCTTGTCATTACCATGACAATTACCATTCCAGGAACGGTTGCTATCATATCAACTTTTCATGAAATGGGGCCCTGATTCATGACTTTAACAAAATTCCATTTGCCAAGCTTAAACAGTTGTCGAAAAAAATGAATGAAACATGAGAAAATATTCTTTAACCTTTCTGTTGGTACTCAAGCACCACAGGTATCACATTCTGGAAAACACAAATACAATGATAAGTTGCAAAAAATATGATTTTCTTGTGTCAAGATATAAAAGGCTACTCTATGTGCAATGCTTGCGCAGGTAAAAAAGCAGTCTGTTGCTCTCCTATTACTGGCGGAGTTGGATATGCTGCACATCTCGCTGGAAATGGTCCAGATTTGTACAGCCCTCTACCTCCTGGGGCAAAGAGTTCCAGACGCCCATGGAGTCTGGGGAGAAGGAGTGCTGGAAGGTGACATTTCTTGCAAAGGGACTACCGGTACAGTAAAACCAGAAATTTCCCTGTGCTTGAAACTTTCGCGAACTTTGCATGGAGCCAGGATTCACCAAATTAAAGTGCATGCACCGTGTTTTTTGTTTTTTTTCTTACACAATGCACTGAATGCCAAGTGATAATTTGCGAAAGTTTCATGCCACGCAAAAGTCAGTCAGCTCCGATTCGCAAAAGTTTCATGCTGTAAAATATTTCTGGTTTTACAGTATCATGAACTTTTGTGTGTGCCCTCTTAACCCATTGAGGACGGTTTGATTTTGCTATAACACACATTTCCCATAGAAGCCTGCCCGAGTATACTTCGGACTCGTCCTTAACGGGTTAACGTAGTGACTGTTGCTGCTCGTTAGTATGCCATGGGGATTAAACACTTCGGGAACATCAAAGCGCTCTATAATGACTACAGGACAGTATTGTGTGATGTGCTTTAGGAGAGCGCTCACACACACACCCCACGAGAAAATCTGTCCCACCCTACCCCTCACATTCCACCTCCCCCTTAAATCCCCTCCCCCTCCCTCTCACGTCCCTTTCAAACTCCCCTCACATTCCCCCTCCCTCTCACATTCCACCCTCCCCACTCCCCTCATATTCCCTATCCCCCTCCCCCTACCCTCACATCCCGTTTCCCCCCCCTCACATCCCCCCCCCCCTTATATCTACCTGTCTGGTTGGTGGCGGTCTGCTCATGGCTGGGTCCACCTCGGGGGTCATTCTCTGGGGCGTCCTGATGGGGGACAATTTTGTTGTCTTTGTTGTTGTTGCTGCTGTTTTGTTTTTGTTTGTTTTTTTGCTTTGCATTTTTTAGTCACTAGGAGATGTCCTGGAAGGCATAACTCACGCATAAAGAAATGCATTCCCTGAAATGTATGACAAACTGTTTCACTGAGGCAAAATCCCATTTTATCAGTAATAATCTCCAAATGTGAAAAAAAAAAATCAAAAATGTACAAGAACGACAGAAAATTGAAAGTGTTTCAAGATATTCATTTATAGGGCAATATAATGGTAACACCATCTGAAGTTCACAGGCTTGTCTTATGCTCTTTGAACTCATGCAGCATTGTGTTTTCAGCTCACAGAGTGAGGTCTGCCCCTGGGGCGGGGCCAATGGGTGGAAACAGATAGTGACAGTGTTCAAATTCATGAAATTCTTCCATCGAGAAGTTTTAATTGCAACTGATTGACAATTTGCCCTACATCAACGTAAATAAGCACTGTATTGATCAGCATTTTAGTAGTAGCCATGAATAAAATTCATGGGCGTACCTACTCGAGTAGGATTCAAACCTACAACCTCTTGATCACCGGACAGGCGTCATCTCCACTAGATCACTGAGCTTTCGCCTGACAGCAAGTGTTGGTTCTAATCCTTATAGCATGCAGTGGGTACTGCATAATTATTCAAATTCATGAAATTCTTTTTGATGTAGGGCAATTTGTCAATCAGTTGCGACAGTGTTCAAGCACAGCTAGGACCTGTAAAAAAGTGGTGACCAATAGGAGACAGGTAGAGGTTACTGACCTGGACGATGGTCGGTGGGTTCTGGCTGGGCTGGATGACCTTCACCAGCTCCTTGCAGAACTCCTGTTTGCAGACCAGAACATGGAAGCGATGCTGGCAGTTTTTAACACACGTCTCCAGGACCTTTGGGTTTGATTTGGAGAAGAACAGAAGTATTATGAAAATCTTGTCGACAGAATTCATCTATGTGTATGTATGTATGTGTATGTGTATGTGTATGTGTATGTGTATGTGTATGTGTATGTGTATGTGTATGTATGTGTATGTACCCACATGTACACACCTGTATGTGGGTACATACTGTATAAGTGGAAATGTTTGTATATTTCCCGCGAGCAGAAACCAGCGTGAAAATAAAAACATGCCAATATTTTTGAACGTCAGATGTTTAACTAGTATACATGTATCTTGATTCCACAGAACTGAAAACACACGAAATTCATCTCGCCCAGACAAGCAAGATAAATTACTCTGAGAAAATAACCACTCTTACAGTTATGTATTCATATATATTTCATAAAGGGATATAAAACTGCATACCTTTATATTTTCATGACAAGGAGGATTTTTCAAATTAATGCAACATAATATATCTCGTGCTTTTAAACTCTGATTATACAAGTTGCCTGCTATATGTGATAAATCGATAAGAAGCCAAAATGTTGCCTATAGACACATCTCTCAATGTGTACAAGACAAGGCAATACTTCTGTTTCCATGGAGACAGGAATATTGCCTCATCCATGATATGTGTAAAGAGAAGTGTAAAGAGAAGTGTAAAGAGTACCAAAGTTTGATGTCACAACCAGTCATCGCCATGGAAACTGGTTTTAAACAACCTTACCTGGCCCTAGTGTTTATGCGCACACCTGCTTCCAAGTTATACAAACAAATGAGTATGACATCATTACTTTGGTACTGTAAGATGGGAAATTGCTTACTTTGTTTGTTTGTTTGTTGTTGTTGTTGTTGTTGTTGTTCAAGGGCTTCACACTAACATCCTATTCTGTTGTTCTGGTTTTAAACTACAAAAAATTACCCCTTTCGATATCACCTTTAAGATCCACAGTTGCACGATTCTGAAATCATGTAACTTCACATACTCAATAATGCATTTTCTCTTTCAATTAAAATAAGTCTATACCAAATACAGACTTTGTATAACTAAGTTTGTTAATTAGACGCAGAGGTACCATCTGGTATGAGAATAGCATTCATTAGCTTGAACCCTCTAAAGGTCACCTTGAAAAACTGTGCAGTATGCTATCATGAAACGATTAACAGAATATCATTACAAGTAGATGTTATACCACACACCACACATTAAATATCTTTAAATACTAATCATGTTGCCAAATGGGGCTATCATTTCACGCTACAGTGATCTAATTTCTATTCCAGATCCCCCCCCCCCCAATATTTCATAAAATGATAGAGACGTCTGTGAAAAGACTTTGAAAGGTTTGATAGGTTAATTACGCTGGCATAAACCACATGATCTCCTCATGTACGAGGAGAAACATGCCGTGTATGGCAAGACTCCTGAAACCATCTTCAAGTTTCAACTCTGCTTGACAGTTGTCATGGCTGAACAATATCTGTCGCATCATTCTTTTTTTGAGATGCAAATGGCACACTAAAATAACGATAGCGTGCAATTAAAGCAGGTTTAGTTTTCAGTTTAAATGCAAATGATGTTTCTCATCACAACATAAGAGAAGATTGGGGTTGTTTGAATATGAGGCAGAACTAATTTAAAGCTATGATTGGACTACAGTATGTCTATCTTTTCTACGGAAATGTATGCATTCGCAACGTAGAGCAAGTACTGAATCCTTGATATGGTGATATGCTATGCATTTCAGCTCTTGCTAAATGCCATTGAAAGCCCTGAAGAAGGTTACCATAACATCATTAGAATATCTTCTTCCTGTTGATTATTCTTTTTATTTTTATTTTTTTTTTTTTGCTTAGATTTTGCCTTCTCATCAGACAGCCTTTGCATCTAGGGGAACTACAACTTACACAATCCTCTATTGGTGTCAAAAAGAAACATATGTGGTGATAAGCACAATCAGGGTATGCAATCATGACTTTCTCACTTTAAAAAATTGTAACTTCTAAAGGAATGCACCAACTGACTTAAAAATTCACATGCAGCATGCCAAGACATCAGTAATCACATGTGGTAAGACAATAGCTAATTTCTTCTCATTTACTGTTAATTATCAAAGATTAATTACCAAAAAAGTCCCCCCAAAACCCACGTAATGCGTCAAAAAAAGCGTTTTACAACTTACGTAAAATCAAGATTTGAGGTCCATATTTTAAGTCTACCCCTATGTGTTTGGTATCAAATTAATGGATTTTTTCCTGGCATTGCTTGCATGCAATAAAAAACAGTGGTTCTTTCAGCTGGAGAAAGTTATAAGGTCTGAAGTCCCATCCTGGTAGGAGTGTAATGCTGGCTTATTTTTCTGACATTGTGACCTTTTAACCCATGCTGTACAGCTATACATGGAGAAACAGCTTATATTTCTGCTTTTCCTGAAAGTACTGAAGACACACTACAATATGGTGCGCTGTTTGCCAATAAATGTTCAGCCAGTTTTGAGTTTTGAGCCATTTTCAAATGCTGAGTAAAATAAGTGCAGCCGTTTTTCAGTATTTTCAGTGAGATACACATGTATATCCTAATTTGAATCTTTTCCCCTTATTGAATATCCTCGTTTTTTTAACCATGAATTGTACATGTAGAAATCTATTGTGTGAAAACTTTAGCAAATTTGAGCAATAGGAACTTATTTTTCTATATTTTTACAAATTGCTGAGCATAAAAAAGTGCGATACACGCCCATGTTATACTGCATGAAGGTCATATGATAAGTGTTCAGTGTTCATATTTCAATGCTTGTTCAATTTCTTAAGATATCATAAGCAAAAACATAGTATTTTGGCTTAATATGTCATTGTTTGAGTGTCACAGCTTGGATATCAACTCAAGTCATCATAAATCTCACATTCATTCTTCTATCTGTGTTTACAAATATGAGAATTGATCCAAACACTGAGCGCACATTCAAGGTCAAACTGTACAGATAATTTTTTGATGAAAAATATAATATTTTCCAAAGTACCAGCCCTAATTTCATAAAAATTTGTAATAATGGCCACTGTATGTCTGTTACCTATTCCTGAAAGTTTCGCCTCTTCACTCTTTGGCAAAAGTGAAATATGATAAAATATGTAAAAGTGGTTTTATTTGAATTCAAAATAATGCCTACAAAATTGATCATCCATTTCGAGAAGTGAAAATATGAAATTCATTCATATTTTGTGATATGTCATGGCTATGTGCTGGTGGTGAATGAAAGGGATATTTATCAGGAATATCTAACAGCAATATCAGATGAAAAAAACATTCTCCTTTTTTTAAATGAATTTTTCCAATATATTAGTCATTTCAATGTAATTCGACACCCCTAATTTAAATGCTAATTTATGTGCAGTTTAATGCAAAATTTTGACTCTTTCTTTACATGAAATGAAAATTTGAACACTCAGCTACAACAAACAACAAAAAAAGCATTTTCACCCAGTTTTTTCATTTTTGCCCTGCTACACAATTGCATACCCTGATTGTGCTATTGACCATGTACAAATGTGGAAACACAAGAAAAGTAATCTAGACCATAAAAAACTTCTGCTTTGAAATCTCCATTGCAATGTCTGCAGGGTAATTTTCATATTTATTATTAGAACAAATGTTTGGGATTCTACCTACAATAATTTAAATACAATGCACATCTCTCTCCCATTATCCCTCCAATCTTCTCAACACCACCCCAGCCCCCAGCCCCCTCCCCCAACCCCCACACCACACCCCTACCCTCATTCCCCCTCGCCTCGCCACCACACACACACACATGCCACTACGATGAGAGGGGGAAAATAATGCCTGGATACCAATCTGTAATCTTAATCAAGCAGGAAACGCGTCTGTGACTCACCCACTAAAAATTAAAAACATAACATCCATCTTCTCAAAAGTCTGTTACTATGACCTCTTCTTGTGCCTCGTGTAATTCTCACTGCATGTATCTATTAATACGCGCTCTAATAATAAAGAGAATTAGGCCAACTAACTGCCCATAATAATTCAATGGCAGGGCATTGATATGCAATAACTACACACCAGTGCTACTTTTGAATAAGGCAGAAATACCCTTGCACGCTAGGGAAGGAGTTAGATAGGAATGTGCATGTCTTCGATGATGCAGGAGAAACGAGCAAATTTTCAGAAAATATGAAATTATACATGTAGACAGTGCAAATCCCAAGTAATTAGCACTGTTAAAGGTACTGTTTACCATTGGGAGCAGTGATTTGAAAAATGTTTAAGTTATCACATTTGACGCATATACAATGTATGTGTAGGTTGGTTGTATCACAAAACATCCTATCATATAAAAATTCTCAATGAAGCCTAAAATACAAGGAGATATCACTATTTTTCTCACTAAACCATAAATGTAGATCATGGTTTAGTTTAGAAACAGTTTTATTATAACTGTTGTTCACATTTTGTATCTATACCGCATATTACAAATACAATACTCAACATCGATTATACTGATGAACTTTTTTACACGGGTTGTTTCTATCCCTAGCTCACATTTCTGAACTATTCTGAAGTACTACAATTGAGTTTTTGTTTCATCTGCAAATGGTAAACTGCCTTTAAGAGGAGCCTTCTGCAACAAGGTCAGGTCAAGCTGTCAATTACATATTTTCATGTTGGGATAGATGTACTCAAATGCAAATATTAGATCTACACCCATTTTAATACAACGTACCTGCCAGGTTCTTTTGGAATATATGTTGGGGGAATTTTTTCTACCAAAAGCAACATTTTATGTGCCCCAGTGATCAACAAATAAATGCTATTAACATTGAGTTAGGTTGAATCCTGCAAAGAGATCTTAATCTGCTCATTGCTCATTGTGTTACTATAGTGTACTTAAAAGAAAAATATGCCTGTTTGTTATTTTACCCAAATAAAAGAAAACTGCTACAAACGTGACCTTTTCTAATATATATGTTTTGGATGTCTCTGTACATTAGATAGGGGAGACAACTAAAATGACAACTTAAACATACCATGTACACTGTCAAGATACACTCATCCACGATGTAGAGATTGTACGGCAAAGAATACTCACCGTCAGACTGAACATAACTTCCTTCCATTTCTTGTTGCCAAATAACCTCTTCTTCAATGCTTTGATTGCATCCTTGGCACTGACAGGTGATCATAGATCCACACACACACAAAAAGAAAAGGTAGAATGTTAGAATTTGATTATCATCCACTACTAAAACATCCACACAGGCTCAGTGACTGATGTAATGTAATGTAATGGAAGTACACCACAGACCTGTTGGTATTATAACCCAACTCTTTCAGGGTGTGGCATATCAACAAGCGGAGTTGAACAATCTTACACAACACCTGCCGATACTCTCAATGCGACTGCAATATATTTCTTCCTCTTTGAGCACTTTTAGCCGGCTTACATACATTCATACGAGGTGCTGTCTCAAAAGGCTCATGGTTGCCATGACAATGCTCCTCAAGGCTGCTTACATGACGTGATTTGCATAGAATCATCTGGGAGACGAGACAGCAAGGCTCTATAGCCACAACAGCAATTAAGGGCAATCGCCTCCATCGCAATGAATGTAACAGCTCTTGGCAGTTTCAGGTGGGGACAATAGATAAAATAATTATTTCAGTTGATACCAGACACACAAGAACAACATGCATAAATTGTATGGATAGCTACTCAAATGTCAGCTACAGTATTTAGGGCTAAAACATAAATCTACTTTACTTTTGTGAGAACGGTCACCTGATTAAAACAAGAATATAAGAAAACAGCTGCATGCCACAGTATTCAAATTGAATAATGAATCAATAAACGCTGAAAAGCAGTTAACAGTATTGTCTTCAATGTATTTCATGTATGGATGAGGCAGATCGGCAAAGGCTATGGCCAGGTACTTTTGTAATTCATCGTGCGGGTCAAATTTCATAAGAGAAATATTGGTAAGT
Source organism: Diadema antillarum (assembly GCF_040938485.1). Classification (NCBI taxonomy): domain Eukaryota; kingdom Metazoa; phylum Echinodermata; class Echinoidea; order Diadematoida; family Diadematidae; genus Diadema; species Diadema antillarum. The sequence goes on along the minus strand of NW_027271755.1, from coordinate 1,178,257 downwards.
CTGTATTTATGCAGTATATGCAGTGCACTCCCGTTTTACCAAAACAATGAACACGATTATAACAAAATTCTCGTAACAATGCATTAAAAATTCAGGTCCCCAAATTTTCATCTATACAGATCTATTTTTATACAATTTACTGTTCGCTTTAACAAACCGAACGGCGAGAACATGCTTGCCGAAACGTCGGGATTGGGTAGGCCCTTTTCAGGGCCACTCACATACTCCAGAAAGAATACGTGGTGCACTGTGAAGCCTTCTACCACCCAACGTTCTACCACCACGGAAGCCTTCAAAGATGTCAAAATTTTGATATTTTACATTCCAGGAAACCACTGGTTCTGAGGACTTTGATATAATGGGAGTTGACTGTATTTTGTGATTTTGTGATTTTTACCGACATTCTGGAAATTAACAACACACACACAAATAAAATTTAAAAAAACGCCTCCTGTAACACAAATGTGCTGTATATTGTCTCCACTGCGGGAAATCACTCATATCATTTCTCCTGAAAAGGGATGACTAATTTCTCAGTTCGTCACTATGGTTCTCGATTGAAAATTCAACCACTTGCCAAATTGCCAAACAAATCTCAATTCACTAAATAAATGGCATGTATAACATTCAGTTGTACTGGTCATTTTTTTTTTTTTGAAATCAATCATAACAACTGCCATTATAATTGAAAGCTGTGACAACTTCATTGCCATTTGGATATATTTCATAAAATACATCATAGGGGAGACTACACAACTCCCATTAAAACTCCTCAACAGGGCAAGCACAAATTCTTTGAATTGGATGAGAATATCAGCAAGGGCAGATGCCAGTGCATGAACATCCGACACGTTTAGTCATCGGCAGCAGAGAGCCAATTCAAATTCCATCACTCTGCAGTTGCCATCATTGGAAGCATTTGTGAGTACAATCTGGCCTGTTCACAGTGGCCACAGCAGGGAAAGCAGACTACATGTAACTACAATGTAGTAACCCTTTCCATGCCAGGGACTTTGGACAGTGTGTACAATGCTATGGGGCTTTTCTATGCCAATTGACACTCAAAGCACACAGAGGGTTACAGGTAATTTCGGCTGGCTATCTCATAGACTCATTCTTCTCCACCGACTTTGACTTTACCTCCAACAGAATGTCATTGTGTGCGTTTCAGCCCTCTCCTAAGGCGCACTTTATCGCATCACACCCACGACAGAGGCACGCTCTCGAATGCTTCTAAAATGTTCCATTCCGCACTACTGTAAAAGTGGAAATTTTTCGCGGTGTTTAAATTTTCGCACATTTCATGCAACCCGAAACTAGCACGAAAATAAAAGCACGCAAAGAATTTTTGCTTGCCATATGTTCTAGTACATTGTAGTTGATGTCTTGATTCCGCGGAATTAAAAACATGTGAAACTCTTCTTACCCCGCTGAGCGCGAAAAATTAGTTGCGCAAAAATACCCACTTTTACAGTAAACTGAGCCAAAAGTGAACCACTTCCCGATGTGCTCTATTAAAAGCATACAAAAACTGTACCAGGAGTTGACATGCGAAGAATGTGCATAACACACACAAAAAAATGGTACATCATAATGCAAAGGGTTCATTCCTTTGTTTGGGACGAGTTCGAGAAATGTATGTAGCAGAAGTGTGCCAGGTGAATGACCCCACCACTAAAAAATTGTGTGACCCTCACTAAAAATAACTCACGAGGTATGCTTTCTTCACAGAGTGCTTGAATGCTCCAAATTTGGCATAGTATGGCACAGTATGCATTGGATCGATTTTGCTTTGGTTTACTTTTGAAAGCTCGAACGCGGCTATTGTTCCACCACATTCCAAGAAATACTTGCAAATAATTATGTTCATGTTGTCATCATCAAATTAGCACCTCTGAATTTCATCAAAAAAAGCCTTATAAATACTGAAAAAAAAAGATTCAGTTGAACTGGTGTAGTTCATTGAATCTGCACAAAATCAGAGAAAAAAAGCCAAAAATTGCCAATTTGAAATGGATACAGAAACATCTAAAGCTAAAAAGTGTTGCCAATTTGAGAATCAGTTCTAAATTCAGCTATAGAGAGGCTTTTCAAAGTCTGCAACTGAAACAAACAATTGTCACTAGTAGTATAAAAAACAAAGGGCTTAATTAAACTAGTTGTATTTCATTTCTCTACCATATAAAGCACTACCCATGAATACCAAGTAGTAAAAAAAGCACAAAATCACAGATACAGTCAGACCATTAAGTTATGTTACTCCCGCACGCACTGCACATGGGGCTGCTTCATGCGGTGGATCCGTACGCGGCCGTACAGATTCGTACGCAGGCGTTCGGATCCGCACGCGGACGTACAGATCCGCACGCGGGCACACGACTACGCACGGGCGCATACGGGGGCGCACGGAGCCATACGCACCCATGCGAAATCGCACGAACCTGCACGCAACCGCACGAAGCGGCCCCGTGCGCAGTGCGTGCGGGAGTAACATTACTTAATGGTCTGACTGTATATAACATGGTTTCTGAAACGTACGTAATATGTTTTAACCAGCTAGCTGTGCACAGGTGACTCATGAATTTATACGTCTGAATGCTAATGAAACGATGTAAAGTGAAACAATGTAATGAAACGACATATAGTGAAACGACAGTTAGAGCATCATTTCGAACTAGAACTCGATAACGAATCAGCATTCTATCATGTCCATTATGTGCCTGAACATACGGCGACCATAGATAGACCTAGGCGGGGCTTAATGGAAGCACGCACAAAAGGTGACCCCACAGCTCTCACTCATGACCATAACAGCATGCGCAGTGAGAAACTGCACATCTATACAATGTTTTTCAGAATGGTCAAGATTACACACTGTAGCATCTGAACGGTCTGTAGGCTATACGATAATTCTTTGTACACTGCTTCTTTATCAAGTATTGGCATAAACTGGCTTGCATTTGAACAGGGGGGCAATTCCACGGTATGTAGGACACAGATGCCGAAAATTCAAAATGATATTTGTTTCAAACACCATACATTTTCAGACAATACTTGAGTTGAAGTTTTAAGAATCAGTATTTTTTTCAATAAAAGCGGCCATTTTGATTTTCAAAATGGCTGCCAAAATATGCCTATAACTCAATGGTGAGAAAGAGTGTATTGTCACATAATTTACCCTCTGTATATCCACTTTACTAGTACTCTAAACAACAATCTTTTATATGTATGCAGTTACCAGACATGTCTTTTACCACATGATAGAAAGAAAAAGCTGGTTGCGTTAAAGAATTTCATAAAAACTTTTAATTAGTTTGACAATGATGGATGTAACGTCAGTTACCAAAAACAAGGAATTTTTAACTTTATTCATCAAAGAAAGTGAGCTGTATGATGTAACTTAGGATTTCTAATGTATGCCCGTATGCCTTCCTTTCAATACCAGAAAATAAGGATACTTGGCATACTGGAGAGTCAAATTAACACATCAAAATGTGTAACGTCAGTTACCGAAACGTCATATACCAGTATGTAACGTCAGTTACCATGACAGTAATTATAACTTAGGCAAATTTTTTGACTTTAGGCCATTCAATACACCTGGGAAGTCAAAGGTTATCAACAAAGAGCAGCAATCCCTTTGATAGGGAATGATGTCATCACCATGGTACACTGTATGTCCATGGATACATTTTTTGTGGTTCATTTTATCTTATTCATTTATTTATATTTTTTTGGTGGAGGGGGCTTTAGCTTTTGATTTTCGGTTCAGCACAAGTTTAAGGTTAAATCATCTGGAAGTTTAGGTTTACCACATGCAATATATAATGCACTCAAATTACTATACAGTACATTCACAGTCCTACGGGACGATAAAGCTACCAAATTTGTAGGCCTAATCAATTATGTGGTTGCATGGTAACCACCTTTTTCTATTAAAAAGCTTGTGTACAGCTGTATACCAACAGTTTCATAATCTTTACTAATGACTACTTTTGCTAGCATTTTTCTTCTTTTTTTTTCTGGAAGCTTAGTGAAGTTTCTACCTCAATGCAAATGCAGGAAGAGATATATTTCTTCACTTGCACTTATATGTTTGGTTTAGTTAATATGGCACATCTTGAAATGGTACATAAGCAGGCCTGACATAAGGCATGTACTGTCATTACTGTTTGAAACTAACACTGATGTTGCTCAACGTTTAACAATAATGTTGCTCAAAGTGAGAGGTGATTCTAGAGTAAAATAAAAAAACTGTTCATATTTGTTGATTACTTTATTTCATTCATGCAGGGACATTTGTGTAATACATGATAATTATGAACAGGAAGATTCGTTTATATTGATCTTAAAATTCTTTCATTGCAAAGTCCTATTTCTTGGTATCTGGGATGTATTTGCAAGCCTTGATATACCAGTGAAAAGGAAAAGAAAAACAATTACATTCCTTCAAGCAAGGAATAAACAAATGCCCCTTTGACCAAAAAAGCATGCTTCTTCTTCACAGAAAAAATATTAAAAGTGTAACACTAATCATATAAATCATTATTGATAATGGAGATCATTTTGTTATTTGTGACCCTAACAATGCCTTGAGGGAGAAGGAGTAAAATAAAGAAAAGAAGAAAGAATATATCACAGTGGATTTCACTTAAATACTTTTATTTGTATGTGTTTTTCCCCATGACCTGAAAGATATGGTTTTTTTTTTCACACACAAAAATATCTGTGTTTTGTGTAGTACTGCAGGGCATTATGGGTGGGGTACTCTAGATAGAAACTTTCCTGTTCATAAAAAAAAAACCAAAAAAACCCCTTAGTTATGTCAATATTAGATACTTGGAACTGCTGAATCTAAATGGCTCTGTGTAATCATAACTGTTGAATAAAATTTCAATCTTAAGATAAATGTCAAGAAATATCCTCTGGTGCATTTACATTATTTTTGCTCAACTGTGCTATGGCATGGGGGGGGGGGGGAGCTTGCCCCCTAAGGGCCCCACCCCATTTGTGCCTTTAGATTTTGTTTTAATTTGTTGCTAAGTAAATGCCTCGGATTGTTACTGGTATACTGCAGCAGTATAATAACCTGTTAAATAAGTTAGTTCTTTGTAAATCCCATAGCAAAAGTATATGTAACGTCAGTTACGTAACGTCAGTTACTGACATGTTTCCCTTTAAGTTTTCATTAAACACAAAGAAAATGGACTAATGTTTCATTTCATTTGGGTATTTGTAATTGGTGAACCAAGCTATGATTCCATATCAAACAAATCACTCTGAAAGGTCAGAATTATAAGATATCACAAAACTATTCCTAATCATGATTTTCCATGTGTAAACCCTATAGCAAATGTAAGCGTAACGTCAGTTACGTAACGTCAGTTACCGTCATGCCTTCATTGAAATTGGCATGGTGCTAAAAGGAAATATCTAAAGTGCACATTATTTTGCACACCTGTTCCCAAGAACCAAGGTATATTGCCATATAAAGCACATAAAGTTTAGAAGTCAGGGACATGAGATATTTCCATTTAAATCTACTCCATAATTTCCCATGTCCTTTTTCCGTAACGTCAGTTACCGACACATTTTCACTTGCTATGTGATGAGAAATGCAGTTTGAGAGAAAAACTTTCCACCTATTTCTTCATTCTCATGAACTCATTCATCAATGCTAATTACAAGCCCCAGGTGCTTTCATTCACAAAACTACAACATAAACAATTTCATGAAAATCCTTACGCGTAGCGTCAGTTACCGTGGAATTGCCCAGGGGGTAAGTGTATGTGTACTCACCCTTCATCTGTTTCATTGATGATGTCTGTGATTTCCATGATCAGACCCCAATCCTCTGAGGCTTGGCTCTCACTGGTGGCCCTCTCTGATCAAAGACAAAGAACAACAACAACAACAAATTATTATCATCATTTTTCTAATGAAATTATTTTCGTTCCGTTTTGAATTGTTCCATTTCAAGTGTATTCATAACCTTTTTGTACAGATATGTTATCTATTGTTCAATGAAAATATTTTTAAAAAAGCCCACCTACAATGATCAATACAATACTCTCCATTAACTGGGTATAGTGCCTAGCAGAGCATTGATTACCTGATTTATAAAGCAGAGTACCTGATTTTCAAAAGTGCAGTACTGTACTTTAGTTTTCAAGAATACAGAACACTGATGCTAATGATGTTGAAATGGACAGTAACAACAGTCATTACTACACTCCTAGTAACAGTGATATACACGAAGCAACAATAATAATGATGATGATCCAGCATGTTAATGATGATAACAATGATACTGAAATTGCCTTCATTATCAAGAACGATCTTCAACTAAAACAAACATGATATTGACAATTATATATGTAATATTATATATACATAATATAATATATATAATATATTAAATTATGTCAATATATGCATCATTATGACACACCACAGATTAATCCATACAAGATGTAGCATGCCCCTAAATTTCAAAACACATAGTGCAGGAAATGTTGATAACACAGACCATACTGTACATGATTTGTGACCGTGCATCACAAAACCAGCAAAACGTTACATGCCAAGATTTTACGTGAGGACTCATTATGAGTGAAAATATGGACAATCCTAGTCAGTTTTCAGTATACAGAATTTTCTGAAAATCTTGTGCAATGCTTCTTTTACATAATGTGTACATTTGGGATCATATTTGTCTTTATGGAACACTATTCTTTTTTTGGAGAAGTGTGATAAGGTATTTTTCAGAGGCTCTGTTTTTTTTTCTCAAAAACCCATTACACTCTCTTCACTTTCAACTTTAATAACTTTTGAACAGATAATGCTAACTGCTTTGAAAGTTGGTAGGGTCATGACCAAAAGAGTGTGCAAAATTTCAGCTTGATCTGTTTATCCCTTCACTGTGGTTGCCCTGGACTTTTACACCCCACTCTATGTTCTCTTGCTTGCACAGAGCACAGCTTAGTGAGATTATCTGAAGACTTGAATAACACCCTAAACTTCAAAGCCTCTTATTTCAGTATGCACTTCTTAAGGGTGTGTATTTTCCCCCCATTAAATGGATAGGGAAGTCCAATTGCATTGAGATACGTACATCATTTCAAAGCTTGGAGTCTGCTCTTCCAGAATCTGTCCTAAACTGAAAATCCATGTATGGCGAATTTTTGTTGGTTTTGTGATGCAGGGTTTCATTTGTACTTCACTTTAAATACTAACTATCAGTTATAGTTACAGCCCTCACTTATGAGCTACACTGTACAACTATTGACGAGAAATGGCTATTGCCAATTCAATTCACAATTCACATGTCAACACATTAAAACCCGATTCAGAGTCAGACTTGTGATGACTGTATGAATTTTCTTCTTCTATAACACAGTCTACATAATACATATATATATGTGACATTCATTTTGAAATTTACAATCAAAACGATTCTGATGAATTTTATTACGGCTACATGTATAAGCATAATGAACTACAGACGTTGAAGAATTTTATATGTGCACTAGCCAGGTAGGCATTGCCATTGGTAGATTGCCAAGAAACATATGTTTTTAAATATCATAAAAACAAAGCCATTGATATAAAAAAGAAATGTAATCATTGCTTAAACTGTGGAACCTACCCTGCAGATCCTATTTCCATATTCCCCTTCTAGTGGCAGGATGATATTGCACGAATTTCACAATACAATAAAAATTACAGCGAGCAATACAATAAAACATTTCCCCTAAGTTGCTGGTAGTGATATCTTTAGAGTAAAAACCAGCACAGAATCACATAGACCAATTAGCTGTGGCATGCCAGCTTGTCCATAAAGCATTCACAAGGTAATGTACACTGTTGTACTTTTAAAGGGATGGTTTCGTTTCGAAAGAGATGGGGCTTCAGGTTTTTAACTTTTTTAGGATGATTTTGTTTTTTCAAGATAATGAGAAACCTCTTATGAAATATGAAAGAGCATCATAATTCTACTTAGAGGAATTCCATGTTTATGAGATGAAAATTGGTTTTGAAATGTCCGAGATATCCCAAACAAAGCAAACTCAATAAAAGGTGTAACCCATGTTTTATTAGGATCACTCTGCTTTACTTTTGTTTTTGGATATCTCAGCAATTTCAAAACGCATTTTTATCAAATAAACTTTTGAGTTCCTCTCCTAGAAATGTAACACTTCACAATATCTCACAACAAAAGATGAAAGCTGAATGCTCACCTAAACCAATACCATGCCATCCTTTTATGGGACTTGAAGGTCTACAAACTAGAGACTGATTTGTTTTTGTTTCCTTTTTGTTGTTGCCCCGTCTCTCTTTCTTTCTGTCTGTCTGTCTCTCTCTTTCTGTCTCCCTCATTTTCATCTTGTCTGCATCTGTTTCAATTTTCCATTGTAATCAAATACAGCTGTATGTCTGTATGCCATACATTACATATACATAAAATAGATATGTATAACTATACATACCGGTATGTAGCATCTACAAATATAAATATAAATATAGCCACTGCCACTGCGCCATAAAAACAAGCAAGCCATGCACAACACTCTAAACCTATTGTATCTCAGTGAATGGTTGCCATCTGAACCAGTGCACTTCACTTTGTAATATTAATTATTGAAAAATTATCATATACAGCATGTGATTTAAGATGTCAAATACCTTTATTAAGTCATAATCGGGACTTTTGGGGCTCAATTCCGCCATACATTGGTGTACTTTTATAGCTCCCCATTACAACTACTCACTACACTCACTGGGAAGTGATACACCATTCTTAGCTTAATAGATTTCTACTGCAGACTGATATCACCGTGTGTGCATTGAATGACCCTGAGGGATATTGAAATAAATGTCCTTGGATTTATTTACATTTGGCAGCATTTTCACAAAGCGTAGTAATGAGGGCAATCTGGACATCTGAGGGCAGTATAGGTACTAGTACCTCCTTGGTCTAATATTCTAAGAAAATATCACCAAGTCACTGAAGCTAGAAATGGAGCAACAATTAATCTGATGAGGACAACTCCTGAGTATACTTGGGCAAGTGTCTATGGGAAATGCGTGTCGTAGCAAAATCAGCCCATCTTTAACAGGTTTAATAGCACAATGTATGTTACACTGTGGCCCGAATTCATGAAGGTGGTACAATCTTGTCCATGGTATAAACCATGAACAAAGACTATGGAACGCCAAGTGTCGCATGGAATATTTCCTTACAGAATCAGTCATTTTGCAATGATTATTTTGCAACAAAATGACAAAATTTCGTGAACATTTCGTCGACAAAATGATAATTTCGTTAATAATGAAATGGTTCTTTCATCGACGAAATGACTGATTTCATAACAAAATAATCCATGAGACACTTTGCAGCCCATAATTTATGACCCCATGGTTAAATTCGCGATCGTGGAGTACTATACTGAACGGAGAAGCATGTACGTGTGCGTCACATTCATATCGGGATCAGTTATTATTTTTGCGTGTCTTTAATTTCGCAAATAGCACCTGACTCACAAAATTCGCAAAATAAAAAAATATATATACAGTACAATGCACTTTATATTGCTGTGACCAAACCTTATATTAGATATCAGACATGGAATATGTGTGTACAGCAAAAGCTTTTCTAAAATCATGCTCTTCCAGTTGCATGACACCCCCCTTTAGATAAAAATATCCCATTCGTAATTTGCCCTGGACCATTGTTTACATGGGACAAAAGCCTGTATGACTGGTGTAAGATAATTACAAATGAGACTTGAAAACAGGTACATAGGTTGGTATGCTGTCATTCCCCAACCTGCACCAATGGGTGTATCCAATCTAGTCTACTTCACAGACTACCTTTATTACAGTGTATATGAAATTATCTTGAGACAGCAAGAAGTGTGTTTAACTGCTGATGCTAGCAGCAGTGTAATACTTTGCTGAGAGAAATGGGATAGATGAGTCTTGGAAAAATATCGCAATCAATATTAGATTGTAAATGCATATGATTCAGGCTACATACCAGTACAGGAGTGCCTGGGGGTGGGGGATATGGACAGGCTAGAATCAAGACTATGGCATTACTATCTTCTATCTCGCACAGCCCCTCCACTGTGATTGCAAACACGTTTTTGTGTTTAAAAGAATTTCTTCAAGAAAATTCATGAGCCTTTGGTACAGAGTGTTTTAATCCACATCGCATGGAAACACATTTACAGTAAATCACGATATCGAGGACAAACGTGAACAGATGACACTGTATCTGCATGCATGGAATGTGGTGTAAATGTGGAAGGTAATTTTTGACGTACAGAACAGATTGTTCAAAGGTTACAGGCAGACTTCGAGATATGAGCAAACACACTCTTTGTCATTACAAACCGGTGTCCATCATTTTGAAATAACTGAACACAAAACAAGTGAAGTTTTTCTGCCCGAAGGACATCTAAGACTTTTTGAATAGTTTTAAGATCAAATATGTCAAATTTCAAAAGTGAGCATGCCTACTGTCTTAGTTGCTAGTACTTTTCAGACAGCTAACTCTATTAGGCTTTGACTAGATGTGTTGATCAATACATACTGTACATGTACACAAAGAAACTCTTTATGGACAGACTTATATAATGGCCTATCATAGGCCCATTTACTTACAGTTGCCATATTTCAGCCCTTCCATTCATGGTGTTTTAACTTGGCATTTTTTGTCCAGGGCTAATTTTGCACAGTTTGGGTGAAACTTGCCTAGTGACCACCTTGGAAAATCATGCCCAAGAAAAAAATGCACGGTGGGGTGCAATTTTTCTAATGTCGCAAAGTTTCATGTTTAAATTGTTCACTGCAGAAACTGTGTGATTTTTCTCACATGACTTTTGAAATGCTTTGCTCAGTGCCCGCGCAAATAAAAAAGATATACGTACAGTATCACACACACGTGTATTGCAGCATTGGTGTATTTGTTTACAATTAATAAGAGCCTGCAATATAATCAATTGTAACTGGCTTACAAATTTGTGCCCCGCAAAATAAGATCTGCATTCACGATTGATCAAGGAGTTCAGAAGAGCACTGTAGACCCGTATTAATGGAGAACAACAATTCCCACTGGGGTATCGAGGAAACTACTTTTTTTTTCTTTCCATGTTGAGACAAGACAAGATTCTCTGTAAGGCCCCAAAGGTCTGAACCCCCCCCCCCCCAAAAAAAAAAAAAAAAAAAAAAACACACACACAATGGGTGTGTCTTCATCAGCCCGAAGTTCAAATGAGTGGGATATTTTGCAGTCTGGGAAAATAGCCCGATATTGCGAATGTGCATCTTCATCAGCTCAAAACAGCCCGCTTGGGGAAATTAGCCCGAAATTTGAAGGAATGCGTACTTTGCATCACTCTTCAGTTCGAAAGTGGATTTCCTTGTGCAAATCTCCCGTATCACTGTATGTACGATACACAAAAGACTGGTACAGACACTCGTTTAGGTATACAGTAGGTATCAGAATAGTAACAAGCACGATCGACTCATGTTCGTCACGTTGATCTCGATCGTGCACACAATACATTGTAATGAGCTTTCAGGTCTATTTTCTACCATCCTGTTATATTAGTGTGCAAATCGTATCAACATTGACAGTTTACGGGACACCCTATCCGTCATAAGCAGACGCGGCCTTCGCCGGGAAGCAAAATGAAGGAAACAGTTTGTAACATCTGTTGCTTACGTGCACCAGCCAGTGCATGTATGGTGGGATCATGAAATTTTTGGGCTGATAGTCTATGCAAACGAATTAGCGCGCTAGTTCACAAACTAGCCTAAGCTTTGGGGGAAAATTTTCCGATCAAATAGTGTGCTATTAATTTGCATCTTCACAAAACAAATAGTGCGCTATTTTGACATCGGGCTAGTTTCGTAACAGCAAACTAGCGCGCTATTTTGAAACTTTGGGCTGATGAAGACACACCTAATGGCAAGAGGGGGAAAGGTGTCTTTTCCAGCATTTTGGGCTTGACTTGTCTCCACATGGAAAGGTTTCCTTTGATACTCCAGTGGGAAGTGTTCATCTTTTCCAGTACTAAACCTGTCCTTTCGAAAGTCACATGAGATAATTGCTAAGTTTCTGTAGTGAGCAACTCACACATGACAACTTGCACCAAACTCTGCAAAGTTAGAAACAAAGTTTAAAAAAAAAATCACACTTCGGTATATTTTGCGTTTTTTCTTCTACTAAATTTTGCAAGGCTGCTCAGGAACTTTCACCCAAACTTTGAAAGTTTGAAGACATTTTCAAAGTTTAATCTTCAGTGTAAATAGAAATTTGGATATCACCACTTCTATAACACTGTACATTGTATACAGTACGTTCTCACAAACATTCCAAATGGTACGAACAGATGGTTGCACTAACTTTTGATCAATGCATTCCTGTCTCTTACGCTATGACAGATGTGCAAACATATTGTACATTATGTACCTGCATATATTTATAGTCGTAGTACCAACAAAACTGAGACGTTGTACTTTTTAAACGCTTGCTGTCATAGCCTTAGTGGGCATTGATGGACGTCAGTGCAGTATCATTGCTTTTGTGTGGCTGTTTGAAAACTATGCCTCGCTTTGTATTCATGTGCTTAGTGATCTGTATTAATAGATGTCTATAGTAGACCTCTTATGAATTGTATTATCATCATTTCTAATCACTATCAATTTTCAAATCATTGAGACAGCCAGTCATTCCCCATCGTAGCATGACCGCAGCTGTCTAAAGGACAAAATACGCACTGCACAGACAGACATTCCATTGTAGATGCTAGTTTTATATCTTCACATTTTTTTTGTGTGTGTCATGCTTTTCTTTAAATAAAATTTTTCATATTTACTGTATGATGCATAAACTGCTCAAAATTAGTCTAGAGTCATTAATCTCAGTTGAAAACATCTCTTATTTGAAGTTTGAGGCAATGCCTTTAAAATTCCAACTATTTACATGTAGAAGCTGGACGTGGCTACGCTCTATAAGTATTTGTTGTATGTTTCAAAAATCAAACACTTACTACAGCACTGAAAATATAAAGTAACATATACAGGTGTAATTGTGTCTGGATGTACAAAATTGTAGCTGAGGTTGTGAGGAGAATATTGTGCTTATTGAAGTAAGGTTTTTGAATGGGGGAAATTGTCAAGATATCAGTCAGAATTTGACTCCAAAGCAATTGCCAAATGGATGTTCTTTCCAGTGGCAGATACATTCATCAGTCAAAAGCATCAATAAGAAATTAAGATAATTGCACAAATTTATTTCTTTTAGAAGCAACCTTCTAATATAAAGCTCTCAAATTGTGAATTTCAAGTGAGTGGGGTTCAGACCACAAGAAGATTCCACTGTTACCTCATAATGCACACTACTCCTACTGATGACATCGTATCGGATATGTATTAAACAGTGGACAAATTTGTTCAAATTTCTTTTTTCGACCTGGTGTGCGTTAATTACCAACACATGGCAATTACTAAATGCATGGCTAGCTGTACATCAAATATCTATAGTAAGACATTTAAGTATATATTATTATACATTGTGTACAGGATGCACAGTTAATTTACTGGATGCATGGCTAATCATCCCCAGTTAAATCTAGCACACAAACTGGTGCTACAAGTGTTCAAACTCTTACATGTGTTTACACTACAGTGGCTCTCATCAGAGATCATACAAGTACTGTACAATCATTTGATATAAAGCATAGGGTTGGCAACATCTTTGCAGAGTTCTCAACCAAAGAGACTGCAAAAATTCCACAATCCATTCTTTAATATTATCTGCCTCATGGAAATTTTAAGATTTCATAAGTCCGTCTGGTTAATGAGGAGATGAAATATCCCGTGTGCAAGCTTAAATATCATTCATTCATACAGGTTGTATAGCATGCATATGTTAGTGCAGGCTGTTCTATCTTCTGCCAGAGTATAAAACACTACAACAAAAGTTTGATGGAAACTCATTGGTAGCATCTGCTAAATGTTTTTAACATTTTTTCTCACCTTCTACTTTTGATTTCAGCATATTTCTTTTGGAAATTGTGCACTACCAATTTTGCATCCATAACTACCAAATGATGGTCCTAATGTAATTATGTGTACCATATCAACTTTATTTCACAAGTAAAATATTTTCCAAATTGGGACTTCCCAAACTGATTTTGTGAGCGTAAACTGTATTCTCCATAGAGTACCACATTGAGCAAATGAGAAGGAAGTAATGGCACTTTTCAAGACAAGAGAAACATTAAGAATTTTCCTCCTTTATACAGAAGACATACCGTTAATGTATGCTAGTGCCTTGGAATGTTTCCTAAGGGTGAGGGTAAAGGGTCAGTGGTGCCCCCCCCCCCTGTTTTCTATGTACACAAATCAAGAAAAATAAGATGGCCTTGCCATTATACTCCTGGTAGCATCTGCTAAATGTTTTTAACATTTTTTCTCACCTTCTACTTTTGATTTCAGCATATTTCTTTTGGAAATTGTGCACTACCAATTTTGCATCCATAACTACCAAATGATGGTCCTAATGTAATTATGTGTACCATATCAACTTTATTTCACAAGTAAAATATTTTCCAAATTGGGACTTCCCAAACTGATTTTGTGAGCGTAAACTGTATTCTCCATAGAGTACCACATTGAGCAAATGAGAAGGAAGTAATGGCACTTTTCAAGACAAGAGAAACATTAAGAATTTTCCTCCTTTATACAGAAGACATACTGTTAATGTATGCTAGTGCCTTGGAATGTTTCTTAAGGGTGAGGGTAAAGGGTCAGTGGTGCCCCCCCCCCCTGTTTTCTATGTACACAAATCAAGAAAAATAAGATGGCCTTGCCATTATACTCCTGGTAGCATCTGCTAAATGTTTTTAACATTTTTTCTCACCTTCTACTTTTGATTTCAGCATATTTCTTTTGGAAATTGTGCACTACCAATTTTGCATCCATAACTACCAAATGATGGTCCTAATGTAATTATGTGTACCATATCAACTTTATTTCACAAGTAAAATATTTTCCAAATTGGGACTTCCCAAACTGATTTTGTGAGCGTAAACTGTATTCTCCATAGAGTACCACATTGAGCAAATGAGAAGGAAGTAATGGCACTTTTCAAGACAAGAGAAACATTAAGAATTTTCCTCCTTTATACAGAAGACATACTGTTAATGTATGCTAGGGCCATGGAATGTTTCTTAGGGTGAGGGTAAAGGGTCAGTGGTGCCCCCCCCCCCATGTTTTCTATGTACACAAATCAAGAAAAATAAGATGGCCTTGCCATTATACTCCTGTTGCAACTGTATAGTCAGTTTAGTACATGGGATTCAGGGGCAGATCCAGGAACTCCGTAAAGAGGGGGCGCCTTTACAAAATCAAAGGGGAGGGGGGCACACGCACCCCACCCCTTATTTTTTTTTTCTAAATAACACAAAAAATACAGGGAGGGGGGGAGGGTGCGTTCCATTCGAGCTCGCCTGGATCCGCCACTGGGATTGAAATTCTTCTGTGAGATGTAAATTTATCCCTGTTATTTTAACACCATCACGAAAGTGAGAAGTGTCAATTAATGCACAGAGTTCATACCAGTTTGAAGGATATATGCTAGGTCTATTAAAATACAGGCTGCTGTGCCCTGTTTCACAATGTGTGCAACATTTGGCTTACAAAGCTGTGTGCCTTACATGAAGAGCACAGAGAAAACCCTGATCTACCCCGACCTACAGCATAATGATAATATTAGGTACCCGGTAGTTTATTATAAAGATAAAGACTGTTTGGAATTTGAGCATAGTGCCATGTAGGGCTATATGCAACTGAAACAAACTGAAATCTCATAAAAAATGATCGATATTTTTAATCATAAAGAGGTATTAAACTCAGTTTGTGTCTGCCATTTGCTAGTGAATGAATGTGACACACCTTTATTTTGTGAACCCAAAGTTTTATATCATACACTTCAGCTCCTAGCTATATTGTACAGTGTACTATGGTGCTCAGTTGCACAGTTCGGGCTGGTCACAGTGTAATATTGGTTACAGCTCGTTATTCCAAAGGTTCGTTATTCCGAATAAGGCTCTTTACTCCGAAGATTCGTTATTCCAAAGGTTCATTGTTCCGAATTTCATTATCGGATTAACGAATCTTCGGAATTACGAACCTTCGGAATAACACCACAAATTTTCGGATTAACGAACCCTTTTTCATTTTCGGATTTACGAACCTCTAGGTATAGAGAATTTGCGTGTTTCAGATCAACGAACCTTCGGAATAATGAACCTGCAGAATAACGAACAGCACCCGTAATATTGGAGTTCTACAGGTGTTATGGACTGCTTTTTCTGGGGCATTGTTGATGCTTGCATTGTTTGCTCGCTAGTGATCTCAACTCCATGCAGTGTTAGAGTACCAATAGTATAAAGTACCAGTACTACAGTAGGACTCTAGAACCCATAGGATCAAATGTACCTCTGCTATAAACAGTTTCAGGCAGGAGATTCAGTCTCCAGAAACTCATGCTCCAGTAGAACTTGTAGTACCGGTAGAAGGGGAGTGCTGTTTTTTACATTGTAGCTGCACCAAGTTTATTTTGTGGTTGCACAGTGCCACTATTCATAACTAGTAAAAGACCTGCCAAACAGTATCCCGACCAGATGCCGACACTTGTGTACAGCAAGGCTGTGTATAGTTTTTACCAAACAGTACAAAAATGCACCACATGGTGGACTGTACATAGTTGGAATAAGGAGCTTAGATTTACCCCAAAAGGGTCATCAAGTATTCATAACTCACAGCATGGATAGAGTTGAGATCCCGACCCCAGAACACATCTTACGTTAATATAATAATAATATTTGACATACCGTGGTAATCAGACCCTGTGCTATGTTGGCTACTCCATCCTCTATACTATGCTCTACTCTTCCTTCTTCTGCTATGATTTTAAGCAGATACTGTCAAACACCCCAAGAACCAGACAGGGACTGCACTGCTGGTGTTCATTGCGCGAAGAGAGAAGAGTAGAAACTAGAGCTAGACTATGTTCTACTAGTCTAGGTTCTAGTAGTTACTACTACTGTACAGTTGCTTTCTTTGCTTAGCTTTATATTGCCTATTTTGGGGTCTATTTTTTTACTCTGTTTGTAGTTCTGTGGTGTGACTCGTGATCAATCGACATCCAGTTAACATTTGACTAGGCTAGGTCTAGACTATTCTAGACTTTGAATGTAGAACTCATAATAATCGATTTACAGAAACTTGATCGTCTGAAGTTTGGTCAAGAACTGGCTTGCAGGCAGACACTAAAAGCTTTCTCACAGTCACACACACAGCTACCACACTGAACACAGCAGACGTTTGTGCACAGGTGTCCCGGGCCATCGCCAGTGCAGTGGTATACTGAGGCCAGTGCTGCAGTGGCCGCAATGGTCTGATTGACATTTGTCAGGCATATCAAAACATCGGCTGTCTTTCGTGAAACAGTCAAAGCACTTTACTTACCTATCCTCTGGCCAACAGGCGAGGTGAAAGGATTTGTTCTCATGAACGACATGATTGTCTTTCGGTTGTTTGGTGCGTATGCATAAGCCGCAGTTTCGTTTCAGTCACATCAACTCAATATCTTCTCAGCGACCCTGTCACTGGAATCTCACAACTTGAATACAATGTCAAATCTCACATACAGTGTACGGTCCCACATATACAGATAGGTGTTACAAGATCACCGAAGACTATGTTAGTGTGCAGTGCGACGTGTATGCAGTGTGTGTGTGGGAGTGCGTCGATCGGCCCCTGTCTTTGCGTTTAGCTCTCACAATGCATGCTGCATACTATACTACTACGGCCAGATGTATTTCCCGTTTTCGAGTCGACAGCTCGACAGGTCAGTGTTTAATAACAAGAAAATTATGCAGCAGCAGCAAACCCCGATTTTTCAATCATCTTGGACTGATAAACATGTCAACTCTTCATAATGAGCAGGATCTTATCATTTGTTACATATTTGTCATCAAATTCTACCTCAAATCTTAGTTGGGTGGTACGTGGTTAAAGCTCGATGTTATATGCTATTATGGAAAATGATGTCATCGCTAAACATAGACCCACACTAAGACGAAGCTTCGAAGGCAAATTCAGAAGACGTAACAGCGTATAATTCAATGCAATTCTGTGCAATGGAAAGCAATTTATGTACAGCGTATTATTAAATGTACTGATCCTGATGAAGCTTATGAATTATTTTATACTATATTCCTGGAGGTCTGCAATAAACATGCACCAGTTCAACAAAGAACGGTCAAATCCATGGATAACAAAATCCATACGAAAAAAAAACATGTTTTATATCAAAAAACCATCTAGTCTGGGTTTGATGCAGCACATGTTGACAAATTTAAAAGATCTAGAAACACACTGACTTCAGTAATTTGGACAGCTAAAAAGCTCTAGGCCCTACTGTGGAAAATTATTTCAAAAAAAAAACGGCAAAACAAAAACAAAAACCTGGAACCTTATAAATGAACTTCTGAAAAAGACACCTTCGCAAAATAACACAAGAATTGATGAATTAGTCAGGAAAGAAATGATGGGTCAGATGTAAAAGTTACTTCATCGACAGATATGTAAGCACTTTCAACGATTTTTTGGTAAACGTAAGTGAAAATTTACCAAGTAAAATTCAGATTAATAATGACAACTTTGCAAATCATCTCGGTCCGTATCAACAAGAAACATTCTTTTTCTTGCCAGTTGTAAGTTCAGATGTGAACGAAATGATTTGTACTCTTGATCAGTCTAAAGCAAGCGGGTAGGATGACTTACCTGCTAGAATGTTAGTTGATGCAAAGGAATTCGTCAGTGAACCTTTAGCATTCTAAATTTATCATTTTCAAGAGGTATTTTTCCGAATAAGCTCAAAATAGCTAGGGTAGTGCCAATTTTTAAGAAAGGAGATAAAAGTAATCCAGGTATAATTATAGACCAATTTCGATTTTACCGATAATAAGTAACTTCTTTGAAAAGTTAATCAATAAACGAGTTGTAGATTTTTTGGAAAAATATGAAATTTTATATAAACATCAATATGGATTCAGGCATGGATACAGTACCAAACTTTCACTTTTAAATCTAATTAATCAAATTACAAACAGTACTGATGAATGGCGGTCAACGAACATTACGGAATCCGAGGTTTAGCTTTACAATGGTTTAGGACTACAGGCAACAATTTGTATGTTATAATGACTGCATATCTTCAAATAAATTGATCTCGTGTGGTGTTCCTCAAGGATCTGTTTTAGGTCTAACACTTTTTCTCATCTATATTAATGATTTGCCCAATTCAACTTCATATTTTTTTAAAAATTTTAGACTATTTGCCGATGCATGATTCTAATCTTTGTCATACTTTCAAGACAAATTGGCATAATATAAACTTGGCAGATGTTGAACATAAAAGATGTGATTGTATGGTGTAATTCAAACAAGCTAACAGTTAATATCAATAAAACTAAGTATAAAATTATGATTTTTAAAAGTAGGCGTAGAAATTGAAATATTTGGTCAATTGTCAATTAACGAATCCATTTTAGAGTCAGTTGATTCAATATCTTTTCTCAGAATCTGTATTGATGAAAATTTAAATTGGAAGAAACACATCAATAATGTATGCACTGTTTTAAGCAAAAAAAAAAAAAGGACTTTTGTATAGAATACGACACTTCGTTTCTGAAGAAATACTGCTACTGTTATACAATGCCTTTATTCTACCTCACATAACCTACGGATTGGAGGTCTGGGGCGGAACAAACAAAACTTTCTTAAATTCTATTCTAATTCTACAAAAGAGAATGTCGAGAATGATAACATTCCAAAGTTTCAGGCATCACTCAGCACCTTTATTGTATACATGAACTAAAATTATTGGATGTATTTAAGGAATATAGATACCTAATTGGAATATTTATCTATGATCTATTGAATGATGACCTACCTCACAAAGCATCGTATTATTTTTCTCATATTGACCATACATACGAAACAAGAAACAAAGAAATGTGCAATTTTAAACTAAAAACTGTCAGAACAGAATTAGGGAAGCGATCAATAGCATATTCAGGTGTTAAAATATGGAACAATTTCTCAACTGATTTACGTTATACATCCTCTCGTAAAAATATTTGTAAAGTCTTCAAAAAGAATTTATTGGAATAGCTTGGAAGAATACACATAATTGGAATAAACTTGTTTATTTTGTAATTCACAAAGCAAAAACTTCAATTTTAGTAATATAAGTAATGTAAGTACACTTATCAATTTCAAAATGTTAATCTTGTACATAGTGTAAATACACTTGTTTATGATGTAAATAATTTTCTTGTTGAATTTATATATTCTTCTTCTGTATTCAAGGGCCAACGTCCACTATAGCGTTGCTATTTGTTGGACTCTTTTACCTAATTTGTAAATATGTTTGTACTTTCATATTCATATTGTTGATAAGTTTGATTCTATACTTTCATGTCTTGTATTCCTGTTAATTGTATTATTATTACTGTACTCTCAATGATTGTATAAATTATGTGTGATTGTAAACGTGAACTTAAATTTGGTAATAAATCATTTATTCGTTCATTCAGATTCATTCATTCATTCATTCATTCATTCATTCATCATTCACTTCATTCATTGTGTACAATGTACATGTTCAGTATACGAGTGTTGAGTAGGACACTTTGTACACACGCCACACATCAAAATACATAGTTTAACAAACCACATAGGCCTATAGGCTCTAAAAAATAGAGAATAATGATGGATAAGATTTGAAAACTGTTTAAGCTGAAATGAAATTGGAGAGATCTGCTTTCCATTTTTTTTTAGATAGGCCTATAGGGCCTGTAGGCCTATTAAATGTCATTAATCTTAAAAAAAAAAAAAAAAAAATTTTTCTTCGTAGGCCTGACTACCAAGTTCCCTGGCCAATTACAGTCCAAACGAAAACTACGTAGGGCCTAGATCAGTAGACTCACAGTAGGCCCTAGGCCGACTATTCAGGCCTCAAAATTCACTTCTCTCTCGATCTCCCTCTCTCTTTTTAAACTCGCATAGGCCCTACTGTAATTTAGCTCTCCAGTCGTGATTTTTGAGTGTCTTCATTTTTTCCTTGATCGCGTCATGGGCTTAGGAAACCTAGCTATAGTAACACAATCTGCGAGTGAAAAAAATAATTATGAATGGCTAAATCTAAATCTGATTTCAATGCTGTTGTTGGGTCACTGTGTAGGCCCTATATATATTATACAGTGCACTCCCGTTACAACGAACACGGTTACAACGAAATTTCGTTATAACGAAATAAAACTTCTGGTCCAAAAATTATTGCCATTAAAGTCTATTGTAAAAAAAAAAAAAAAAATCGCTTATAACGAACACGGTTATAACGAAATTTTCGTTATAACGAAGTCGTTTCAGAGCGCCACAAATGAAGAAAAACAAAAGAAATGTGCTTCGTTATAACGAAATGCGGATCGCTGTCGTAAATATACATAGCGGAACAAGTATTTTTAAGCGTCTCTGCATGGGCGAACGCTTCAATCACATTGTGTTCGCTCCGTGTGTCACGCACAGTTTTTCGCGGGAACTTGAGTTTTTGTATAAAATAATCTGAAATTGAATAAGGTTCGTTTTATCGTTCCGAAGGTTCTTATTATTACAAAACACACAGATTCTGATACACCTAAATGTCCATTAGTTCGGAAATGAAATATGGTTTCCTTTAACGATCTTTTGGCGTTATTCCAAAGGTTCGTTAATCCGACAATGAAATAGGGTTCTTATTACGACGGTTCGCTAATCCAAAAATGATAGGAATTCCAAACGTTCGTTAATTAGAATATTTAAAAAAAAGTTTCGTTAATCCAAAAGTGAAAAAGGTGACTCCTAACAAAACTTGGGAATTGCAAACATTATAATCGTCTTTAGAATATAACCGAACCTTCGAAATAACTAACCTTTCTCATTTTTGTGATTAACAAACCTTCTTCGGAATAACAAACCTTGTTTCATTTCCGGATTAAAAAAACCTTCGGAACAACGAATCTTCGGAATAGTGAACCTTTCTCATTTTATGATTTACAAACCTTCGGAATGACGAACCTCATTTCCAACTTGCTCATTTCATTTTCCGATCAACGAACCTTCAGAACAGGAACCAAATACTAATATCTAAATCATGAACTATCGGAATAACGAATCTGCGGAAGAGCGAAGCTTCAAATGAACAAACCTTCGGGATCCCGGGAATGGCAAAACTTTGGAATAAGGAGCCTTCGAAGTAAAGAACTTTTGTAGGGAACGAACCTTTGGCGTAGCGAATTGTAACCGAATCCTTAACCGTCAGTTTACATGTGTGACAATACAAACAACTTTATAATTATGCTCTCTTTTAAATGAAATATTCAATGAAATTAAAAAGGTAACTTCCCATTTCACATAGCTTTCTAGTGTATGATGAGTATTTAACAAACAGTATATATATATATATATGATATATGCGTGATTTCCTTTTTTTTTCGTTATATATTGTATTTGTTCGGTTATAACGAAAGGAAACTGCCGGTCCCGCTCGAGCATTTCGTTATAACGGGAGTGCACCGTATTAATTATTCTTTTCCCTTTTAATAATGGGTCGAACGATCTGGTTTGGCAGCTACTTTTTTGGGGGAGGGGTAATGTTGGTTACTTTATTTTGATCCACTAAATGCATGGAATATAAACTACCATAATTAATGTGTCCATAACTAAAAATATCCATTACACCGTCATAACATTTCCTACTGATATGAGTCTACTTGTTTTCAGCAACATTCCTTTGAGAATCTAAGATTTATCGAGGACAAAAAAGAGTGTTTTTTTTTAGGTCAAAGAGTATCAGTGGAGTTGAAAACTATTTGAAAGGAAGGAGCTGGCAGTTTTCTTTGCACAATGAAAATAGGACCAAAATCGGACACGAAAATACTGGATGGGAACTTACGAAATTATGTACTGATTTGTCCCAAAACAGTTCGTAAACAGTCAAGTTGAATATGATAGGCGATTGAATAGTGGAATGGTGATGACAGCCCCTCACAAGTTTCCATATATAGGACGGGTGTATAGGACTACATTCATTGTGAAATTTTAAACGTAGTTTTACCAGTCTAAAATCCTGATATATCTGACAGATAATTGTGTTTTTTTTTCATTTATTCAATCTGGAACAGCATTATTTTTGATACTTTAATGAGAAAAAAATTGAATTTTCATTATTTTGTTTTGGAGGTCCTATACAGTGTGATCAATGGAAAATTGTGAGGCAATGACATCATCAGCTCACTAATTTGCATATTCATGTAAACTGCACAAGAACCGTTTTGCAGTAATTTCTTGAACTTCACAGTTTTTTATATCTTCCCTATTATCCGAGTTTGATCACTTCTCACTGCAGCTGTACTTGCAAGACTTTACTCTTTCTTATACAATTATCTTACAAATGGACTGGAATTGTCTCATGAGGGAACTTCTTTAAGTTTTACAAATCGAAGTAAAAACCGGTGTACATACTTTAAATCAATTCAGTTCAACTTAATTCATTTTTTTTTTCAATGATCCGATCGGTCACATGAGCCACGCGCTCGTAAGTACTTGCTTTTGATGCAAAGTCATCCTGAGAAAATTATCATGTTCTGAAAATGGTATGTAGGCCTATGAGGATCCACTGAAAACGATATCATCGTACCATGTCAATCCCTCCTTTAAGCTCTTGTGTTATGGAACTCCTTATGAGTGTGAAATTGATCTTTTTTAATGTTTTCTTTTGTGACTAATAACTATCCACATTAATAATAACAATAATAATATGAAATATTTATTTAGCGCTTAATACAATATGTTTCGAAGCGCTTTACAATTATCAAAACCAACAGACAAGCAAAGCATATAAATCAGCTTAGAATACAAATAATCTACTACAAATGAATACATAATCATTCCTTCTGTTCTAAAAATTGGATGGGTTTTAAGTTTCTTTTTAGAGATGTCAACAGAGGTGGAGTAGGGAGGTTGTTCCAAAGAAGGGGGGGGGGGGGCACAAACGAAGAAAGCGCGGTCACCGTAACGGTTGTGGGTGCGAGGGCCAAGTTTGAGCTGAGCTGTGGATGATGATCTGAGGTCCATGCGTGTTGCCGGTCTGGGTTTCGACGACGTTAACCACTTCGTACTCTCGTTTTGTTACCAAAATATATGTTTATCGATCGGGGTATAGGCCTATATAATTTTATCAAATATTTATTCGTTGATCAGATGTTTTTGAGGATGGAATAGTGTAGTAAACGATGGATAAACGATAACGTCAGTTTCAGTACACAGATTTTATTTTTGCTTTTCTGTTTTGCTGGCAAGAGTCTTAATTTTGTCATTTTAGATAGACAAATCTTTATTTTCACAACTGTTCATCCTTACTTTGTAGACACATTCCTGACCGATTTTTTTTTTAATTCTTACAATGATTTCATAAGACTGTTGTCTCGACTACACCACTGCGGCTCTGCTGCACTTAAAGGACAAGTTCACCTTCTTATACATGTGGATTTAGCTTATGCATTAATATCAAAAGAACACGTGCATCGGTGAAAGTTTGAGGAAAATCAGACAATCTGTTAAAAAGTTACGAATTTTTACATTTTTCTGTGTAGTCACTGCTGGATGAGAAGACTACTGTACAGTAAAGATCACATGCGTAAAGCAGTATAAAAATATAAAGAGAATAACACTAAATTTCATTTCATGACAAAAGTACAAATTCCCCCAGCTTTAAACTGACATATTTTTTATTCCCACGATGATATAGAAACGTTAGTATCCACACTTGATGCAGAGTTACCAAATGTATCAAACTGGTTTAAAAAAAAATAAATTATCACTTAATATTGATAAAACAAATGATATTTATTTTAAGCATATGAAAACTCACACAGATGATTTCGTAAATAATATCAGGATTGATAATGTATTTCTTGAACGTAAAAGTTCTACTAAGTTTTTAGGCATTTTTATTGATGAAAACCTAACCTCGAATGGTCATATACGTTATGTTACAACCTGTATTTCTAGAAATATAGGTGTTCTTTCAAAGATGAAAAGTTATCTTCCTGAACGTACTCTTTTTATGCTTTACAATTCTTTAATCCGACTATATAATTACGCATTGTAATCTAGTGTGGGCTACAAGTTCAAAAATTAAACTCAACCCTATTTATTTATTACAAAAGAAAGCCATTCGCATCTGTACTGGATCACGATACTTAGCCCACACCAGTTCACTTTTTTTATCAGTAAAAGACACTGAATATAATTATTTGATATAAATACCTTTCATTTGCTTTTTATGTTTAAGTATTTGAACAACTTACTTCCAAACATTTTTCACGATTTCTTTAAACTGAATTATTCCGTTCATTCATATCCCACTCGTAATTCGCAAAATTTCATTTAGTAAATCCCAAATCATTAATTGCACAAAAATCTATAAGACATAATGGACCAAATCTTTGGAATACACTCCCAGATTATGTTAAATCATGTAAAACTTTATATTCTTTCAAGACTAGATTGAAAACTACATTACTGTCAGATTACAATCTATGAATATAGCATTTGAATATATATTTTGTTTTATTTGAGCACATTTCTTTTCATGTAAATTGGATTTAAAACTACAATAAATATACGCAATGTTTCTGTGTCTATCATTTCATTTTATTCCCATTATCTTCAGCATCACCACCACCACTTTCATCTTCATCATCACATTTTTTCCTCATCATTACCCTGTCAACATCATCATACATCATCATCATCATCATCATATTTCACTTTACTCTTATTCGTATCTATGCACTAGGAATACAAAAACATAATGCATTTACAGTGTTTTATATTTGGTAGTATTTGTCCATTCCGCAAACAATATATTTTTGTGTGTGTGTGTATTATGTAGATAGGTCCCTGGGCTGCCACGTGCTCAAGCTTTTGCTTATAGTGGCAGTCCTTCTTCTGCATAATTTCTCAGATAATTATTTGGAAATTTGGTAATACGAGTTATATTTTGTTAATGAAATTAATTTACACATCGATTTTCCTTCTTTGAATCATGTACTTGTAATCTGCTTGCTGATATTCCATGTGATATTACAGAAAATAATCTTGATTTATGTATGAAATTGTGTTGGAAGAAAAATAAATCAAAAAATCAAACAATCAAACAAACAAACAGACATTTATGTTGAGAGTATTATTATCCTCCCTGCATGCCTATTGAAAGTGGCAATTCATGTGCTCTTTTAATATGCGAGAAAAGTGAAAATATGTTGCTTTTTCTTTATATATTTCATATCGTTCTATGTATAGACATCACAAGTTTTAGTAGTTTTCATTTCCAGCGATCATCGAACTAAAACTTCAAAAATTCATAACTTATAAAGGGATTGTCCAAGTTTACTCAAACTTTCACCAATGTGTTCTACTAATATTGCTGCAGTCTCTCAATCCACATGTTCATGAACCGATGCAGGTAGACTTGTCCTTTAAAGGGGATGGCTAGTAACTGATCAGTGGGAATCAGTGGGAATGCTAGGGGATGATTGTGTGAAAGTTATTTGCTTCAGAATAGTCTCATATTCAAGTAATGTGCAGTTTATTGTTTCCAGGTTAGCATGCCTGTACAATGACGGGGCGATTAGACTGCACAATACTTGAATATGAGACCATTCTGAAGCAAACTAAGTTTCACACAATAGATATATGATGTACTCTTAAATGAATCCCACAAGAACTGGAACAACCACCCCCAGCATTCCCACTGATTCCCACTGATCAGTTACTAGCCACCCCCGCTAACGCCGTGCTTATTTGAAGATGAAATGTCATCATTCACATATTTTGCTCGGTCGAAACACTTTACATCAAAACCGTATCCTTCCACCATGCACATCCTCCATAACATAAAGTCATCGTCAGAGGGGGTTCGTCGAAAACTCATCTCTTTCATTTTGCTGGCAATCACGCTTAGCAGCGTTACTAAAGCCCTTCTGCACACACAAATGTATGTATATATCATATATGATATGTATATGAAGAGTTTGTTCGCAAAAACCGATAAGTCCATATTTGCCAAATGGAGATATTTGCGATTAAAGGTCAAGAAAAATAAAGAGAATAATAAGAAAAGTTTTACTTCCTTTCACCATAACTTCAAAAATGTACCTTTAGTGTAGTGACCAATATATCATTTAAAAGGTATTATTTTGTACTTTATGACAGAAGCCGTACTTCAAAATCTTCAAAAATGGACTTATCAGTTTTTGCAAACTCTTCATATATATGTTTGTGTGTATATATATACATATGAAGAGTTTGTTTGCAAGAACCGATAAGTCCATATTTGCCAAATGGAGAAATTTTCGATTAAAGGTCAAGAAAATAAAGAGAATAATAAGAAAATTTTTGCTTCTTTTGACCATAACTTCAATAATGTACGTAGTGACCAATATATCATTTGAAAGGTATTATTTTGTACTTTGTAACAGAGATGGTACTTCAAAATCTTCAAAAATGGACTTATAGGTTTTTGCGAACAAACTGTTCATATATAATAGACACGAAACATAAACCTTTTCTAGTGGATTATTTCATGATGAAGAAAAAGTACATTCTTTATTATGATCAAACACAAGCGCAAACTCACATGACAATGTCAAGAATTTACTGTGAAATCTGATGATTAATGACTAATGGGAAAAAACCACAAACTATGACAACAAAGACAATACACAGTACACGTAACTCGGCCAGCTCCCCTGTACGTGTTCAGCTATCCTGCGGATTTCTTTATGTATTGTCATACTTGAGCCACGTGTTATAGTTAACTTGTCTGACAGAGATTAACCTTTAAAAAGCTTTTATTCCTGTTGATTTCTCCTCTTTTGCTATATTAATGTACCATTATATCTATGTATGCTATATTGTTGTCGTTTTACTCAGTATGTGGAAATGAATGAATGAAGTGATATTTACACTGAATTGCGTCTTTTTTAATATATGAGCTTGTTACACATGTTACGTATTCGAAAAGAGTTGGTATCACACACAGCCAATGAGACTATACGTCCTTATTCTGAGTAACTTGAAGTGTTAAAGCATCAATCTACGATGTTTGATTAATTCAACTACGCACACCTACTGTGTACAATATGAGAGTCCTAAACTATACGAAACGTGTACATGAACAAAAACAAACACAGTATATACCTGCGAGAAGAAAAGATGAATAATGTTGTGTGTTATACTTCGTGTATGATTATACGCCTTGAGAAACAAACCACAAGGAAAACTTTTTAAGTGTAAACGCTAGGGAAATGTCAATTCTGGTAGACTATAACACATCGATACTTAAGCTACAAAATATCTGTATGTGTCGATGGATACATTATGTACATAATATGTTGCCCTTGATACTTTTAGTGCCCCCCCCCCCCAATCTTCAGCCACTATTAAAGGTATTATGGTAAAAGGTATTATTATATTAAATGTATTATCATTAATGGTATATCGTACCCTTTTTGATTACTTATGTTGACATCTCTCTCCCCTGTACGTATGTGCTTTTGCTTATAATATTAGAGATGGGAAGAAAATAAACTTGTACAGTAGTTGTTAGAGCATGATGTTGAGCAATCATAATTGAAAGCGTCGTGGCGTTTTTAACTCTTCCTCAATTTATTTTCTGTTCTTATTTATTTATTTATTTATTTAGTCGAAAGTCTTCTCAGGGGTGTGTACGTCAAGCCCATGGTGCTCTATATAAATCAACTGAAATAATGATGCATGCTTTCATACTTAGTGTATCTTCACTCTCTTCATCTGTGTATGAACTACTCTTGGTCGTATAAAGACACTTATATACACTGTAGCTTGCCACGACTCAATAACACATCGCGGTTGTTACGCTTTCGATATCTAATCCTGAATCTCGTATATACAAAATACTTCAAGAAAAGCATTTTGACGATGCATATTATTTTGTTTGTTGTAATTTTCGTAATTTGCTGCTAGTATTTCACCTGGTAGATTATAAAATGTCTTTTTCCTTTAATATTTGGTCGCACATTATTGCATGGCCCCGGCGCCACGTTTTAAAAAGTGGAGGCAAAAATAAAACTTATAGGGGGCGCAACTTCTGGTGTCACTTGCGGGTTTCTCCCCGGCCCCCATATCCGCCGGCCAGCCCTACATTGTTCGTTTTAGGTTGACGACTTCTTGAAGCCTCAAAAATGAGTAAGCGGTATTACTGACCCACGAGTTGACGCCATATTCTAACAAATGCAAATCTAAACTCCTAAAAATAAAAATTCTGCAAGTCCAATTTGACGTATCGTATTTCTCTCAAAATTATGTAATTTCATTCAAATGTGACATCACAAGAAAGCCTGATTACTTATCTTTAAAATGACACCTCACTTGCTATGATTGGGTGTTCTTGGAATGTGCAAAACAGCTGAGTATGGGGACAGATCAAAAGTGAAAAGTCGCAACAATTCTGTTATTGATAATGTACAGTTTTGATGAAAAAAGGCCACTGGAATAAGCAATGCTGAAATGACAGCACTTTCAAAAACTCCCATTTCCTAGACATTAGGTGACTGTTTGGTCAACCTTTATGTTTAATTTTAATCTGCAGATACTACTGCATTTTTGTAATTCATGGATGAAGCCTGGAATCTAATGATAATCTCACAATGCATTCTTTTCAAGCACATTCCTTCCCTGAAATGACAAAGCAAATGGGAATTACACTGTTTGACATAACATGTTTGCTCTATTTTGCAACATTTCACATTTGGCCTTTCCTCATTCTCAGTCATACTGCGCATTCCAGTAATACCCAATCATAGCAAGTGGGGTGTCATTTTAAAGATAAGTAATCAGGCTTTCTTATGATGTCACATTTAAATGAAATGATATAGTTTTGAAAGAAATATGGTACGCCAAATTGGACTTGCAGAACTTTTTTGAGTTTAGATGATTTACTGTAACCAGATTCCGCTAATTTCTGTCCATATCCCAATAGGATACACAGTGCACTGTATATTCATGCAGCGTAATCAACATAAACAAAGTCATAGAATAATCTGCAAATAAGTGTATATATCAGAAATACGTGGCGAAGTTGTCCGTTGAGATGCATCGTTCATTATTTCCCACTTTATCCCCTGCAGCCCGAGACTGTCAGCGTCCTGCTGAACGTATTCAGAATCCTCGCCCTCCCACCTCGTGGCGGCCATCTTGTGAACTTTGACCCAGAGCCAATCAAATACCGGAATCTGTGAGTGACACATGGTAGGCAAAGCAAAAGGGAATTAATCAACTAGAGTATACTTCATTTGCAACCTGGAAGTGGATACGATAGTGCAGTGTAATTGGTATAGAAAACATATCGCGTAACATAATACACCAAACCACAAATTGCAGTCTCCTTTTTCTTTTTGACTTTCTGCAAGTATTTTCCAATTTGGACTTACACATGACACATTACTCATTGAGTGTGTAGTCAGAAGTAAGTACCAGTGAACGAGTTGATTCGAGTAAATAAGACAAAATGCACTATTATACAGAAATACGAAATAGAAGATATAATGTTGGTCTAAATTATTACAAGTTCTTCTGAGCCTTATAAACTGTCGTGTAATTTCGAATAATATTCATTTTATAAAATAACTGCTTTATAAGGTGAATGCTTTGAGGAATACAATTCTTGGTCTATACTGCAGAATCAAATTCCGAGAAGAACGGCATTATATTTAGGGTATCAATTGGAAGATGCAATACAAACTTAAGATGATACAAAGTTTTCTTTTAACGTGTCATGGCTATTCTTTTTTCTTTCTTCTTATACTGGCATGTTTTGTCTTCTGAAAAATCTGTAAAGCGAAAATAGGATCAGAGGGCTTGGAAAGATATACGCCTGCTGGCCCTTCCACATGCTGGAATCCCATAACAGTATAGTTCGGTTGATTTACTTGAACACAATGTCAGATAAAAGGGATACAGGCAAAGAAAGAAAAAAAAATTGCCTAAAATTTTAGGCTTTGGCTAACCCTTCTTCTCCAATTTGCGTAGTGTAATTCACGATTTTGGAGCCCACGATGAGATACAGCGAATTTGGCCTTACAGCGACATAGGTACAGTGCGTGGATAAGTAGAACTCCCGTTGATCTTGAGGGCTAACCCTATCGATTCCTGAATAGCCGGTAGTGAAAAGACACAAAAACAACGATCAAGATTATATCGACCTTCTAATCATGTTCATGATTTATAGAGACATATTTATAGGACTGGTCAGCCCAATATCAAAATTCAAAGTCAATAACTTGGACTAAGGGTTTCTCTCCTGCCTCACAAGATACATTTTATTATGTTTTAAATACTGAATTTGTTCTATATAAAACGATCTTATGTCAGACGAAATTGAATAGATACGGATTGTAGGTTGCACGCGGTCGAAGGGAAAGTGTAATTAGGCCTACTCTTAACCTATCAAAAATCACTGAATATAATATATTTCTTATCATCTGCACTGACATTGCGTGTTGCAGTCAGGATGAATGTAAATTTCCCATAAAACACCCAAAACCCCAACAAATACAAAATAAAACAAACGATAAATGAAAGTATGCAACTGAATAATCAGTCAGTGCGTGTGAGTTTCGACGAGAAAAAAAAAAACATAAACACAGCTTTTACCTCGAAATCGTTTTATAAAGCACACATTAAACATTATACATTTTACATGTATGTATGTGTATAAATTGTATAAATTGTTTCATTTTTACCTGCTTTTCAAAAGGGCATTGCCACATGTGTTCCATCGAATGGGGCTCGTGGTACTTACCCTATAGTTACACTTGCTGCTACCACAATGTGTGACACCCTTTAATCACACTCACTACATTATTATAGACAAGAAGAAAGCGAAGGAGCCGTCAAACAATACTTTACAAGACAAGAGAAAAGTGCCCCTCTATGAAGACTTTACTTAGTCCTCTCTTGTACTTAAAATCGTTGGATTTTTCAGTCGTGCATATGTTACAAGAATGTGTTTATGTTTTCACTGCAAGTTTCGGAAATACATATTTCATATTACATAGCTTAGTATTTTCATGTAACAGTCATGATGTTT
Source organism: Diadema antillarum (assembly GCF_040938485.1). Taxonomy (NCBI): domain Eukaryota; kingdom Metazoa; phylum Echinodermata; class Echinoidea; order Diadematoida; family Diadematidae; genus Diadema; species Diadema antillarum. Next base: position 1,145,937 of record NW_027271755.1, on the reverse strand, counting down.
GCTATTACTGCAGGGTACCTTTGGAAATCAGTTTTACAAACTGAACAGGACTACCCAGCAGTATAAAATATAAATAGAAAGATAGATAAATGAATAAATAAATAAATGCATACATAAATAAGTAAATAAGTAAGTAAATAAATAAACGGGACATTTTGTGCATTGGAAAAATGAATGAGGCTTGCACGATAACAAGCTTGGTTTACAGATTGCAGTTCCCTTGAAATATAGAATGAAAAGTATAACAATCTCCTCTTAAGTCAAAACAAAAGCAAATAAATAATAGTGATGATAATAATAAAAAAAAATGATAATAATCTTAACGAAGACCCTGGGCTTCACAATTATTAGAAGTTCACCAAAATAAAGATTGAGGGACTATAAAGCAAGTTCAAAGTTTGCATCAAGTGAAAGTTTGAGGAAATCGGACAATCCGTAAAAAGTTATGAATTTTAAAATTTTCAGTGCAGCCGTCACTGGATGAGAAGACAACATCAGTTTGTGACGTCATGTATGTCCAACGTTATTAAGGTGATAAAAGTAAAGAGGAAGACCGCATGTCTTCTGCCGATAGCACCCCAGCACCTGATCCTAAAACCATGGCAACCATTGTGTATAATATGTCTTCTTGAGAACTAGAAACCAACCTGTTTTGATTGGTGTTACCACGGTGGCGGTGATGACATAGAACCCAGTCTCCTCGACTACTGCGTTGACTCTTATCTTTAACGCTGAAATATACGGATATAATCAACATATTCACGTTAATTTGTGATAACGATATCTCTCTAAACGCATCTACAAAATAATGAAAGGTAGTGTTTTAACTCGATCTATACTTCACCAATCATAAAGATACACTTCATCGAACATCTTATCACCACGCAGCCCAGTCACTGAACTTGAGAATATCGTAAATAATTCACAATTCACAATATTCTTTGCTTTGGCTGAAAGTAAGAAAAAATGCTAATTGATTAAACAACAACTTGTCAGATTGTGACATATTTCATAAATGCATCCTGCCAGAATTTGGCAGTACAAGAATACCCATATTTTTTTTTTCTATTTTCCTCATCTGAGGTACTTTATTTTTCCACATATCTTCGCATATTTACAATCACATTATCTGCAAGTATCCAAAAGGCATTCAACATAATCATTATGACAGGAAAAAAATAATAGAAGGGTACATCAATGGTACCAACCAAAATAATTGCGTATTCTTCTTAATCCAAAATCATCGAATCTCGTTTGGTTGCACTTCAAACTGATATAAAATCTTAATTCCGCTTTCAAATCTTCTATTAAATGATGTACATTGAACAAACATTTGTTTCTTTCATTGCCTTCTCTGACATAATTCCTGTAGACAATGAATTGGGCATAATTCAAAAAAAGGTTTACTAATTTCATCTTTTTGTTACCTATATCATATCCGAGAATAATGAATTTTTCATTGATATCTATTACAAGATCGAAAATATTTCGAATTAAAACCGAAACCACTCTCCAATACATTTTGATTTTTTTGCATTTCAGCAAAAAATGACAAGTGGTTTCTTTACAATTACATACAGTACACAAATTATCATTCAAAATTTCCCATTTAAACAAATTGTCTTTACTGGGAAGTATTCGATGAAAAAGCTTAAAATTAAATTGCTTTATTCTGTTATCATTAATCTGATGAAACTTATATTGCAATGCCTTTTTCCAATCAAAATCACAGGGTATAAACATGAAGGTTCTTGTTTTTTCTTATGCAAAAATAATCTATAATAATGTTTAGCTGACGTTTTCTGTACACTGATTTTATCACCTGTTGACAACTCAATAGCATCAAATTCTTCTGTGTGCAGCAGTACAGGAGTCTGTATATTATTATTATTATTATTATCATTATTATTATTATATTCTTTATTCGCTTCTTACAAAGCAGATATAGTATATACAATAAAATATTCCTAAAAACATGCAGATACAATGTATAGACATGGATACAGAAATGAAATAAAAAAAAATAAACAGACACACACATAAGTCTAAAAATGCCCTCAGGGAGATCCAACAGAAATCCACATATTTTCTGTTATTAATACATTCGCCCATCAACCCTCCCTCACCCGTGCCCACTCCGACTGTCCGGGGAAGAGAGTGGAGTACAGCACCCATCCATATCCCGGCTAAAAAACTACGTACCCAATCCAGCACAATATACCTCACTCTCTGACTACTAGTACATGGTGTGTACACACAAGTGCGCACGTGCGCCCGTGCATGCTCTCATAGACATGCACACATTGTTCAATAAGTACGATGTTCTACTATGCACCCATATACGCACATTCGAATGCATTCGCAATTTGGCATTCACTCACTCCCCCCACACACTCCCGCAAATACCAGCAATATGACAGTGTGCATGTATATAACTATGTGTACATGCAGCACAACATATGTATAAAATTCAGCAACTGTCCCCGAAACAGTCATGATGATATAAAAATAAAAAATAAAAATTGCATCTTTTCTCTATATTCTGTATAATAATGTGACCAGTAAAAAAACTGCATTCTCCCTGAAAGTATTTCATTCCAGCTACACTATGCCACATTAATGTAGACATAGATACGAAATCAACTCATTACATTCTTGAGAGTTTAAAAAAGAAAATTCTTTGTAATCCCTCATATGTATCAATTTCCTTATTTGCTCGGCATTCCTCATGGCTTCATCCATTTCACCGCATAATGCCTTTCATCTTTCGTTTATCTTCGACTGGTCTAAAAAATACCTACTATTCAAAAATCTCAAATTACCACCTAGTACAGAATATGCACCAAATCTACTCATTCGTGTTATATAAGAAACAATCTGATTCTTTGTGTTTAAAAATTTTGTTATAAAATTCAAACACCTTCTAAAAACACCTTCTAAAAAAGGCAAGAATGCATTATGTGTCTGCCATGGAAATTTCCATACTCTTCGAACAGCAGTTCTCCAGTGTCTATATAACGCATCTAAAGAGGAGTCATATAATGGACATAACTGAGAGCCATAAAAGCTACAGCAAAATTTTTGAAACAAAACATTACGTACCTCACACTTGGCATATTTAAAATTACTCAGTAAAATATTACACTGACGGTTACAATCACCATTAATTTTAGACAAATCAGCATGCATAATATCATTTGTAATAATATGACCAAGATGACATATATTGTCTACAATTTTCACATACTCTCCGTTAATTGTTATCCTTGGATCTACAACTTCTTTTCCATCACATTTGAATATAATAAGCTGACTTTTGTCACTATTAAACTTCAAATCCAATTGAGAAGCATATTTTTGACAGATAGTAATCATTTCCTTCAGAGCTGACACATTTGGGGATAAAATGATCAAATCATCAGCATATGAGAGAACGCCACTAAACATTTGACCCATGTAACATCCTTCACCGAGTGCCTGCAGTTGATGCAGAAGCCCATCAATATAGAGACAGAACATACATGGAGACAATATACCACCTTGTTTAACTCCATTTGAAACCGTGAAATTACTATTATTACGTAACTTGTCTAACCAAAACCTGGGAAATGCTTTTTTTAACTTAGACAATTCAAATGAGGCGAGCAGCTGCCTGTCTCGGAAGGTTTCATTTATGAATGTAACGTCTTTCCACTCCCCATCTTCTATAATCTGTTTCACTGTGATAACATTTTCTTTTATCCAGCTCTGGAAACATAACATTTCATTGTCATATCTAATATGACTGTTATTCCAAACAACTTCTTTCTTTATATCATTAATATTAAACATATCTATGTACTTTAACTCAGACCATGAACAGAAAAGGTCAATAAAGCTCAGGTATTTTTCTCCTTCTGCATATTCTTAATGTATCATTTTTCTTGCAATTAAATTTCCAACACAAAGGCATTTCTGGGTCCAATATTGAAATAAAATCTTCCATGACATTTGTTCCTCAGAAAAATACTTCTTAATCCATGATAAACGGAGAGATAAACATTTTGAAAGCAAATCGACCATTTTAAGTCCTCCTCCTGTTTCTGGGTTGCAGCATACGGTGCGTTTTACCTTTTCCCGTTTGGAATTCCATAAAAAAAGAATACAGTAATCTATTTACTGACCTAATTATCTTTAAGGGCACAGGTACTGCTGTAGCTGTGTATACTAACTGAGATGTAACTAATTGTTTGATAATGGTCACCTTTCCATACAATGTCAAATTTCTCATTCTCCATAAATCCAGTGTATTTTTTATTTTCCCTATTTTGCCTTCCCAGTTAAGGTCTTCAACTTCTTTATAGCATTTCCCAACATATATACCGAGACATTTTATGGCGTCTTCTGTGAGATTTAATTCTCCAAAAGTTTCAATATCTAAGTTCAGTCTCATAAACTGAGATTTTGACCAATTAATTTTTGGGCCAACATTTTCACCAAAAAATTCTATTTCTTTCATTACTTCTGTGAAGGAATCAACAGAATCAACTAAAATTGTGGTATCGTCAGCAAATTGAATAATTCGAATATCTTTATACTCATTTTCCGATTCAATATTAGGTACTAAAATACCTTTTATTTGAACATTCTTCTTTATCTTTGCTGCTAAAATTTCTGCAACAATGATAAACAAAAGAGCTGATAACGGACATCCTTGCCGCACACCTTTTTTAATAAAAAATTCTTCAGATATCCAACCATAATTCATTACTCTACCATTAGCATTACTATACAACGTTTTGATCCATCTAATGAAAGATTCTTTGAATCTTAGTTCCTTCAACAAACCAAACTAAAAATCATGATTAATAGTATCAAAACCTTTCTTGAAATCCAATGACATAATAATAGCGGGTGTTTCAGTACATTGACAGTAATCAATTACATCCTGAACTGTCCGTATATTTTATACACTCTGATGCAGAACGATTTTTCATAAAACTATATTGGTCCTCGGATATAATACAATGAATAATTTTTTTTTTCAATCGGATTGTCAAAACACGAGCCGCCAACTTATAATCTATATTAAGCAACGAAATTGGTCGCCAATTATCTGATATGTTCTTATTACCTTTCTTATACAAGAGTGTTAAAATGGCTTGACTTTGAGAAACAGAGAATTCTTTTTTTTTCATATCCCTGATTCAAGCTGTCTATTACCATCTGTTTCAGGTCTTCCCAGAAACATCTATAAAATTCTACACTAAGACCGTCACTGCCAGGTGACTTATTCAAATGCATAGATTTGAGTGCAAACCAGCATTCATTTTCTGCGAGCTTCCCCTCGCAGATGTTTGCATCTTCCTCACTTAATACATTAAAGTCTAAATTACGAGTGTAGTCTTTGATATCAGACTTGGAATCATCTTTTCCGTAAAGACTGCTATAAAAATCATGTATTTTTTTTTCAAAATCTCTTCATCTTCTCTGAAAATCTTACCATCTATTTCAATACAATTTATTTCTTCTTTTTTTTACCCTTTGCTTTTTCAAGCTGAAAAAAATATCGAGATGACTTCTCTCCTGACTCAAGCCACCTTGCCCTTGATCTAACATATGCACCTTTACATTGATATTCATACCATCTATCTATCTCATGTTTAAAACAATTAATCTTGTCTAAATCATCAATATTTTGGTCTTCATTAACACTCATACTCAATCTTTTATATTCTTCTTCGATGCTCCTGATATATTTCTTCTTCTTTTGTGACAACTCAGATGCATATGTAATACTGTATTCTTTTATTTTTATCTTACATATTTCCCATCTTAACTGATCATCAAATTTATCACACTCCATTTTAACCTTCTGAATAGTATTCTTTATACCATGTTTATATTTTTCATCTTTAAGTAATGAATTATTCAATTTCCAGAAACCCCTTCCTCTCTTTTTTGTTGTCACCCGAAGCTTCATTGTCACCGCATTGTGATCACATTTTAACACTGGTTTGATATGTAAGGAATGTACATACGGAGCGTATGCCCTGGAGACTAGCCAATAATCAAGGCGTGAGCATATACTGAGTGACAGATGTCTCCCCGTAAATTGCCTCCTCTCCGGGAATTTTTTTCTCCACACATCTATTAAATTGTAACACTGCTGAAATTTAACAAAATATTTTTTTGGTAAATATATGTAAGACATTCCGTTTGTGTCTAACTTTTTATTTTGTACACAGTTCCAGTCTCCTCCTGCAATCATAATTTCACTCGGTTTCTTGATCTTTTTCACCCAGCTATGTAATGATGCTTAAAACGGCTCTTTTTCTGCGTTTTTCGCCGGAGCGTATACATTTAGGCAGAAATAAACAGAATCATAGCTTACAAATCTCAACGCAATGGCTCTACCGTCACCTTTGGAATGTGTCTCTATGACGTCAATTGGAAGGTCGTTTCTGATTAAAACAGCTACACCTTTTGAGTGTTTTGCTCCATGATCGTATATTCGGAAACCTTTCCATTCATTTGAAATTACCTTTTCTAATTCTCCTGATAAAAATGTTTCTTGTAAGAAAGCTATATCACATTTTTGACGTTTCAACCATAAGAATATTTTCTTCCGTTTGAGTGTATCACATATTCCTCTTACATTTAAAGAGACAAAATGGAAACACTCCATCGCTCTTAATGAGATTACCTGTTTTCTAATTAATCACGATCAAATAATCTACTCACTTCTGCTTCTTCGTTGGTTTCATTTTCCTTTTTTTAGATTCCTTTGTCTTCCCAGCAGCCTTCGGAGGAGGAGTCTCCGGGGATAACGTAAAATCATCATTGTCGCTGTTTGTGTAGATACTGCATGTTTCATCATCACATTCTCCATCCGTTTGCTGTTCTCTCTTCTCGTCATCACGCGGCGTGCTTTCACTGATCTTTGCCTGTGATCGCGTGCGATATGATGCTTCACATGCCGTACCAGATGCTCCTGCACTACATGAGGCTGATCGCGTTCTCGACTGTGATCGAAGATCGATGGCCTCAGATCTTTCGGGATCGTTGGTCTGCAATGGTTGTTGCACAAGCTTCGTGATGAAATCAGCGAGACGAGTTTGTCGCGTCTTGGTGCTTTGACTCGCAGTCTCGATGGGGTGTGTTGGACCGGTACTTTCGGAGTTCTCACGTGCCGTAGGTTGTCGCGGTGGTGAGGCGTCGGGCGTTGCTATGTGGTTGTGTAGTGCCGGGTTCTGTGGACGCTCGTTCCTTTTGTGGCCGGTGGTTCTGCAAAGCTGGCATTTCACCTCGTTATGGCAGCTGGATACATGGTGTCCCGATTCAAGGCATCTGGAGCATGTTACCGGACCAGCTGCACTAGATTGCTCGGTTTGTCCCGGATGGTATACACGTCCCATGAAGTTGTTTCCAAATAACAATTTCCGTGGTAGTGGCTGTGAGGGTGGGGTGATGTAGAGTACCCGATCACCATTCAGACAGTTGGTCAGTTGACCATTTACCCTCAGTTTTTGGCGATAAATGTCCCCTTGGATCTGGCATTTTTGGTTTTCTATCTTGCTACGTATGACTTCGTCGCTGACAGACAACGGGATGTCTTTGATGGTCACTCTGGTCAGGTTCTCATCCTTTGACCTCGTGAATGGGTTCACGTCGTATACAGCGGCGTTTGCTCCCCGAATGACAAGCCCATTGGATATCAGTTTCACGCGGTCCTCATGGGAGTTCAGATAAATCCGCCATAGACGGCGAATTTGCTGGATTCCCAGGATGCTGTCAGTGCTGACAGTTCTTTCCAAGGCGACATATATTTCCTCACCTGTACAATGTTTCTTGTCATTGTTCCTGATGTCGTCTGTGCGCAGGAAAACTGGCTTGGGCCCTGTCGTATGTATGTCTGGGCGTGGCGTCGCTTTCTGGGCATACATATTGCATGCACCTTCGCCAGTTAACTTTCCCACAGAAGATGTCAAGAAGCACAGTCTGTTAGTCCTCAAAAACAGGATAGTTTATAGCACTTTTCCAAATCACTTATATGGTCCAAAGATGACAATAGGATGGATTTCCTTGTTGGCGATATTTCAAGATATTAAATCCCAAAAGGAGAGGATGCGAAAAAAAAGTCTTGACGTATCTGCTAGCGCCCTCTCTCTCACAAGAATACCTATATAGCAATCAAAACCTTTTCAATATTTATTAAACAAGTTGGTGTGGTGTGCTGAATTGTATTATATAGTGAACAAAAAAAAAATGTGTTAGATGCCAAGTCTTGAGCACATAAATTTGTAAGCAACTGCAACTTCCAGGGCGACTTTCTCAGAATTGTGTTGATTTTGTGACCGTCTTTTTTCCATGTCTGTGGTACTTTTGGGTGTTTGTGGTCGTTTCTCTCTTTTGTCTTGAGATAATATTATGGTAGAATGACGTAATAATATCGCACTGAAATACTAAGGGTCCGGAAAATACAAACTCTAATCTGGAAAAGTCGATATTCGGTGACTTTCACTTTCCCATTAATGTCTCAAACTCTCGCTGATATGTTGTACTATATGATTACCCATAGTCACTGTCAAAAACACATTTGAGGAAAAGAGATTTCCAGCATCCGCACAAAATCTTCTCGTTGAAAATGTAAACAGTGAAGAATATGCTGATTATTATTCAACCATTCATTCATTCATTCATTCATTCATTCATTCATTCACATTTATTCATTCACTGTTTCATTTATCCATTTACAGCAGAAACGTATAAACATTTTCCAGAAATTGAACACATAAATTACATCACAATAATATATAGTGAAGTTTACGGAATAATGGAAACTACCTGTATCTCTGAATATTGGCATTATGTATGACAGAATATATTGTAAACTATTATGTATCTCTGTTCCTCTTCAAACACTCGATCAAACGCATACACAGACACACATACATACATACGCGTCTATGGTGGAAACCGAGGACATGTTTTACCCATAAGAATTTTACCGCATAATCGAGGACCTGTGTGTCAGTAGGACTCTTGTCAACCGAGGACTCATTCGTATATATATCAATCCAACCGAGGACCTTATTAATGGTAATCGAGGACCTACAAACATGTACCCTACATGCAAAGGCATGCAAAAGCAGACTCTATTATGGAATAGTCTGCGTACCGAGGACGTCCTTGGTTCTCTGCGTGTCCTCGGTTTAAATGTAAATTTGTATGCATGTCCTCGTTTTACACAATGGATAAGTGCACACACACACACACACACACACACACACAAGAAAAACACTTACCAAAGTGCTCATCAGTCTCACAGGCCGCTGTCCACAGCTGTGTTACGACTAATCGCTCCCTGGCTAAACCACAAGAATCTAGAGCATGGACACAAACAAACAAACAAAACAAAACAACAGAAAGGATGATAAATGGTGAGTTGATTAAAAACAAGGTCACACCGATTGGACTACAATATCTAAGTGATACGCTATCAGCGTATCACCTATTGTGTTTGCTAAAATCTTCCTTTATTTGTTAGGTGATACGCTATCAAAGTACATGTATCACCTATTGTGTTTGTCAAAATCGTCCTTTTTATGTGATACGATGTCACCGTATCACCTATTGTGTTTGTCAAAATCTTCCTTTCTTTCTTTTTAGGTGATACGCAACCGGCGTAACATGAAATTTTCAGTCATCATATCTTATATCAATATCTCTGTACATGAAACTTTTCATGACGATAACACATCTGTGACGTCATTTAGGCGCCATTTTCAGATAAAGTCACATGTTCGATCATAACTTCATAACAAAATGTCATTTCTATATCACTTTCGGTAGACATAAAGTTCAAGTCACAACTGATCGTCCTGTATACTCAGGTCATCATGACGCGCCCGTACGCGAGCGTCATAATTTTAAAATGCCCAAAACGACTTTCCAATGGAAAATCTCATAGCTTCAGACAATTTTGAGCGTTTCCAAAAAAGACGCTTAACTAATAAGACACGAAAGTGCGCGCTAATCCTGTACAAAACAAATGGACAGCGCGCGGTCCTCAAGCGTATTACGCACATCACCTGAGACGCGCTGTCTTGACACTTGATAAACAACAGCAGCGGCTTCAGGGACAGCGCGTCTCAGGTGACAATGACAATGACAATAACAATGGGTTTTTTTTATTTTCTTATGTCACCCAACGTCAGGGTATTGAAGAAAATTCAAACAAACATCGTAACAGATAAAATCAGTTAATACATTAATACATTGTAAATTATATATATATACAGAAAATTGCATGATATTTACAAAACATACAAAATATACAGAATGGTGCAGGACCCAGAAGAGAGAAAGAGAATGAGAGAGAGAGAGAGAGAGAGAGAAGGAAAGAGAGAAGGAAGACAAACAAAACAGTTTAAAAAAAAGCAGGGCAACAATAATGCAGACAAAAGCAATTTCAATAATATAAAGCAAAACATTGTAAAAAGCTACATTTACATGAAAAAATACAAATAATGATATTAATAATTATTATTTCTTTTGGAGCTTCATTATTTCCTTACAAAATTTAGCTAAATTTATCAACTCACTACGATTTTGGGAACATCTTTAAAGTGTTTGGTCTTATTCTATATAATAGGACTTAATGAATTTATTCCTGGCATTATTCAATGTATAACACTCAAATAAATAGTGAAATTCATCCCCTAGTCTATTAGAATTACACAAATTACAAAATCGATCACAATGTTCAATACCAGCATACCTACCCGTTACAATTGGCAATCTGTGGTTGGCGCAGCGAAATTTGGAAAGAAGTTGTCTGAAAATGCAAGGGATTTTTAACAAAATGGATCTAAACATAGATTCGTTTTATAGATTCTGTAATTCGTACAACATGAACTGTTACTTATCTTAGACTGCCAATTCTGTACAAATTCGTCTCTTAATCTAAGTTTTATCGAACACCTAAACCACGAAGAACTTACGTTTTCAAAGTTATTCCTAACAAAAGACATTCCTAACTCATTTAGTGTATCATAAACTTTCAAAAACCATGGTGATGAATATATCTTATAATTATGCAAAAGTGATATGATATTACATACTATAGATGAATATTTTCTTTCTTTTCCTGTAATAATCTTCAACCAAAAATTAAGCATTCTTTCTTTAACAGTACAGGCTATTTCAAGCCTCCCTATTTCTCCCAGAGCCATGCTATTCATAGTATTTTTTGTTAGTATCAGGTGATGTGCTTCTTTGCCTGAGACGCGCTGTCTTTGAAGATGTTGTTGTTTATCAAGCGTCTTTGATTGTGAGATCATGCTGTTGCCAAATGTTTACCTTCACGAAATAATCCTTGTTACTTTAAAATCTCGTTCTTCAAAATGATCCCCTTAATCGAAAAAAAGCTACGACTTTAATTTTTAAATCTTTTTAAGATAACAAAAATACCACTACCTTTAGAAATGAATGATGTTCCTAGGTGTACTGAGTTTGTACTTAGCTCTCTCTGTATCGTCATGTAAGGTAGCCATTTTTGTGTCCATTGTTTATCGCGCGCCTTCGTATCTTGTTATCTCTACTATTTTGGTTTCCAAAAATTCCGCGCGTACGCGTCCGTCCGCGCGTTTTCGCGCACACAGCGCGTTAGCAACATGAAAGATCACCACACAGCACGCAATTGCACACAGTCCTTGCACAGGCGACGCGTCGCTCTTCAGGTAAACCTGCCCGCGCCCAAGCCAGGGGAAATTGCGGCCGGTGATTGGCTTAGAGTAAACACATGACAGGGGAATTCTCAATTTCTATTGGCCTAGCCAAATGCGTTTGATTATGTATTCACTCGGAATTCACTCGCCTTAATTTCACTCGGAATTCACTCGGCGAATAGGTTTCACACAAATTTCACTCGTTACAAGAGTGAAATTCACTCGACAACGAGTGAAAGTCAATACACCCTTAATCGAGTGAAATTTTATTCACTCCTTCCGAGGAGTGAATTATTCACTAGAAATTTTTTAGAGAGTACCATTTTGTAGGCAAAATTGTTCAATAATAATCTACATAAAATGCTACCTTAAACATGTGGAACTGTTTCAAGTCTATAAAACACGCACAAAAATGCATCAAATTGCACCATTTACAACATCAATATGCAAAAAGAAAATAGAGATTGACAATAAGATGACAATCATTTACTATAAATATTTGTTAGCTCAATTGGTTTGGAGAATATAATTGTATCAAATATCGTTTTAGTGGAGCTTTCAAAGAATAAATACTTAAACAGGACTTTACATTATCCGGGAGATTATTCCAAATGTCCGGACCCGAATGTCTTATAGATTTATGTGTCACTAATAATTTGGGATTCAAAAGGTGAAAAAGGGCACGAATGGACAGAAGTATTGAACCTAAACATGTTATCAAACGATGATGGAAGTTGATCATGTATATATTTAAACATAATTACTGCTACTTGACTAATAATCAAATCAAAAACCCTCAATGTTTTAAGCTCATGAAATAAAGAATCAGTATGAGCCAGAAAATGCGATCCTGTACAAATACGTATAACTTTCTTTTGTAATTTTAATAAAGAATTTATTTTGGTAGAGCCGCAAGTACTCCATACAACATTGCAATAACTTATATATGGGAGAATTAAGGAATTATATAATAGAAATAAAGTTGAACGAGGAAGAAAGAACTTCAGCTTGGAAATTATCCTTATATTTCTAGAAATACACGTTGTAACATAATACAAATGCTCATTCCAAGTCAAACTTTCATCAATATATACTCCCAGAAATTTTGAATTCGTTTTCTTTTCTAATGGGATATCATCAATGTTAATATGTATCAGCGTATCTTCATTATGAGAATGAAGTTTGAAATAAATGAAGTGAGTCTTTTTTATATTCAAAGAAAGTTTATTAGACTTAAACCAATTTGATGACTAATTTCAATATTTAAAGTATCATTTAAAATCCGAAGATCTTTATGAAAATAAAATATATTAGTATCATCAGCAACTAGAACAAAAGAAAGAAGAGAGGATGTAGTTATGATATCATTAACATAAAGAAGGAATAATAGTTGGCCAGGAATTGAGCCTTGAGGAACACCACATTTAATTAAAAGGGGGTCAGATTCACAACCATTAAAAATAACATATTGTCTTCTATTAGTTAGATAATCTTTAAGCCATAAAAGTGCTTGTCCTCAAATACCATAATGACTAAGTTTGGTGAGTAAAATAGAATGATCAAGAGTATCGAATGCCTTACTCAAATCACAAAATATACCTGCAACATGTTCTTTGTTTGCAAAAGCACTCGTAATTTTATCATAAATTTGTATTAGTGCTAAATCAGTTGAATAATTTTTTTCTGAAATCATATTGCTTGGGAATAAGTAAATCATACGTTTTAATGAATTTAAGAAGTCTATTATAAACAATTTTTTTTCTAAAATTTTGGATATACTAGGCTACAAAGAAATAGGACGATGATTATTAATTTCATGAGGATCATCTTTTTTATGAACAGGATTAACTTTCGCTATTTTCAGCAGATCAGGAAAAATAACTTGTGATAAAGAAAGATTAAATATGTGGCTTAACGGTTCTGCGAGTGGATAAACTATTTCTTTCAATAACATCAAACTTATTTTATCAAAAACCACAAGATTTAGAGCTATTTAAAGATTTAGTGATACTAATGATTTCACTGGGACTTGTTGGATTAAAATAAATAGACTCTTAATTTTGGTCAAAAATATAATCTGTAAAATGAGCAGAAGTATTGCTAATTTTAATAGCAAGTTCCGGACCGATGTTAACGAAAAATGAGTTAAATGAATTAGCATACATATTGGGATCATTTATTTTAATGCCGTTTAATGTGATATCATCCGTTGGCGGAGAATCAGGCTTTTTACCTAGGACCTCTTTAATAATTTTCCATGTTGCATTAATATTCGAAGAAACCTTTTTCATTCTATCAGAAAAATATAATCTACGGGATAAACGAATAAATTTTGTCAATTTATTTCGATAAACTTTATACATATTTAAATTAAATTCAGTTGGGTTACGAATATGTAACTTATACAAAAAATTACGGGTGTTTATGGATTTCAAAATACCTTTTGTAATCCAAGGATTTCTTGGTTTACTTCGGTTACTTTTTATTCTACATAAAGGAATATTATTTTCATAATAATACAACAATTTATCATTAAAACATTTATATGCCAAATTAACATTATCAATACTATAAATATCTGTCCATTCCTCTAAAAATAGATTCTGTTTCAATAATTCCACATTACGTTTTGACTCTTTATAATACCATATTTTATCACGTAATTTATTACAACCCAATTTGCATTCACAAATTGAAAATATTGGTAAATGATCAGAAACTTCAGAACATAATATACCCCCGTAATTGTATTATTATACACATTCGAAAATATATTATCAATCTGAGTTGATGAGTGCGGATTTATCCTGGTGGGTTTATTGATAATCGACATAAAAACCATATGATAACATTAAATGCATAAAATTAAGGGAACTATTGCTATCGGATGTGGGGGAAAAGTTAATGTTGAAATCACCAAAAATAAAAACATGTTTACTTTCATTACCTATCTTATGAAGATATAAATCCAATTCATCACAAAATAATTCACAATTCACATCAGGGGGTCGATAAATTAAACCTATAATAACATTTTTAGAAATTGGGTTATCAATTTCAATGAATAACGTTTCTGCATATCTTAACGTGATTTCAGAACGGATTTTGAACTGTGAATTTTGCGCAATGTAAAACGCAACAACGCCACCCCTTTGATAGCTACAGGAAAATATCTACTACGTTATTACATACAAAGAAATGGATATCCATATTACCATTTTATTGAATTTATTTGGGCATTATTCAGGGCTGCGCTACGTTTTTAAAACGGGGGTGTCAAAATCGCCTTTCAGTCAAAAAGAAAGGACATCAAAAGACAAGAGAAACAACAACAAAAACGTCTTCATAATTTTAAGGTCTGATTTTCCTCCGAAAGTCGGCTTACAAGCAAAAAACAACAACAAACAAACAAACAAACAAAAATAAGAACAAGAGTCTTCATATTTTTGCTGCCACTTCCCTCCTACTTTGCATGCAAAAGAGTGGGACATTCGATCCCTGTAAAGTTCGCGTGTGTGTGTGTGTGGGGGGGGGGGGGGGGCGACAAAGCTTTCCCCTCCCTCCCCCCCCCCCCCCCCCCCCCCCCTCCAAGGGCTGCGCCGGTCCGGTTATGGGCTTGTAATCGTGGTGATGGTGACTATCGCCGACCCCCCCCCCCCCACTCCTCAGTACGGATTTACGCCGTTGCTGCCGATAAGTGTGTTTGAAGGGGTTGTGTGTCGTTCTGCCAAAGAGGCTGTAAAAAAAGGCAAAAAGGCTTAAATCCCCTGAGTTTAACATACGTGTAAGCTTTCAATTTGGTAAAGCTTTCTTCTTTATGAAGTCAATCACTGCTGATGGAGTTACAGAAATATGTCATGTCACGTGTAAACCATGGGTGATCGCCATGATTTATCTTTGGCTGCGTTTATCAACTTTCCCCTGTTTAAACGGCTTTTGCCCTTTCAAAAGCCCTTTCCAAAGCCCTGTACTATTAATGTGCAGCTTGTTTTCTAAGAAGGGACGGCGAAAAGCAATTACCATTATAAAGACATATCTTCCTTTGAGAGTGACGAGTCATGATGCAATGCCACATGAATCAATTGTCTTCCTATCTGTGAGGCAGCTCCAGTTTAGCACATACATGTACTTCAAATATTTCTGAGTGGCGGCATGAGAATTTGGCAGCGTTTATCAACTTTCCCCTGTTTAAACGGCTTTCCAAAGCCTTTTCCAAAGCCCTTAATAGAACGAAACAGCTTCCAAAATAATTGCGTTTATCAACTCTTCGCGAACACGATATCTGGCCTGTCACTGCACAGCTGCATTGCGCAATTCGATCCGAGGAGAAGAGATCATAATACAATAAGGCGTGCATTGTTCGTAACTGCAGTACAATACTACAAAGCCGTTTTAAAAACAGCTTTGCGTTTATCAACTTCAAAAGTCTTTTACAAACAGGTTTCAGAAAACCTGTTTAGGAAACCTGTTTGAAAAGCCACAAATTTGCGGCCTTCGAAAAGGCTTTCCGAAAGGGCTTTCAAAACAGCTTTGCATTTATCAACTCGTAAAAATTCCTTGAAAGCTGTTTGGAAAACCTGTTTCTGCCGAGAAAAAGAGAGTTGATAAACGCACCTTTTCGAAAAGGCTTTCCGAAAGGGCTTTCAAAACAGTTTTGCGTTTATCAAATCATAAAAATTCCTTGAAAGCTGATTGGAAAACCTGTTTCTGCCGAGAGCAAGAGTTGATAAACGCACCCTTTGACGTATTAGCTCACGTTCCACACTTTTGGTTCGAGGAGACCTATTGTTACGTGGTTTAAAGGCAACGTCTCTTTCGAGGGAGCCGTACGTTGGGCACGTGAAGTTTCGAACCTCATAGGATGCAAAGCGACAATTCCTCCTTAATTTTTTATTATTTAATTGAGGAAATGCTTCTTGGTCCAGATATTAATCAAACTGTTTTGTAAACACACACTCGCTTTATTTCCCTTAGGTTTGTATTGGAAACTTTATTGCTTTTATTGCTGGAAAATGTTACAGGCGTGTAGCTGTAATACATCTCCCAACTGATATTCTATAACTTCCAACAAGATAAGATATAGCAATTTTGGTTAAGCAAATATGGGTCAAAGTTCATATTTATTTTAAAAGACCGATATTAAAAAGTGAAGATAATATTTGAAACACTTTACCTCCATGTTTCAATTTATTCGTGCCAAGGACGACATGGTACAGGTACACTGTACTCGCACACACAGGACACATGTACGGGATCTCCATATGCTATGCATGATAGAAACAATTTGATCTGAATTATGAAGGGACAAAAAATTTCGACCTGACGAACATATTATCGCAATATAACTTCAGGTCGGGTAACCAATATCTGATCACCAACCAGCGTATCACCTCACTCGTCTTCAGTGACGAATTTCATGACTCGTTATCATTATGATTATTAGGTGATACGCTAACGGCGTATCACCTATTGTGTTCGCTCGAAATTCCCATTTCTTTCTGACGAATTTTAACGAATTTTGTGAACAAAATATGTCAATAATGAATTGACCAATTCACATGAAACAGGGGCGGATCCAGGAATTCTGTAGGGGGGGGGGGGGGGGCGTGACTCATATTTCTGGTGCCACTTTCGGGTTTCATTCCATGTTTTTTCTTTTTATTTCTTTTGTTTTTAACGAAAAATAAAGGGGGGGGGCGTGCGCCGGTTGCGCCCCACTCTGGATCCGCCACTGTGACATTTGTAGTCATTATATCTCCTGACAATATCTCAGTACAGAAACATTTTCATGACGATAACTTATCTGTGACGTCATCTAGTCGCCATTTTGTGTTTTCAATAAGCAATAAAATGTCATTTCTTAACCATTTTCGGTAAACATAAAGTTCAAGTCACGTCTGATCTTCTTCTTCTTCTGACTAAGTCTGCCTCCTTCAATAGACTGAAGATTCTTGCAGACTGGTGCTATTTACATTATAATACAATTTATTTACAGATATTTACAAGCACATAGAAAATCTGACGAAAATAACTATCCACTGTGATCAACCGTTAGACGGCTTGAAATGATCCCACAGATGGCGCTGAAACAATTTCTGACGACAGGGAATTCCAGTTCCTTACAGTTCTTGGGAAGAACGAATGGCGATGAGATTCAGTTCTCGAGTATGGTACTTAATAGGAGTGTGGTTGCGAGGCTCTCGTCAACTGAGTAGCCTGTTTGATAATATAGTCCTGTGCTGAAAGAGGAGTAAGATTATTGTGTATTTTGTACATCATTCTTGGTAGATGGGTCCCAAACTGTGGAAGCATACTTAACAATTGGTCGAACCAACGTTTTGTAAGCTGTGGCTTTAACATCAGAAGATTTTATGCGAAGATTATTGAAGATTATTGGCTTTATTGACAGTATTGGGTCCACTTCAAATCAGAAGTGATGGTTACACCCAAGTACTTCACGGATTCAACAGATTCAAGAGGGGCGTTATTTAGATGATACACGTGTTGCACCTTTCTTCTTTTCCTGGATATTGTCAAAACCTTACACTTATCTGTGTTCAAATCCATCATCTATATTTTCGCACAGTCACCAATTTTCTTTAGGTCCTCTTGAATATTTTGCGTATGATGTTGATTGTCGATGGTCATGTAGGAAATTGCATCATCGGCAAAAAGGCGAACCTTTGAGACCATCAGGCAAGTCATTGATGTAAAGCAGAAAGAGGCAAGGCCCAAGAACAGACCCATGAGGCACTCCAGATCCTACCGCTACTGGAGAAGATTTAATACCATCCAAAACGACCCTCTGACTTCTTCCATTGAGAAAACATTGAATCCATTTCAGATTTTTCCCCCTGATACCGTATACGTACAAGCCGCTCATGTCCAAACTTGTCAAAAGCTTTTGAGAAATCCATGATTATAACATCCGTTTGACGCCCTGCATCCAAGTTCCTGTGTAAATCGCTTGTGAAACCAAGTATTTGTTGTTCACATGACATGTTCTTACAGAAGCCATATTGCAGGGGAAAAATGATGTTATTTTCGTCCCCGTGCTTCATAATGTTGCTCGCTAAAACGTGTTCCATTAGTTAGCAGCAAATACATGTCAGCGAAATGGGGCGGTAGTTTACAGGAGTAGATCGATTACCTTTCTTGTAGACTGGTACAACATTTGCTTCACGCCAATCATTTGGTACTTCACTTAATTCATATGACAACCGGAATATATTGCAAAGAATTGGAGTCAGATTTTTTGCCAGCTGCTTCAAGACTCGTGGAGTTATACCATCCGGTCCAGGGGCCTATCTTCAAACCACAAAGCAGCTTCTCTACACCCTTTGGTGTAAACAAAATATCATCCATTTCTACAAAGTCTGAGGTTTCCGGTAGTAAGTCATTCGGTATGGGAGTTTCCTTGGTGAAAACACTTTTGAACTGTTGGTTCAATGCTTCAGCTTTTGCAATCGGATCAGTGATCGTAATACCATCACTTTTCAGTTCTCTTATTCCTGTATTATCAGTCCTGTTGTGTTTGATGAAGCCCCAAAATCTCTTCATACTCTCAAATTCTGTGGTATCTTCATCGATAGAAAAAAGAGATTCCACATAATTCCAATAAGCCCTCCTTAGCTCAACTCCAATTGAAAAGGGACTACCCCGTGGATTCTCAATTTCATGTTCCGACTTTTTTTGTTCAACCTATCTCTCCTTTTGATCAACCTTTTAATCTTGTTTGTTATCCAAGGTATGTCATTCTTTTTGGATGTCATCTTATGTGGAACAAACTCTGTCATTCCCTTCTCTATTCCATTCTTGAACATAACCCAAGCCTCATTTACTGAGCAAAAGTCAAGCTTATCTTCAATTTTCTTGCCTACACCTTGCATGAAATCAGCAAATTTCTCCCAATCCGCTTTGATGTAGATGTTGATTTTCCTTCTTACTAGCTTCTGGCGAGTTGGACAACCAGCAATCGTGAGAATTGGGCAATCATGATCTGAAATGCCTGGTATAACCAGGGAGGTGTCTCCTCCCTGGTACAACTGAGACATCAGTGACTAACGTTGGATTATTTACTAGGAATAGATCAAGGACGTTTTCTTTCCTGGTTGTTTCCGTAACTACCTGCGTTTACCCATGGTCATCAAGCATAGAACCAAAAGCATGATGAAGCGCTGGGTGATGACATGCTTCCACCTGTCTGGTTTCCCAATCCCATCCAGGTAGGTTAAAATCACCACCTATATGACTACCATATGATCGCGATTCAATTTACACAGGGATCGTTGAAGCTCTGCAAGACTCTCTTTGTAATTTTCATGAGGCCTGTAGTACGCAGCTATATCTGTATATGAAGAGTCTTAGATCCCGCCATATTTAATTTACTCCAGAGAATTTCACAATCTGTTTCAAGTTCGATTTCTCTTGTAGCTAGAAGTTCTCTCTTAGTAGCAATAAACACTCCACCACGAGGGTCATTAGGTCTATCTCTTCTCTCAATATGACACTGATCAGTTGGGAATACCTCATTATTATTGACTAATGACGATACCCATGATTCAGTACCAATGACAACTTCTGGATCATGTATTTGCGTCAGGAGATGGAAAGACTGTTTTTTGGAGCGAATACTTTGGCAGTTGACATTGAGGATCTTAATGGATCGGAAGTTAGACTTCCTAGGTCTTACACCTTTTCTACTGGGTGAAGACATATTAAGTGGTGAACCAATATCACTCTGTATGAATGATGTATTACTGACATCATCTGCATTTTCTTCCTCCTCTTCTGAGCCCGAGTCGAGAGCATCAAAAGTGTTATCGTTAGACGAAAACCCAAAAATATCGCTACCAATCCCTGACGTCATACTCATTCCAATGTTATGCATTCCGCACTTTTTGCAAATCCATATAACGGAGCTATTCCATAAGTCTATATATTCATGGTAGTTTAGATTAATGCAATGCGGATGAAACCATAACTGGCAATTTCCCTCACACTGGATACCTCCTGTTTTCCCTGTAACTCCTTTTCCACATACGACACATACATCTTTAACTTTCACCATAACTGCTAGTCTAGATATGAATACGCCTATAGAATTCTACATGAAGAGAATATAGAAAGATCTTACTTGATGCATCCTATGCTAATTACCCAGGTCACCATGACGTGCGCGTACGCGTGCGTTAAGAATTTAAAATGCTCAACGGCTACTTCCCGACCGGTTTTTTTCGAAGTTTCAGACAATAAGCCAGTTCGGAGTTAGCTCATGGGCACATTGGTCCGAATGACCTTTCTTTTTTCTCAGTCGGTTAAGGGGCTCTTCACTCGTTTTCAGAGCGACATAATGCATAAGCTTTACGCAACGATTTATGGTATTTGTCAATCCTGCTTAAACAAAGAATGAACTCGCATAGACCACATGGCCAGAATGATCCGTCAATTAACACTTGGGAAAACATCCATTTTCATTATCTTACATTGAATGTAAGAACAACCTCTTTCTATCGATATTGCCAAATAGGCCTACCACTTTTGCTGTCAGGTGGATGTGCTGGCAAGCAGCATTTATAAGGATTACATGAATAATCATTATACATAATAATACATCACAGACGCTTATCCCAGTGACTTTAAAAACCAACGTGCCTGTTGGTCCGAATGACCTTTTTTCTGCTCATGCGCAGAGTGGAACTCCGAACTGGCTTATTTTGAGCGTTTCAAAAATTCCGCGCGTGCGCGTACGTCCGCACGTTTTCACGCGCACAGCGCGTTAGCAACATGAAAATCCACTTTTTTGACTGATTTGGATTCCTGATACATTAAGTAACAATATCCGTTTATTTCTGATCGATTTTGACCTCTAACAAAGGAATGCACTGGCGTAAAAGTTAGAATTCCGCTCGCCCGTCTATGTGCAATATATAGTGAAAAAACATGTCTTAATTCGCCACAGTTCTTTAAAACGTCCAGCAACCCTACGTTTATATTGCATAAAAGCATATGACTTGTAAATAACATTTCAATTCTCAATATTTCGAGGAAAACTCAATGACGTCATCATATCATCATCTGAAATAAAAAAGGGGAATATTTTTTTTTCTTTTTAGGTACTGTTTCTGGCTTTCATTTGCTGTCATCTCTGTTGTTCTAGCTCAATATTATCCCAGATTGGGATATGTTATACTTTGAACATTTTTCTTTCAAGTCCATGTCATTGTTGTCCAATTTGATAACGTCATCACACTAGAAATTGTGATTAAAGGCAAAGACTCAAAATCAGCCAGGTTTACGTGTTATGTCTAAACCATGCATTGACTTGATAACGCTGAAGCACCTTTACCTCAGCTGATTTTGCTCCATGTCCTCTGAAACTTAAGTCACTTGAAGACATATTTGCTTCTGGCACTGCGAAATAAAATGCATGTTCACGTCGTTGGTTCATGTACGTGGGCACGTTTGTTTTTTTGCTCTATTTCATTTGAAAGTCAAATATGTTTTGGGCATTGAAATATCGTTCAGACACCGTTATCAGGGCAAAAATTTCAATATCACAGTAAATTTGTGTTGTAAATGGTATATAAATTAGATTTAAGTTTCGCATCCGATCATCGGTAGCCGTGTGGCTCAATCGCTTAGCGCGCTGCATGTTCATTTTGCCATACCAGGACGGTATTTCATTTTTTCTCTTTTTCTTCACTTTTGCTTTTTTTGGCAGTTGAGCTTCATTCCAATGTCATTTATCGAATTATTTCATCAAGTATACACACCCCACGAACACAGCCACTCTATTTCCCTTGTCTGTGATTTATCACACGTAATGTTGTAAATTGTCCTTGGTACAGTGCCCCGCTTGTCACTTTTCGTTTCTCTTTCCTTTTCTCTACGTTTGTTCCTGTTATACTGTCACAGGACAGGTCGGAAAATACATAACTCAACTAGAGCAGGAATGGCAACTGAATGAATTAACTGTAGGCCAGGCGCTGATCTCTTTGAAATTCCAGGTGGTTATTGTTTGACCCAATTAAGTATTCTTTGGCACCAGCTTGAAAGTGATCAATTTCACCGACACTCATTATGCATCCATAGTTTTGTCAAGTATTGTCAGCTTTGTGCAGCTTGCTATGGATTAAGTCAATGCAAAAGAAAAATCAGTCTGCAAGAAGACTACACACGGTGTATGAGGATATCTGGAAAATACCTACAAAAATGATAAAAGAATGAAGGAATAATTGAATTGATTAAGAAATAATAAACAAAAGGAAAGGAATAAACGAATGAATATATAAATGAATAAGTAAATGAATGCATGAATAAATAGATAAAAGTCCCTTTTGATTTCATCCTCTTTCCATGCATGATCAGTAACAAGTAACTGGTCTGATGTTTTCGGCGTTTATACAAATTTTGTCTTAAACCAATGCGCATGGCCGGCGCAGCCGTGGGGGCCGTAGGTGCTCGGGCCCCCACACTTTTTGTGCACATACAAAGGAATACATAAGGTGTCATCACTTTGGACCCCCACACTTTTTTCAACCCGGAAGTACGTAAGTGGCACTAAAATAGAAATAGATAGAGATCAATGAAGACCTTTTTTCATTTTTGCTTGCCAGGTAAAAACACCCGGAAATGGGACGGGAGAGAATGAGCTGAGGACCATTTTTTTTTCTTGCTTGTTAGCTCATGAAACCCGAAAGTGGGCCCCCACACTTTTGAAAACGCTGCGCCGGCCTTGATGCGTACCTTAATATTGATAACTGTGGCTATAAAGGGGATGTACAGTACTGGTTGAGGCGGGGATTCATGTTTTCAAAGTTAGATAATGAGAAACCTCTTAGGAAATATGAAAGCCCATGTAATCTTAAAAAAGGATTGATCGTTTATTCGATGAAAATTAGTTTTCAAATGGCTGAGATAAGAAAAACTGAAAATAATAAAAGATTACAGACCACGCCTTTTATAGGATATTTTTGTTTCACTTTTTTTTCGATACCTCAGACATTTCAAAATAGATTGCATCAAATAAACTTTTGATACCCGTTAGAATTGCATGCTCTTTGACATCTCATAGAGCCGTTTCTGAATATCTCGCAAAATGTTAAAAGCTGTAAATCCTCTCCTCGACCAGAACTGTACACACCCTTTAAACAAAGTAACGGAAGGTTGTTTAACACATACGGGCCACGGTGGGGACCACGTTCCGTTAATGCAGATTGATCTGATCCTCTCCGTAGGATTACAAATTTTATCATGATGATAGCTAATCCTCATCCCCTTGTTCATCAGAAGGAATTCAAATTCGTCACACCCAAAGTAACTTTTTCATAAAGATATTCGTGCTTTATTGATGGGCGAATTGAGTCAAATTGAATGTGAAAGAAATCAAAAAAAGCCAAACAAACAAAGAGCAAAACTGCCAATAAAAGCGTTTGCACTCCACAATCAAACAACAACAGCCTCCTACAATCGTACTATTCAACGATGCTTTACGTAGCAGTGTAACAGTTTGACTTACCACTGCACATCGGCCACGGACCGGACCAGGTCCTATTTACACAGGTAACTGTTCTTTGCGGTTCACGCGGAAAACCGGTATCACATATTACGCGAACAATGATCGAACGTCTATTTCTGTAGACATCTTCATGTTGAGCAAAAAAGGCTCCGTCCGTCGAAAAGGCTACTTCATATCGACCGGATGGTGTGGTTGGTGCGTCACATGTACCTGTGAAAACATCGTACACAACTGAGTAATCTTTGGTACCACATTGAAAGTGATCAAATTCACCCACAATCATTTGTCCACATCTCGGTCAAGTATTATCAGCTTTGTGCAGCTTGCTATGGATTAAGTCAATGCAGAAAATCAGTCTGCAAGCAGACTACACACGGTGTATGATGATATCTGGAAAATACCTACAAAAATAATAAAGTAATGAATGAATAAATAAATAAATAATTAAATAACTGAATGAATGTCTGAATGAATGATATAATAATACATGTAATAATAATAATAATGATGATGATAATAACAATAATAACACTAACAATAATAATGATGATAATAATAACAATAATAAAAATAATAATGCATAATATCTATAAAGCGCTTAATATCATATTTCTAAGCGCTGGGGGAAAACAAAGATGGAGAACGAGTGAAGAGGAGAACAATAAGGAAATCCACATATAAGTACAGTAAACAATCATATATGTAACAACAATTACAAATACTGCTACTACTACTGACACAATGTAACACTGCCTAAAGGAATATGTTTTGAGGTTTGACTTAAATGATTCAAGCGTATTGGCTTGTCGGATGCTGATGGGGAGATTGTTCCATAGGTTAGGGGCAAGAGAGAAAAAAGCACGATCACCTTGTGCAAGGTTGTGGTGGATTTTGAAGATGAAAAGGGGAGCTTTGAAGATGATTCTGTCTTGGATCTGTAGCCAGTGAAGGGACTGTAAGATTGGGTTGACACAGTTGATATATTATGATCTGACTTTTTAGTTCGAGTGACAAGTCTTGCTGCAGTGTTTTGTATTCGTGGAAGGGGTGCAATATGGGAGTACGGGAGACCATTGCAGTAATCCAAATGTGATGAGATGAAGGCATGGACTAATCGTTCCGTGGAGGACTTATCGAGATATCGCCTTATCTTTCCGATTTTGCAGACACCCCATGAGGCAGATCGACATATACTTTTAATTTGGTGATTGAGAGTCAGGTTCTTGTCAAGAATAACCCCGAGGTCTCGAATACGCTCTGACGAAGAAATGCTTCCAGATTCAAAGTTAAGAGATGGCAGGCGGTCTGTACTACGAAACTTGGATGACAGATGAAGCATTTCAGTTTTGAGCTGATTAAGCTTCAGTTTATGCACAAATGACCATCTCTTCACATCATTGATGCAGACGGAGAGTCTGAGCATCGCCCCCTCATGATCTGATGAGCTCATGATGAGGTATATTTGAGTGTCGTCAGCGTAGGTTGCATGTTGCATTCCAAGATGAGAGTTGATAACTCTTCCCAAAGGACCGGTGTACAGGATATACATCAGGGGTCCGACAACTGATCCTTGAGGGACCCCATAAGGAAGGGAAAAGGGTCTGGAGCGAGTGCCATTAACCCTAAAAAGGCCGGGGGGGGGACATTTTTCGCGACTACTCCGCCGCGCGAAATTTTTTGACCGCGCCGTTTGCTGACTTTTTGCTTTCAAGTCTCCCGCATCTTTTGACACCATTTTCGAGAAAATCGCGCATACCGTTACGACGCTGCATGACGTTTTATACGTGCCTGTCAGACCGAAAATGGCTCAAAAACGTGATTTTGTGTATAAAGTCTATGCAAATGGAGTTTTCTCTTCTTATTCATAAAGATATGATTATTTTCACTTTCATAGGCTGAAACTGATTGATTTTAGCATAATTATGCTTGAAATAGGTTCTGTCATAAATTTTGCGGAAAAAAATGATAAAACAAAAGGTCGAAAAAACAAAGAAATACATAAGAAATTCATAAAACAATAAAATACATGAGAAATTGATTTTGATTCCAATTTTTTTTTCAAGTACATTGTTAGGAATGCTACAAAGAATGTTTTCACCAAAAATTAGGATTCTAGGAGCTTTAATTTCTGATTTAGAGCAAAATGTATGATTTTATGCATATATTTAGCATAATAAATTATTATGACGAAAATTTCCATTTCTTTTTGTATACCTTGGTAGAATACGCCTAAGGTAATGCACATGCCAAATTTCATGGCGATTGCGCGATCGGCGGCCGAGATCTCGGGGGGGGGGGGGGGGGGTTGAATCAACCCCTCCCCGGCCACAGAACACCCAAAAAAGCCCGGCCTGGTTAGGGTTAACAAGAATCTCCTGATTGCGTCCCTCCAGATAAGATTCTATCCAATGGAGATCAGTTCTTTTGATACTAGAATCAGACTCAAGACGATGAAGTAGACTGTGATGATCTAGCGTATCAAATGCAGCAGAGTAGTCTAAAATAATGAGGACAGCTTCCTGACCCTTGTCCAGAACAAGCAGAAGATCATTAAGGACTCTTACTAGAGCGGTTTCAGTAGAATGAAAATGACGATGAATATAACAAGTTAATAAATAAATGGATAAATTAAAATAAATCAATACATAAAAGTCACTTTCTATTTCATCCTCTTTCCATGCATTTTCAGTAACAAGTAACTTTTCAGATGTTATCGGCATTCATATTTTGTCTCAAACCAATACGATTGATAACCGTGGCTTTCAACAAAATATCGGAAGGTTGTTTACCGCATGCGGGCCACGGTGGGGACCACGTTCCGTTAAGGCAGGTTGATCTGATCTTCTCCGTAGGATTACAAATCGTTATCATGATGATCTCCGTGGAGTGGTTGTATATTTGGGGTGAATTGATAGGGTAATAAGACCCTGTCTTTCCTTTGACAAAGTACACCCCTGCTGATGTTATGTTTCCAGATGAACAGCCATTGCAGTTCGTAGTCACTAAAATAAAAACAACAACAAGCAGAGATCTAATGATATCGCTATTATTCAATACTTCATTTGGACTAATGATTTACTGTACTGATATACGTGTGGTGTATGACTACGGAAACACAAAATTTGTGTTTGTGTAAAATGCCCCATAAATCGCCTTACTGTTGTATATTCATGCCACATACATTGTGATGAGTTTGCATCACTAAAATCACCATTCCATTATACTTGTTACCCACGCCGATGAAAATCGGCAGGGGGTTATGTAAAGGGTTCCGTATGTTTGTTTGTTTGTTTGTTTGTTTGTTTGTTTTTTTGTTTTTTTTGTTTGTTTGTTTGTTTGTTTGTTTGTTTGTTTGTTTGTATGTTTGTTTGTTTGTTTGTTTGTTTGTTTGTTTGTTTGTGTACAAGATAACAAGAGAACGGGGTAAACGGATTTGCACGAAATGTTCAGGGAATGTTTGGATAATGACAGGAAAGAATCGATTAGATTTTGGTGATAATCGGTTGACCCTTGCAAATTCTGTGTGACCTTGAAGTTTTGACCCCATGGTATAGTGACCATTCCGAAAATTTCCCGTTTCTCACTTTGCGATTTTCCGCTACCATACGAAGACATAAACTCCCCAACGATCCGACTTCGCTGCTCAAATGTTCGTAAGAATTCCGAAATTTACGTTTAGGCCTATTTGAGGGACTATGTCCTTCTAGATTTATGAAAGTTCGTTCTCCGTCATCACAAACTGGCACGTATTTTGATGATTTTTCAAATTAACATTGATTGTTTTTTTCGTTGGAGGAGCATTTTGCTCGGTCGCAGTCACACTGCACGATATGCGTGCTCAATGTCAATGCATGTGCAAGGCCGCTGAAAATGCATCGCGCTCTACACTGTTGGTGCAAAATTGCACCGGGGACGTTGCGGCGCTCGTTGGTGGCCGAATACTGGTGCAGTAGACATTTGCATTCAACCCTTGCATTGAATAATTCCCGTAGACACTAATCATAGGGGTAATTGCCTAGGGGGTACGTAAATTTTGTTTTTCTTTTTTGCTTTTGTGGATACCATCAAAGATCGTACACTCATACGACCTTTGATATTTGATGATTTTTCAAATTAACATTGATTGTTTTTTTCGTTGGAGGAGCATTTTGCTCGGTCGCAGTCACACTGCACGATATGCGTGCTCAATGTCAATGCGTGTGCAAGGCCGCTGAAAATGCATCGCGCTCTACACTGTTGGTGCAAAATTGCACCGGGGACGTTGCGGCGCTCGTTGGTGGCCGAATACTGGTGCAGTAGACATTTGCATTCAACCCTTGCATTGAATAATTCCCGTAGACACTAATCATAGGGGTAATTGCCTAGGGGGTACGTAAATTTTGTTTTTCTTTTTTGCTTTTGTGGATACCATCAAAGATCGTACACTCATACGACCTTTGATATCATCACACTCTCGGCTTGCTATAATCAAAATATCCCGCAAGAAAACGGCGTATTTCTCGATTTTTAGCGCTTTTTCCGCGACCCGTCGCGTAGACAATACTCTTAAAACTGGACTTAATTCGCGCGCGCTTGGAAAAGTTCCGATTCTGCACTTTTGACGGTGGAATTTGGGATTTTCGATGGATTTTTGGAGGAGACTAATATCTTAAGGACTTTCCTGTACGTGAATGAGTGTTAATACCGTATGTGTAATTATGTGATTTGCGTGTGATGTGACTGTAGAACCAAAGATCGTACACTTCAGTGTACGATCTTTGGTAGAACTCACTGGCTGGTGATAAAGCACACTGGCAATTAAGTGGCCGAATTCTGGTAGATGACCGAATGCACATTATGTTTACCCCGACTTTGTACTTAGGCGTGGGTCTGCCGCCTTTGACGGCCCCTCTCTAGTTTTCATCATGTGCTCTATAGGCAATGCTTTCATTTCATTATATCCTCTAGTGTCATCTTCGGTGCCTATGTGCTCTCCATTCCACATCGCCTGACCATGCTAACAAAAGGTATGCATGCACAAAGAAATTATACTTGGTGATGTGGTCTCGGCAACGGGTGACAAAGAACCTACACTGATGCCAAAAACAGTATTATTCTTGGTAGAAGGCCCTCAGTTGTCATTGCTTATGATTAGTTTATTCATAATTGATGGTTTTTTGTTTATTTCTTGGATTCATTTTTTTGGGGGGTTGAAGTGGATGTTTGTTTTTAATTGTAACAAATTAGCTAGCAATGGTGCATATATCATTAGGAAATAGGAAGCAACGTTAGTTAACTTGTGAAAATATGAAAGGACACATAAATTATAGAATAAGCGTTATGAAGTTATGATATAGATAACACACATTGCAAAATATGACGGCATACTTTTGTTTAACTCAATCCTTCTCTATGCTAGAATACCCAATGAAAAAAAAACTCAAAGCTTTAAAGGGGCATTCGAGACAATTTTAATAATTGCAGATCATGTATAGTACATAAATCGATAGCTCCTTGTATAGATTTATGGGATTAATAATATTGCGGTCCTTGAGCAGAGAAACAACACTCTGAAAAACCGTCGACAAATTACATTGAACAGTGTTGGTGACATTGGAGCCTCACATATTTTAGAAATGTAGCATTGTAATTCCATTAGAATACCACTTGCTTATAAATTCACCTGTGTAGAATGTATGCATGCCATCTTCTTTTGTTATGCTTCCTTCTGCCCCAACTCATGTATTCTTTATGGTGAAGCTGCCATGTCATCATCCTTGTTCATCACAATTTGTTGTAAATTTAGAAAACATTCTCATTCCTCAACACAATCACTATAAAATGTTGAACTCCGTACTCGGTATAATCAATTTATAGTTGTTCAAATGTAAAAATCTGAAAATCATCCGGAGTTCTCCTTTAATTATTGTTTAGACTCTCTGTCGTGGAAATATACGGTATGTCAAAAAATATACACTCGCATTTTCGCATTGATAATTGACAATATGACTAAACGGTCTAAATGCCTCTTCAGGGTCTTAAAATTAAACATCTCAGGTCTATTATGCAGAAAACCCTATTTAATTTGGTTCAGTGGTCAAAGAGAAATGTGAATCGTTGTGAAGCATGCCATGGGTCTGATTCTTGGAAGTTTAACACTTTGATGATCTTTTAACTGCATGGGTTTTCTGTAAGATGTGGGTAATAATTCATAGTTCCATGATACCCTGAAATTATATTTACATTGATTCACTGTTTTAACAGTTATCATTGCGGAGGTTCCCGTTGTAATTTTTGGGAGACATACGGTATAAAGTAAAATTAGATTGAAATATTGTTCTCAAATTTTTCAACCAATGAAAATCGTTTCATTTCCAATAAGGACAAAACACTCTTTTTCACAAAGAAGATTACATCTCTAATGATATTTAATTGAGGGAAAAAAAAAGAAGTGTACGTAGTGCACGTCGGGAGACCGACACCTACGAGTCATACAGCCCATGAGTCATACAGTCCACGTGTTGTAGAGCTCACGAGTCATACAGACCATGAGTTCCACACTACGCTAACAATTAAGGCCCAAGAGACGATAGTCCCGTGTTGTTGTATATGTCGAACTCGTGGGCTGTTTTAATCTAGTGTCGAACTCATGGGCTCTATTTGCCTAGTGTCCAAACTCATGGGCTGTATCACTCGTGAAGATGTATATCTCACGGGCCTGTTTTCAACGTCGAACTCGTGAGCTGTACGTGACTCGTGAGTGTCGGTCTCGTGGGATAACCACGTTAAAATCGCCCTACTTACCCATAGCAAAAGTAGACAAGAAGAAGCAAACGTGACACAGTATTGTGAGACTGGTGTTTGGAATCATGCCTCCGATTATCCCAGTGTTTCCAAGATGCAAAACGAAACGGAAAAAAAAAATGTCGAAAGAAGAATGACACTTCAAAGAGGTTGGGTTCACTTTGTAAGCCTAGGAAACAATTTTCTGATTCACTGAACGTTTGGTAGAGCGCTTTTGAACACCAGCACCAGTAGCAGTGGGAAATGAGGATATGAAATGCAAGACAATCAACCACACTCTATCGAGACGTTGTTTTGTTCGTTTTCTTTTTAAACTTTTTATCCAAATTCAGACTATCACGGAAGACATTTTTTTTTCATGTAAACCAACCAACAAAAAGATCGGTTTCAAAAAGCGAGCCCTATCGTAATTCTATATCATTTATTTTTACAGGTAGGCCTATTCTCTCTCTCTCTCTTTCTTTTAAGTCACAGAACGTCTCTATTTCAAAGCGCTATTCAGTTTCAAAGAGGAAATTCGTTGTCAAAACCTAAATCTTCTTCTTTAAAGTGATGAGTGACGGAAAGGGAAGTCACACTGACAAAATTGTCTCCCTTTCTTTCCTTTTTTTCCACGTAAGCCAACCTACAAATTTATTACATTAAGACTGCATTAGCCGAGGTAAATTTTCATCAATTCAATCAAATGATATCAAGTTTACCTTAGAGTAGTCATCATGATTTTTCATGCTAAAAGAGCTATGTCGAACGAATAATCAAATAACATCATTTCTAAGATTGGTTTACAAAGATGCAAATCACAGCAGCATATTTTTTTTTCAGTTTTCCATGTAAACACACCTTTACATTTAGGTAGATTGAATAAAGGAGGAATGCAAAAAAAAAATTAAAATAACGACAGAATAGCAAACTTCCCCATTTTGTAATAAGTATTTTTCCAATCAGCAACATAATCTTTAGATAAAGTGAAAAGGGAGTGGCGATGCCCAATGGGCAGGAATGTATTAACGGTTCTAATATCCTTTATAAAATAAAATGCGTTCTAAGACACATTTACTTTTTTTTCCACAGATAATTCGGGTGTCTCAGTATATGATAATTCCCAACTAGGCTGTGTTCAAATGGCTCGCTGCTGCTCAAAAAAGGAATAACCCAGAAAAACTGGTTTTTAGTACATACCGAGAATAAAGAAGAGGATCGAACCAATTATGGCCGGAAACCAATGCAAAGAATTATGTCCTACCACAGAGGGAAAGACAAAATGAGGAAAGAAAAGAAATATGATAAAATAAACAAAGAACCAAAAACAAAACTACAACGAGTACTTTACTGCACTGTACTCCAGGTGAAGTTGAAGAATTAGTTCAGTCTAGTGCATTCACGAGATCGACACCCACGAGTCCTTATAGTCCACGAGTTATATAGTCAACGAGTCATGCAGCCCACACATTCCACCAGTCTTACTGCCCACAATTTATACAGCCCAGGAGTTCGGCGTTAAGTGTACAAGGCCCACGAGTTCGACATCAAGTAAGATGGGCCCACGAGTTATACGGTCCACGAGTTCGACCTATAGGCAAATTATGCACACGGGACCTACACTAGGCATATAAGGCCCATTATTTTTTTCGACATGACGAGCAGCGCCGTTTTTGAACCAATCAAAAGTGCGTAGTTCTTCTAGGGTGTCTTGTTTATTGCATAAGGAGGAGATAAATGATAGAAGAGGGGAGCTTTTTTACTGTAACCATACTCTAACGGGTGCTGCGATGTTACACTGTAAAAACATCGGTGTTAGATTAAACACCATGGGTGTTAAATCTAACACCGATCAAACTTCAATAGAGGACCACACCCATAGGTGTAGAAAATGCACTGTGATGGTGTTGAAAAGTGTTCACCTGACACTTCGTGGTGTTAATTTGACACTGTACCTGGTGTTATTTTGACACTGCCCTGGTGTTAATCAAAAAATGACACCACATGGTGTTGATTTGATATTTGTTGGTGTTAATATCAATGGTTTAACACCCGTCCAGCTTCAATAAGAGACCACACCAGCTGGTGTTACTGTGGTGTAAATTTATTTTCACATTTTTTCAAAAATCTGGTATTTTAATGTAACATTCTTGATCGTCTTGTTTAAATTAAAAATCAACAAGAAGTGCAGTTACTAAGAAACTCTTCAAAAAACAGTTTTATATTTGGAAATGACACCCGGAGGTGTTAATTTAACACCATAAATGAGCACCGAAAATTTTACACCAGCTCGGTGTTCACTATTCAACACCGGACTTTTTGCAGTGTACCATGGCCGCCAGCAGTGGCAGTCTCCCGCTTTCATCATGGCGTTTACCAAGGTATTAGCATTTTGTAATAATCAAGATTTAGGACAAGAAGATGCATCCATGTAAACAGTTACTCATTCCTTTGAAACTGTATCGAAGATTAAATGAAACTTATTACAAACACCCCAAACACAAATGGATGCATCGCTGCCATGTCAATGGTTTCATCAATAGTAATATCATACGATATTAAACAGAGATGAATAATTGGTTTTCTCATACTTCTTACCGTTCGGGTAGGATATGTAATATTTCATCAGTAAAGCAAGACAGAAAAGGGAAAAGACTATCAACCAGCTTGAATTGGGACAACCCACCATCAATAGTACCGTGGAATGTATAACCCGTAGGCTGTATGACTAATGGACCTGTTTTCAATGTCGAAATCGTGGGCCGTATGACTCGTTTGTATCGGTGTCGTGAGACGACCCCGTCCAGTCATCGTTATAAACCTATTCTCTGTCAAAGTAGGCCAGTTGATTTACCTAGAACACAATGAGACTCATCATGGTCGGGCATGGTTTACTGCGTATAATTATAACTTGCATGTTCCCTCGCCATGTCTTTTGATAGTCACATTAATATCACAGATACATGTACATGCAAGTTATGTTGAGTTGAGAGGAAGGTGTATTCCAAGGTCTTTTGTTAAACTTTTCAGTACTTTAGCAATGGCTGACAGATGAGGTCATCTCAAGAATGTTGGTTTGGAAGGATTATTATTATTTTTTTTTTTTTGTGGTGGGCGTTCCCAAGTAATCTGAAGAAAAATACAAGAACAAAAGTCCTTAGAATATATGGAATGTTTCTAGATATTCGTTTCACCGCAAAAATGATGTTGAGGGTATCATAAATCAACACAAATCAACATGCATTTGGATTGAAGGGCCCCTTTAAGGTGAACCGAGTCGTTCTGCCGGATGTGCATAGGCACGTGGTAGCAATGCTTTAAAACAGTGACTGATGTGCATTTTGTAAAGCAATGTGACAGCTGAGCTGCGACCTCCTGTCGGGGTTATCCCATGAGACCGACACCCATATTCATACAGCCCATGAGTTCGACATTCAAAAAAAGATCCATGAGTCATTATACAGCTCACGAGTCATAACAACAAATGAGTTCGACACTGGGCAAATAAGGCCCATGAGTTCGACATTGGGTAAACACAGCCCATGAGTTCGATATTACACCACGGGTTTCTGTTTCGTCGGCCTTTGGGTGCTAAATGTTAAATTCATGGGCTGTATGACTCGTGAGCTGTATAACTAATGGACTTTCTGACTCGTGGGCTGGATGTCTCATGTGCTGTATGATTTGTGGGTGTTTAAGGATATTACTGACTAGTATGTTGCGTGTGTATGATTATCTCCTTACATCAAAACTAAACAGTGTTGGATTTAGGTTGTTCTGAAGAAACTAAAAAAAAAATCTTCTCTGAAGATGTCGTATTCTCCGTCTGACAATGATTCAACACTCGTCTGATCTTTTCCACGTTTGTCTGTTCTTCAGCTCTTCATTGTAAATATTGTTTGTTTTTGGTTCTACGGGAATGCCCCCCCCCCCCCGACAATTACCCAAGGCCCTTCCCCTGACCCTAATCCTGATCCTAATCCTGATCCTGAATCTAATTCTAACCCTAACCCAAACTCTAATCCTAACTCTCATCTTTACTCTAACGTTGTTACTAACCAGTATTTAGCCGGGAGTAATTGTTCCGGGAAGGGGGAAGGGGGGTAATTGCCCTTCTACGCTTGTTTGTTTGTTTTTCGGTCAGCAACAGGAACATCCACTCTACAGATTCCAGGTAATATTCCACTATCCACGGAAACCTCCGAACAGAAACATAGTACATAAAGTATTATCAGTACATCCTGTAACATGAGCCATCAGCTACAATTACTCCCAACGTCAGCATTGCACGTCGGAGCAGGCATATGCTAAAACGGCGGAAGTGTAACCGAAGCTCAACAAAAGTCATGTACAACTGTACATGTACATCAACGTGAAACATTAGTGGTCGTAAAATACGAGGTGATGCGGGGGACAAACTTCACGGTGATGCGAGGCAATGCGAGGTGATGCAAAGTGCTCTCAGTAGAGTGCTCACCGTACATCTTAGAACCAATAAGAAGTCACACACACATACGCACGCACACACACACACACACACACACACACACACACACACAAAACAAACACTGATTTTACGTGACGACTCAAAATAGGTGAATTGGGTCAACCTAGTCTATCTTGAGTTTTTCATATTTCCTGAAAGACCAATACTTCTATATATATATATATATATAAGTATTCTACAGCTTGCATGGGACTCATAAAACAAGTGGGAAATGGTTTTTTCAACAGTTTTGAGGAACATTTATTTGTGTAAAATATTGTGATTAGGTTTGTCTATGAGACCCGTTTTCATTTCTTAAAAGTCCTTTACACACTCTTCATTTTCAACTTTAATAACCTTTAAAAGGATAATGTTACTGTCTTGAACATTGTCATTTACAATGGATAAAGTATGTCAATAGAGCCTGGTCAATTTCAGCGTAGTTTTATACTCCCTTCATTTTTTGTTGCTATGGTGTTTTAAAGCGGCTTTTTTTTTTGTCACATTCATTGCTCAGCTAGCACGGCTTGGTAAGATCAAGCGCTCAAAATAACCATCACTCCACTTCTGAGCCTCTTTTCTCAGTACACACTTTTCCAGAGTATATACCTTTTGTCTAATATCAAGTCCATTTCAGTTGAGTTATACATCATTTTAAAGACTGAAGTCTGCTCTTTCAGACGATACCCTACACTTAAAGTCCATATCTGGCCGCTTCTTCTTTTTTTTGGTTGGTTGGTTGGTTTTGTGATCCAGGGTCACATATAGTTAGAAAGACGTGTAACGATATCTTCTATGTGAATCGAAAGTCAATCAACGTTCAGGCTTTAAAATTAATTCGATATGGATATCTCTTTTTAATTGATAGATGACGCAAAAACACGATCTTGCTTGAACATGTCGGTGTGAACTATGTCGTATTTCTATGTAAATCTGCAGAGCCTTAAAAATGGCTTAACCCCCTTATGCGTCCCAGTTTGATGGAAACATCGTATTTTTTAATGAAATTGTTATTAAAAGCTTGTCGATGACATGGCTCCGAATTAACTTTTTTGTCAACCAGGACCATATCGTTCTTGTTAGGTGATACGCTACCGGCGTATCACCTCTTGTGTTTGTACGGAATCTGATACGCTATCAGCGTATCACCTATTGTGTTTGTCAAAATCTTCCTTTCTTTCTTTTTATAGCGTATCACCTATTGTGATTGTCATTGTGATTGTAACTTCATAACTAAACGTCATTTCTTTATCAATTTTCGGAGACATAAAGTTCAAGTCACGTCTGTGCTAATTACCCAGGTCATAATGACGCGCGCGTACACGCGCGTCAAAAATTGAAAATGGCCAAATCGACTTCCCGACCTGTTTTCTCGAAGTTTCAGACAATTTTAAACGTTTCAAAAATTTACGTGCGTACGCGTCCGTGCGCGCGTTTTCACTCGCACAGCGCGTAGGCAACATGAAAAACACTTTTTTTCACCTGATTTGGATTACTGATACTTTGAGTAACATTACCCATTGATTTCCGATCGATTTTGACCTATAACAAACGAATGTACTGGCGTCAAAGTTAAAAATCTGCGCGCGCGTCTATGTGCAAATATAGTGAAAAAACATATCTTTGTTTATTTCGCCACAGCTCTCTAAAATGTCTCGCCACCCTATGTTTTTATTGCATATTACAAAAGCATATGAATTGTAAATAACATTTCAAGTATCAATATCTCAAGGAATACTCGATGACGTCATCATGTCATCTGAAATAAAAAAAGAGGAATTAATTTTTTTGAGGTACTGTTTCTTACATTCATTTGATGGTATCTCTTTTGTTTTAGCTTAATATTATCCCAAATTCGGATATGTTGTACTTTGAACATTTCCCTTTCAAGTCAATGTCCATGTTTTGCAATTTGATGACGTCATCATAATTGAAATTGTGATTAAAGTCAAAGACTCAAAATCAATCAAATTTACGTGTTATGTCTATATGGGAGGTGATTTTTTCACAACCATGCATTGGCTTGACAACGTTCTAGCACCTGTATCTCAGTTGATTTTGCTCTATGTCTTCTAAAGTTTAAGTATATTGTGGCTGACTCAACAAGCTGTAGTAATCATGCATTATTATTTTTTCTTCAAATATCCACATCATGTTGACAATTTTGTAGTTTGAAACTGAAAATGAGAATGGAATCTGGACGAAACGATTCCCGACTTATCTTTGCAACTGTATATTGATTGAATCCACGCGGCCAGTTGTAGGAAGTTGAATAGCGCTATCACAGTCAATCACAGTCACTTCGCGCGCTGGCGCGGGACTATACTATACGGGACTGGGTCTGCGCTGTGAACTGTGTGCATACGTTCCGGAAACGAGCTGGACTGTTGTGGTGAAGAAGTATTTCGCGAATAAAATACTACCAATTAACTGTTGAAAGTTATACCAAGGACTGGAAGAGTGGTTTTTCTACCAACAAGTCCTGTGCAGGTGCAGGTGAGTGGACCTTGGTGGTGACCGGTAGTGATGACTGGTAGTAAAGATATTTGGTAGAAGTGATATAATATAGAAAAGAGTGGTAGACATGAACTGATAGACAAGAATTAACTGGTATCCTTGGTCGTATACTGCGGCCAAACGGATCCGCGCCTAGCTCGGTCATCCTGATCAAAGTTTCGTCGTATAGGGCCTCATCTGATACCAATCTATCACCACACATCTGCGACAACAAGTTAGTTTGCTACAAGTGGTGTCAACTGGGGGATCCCATCGGTGACTGATTCGCTACACGTTGGTGTCAGGACCAGAGGGGGAACTCTGCGACGGATTCGCTATAATAGGGAGCTTTAGATTTTAGACGCGCGGACGTTCAAAGGAAAAAAACATGGTCTGAGCGTGCGCAGTAGCGCACGTCAAGTTACTGCGCACGCTCAGACCATGTTTTTTTCCCTTTGAACGTCCGCACGTCTAAAATCTAAAGCTCCCTAGTATATTAGCCGGGTTCACACGTACAAAATAGCGGGATGACGATCGCGATCCACATCTCGAGTTTTTTTTTTTTTTTTTTTGCGAGCGTCCACACGTTTAGTTAGGGCATTTTAGAGAATTTCTGGACCATCTGTGAAAAAAATTGCTTACCAATAGCTTTCTTCACCAATGTGTTCACTAAGGTGTCTACTAACACCTCTCAATTAGTTCCAACCCAAATCCTTGTGGAAAATTCAGGGGAGCCAATCAAAATCGAGCACCCGGAGGGGGGCGGGGCAGAAATGGAAATATATATATTTTTTTCCAATATAAGCATGTGAGATGTCTATTAGGGGTTTCTGGGGGTGCAGAATCGATTCCCACAATTAGTTTTGAGTATAAACGACTCTCTGACCGTGAAATAGGCCACGCCTCCTTTTTGCCCCCGCCGAAATACTTAAATATTGGTATTTTCATACGTATCTTATTGGGTTTATATAATAGGTTTTTAAGGTGCACTGAAAATATTTGTGTGCGATGGGAAGTAGTTGTTCCCATTTCCCTTATGTCCATAACACCAAATATGATCATATTACTGTAAATAGGCTTTACTTATTAAATGTTTGAATCTCAATAATTTCGAACCAACATCCTTGTGGGGGAAAAAAACCTCAAAAACTGTGGAGCCAGTTAAAGCTATTAAAGCAACAAAAGGGTGGGGGTGTCAATCAATAGGAAGATTTTTTTTTCCAGTATTAGTTTGTGAGATGTCCAATTAGGGGTTTCTAGGGGTGCTGAAAGAATTCGAAACATAAGTTTTGCGTAAAAAATACTACCTGACCATTAAAATAGGCCACGCCTACTTTTTGCACCCGCTGAATCATGTATTATTGGTATTTCATACGTACATCAGTGGGTTTATTCAGTGAGTTTTTTAGAACACTGAATTGAGTTCTATTATTGAATTTGAGCTGTATCAACTCTTAAAACCGTGAGCAAAAAATACTGCAACATACCGTTAACTGTGCAATCCACTTCTCTTATTTCCATTATGCCACATTTAAATCTGGCACAACAGAACTGTATTGAAACCTTGGTACTTTATCCAACTCCCCAACATCTCCCTTACTGCTCCCATCAGCTGTTTGGTTGATGTTCTGACAAGAGTTACCATGCCATTTGCCGCAAACAGAAATGCATAACTCCTTGCTTTTACAACTGCACTTCAGTGCGCTACAGTCCCTTCACAGTTTGCAGCTAACAAACTTCAGAAAATAGTCCTTTGCGATGGGGTTTGTTGAAGGGACCGCTGCGTAACCTTGGTCCTCAAGCTTCCATCCATACTCCAAGACATCCATTGATGGAGTTTGCAACATTAGCCAACCTCTGGTTTGGAGATTAGCTCGTAGAGGATGCTCCGCTGCAGCTTCTGTTGTCAGGTTTGATGCTCTCATCAGCAGCCCGCTTGGTGAAGATGTCAAATCTCAAGCCTCCAAGTCTTTCGGGTGGTTTTCCATGGAACATGAGCTTAAATAACACACAGCCGGTTTTAATGATATCATCTTTCTTGCCTCGGATGTCCAGAAACACATCCATGGCCCTTTCCGCCTTGTCAGTCTCTCAGAGCTTGTTTACCAAAGTTGATTTGCGAACCCAGAAATCGTTGACACTGTATCGCAGCCAGAGAAGCTGTGCAAGAGTTCAAGATCAAACACTTTCGGTATCTCTCTGGGAGGGCCTCCCTGATCTTTGCGATACTACAAGATGTTTCTTTTGCTCTTGTGAGGAAGATGGGGTGAATCAGCAAAACCATGATATCGGTGTCCTCCGCCCTTACCTCAACAGGAGAATATTTTCCCTAGTCTAGATATATGCCCGGACTATAGCAGTGTCTGCATCATCGTGGCATTGCCGTACACTGATCCCATTTCTACTGAATTTCTCAGCAAGCAGCAGAATGAGCCGGGGCTTGTTGCTCTTCTTGTGGATGAACTTTTCTCTTTGAACGAGGCTTTGATGTCTGGGCGAAAGGGAATGTCACATCGTGCATTCTTTGTTCGTCTCAGGTGATCATTGTCCTTAGCAGAGCTGCCGTATCTACCAAAGACTACAGTGATTTGGAGAAACTGGGTCCCCATGGACTTCAAAAACTGAAGGTAGCTCTCGGAAATGCCCTTCCAGGATAGGTCAGCCTCCCGCTTGACGTTGTGCAGTATAGTCATCCACCATAAATAAACAGACTCATGCAGGGGGTTCGTTCAACGCTTTCCACAAAATGCTTTCAGAAATCTTGCTTGGGCAGCCTTGTCTGGATTTCGCAACTTCTAGTCTTTGTCAAATAGAGACATTGGTGTTGGCGTCAACTCAAATCAAAGACCTTCGGTCTTGACTTCACGCAAACTGATGATGATTAGACGGTTGAAGAGCTTGAGTGAGTCAATAACCAGCTTCTTTCCATTGACTTTGGGTCCACTTCTAAGGCTCTCTAATGACTTCACCTTTTGCTTTAGTTTCAATTGAATCCAGAACCGTTCGTCCATTCATCTTGGCCAGCATGGCTCTGCCAACCTCCTCTGCCTGATCAGCGTTGACTGGGTCCTCTGGAGTGCTGCTGAATCCTGTTATAAAGGATACTAGGGTCTTCTTGTCCCATGTTGCATCGAAGAGGTCGATCTCCTCCAACCATCCGAAAATGGCGTTGACAGCATCTTCGTCATTCTTCATCTGGGCTCTTGTGACGTGCGTGTGGTTAGGTACCTCACGCTTGTTCATACCTTGTTCAAGTTCCTGGTGAATGCATGAGAAGTGGTTTAGCGTCTTAACCCAACACCTGTGAGGAGATTCATTCCGGAAGCGTCCTCTGTTAAGACTGTTTGAGGATTTGGCCTCACCCATGAGTGTGGTTTCTATCGTGATTTTAGTCCATGTACCTGACCGCTCATGGTCTGAGAAACTGACTGCATGGTTTCCATACAAAGTGAATTTGGTAAGAGCTTACCAAATTCACTGTGTATGGAAACCATGCACCCTAGCAAGACTTCTGTGGAACCCGTAGAATAAACCCCTGCACGAGTCTGGTGACGGATGGTGGATGGCTCCTGCGCAACGTCAAATGGGAAGCTAACCTCACCTGCATGCTAAGGGTATTGCCAAGAGATACCTCTATTTTTTAAGTCCATGGGGAGCCAGTTTCTCCAAATCAATGTGGTCTCTGACGGATACGGCAGCACCACTAAGGGCCTTGATCACCGGAGACGAACAAAGAATGCTTGATGTGACATTCTGATTCGCCCAGACATCAAAAGCCTCGTTCCAAGAGAAAAGCAAGAGCAACAAGGCCCATTTTATTCTGCTGCTTGCTGAGACATTCAGTAGAAATGGGATCAGTGTACAGCAATACCATGATGATACAGACACTGCTATAGTCCGGGCAGCTCTAGATGAGGCAAAAGATTCTACTGTTGAGGTGAGGGCTGGGGACACCGACATCATCTTTTTGCTGATTCACTCTATCTTCCTCACAAGCGCCTAGGAAACATCTTATGATTATAATCCCAAAGATAAGGGAGGCCCTCCCAGAGAGATACCGGAAGTGTTTGATCTTGAATTCTTGCACAGCTTTTCCGGCTGCGATACAGTGTCAGCAATTTCTGGGTTCAGCGAATCAACTTTGGTAAACAAGCTCTGCGAGACTGACAAGGCGAAACAGGCCATGGATGCGTCTCTGGACATCCGAGGCAAGAAAGATAAATACAGTATATCATTAAAGTCAGCTGTGAATTATTCAAGCTCATGTTCCATGGAAGACCACCCAACAGACTTTGGAGACTTGAGATTGACGTCTTCAGCAAGCGGGCTGCTGCTGGGAGCATCAAAACTGAGAAATTCCATGTCCCCGACAACATAAGCTGCAGAGCAGCATTCTCTACGAACTTATCTCCAAACCAGAGATTGGCTAATGTTGCAAACTCCATCATTGGATGTCTTGGAGTGTGGATGGAAGCTTGAGGACCAAGGTTACGCACCGGTCCCTTCAACAGACCCATCGCAAAGGACTATTTTCTGAAGTTTGTCAGCTGTAACTGTGAGGGGGACTGTAGCACACAGTCGCCGGCCCTCAGTTGTAAAAAGCAAGTTGTATAATAAAAAGTAACGAGTCAAGTGTATTTCCTTTTGCGGCAAATGTCATGGTAGCTGTTGCCAGAACATCGACCAAACAGCTGATGGGAGCAGTGAGGGAGATGTCTGTGAGTAGGATAATGTACCAAGGTTTCAATATTGAGATACATTTCTGTTGGATTTAAATTGGCATAATGGAAGTAAAAGAAGAGGGAACGACTACTTTTGCTATTTTGCACACTTATGTTTCAGTGTTTTGCCAACTGTTTTTAGAGGAGGTGTAGCTCAAATTAAGTGATGATAGAACTCAATGCAGCATTCTAACCAACTCACTACATAAACCCACCGAGATGCGTATAAATTAAAATACCAATAATACATGATTCGGCGGGTGCAAAAAGTAGGTGTGGCCTATTTTAATGATCAGGGAGTAGTTTTAACTCAAAACTAATGTTTCGAATCCATTCAGTACCCCCAGAAACCCCTAATTGGACATCTCACACGATAATACTGGCAAAAAAAAATCTTCCCATTGTTTGACAACCCCTCTCATTCTGTTGCGTAGATTTAACTGGCTCCACAGTTGTTGTTGTTGGTTTTTTTTTTCCACGAGGATGTTGGTTCAAAACTATTGAGAATCAAACATTTAATAAGTATACACAGCAGTAATATGATTATATTTGGTGTTATGGATATAAGAGAGATGGTAACGACTACTTCCCATCGCACACAAGTTGTTTCAGTGCACCCTAAAAACCCATTATATAAACCTAATGAGATAAGTATAAAAATACCAATATTTACGTATTTCGGCGGGGGCAAAAAGGAGGCGTGGCTTATTTCACGGTCAGAGAGTTGTTTGTACTCAAAACTAATTGTGGGAATCGATTCTGCACCCCCAGAAACCCCTAATTAGACATCTCACTCGCTTATATTGGAAAAATATATATTTTTCCATTTCTGCCCCGCCCCCTTCCGGGTGCTCGATTTTGATTGGCTCCCCTGAATTTTCCACAAGGATTTGGGTTGGAACTAATTGAGAGGTGTTAGTAGACACCTTAGTGAACACATTGGTGAAGAAAGCTATTGGTAAGCAATTTCTTCACAGATGGTCCAGAAATTCTCTAAAATGCCCTAACTAGTTCCAAATTAGCGGGATAGCGATCGCGATCGGTATCCCGCTAATTTGGCGAGCGTCCACACGTACCGAATTATCCCGCTAATTGCCGATAGAGATAACAGCAAAGCCTGCAAACTGGGTCACACAGCGCCCTTCTCTATCACTGCCTGCGCGCACTTACCTTTGTCCATTGTCTTTTACGCGTCAGTGGTGTGGTTCGCGCGCTGTTGTTGTTGTGCTCCAAAGAGGTGAAGGACCTCTTCGCAGAGGCCTCGCTGTTGTGATGTGCGCATTGCATGATGGGATATAAAAACTCGAGATTCTAATCCCGACCGTTCACACGTACCAGCGGGGCCAATTATCCCGCTAATTGACGAACCAGCGCAAGATTTCTTGGGATTAGCATCGCGATGCTTATCCCGCTAATTTTCGGGTTTTTTCTGTCCACACGTGCAAAAAACTTGGGATGACGATCGCGATGCAAATCTCGAGATTTGTATCCCGCTAATTGGTGTACGTGTGAACCCGGCTAATGGGCCGTGGCGCGAGAAAAGGGCCCTTAGCGCCACTGCGCGCAAACACCAGAAAACGGCGCGGAAGTTTGACCAAGCAATACGGGCCAAAAAAAAAAAAAAAAGATCAACTAGCTAACTGCGCGCACATGCATAGACGCATC
Organism: Diadema antillarum; assembly: GCF_040938485.1. NCBI lineage: Eukaryota > Metazoa > Echinodermata > Echinoidea > Diadematoida > Diadematidae > Diadema > Diadema antillarum. The sequence goes on along the minus strand of NW_027271755.1, from coordinate 1,101,576 downwards.
AAAAAGTGACAGGATTTGGACAAAACAAGCTTTTTTGAATGTCGTAATGGGGTCACTTAGGACTGGAATTTAAGAAAAAGGTTTACATATCTAAATACGTCAGAGTTCCTTCTACAATGTGGAGGTGAAAACTCATTTTCGGTATTTAATGCCCTAAGGGCCCTTTTCTCGCGTCACGGCCCATGTATATATATATATATAGTCAGGTATCCTATTACCGAACAGTATCCTATTACCGAACGCGTACTTTGTCAATGGAGCGCGTACAACAACTCGAATACGCATTTATTGCACTACAGGCTGTTATCTCACAGGGGAAGCCAGTGCCGAAAATTGCTAAACTGCAGCAAAAAACAAAACAAAACTTAGTTTACCTCAAATTTACGTAATAATTGCTAAAATTTCGATGTTCGTTGTCCTGCGTTAGTAAACACTGACCGAAAATACAATGTACAAATTTCCCCATACAGAGGGCGCACGTTCGGTAATACAATACGATTTGCTTTGGTAAAAAGAGACAACTTTTGTGGAAGGGTTATTCGAAATACGGATTTTTTCTAGAAGTTGGCTTATTTTTCAAGTATTTTCGTTACAGCTAAAGTCATCAGCATTTCAATTATCTATAAGGATATTTTTGGCTGAATTATTGCATAATGTTACCCGTTTGGAGCAATAAAACAAAAAGCGTTCGGTAATAGGATACACCTCCATATATATATGCGTGCTGTTCGTTATTCCGAAGGTTCGTTACGTTATTCCGAAGATTCGTTAATCAAAAAATGAAAAAGGGTTCGTTAATCCAAACATTTGTAGAGTTATTCCGAAGGTTCGTCAATCCGAAAATGAAATAGGGTTCGTTATTCCGAAATTTTGTTGATCCTACGATGGTAATATAGGGTGCGCAACGAACTTTCGAAATTACGAGCTTTGTTTTATTTTCGGATTAACGAACCTGCGGAATAACGAACCTTAATTCATTTTCGGATTAATGAACCTTCGGAATTGAACCTTCGTAATAACGAATTGTAACTATGAGATTAAAACCTAAAATGGCATTAAAACGCTTTATCCTGGCGAGGAAAGCGCATGATTTAGAAACAAGACACCAAACAGGTTAGTCATCGCATTCTTCATCAGCGACCAGGATGCGATGTGATGTTAGATTAAAAATCCGTTTCTGAAGCAGAACATACACACAAGGGTATACGTCTGCTCCTGGTCGGACGGATTTCAAAACTAACCTGCTTGTGATGGAATGCGTCTAGACTGATAGTTGCTGCCACAGTGCATGGTAACCGCGCAGTGTGTCTGTGCGCGTTTGGCGTAGCAACGACGCATCCATGGACTGGTTCCCTCCACGAAGAGCCAAAGATGAAAGGATGAAATCAGTGTTAAAAAAACATGACAAACATGAATCCCTGATAGCTTTTCAATGGACTTACATTGCCAACGTCATGCTCCGATTTACTATCACGAAGATAAACGGTTCAGAGACCCACCTCATCTTGTCTTTCACTGACGCAAACTCACACCTCCGGCCACCATAGAGACATCCCAGCCAGTAGTTGTGCCTTGT